>NC_044571.1:102878440-103500440 GCF_901933205.1 Camarhynchus parvulus
GAGCGACTATCAGATGACAGACTGACATCTTCTGCTGTTTGCCTGAAAGTGCTAATGATGATTGAACATCATTGCCATGCTAAGGCTTGTATGTGAACTCCTGAATGCTCAGCAGCCAGGTCGCTTGGCATTTTTTGCAATAAATATTGTAAGAATATTTGCAACTATCAAAATAATGCAACATGGATAACAATACTAGGCAGCCTGAGTTCATGAGTTCTACATGGATATTAAATTTTCTTTTAAATAGAAATGTCATTGATAGCAGCAATAGTACAATTTACCACTTCCTTTTCCGTAAACTGTTTTGGTTTGCTACAGGATGATATTTTGATTAAGAAGCCAGGTGATACAAAATCAATAGAAGAGTTCATACTGATTAAACACTATCTTTCTTACTGATATTTGTGAGGTCTTTAAGAAACAGTTCCTGACCTTTTGCTATTTAATATTGTTATCAATGACTGAGATGAAAACAAAACTGTTATTGATTGAATTTATAGCAAATGCACACAAACACAAATGAATGTCAAATAAAAAGGTAGAATTCAGCAGGGATGTGTAGGCAGTTTAGTAAGTGTAGTATAAATATACAATTTGCAACTCAGCCAAGTTACATTTTGGTGTAGTGAAGTGTGAATAGAAGCCACATTTTGCAGCTACAAACATCTTGAAGAGAAGATGATTTTAAAAAGGTGCAAGAAGTCACACCAAGCATGAACACTCAATACAATTCCACATTAAAAAGTTGAATGTGAGACAAAAACATGAGAATATTGAGTAGAAATTGATTGTGCTATTTCTCCTTAGGAGGCTGCTGCTTCTGTTCTGAAATCCTGAGTTCAAAAATTGCATTGATAAATTGAAAAGGATTTATTAAAGGACTGGGAAGAATTCAAGGAGCTCAGAACATGAATTTAGCAAGGGAAATTGTGTCTGTTGTACTTCTAGTTCTTCACAGCTTGATGTTCAGAAGGGTGGATTGTTGTGCTCTCAAGCTTTCCTTGCTTTGTGGTGGGATGTCCCACCAAATCTCTGTCCTTGCTAAAATCCCTGGTACAGGCATTAATGTCCCTATCCATTTGCATCCTTGGTGTGGTGTCATGCTACTCATTCCTGTCTAATTTATGTAGTACAGCTGTACCTCTTCTTGCTCATGTTTGGGAGTTTTGCAGGGAGGGAAATGCAAGTTCTGGACATAGCTTTAAGCTTTTGATGCTCCCAACCTTTAATTCCTTCTATCAGTAAAACCAGCCAAGGGCAACGGAGTTATGGCAGGATCACAGAGCAGTTAAAAGCTTCACTGATGTTGTGGGTGCAGCAATTCCCAACACAAAGCCAAAGACTCACCCACACATATAGCCTCTCACAAAGATGACATTTCTTGGTTTTTCTCCTCTTCCCCACTGTTTAACTGCTCTGGGATCCAATGGAACTGTGGCATTCCCATGGGGTTTTTTAGGGATGCTGTGTGCCACAAAAGCTTACAGAACAAACCCAGTGCTCTTAGGTGTTGCTGCTGCTATTCTGCCCTGGTCATCCCTGCACATCCCCTTATGTTGTTCCTAGTTCTCTGCATTGTCCCAGAAAATTGGGATCAATCTGGCCCACCATTAGCTCTAGTTTCTGGGCAGATCCTAGGTGGCTTTTCCATGGTGTCATCTAAACAATGAAACAATTTTGTGACATTCAGCTACCTGGTTCTCTCAAGGAGGTTGTGGGAATGAGGAATGGAACAATCTCCAGTGTGAGAATTCAATATTGAAAGAATTACTTCTTAAAACTGATTGAGTGATGAGAACACCAGGCACCTTAGACTAGTGGATCCGTTGTTAATTTGACAGATTGCATAGATAGATTGTTTTTAGTTTCTGCTCTGTTAGTTTGCTTCCATTTTTAATTTTTTTCCTAATTTGTTATTTTTAATTCTGTGGCATTTAATCTCAGAATTTCTCCTCAAAACTGAGGTACAAAATTTGTAGAGAGAAGTAGAAAAGCCCAATAGTGAGGTGAAGTTTGTCCATATGTAAAGATTCCATAGCAAAAAACAGAATTCACAAACTCTGCACTGATTCCCTCACTCATTAAGTGGGATTTGATTACAGTTAATAGGAAATTATATAACAAAAATTATTAACAGGACTCTCAAATATAGCAGGAAACTTTATGATGAATTATGGCATATGGAAGTTGTAGATAGACATATTTTGTTTAGGAATAATTCACATTTTAAAATAATAGAACAATTTATATTTCATTTCACCCACAGAAGTTAAATCAAGAAAGTTGTGTGACTTATGTAATAGAAGCAGGCAGACGATGTGGTTATAATTGTCCCCCTCTGCCCTCTAAAGTCCATGAATCCATGAAATAAATGAAAGAGATATTGGAATTTTTTTGTCATATTTCCAGTTTCATCAATAGTGTCAGGTTCGATTTTTCACAATTGATGTTCTACTAGCCATAGTGTCAGCAGAAATGAACCATCCCCACAGTTACCTGCCTGCTGCCTTTCCTCCCTCTCCAATTTATATCCCTAGATCCACAAATGGAACAATTTGGTTTTGAAAAGATAAGTTCAAATCACCTGTACGTATTCAAGTAAGTTTAATTTCTAAAATTGAATTTTTTTTCCTTTGGTATTTAAAAAGCATTTTTAAATATGTTAGGATAATTTGCATTGGATTTCAGCCTATTTTACACCTCCAAAACTTCAAAGCTGGTTCTTACTCAATTCACTTAATTCCTTGTGTTGGGCTGCAGAACCTCCCCATCCTCATGTCAGGAGCAGCAGCATCAGGAGGAAGGGCCATCCTTTGACCAAATACTTGTCTGATGTTTGTTATTCTGTAGCTTTTCTTTTGCCCAGAGCAGTAGCCCCTCATTCTTGTCTTTGATTCGGGATCCAAGGAACTGAAGAGAAACTGCAATCACCCTCCAGGAATAAATGCTGCTCCAGAAAGCAAGTCCCAAACAGGGGTCTGATAGATAAATCTCACGGAGAAAGCAGGAGAGCTGACAAATTTCCCTCCAGCCCTACAGAGCTTTTAGTACTGCTGGAATTGACCTGCTGGATGATTGGCAATCTGTCCTTTGCTGTTTTAGAACTTTGCTGTTCCATCTGTCAGCTGTAAGGGATCAAAGCCCTCCAACAGGTGCTCCTTTCCCTAACCTGTTTCGTGGAAAACTATGTTTTGGGGATGGAATCAGCAAAGTGTTTAGAGCTATTGAGAGAGTTCCTTTAGTACAATAGTTAAACAAATTCTTAGCACCTTCAGTATGTTTTAGTCAGAAGTAAAAACACATTTTCAAATTAGATTTTACAAGCTGATGAGGGGTTATACAGTGAATTCAGATTTTTTTTCCACAATTATTTAATTTCATTGATAGATTAACATAATAATCATGTAGCTGAAGCGCATAGTAAAGCTAAAACATTAAATAAAACTAATTAAGAACCTCATCTTATTCAGTCAAAATAAATCCAAGGATTTATTTCTCTTTCATTTTGAAATTTCCATAAGGGATAATCTAATCTAACTTAATGCCTAAATTCTCATTGCTGTCAATAGACCTTAATTTTGCAAATATATTCCAGGAAACATAAAGAAGTTAGAGACTTCCTACCACTTTTAATTTAATTTTCATGCAAAAAAATAGAGGATCCAACCTTTTCTAATTTTCAGCCCACTTGCAGGGCACACATTGATTTAGACCTGTGTTCTGGTTGCTCTTGCTTTTCAAATCTCAGTGGGAATCGTTTTAATCTATTGTTAAGAATGATTAAATCACGGAATCTTAGCATACCAAAATATGTTAAATTAGCAAGAAGAACAAAGTTGTCGTTGTTAAACAGATAACCTGTGAGCTCTGTGGCACTCTTTTATTTATGGACTTTGTTACTCACAGTATGACTCTGTACAATACAAAAATCGTTTTCTCTAAAGACTAAATTTCAAAGACTTATGTGTCTGTGACTGAGGAAAAGCATTTCTTCTCTCCAGGAACACATTCCTGAGAAAGATTAATAAAGCAGGAAAAAAGATCCTCTTCATAAGAGACCACACTCAAGGCATCTTTTATATTATCACAATGTTGTGTTTCAGAGGAATGGGAAGGAAATAAATTCCTGTCCCTGGAAATTGATGTATAAACAGTAACTGTCCAGAGTCTCAAGAAGCATAAATAAATGTGCTAATCTTTGCTGGAGACAGTGGTACCATGACAGTTTAGGCTGAGTGTGGATCTGATCCCTTAGCGAAATAATGCACCTCCAGTTGTTGAAGAGAAATCTAAAGAACCTTCCACAGAAAAAAGATCCTTTAATCTCTCCATGTAGCTCTCATTAAGGTCCTTTGCAGTTCTAAAAAAGTTGTTTATGACGTTAGAATACATTGATTTTTGAAAGAATATATTTAGCATTATCTTTCTATTTGTCAGAATCTCATTTGACACATCAGGTAGCAAAACCTCAATGAGAAATCAGGAACTCTGAGATAAAAGTGTCAGAAAATGGATGGTTTGTATATGAGATGATCCTTCTAACCTCATAACATTTCTCTGAAAACATCTTTAAAATCTATTTTTTTACTTCCTTTTTTTTTAAGGTTTACTGCTACTTGTTAGCAATCCACATGAATCATCTCCTGGAGCACCCTACTCTTTTGTTTGTGTATGCTTTTATAAAATACTGGATTCGTAGAAGAACCTTCATTTTAGGTTTGAGTCAAAAAGCAAATAATATTTGTTTTGGAATTTTTCCAATTTTAGTTTTCGTTACCAGAAACTGTGTCACTGAATAAGCATCCTAGCTGCTAGGATTTTTTTTAAAAAAACACAAGAAAGCTAAAATGTCTGTAAATAGATACAATTTATCTAAAAATGTATTTAGGAAAAATGCACAGATGTAAACTTCTGAACCTGTTTTCATATGCCATTTATTTGTGAAGCTACCCAGATCGCGTGGATTCCTTTTTGTTCACTACCCCAGAACTAAATAAACATGTTGCTTCTGCTACTACAATGGATGGGCAACTTTAAAGCACAGGAAATATTGTGTGTGTGTGTGTGTGTGTGTGTGTGTGTGTGTGTGTGTGTTCAGTCCCTGTGCGCATTGCTGAGTGTGTCATGCTCCTAGAAATGTATGGGAAGGGGAAGCAAGGAAAGGATGGAAATGGAACTTTACTGCAAATTGCAGCACTGACCAAAGGGAGATCTAAATCATGCTGAAGAGTTCCATCCAATGAAAACTCAGTGTAAAATAAAGGAACAGAACTAAGAGTCATATCCTTCCCTGTCTTTTGGGGTTTTTTGTTGTGGTTTTGTTTTGTTTTGTTTTTTTGTTTTTTGTTTTGGTTTGGTTTTTTTTTCCCCACAGGCTCGAAGAATTTAAAATTTTGGAACTAGATGATCTTTAAAGTCCCTTCCAACCCAAACCATTCTATGATTGTAAATACCCTTCTGCACAGAGGTGCTCCTTTTGGACAAATAAATCTGTTTCCTTCTACCTCCAGATTTGCAGCTGCTGGACAGCTCACTTTAGAATGGTTTCCTTGAGAAGATACAATCAATGCTGCACAAAAAAAAAAAATCCCTTGGCTTTGCAAGTCCTGTGAGAAGCAGCTGAGGGATCTGAGTTGTTTACCCTGGAGGAAAGGAGGTTCAGACGAGACCTTATCACCCAACAAAAATTTGAAAAAAGGTTGTAGCTAGGTGAGGGTTTGGCTCTTCTCCCAGGTAACCAGTGACAGGACGAGTGGATTTATGTTCTGGGGGATGTTTCTAATTATCTTGCTCTGTTTCAAAATGAATTGAATTGAATTGATTTCCCCAACTCAAGTCTGGTTTTCTTATGGCAATAATTAGTGAGCAATCTCCGTTTCCTTATTTTTTTCCAATTGCTTTTTCACTGTATTTTCTCCTCTGGTCCTGGTGAGAGGACCTGAGTAAGGTGACAATGGCTTGGTGAGCATCTGGTAGCCTGAAAATGTTAACTCACAGTTAATACCAGGGATTTTGCCTGTATTGGAAATTCTAGATTTTTTAATAGTAGACACTGTAATTTAACCATCTGTCACAGGTTTACATACCCATACAAATATACATCTCTATGTGTGAGGAATTATAAAGTGACAGACAGTGGTATAAATCTGGCAATTTCAAAAGGTCAGAAGTGCTTTGGTGCAATTACACAGAACTAACACACCCCAGGCTGACAGAAAAATTCCTGACAGCATATTGTGTCTCACTATTCAAATATTATGTCAAGTCACACAAGGCATACAGAGGATTGTAGCTCCTTCTGGTTAATGTGTCAAGACTTGTGTCAACACATGCCATGTTATTTCATAATGCAACAAACTTATTGAAAAGAAAAAGATATTACTGCGTGTGACAGGCTTGATTCTTTTCTAACGCTCATCCAGTGACCTTTGAATTACTGAAGCATTGGAAATATCCCTTGTTCTGTTTGACTCAACAGTGTTTTTAATATCAAAACAGTTTTATTTTGAGGCACCAGATATTTCTGCAGCTGGTTAAAATGGAGATTTTGACATGGAGGAAGTTGTTGAGAAGTAGTTTATGATTTTGAAGTGCAAATGGAAATGGGGATATTTAGCCAAGGGGACAAAAGCAAACTCTAACACCAATCACATTGACAAAGCTGAAAAGGAAATTTAAATATTTGAGTCAAGCTAGATTTCTTCCTCTTATATCACGTATTGCAAAGTGCAGCTGTGCTGTCCACCACAACCTTCAAAATGAGCAGCTGGATAGTTCTGCAAAAGGAATCATAAATAATTAGTGATCATCTCAGTTTTTATAGAGTGGAAACTCTGATTTTGTTTGAAGGTCTTGTGTGATTATTTCATTATTTTCGAATTTTTTTCACATCTCTGCATTTGGTAACTAAGTATGGTTACATTTTAACAAGAGAAAACAAGAATATAAAGGCACTCTAACTTGACTTTGGAAATCCTTAAACCTTTAAAAATATTCACATGAAGAATTCATGTGGAAAAAATTCGCAGGAAGAATTTCTTCACTGAAAGGGTTTCCAAGCACTGGAATGGGCTGCCCAGGAAAGTGGTGGAGTCATCATCCCTAGAAGTGCTCAAGAAACAACTGGATGCAGTATAGTGCTGTGGTTTAGTTGATATGGTGGTGTTTGTAAACAGCTTGGACTCAATGATCTTGGAGGCCTATCCCAGCCTTAATCATTCTATGATTTTCTTTATTGCCTCTGGAAATCGGGAGGGATAAAAAATTTGCTCATTTTCTGCCACTGCATTAATCCAAATGATTTCTAGGATTAAATTGCCATGTTTAAAGGAACATGCTCCAATACGGTATTTGTGCTTTCATGCATGCATACAGAAATTTACGGGTGGATTTTTAACACTGGACAGTGCCAGGTCCTAGTCACCACCTAAGCCTAAGCCACTGGTGCCTCTTGGTGCTGGAACTATCCCAATCCAATTTCATTCTCTTTTAGCATGCCTCTAGAATATATTGGTCAACAAGAAGCATATTCTTTATGTGCTATAACTTCAACTTCCTTCAACACCAGTCTCAGCCACATACCCCTAACACAGATAATTTGTTTTTCAGGTACAAATAGCTGCATGTTTTCTCCCTGGTGTTCCTTAAAAATCGCAAACTATTGAACCACATTGTCTATGGTTTTTTTGAAGTTAATCACCTGGTTTCTCTCTGTAGGCCACAGTGATGATTAGAGTTTTCTTGAGGCCAATTAAACCAAACTGTCTTGGACACTTGTCTTAGATGAGGACAACTGTCCTCTTTGCTTCTCCATTGATTTTAGAGTACTTAGCAGACTGGTTTCAACCAGATGTGTATCTTTTAATTATCTTGAGTTCAGTGTCAAGGACCTTGCCTTTGCTAAGAAGAAAACCAGCATAAGCTGTCAAAGAATTTATTCTGTCACAGGCTAGTCCATCAGTATATCCCCTGTTAGTAATTTTCTTAACAGAACAATTAATAGATTACCTTTAAAATTCTGATTCTTGGAAATAATCCATCTTCCATAACCATGAAAAATGTATATACATGTGGTGCTAAAATTTGCTTTTGATTTCTTATAACAGTGCACACTTAAGAAAATGACTGGTTTGCTTGTCACAAAGAGAAGCTTTACATAATCACATTTTTATCACAGTAATCAGTCAATATATTGAAAACCATCTTGTCATAATGTTTAAATGAGCTGCTTATTTAATATGGGAGTGCCGTGAGTAGGAAGAATGTATTGTGACCATTCCATCTCACTTGTTTAGTTTTTAGCTGTAACTGATCTCAATGAAGTACTCTCCTGAAATTTATTGAGACAAAGATAATCACATAAAGGTGATTATTTTTGTTATCTTCTATTTACCCGCCTCAGTGAAAACATCACTTTTTATTAATTGTATTTTCATTCCTTCTAAAGTTTTCTTCTTGAAAATTTAAAATAAAAGAAATTAGATGCTCTCTTTAGCCCTGGAGATGACAAGTGTTGATTTTTAAAATTTTTTAATTTTTTATTATTATTTATTTCCAAGGGTCTCTGTAAGGCCAGGATTAACACTTGCCCTTTCCCTATGGAAGCTGTTGGCATTTCCTGCTGCCATGCCTGTTGCCAGGCTCGAGGGAGATGGTGGGAGCTATGCTGAAACAGTGGCAGAAGTGTTTAGCAGAAACAATGCACAATAAAATACAGTATGATTTCCAGCAGTTTTCCTCTTTTTAATTAATCAAACAGTGAAACCAACCTCATGCTTACTTAGTCTTTTGCTCTATTTCTATCTATTTTTCCTCATACAGACAAAGTGTGCACTCTGCTCCCAAGAAGTCTCCTGAAGGGGAGAGAGGAAGCAGCAAATGAGCTGATAACAACAGCAGCTGGCTGGGTGATGAGTAGGAGTTTCCTGTCTTTGATAAAAGGCATCGGCAGGCATTCATTCTCATCCAGATCTCAAAAATGCTGTGAATAAGACTCAATAGCTTCCTACAGCTGACTGGAAACAACCTTTCACACAGACACACACACACATACACACACATGGGGTGTAATAGCTTTGGGGCCAATGATTTACTATTAACTGAGTTTGCAGTTTCTCAGTTTTCTTGGAATGCAAAATTTAATTTACTAATTTTAGTTTAAGAGGGGTGTTTTGAGGACCTCTCCTAACTCGAGAGCAACCACTTGTCCCGGCTGTTCAGAGTCTAATTTGCTGCTTGTCTGGAGAAAATAATTCCTCTCTTACCTATGGGTCTGTTCTCAGGCTGCAGGTGTGGGAAGACTTCGTCCTGTGCAACACACTGACACGCATGGCTGGCCAACAAAGCTCCTGATTTGCTTTTCTTGCTGTACAAAATAGGAACAAGATGTATTAGGTGGTGCAACAGGAGAGGAATTACTTTGCTGCGGTTAAAGAACACGTGATTAGAGCTAATTTTGTTGTTGGTTTTGAGTACTTTTCCCTTTGCCAGTGATCATGGAGAAGATAAACCAGATGATTTGGAAATACAGTTCAATTCTAATAAGGAAAACAAAACTGCTTTTACAGCTAAATTTTAAGCGCAGCATTTTCATCAAGCGAAGAGGAAAGGAGCCTCATGCTTGTGCCATGTGTTTTCCTCCCAGCAATATGGTGATTCTGAAATGTTGGCACTAGTCACGAATCATGAAGAGGGGTTTAAATTTTGTTTTGTCTAATTCTGGAATGGGCTTTTCATAATGGCTCTAAACAAACCAAGAACCCCTAAAAAAGCTTCATACCTTTCTACCCTATGAAACAAAACCATGAGGCTAGAGTTCCTAAATTATACCTATCCATATTTGCAAATTTTCTCTAAGCCACCTGTTTTGCATCAAAATCCTTGGAAAAGGTCATGTTCCATTCATCTCTTAATGAGAAATCCATTTCCAGTTGATAAATTAGTTCATCTAAAGGTCTGAAACCTGTGAATAAAGAATACTATATAAATCTCACATATTTCTCTCATTATAGTTTTTAGGTATGTGATTTAAGTGGATGCAATAGCAATTTGTTTTAAAAAGAGACAGCCTCCACAAACTCACTGACAGCAAGGTTTCGCTCAAGAAGCTTGTCAGTCTCCCCATAACTCCTTGTGTGAGAGCCTGTTTTTATAAATGGCCCAGTTTAGGTTCATGTTAAGAGCCCTAGTTCTACTCAGTCTGCTTATTGCATGTTTCGTGTCTATATTTATACATCACTGATGCCTTTAAAACAAATTAATTTAAAGATTCCCGAATTGGCAGAGCATTACTGCCTTCCCTCCACATAAGTAAAGTCTGTTCCTGTTATAGTTGTGGACTAGTCATTCTAGGATGCATTTTGCTTTGCTGTTGTGGCAACAAGTGTTTTAGATCTGTTTTAGATCACCTAAGCAAGAGCTAAACCCATGTTTGCTTCTATATCTCACCTTTCTTCTTCACCAGCCTTTATTTGCTTTAAAAAATTAGCATCTGAGCATTCTTTTTCAAAGTGTTTTTTTTTTTTTTCCTTTGTTACATATTAAATTGTGTTCCTTTGTTTTCCTTTGTTACATATTAAATTGTTAAAATGGGGAAAAAATTATTTTTTCTACAAAATTAGTTATCAGCCTTTTTGCCCAATTGAGTGAAATCATGTAACATGCCTAAACACAATTCTCAGTTTTCTTTCATTTTTTAATTTCAAGATGCCTGCTGTGCAATATTTTACAACGTATTGTCAAATGTCCAGAAAATGTATTCCTTTGGTATTTGTTTGGTGTTTTGGGGGGTCATGTAAGGGGCAGGAAGAAGTTGGATGGTGCTGCAGAAGAAAGACTAAGGAGGGAAGAAGAGAAGGGCTCTGTGATGCATGTAGCTGCCTCTAGGAAAGGGTATAGAGCAAAGGTAGGAAGGTTTTTACTGCAGGATGACTGCTGGTAGCAGTCAGTCTGAATCCACCATCATCTTCCTTCTACGTAGGTTGAGGGGAAAGGTTAATTCAGGACAGCTGCATGCATGATTTTACATTTATCCATATTTCTGAATATTTTTTGGGTACTTTCATTAGTATTTTTCTATGTTTCTATTATATATGACAACAGATTATGATTGTAACTGTATTCATGAAAAGATGCCAGGATTGTGCTGTGAAGTGCATGAGTCATATGCTCACTTAACAGTTTGTGCATTGATTTGGGAAAGAAAATCAAAGTTATTTAAAAAAAAAAAAAAGGTGTTTAGACAGCAAATTCTGTATCTTAGGAGCAAAGACTCTGTCAAAAGATCTCTCCTTTTTTACTCCATGTTCATGTATCTGAGCCTAACCTTTGTGTCAGTAAAAATGTGACTTCCCATCAAGGATTCTTTTGAATTACTGTGACACAGAAATGACTTCATAACAAGGCATGAAAGCTTGTAGCCTCTGGGTACAGGTGTACTACGAAGGAAAGAACATAATTGTCAACTGAGCTAGAGGGTTGTTTTCTCCTCAAACTCTTATGAGCATTCACTGATCCAATTCAGACTAAATAGGCCACTACAAGACATGTCCTGTTTCATCTAAGCCAGTACAGGTAAGCAGTTGAGGATGCCCAGAGTTCATAATTTCTGCAACACAATGTACACAGGTGTGTGTGCACATCCACACTTATGGAATAGATTACTCTTCTCAAAGAGTTATATGAGCAAACCTCACCTCAACAAAATTAATGTGACTGTTTGCTCTCTACCAGCTGAAACGTAGTTGAGGATTCCTGAAGACTGGGATTTTTTTTTATTTTTGAAAATAGAGTGCCTTTCAAATTGATTGGAGAGAAAAAAAAAAACAAAACCAAAAAAAAACCAGAAGAAAGTGTCTTTTCTATTTATTTTACAAAAGAATCTACGGAGTGCAGATTCCAGCTGCACTTCTGTCATTGGCAACTGCTACAAGGGTCACACTGAAAATGAGCCTTCCCACTTTTAGCAATGAATGCAGAAGCCTAAAAGATATTCATGTGTATGTCTCAAACACTGATGGCCAGATTGCTGTGGAGCCAACCAAGGACTGTTGGTAGTAACAACCAAGGGTTGCTGGCAATAATACACTGTGAGAAAGAACAAAATATGGCTGGGGCAGGTGCCATAGGGAGGCAGGGCAGCACTTTTCTAGGACAAACATCCTTGCTCTGGCTCCTGGAGATAAACACAGCACAAGAGCAGAAGTGAGGTTGAGAGGCAGGCATGGACTGCGTTGAGGTGAGCAAGATCACTAAAGACCCGTTTTCAGAATGGTCTAGAGGAACAGGTTATGCATGAGAACTAATTTGCGTAGAAACTGAGAAACATCTCCAGGGTGGGGAAAAGTTACCTATAAAAAGATATCTCATTTAAACCCATGTATTTCGGCACCACAGGAACCAGGACACCCCAGCTGGATCAATGCTGAGGAGTGATGATCTTTCTCCCTTTCTTCCTGTCTCGTCCTCTTTAATTCATCAGTCTCTTTTCCTTTTCACCATATTGCTTTATCCAAATCTCACAGCTGTGTGCTTATGTAGGCAGTCAGGGACTAACTTATACCAATTTCCATGCTGAGTGTGTAATTTAATAATAAAACTTCATAATCTTAAGTGGACCCTTTCGTTGTTCCTTTTGACTACAAATGTGTATGAATCTTGGATGCTCCCTTTCTCTTAAGGGTGGGGCTTTACACTGGTGACATGTTGGAGTCAGAAGATAAAGGCTTAGATGGTTAAAGATAAAGAAAAATAATAAGCAGGAGAAGAAAAGCTACAGACCCCTTTTATCTCTGTTTGCTTGACCTGTAATGTTCCAAGAAATTTAGGGTAAAAGTTGGGTGCCTATCGTGCAGGAACCACACAGATTGTTAACTTTTGCCTTGTAGCTTGTCACCAAACTGAACGTGGACAAACCCAGGAGTCATGTTAGGAAGCAGCAGAGTGTTCATTGACATTTTATTGTAACACTAAGTAGAAGTGACTTTGAAGGAAAATGTTATGGTAGGATTCGTCTTTGACAGAGCAGGGATGGAAAAAGGCACTCAGTGTATGTGTGTATTGGGCCTCTCAAAAACCAGCTTGTGTTTATGTGGATGTAATGTGGAGACAGAGATGACACATACCCAGTGGTCCTTGTGACAAATAGCCTCGAGTTTATTCCCTCATCTCCTTTTACAGGACCTCAAATTTCCCTGGCTTACATATGTGATTCATTGAGGTCTTAGCCCCGTCCAGCTCTCTGGTCAATGATACATCTGCATTTAGGGCTGATTAATATTGGCTGAGGGTCCCTGTGTAGATTTGAACCTAACCTATCCTTGCCCACCCAGGGACTGCCATGCTACCTGTGGAGACATGCTGCTGAACAGTGTGGCCAAGGGGGATCTGGGCAGTATTGTCCCAGGGCTTCTATTTCCCACAGCAGGAAAGAAAATACCTGATTTATGGTTCTCAGATTATGTATTTTGTCAAAAAGCAATCAGTATAGACATTCTATGCCTCATCCAAAATTAATACTGAACACTATATTAATATTCTCAGACAAAGTATTGCACTGTTATTGCTTGGCTGAAGTGTACTTTGTCCTCCTGCCTTCTAAAATTGTTAAAATGAGTATTAAGACTATCACAATTTACAAATACTTCTCTATTTCCCTGGATAACACCATTTCATTTTGAGAACCTTCAATTTGAGATAAATGCACTGATTACAATTTAAATGTCAATTATAAGTAGTCTTGTAGACATAATAAAGCAAACATTTGCACTATGTTTGACACAAACATTAACAGCAGAATTGAACACTATCACAAATCAAATCAGTGACCTTCCTCCAATGTATAATAAAGAAATCAAAAGTGCTTTCAGCTTCAAATGGTCAAAAGAAAATCAAGAAGCAATTACTGCAAACATCCCAGTCATTGCACGACTCAGTGATTCATTCAGATTCAGGCCAAGGAGACACACAATAAAACCCATCTGCTCCAAAATATCTTGTAGCTCAAGTTTAAATTACAGTTTTGCTTCTATAAGAAGCTCCTTTCTCTGATGCTGAGTAGATGACTGTGTGAAATTATATTGATAGCTAAGAAAAAGAGATTGAGACATGGAAAATTTAAGATAAAGAAATGCAGCTGTTTAGTTACATATATTTGCAAGACCATATTGCAAAATGAGACTCGGGGTTAAAAAAAGGCAAGACATGAAAGAGAGATAGCTAATTATATTTGAAGGTGGCAGAAAATGAAATTAAATGACTGCATTGAGGACAGCAGTGATGAGTAGAAGTGAGAAAGTTCAAAGCAGTTGATTCTGATGTAAATTTAACAACCTACCTAAAGTAAACTTCATGAAATTACGTTTTGAAATAGGTAAAACAGCAGCTTGTATCTAAATTATAACTGAATGCTAAAGGAAGTATAACAGAGATTAAAAAAGTCTTCTCTGCAAGTTTTAATTCAAGGTACAGGCCAGATTCCAAATTCATTCATGCTTGACTTTGCTTTTGAAATTATACTCTCCTTGTGTACAAATTCATGATTTTTTTAGCAAATTTCAGCACCACTTTCCTCTTATTCTCCTTATATCTCAAACTTTCTGTCTTCTTGGATTTTGTCCAAATTAATATACTTTCACTTATAAAATTATTTTATAGCATTTATTTATACAGTTAAATATGTGTCTATTTTACAGACTGCTTTAAATTGTAATTTTTGCTAAAATTTTATATATGTATGGTATCTTAATTCCTCTTTAATTTAACATATTCGAGGATCTGCTATCTGGAAGTCAAATAGTCAATCCTAACCTTTGATATATTTAGACATTTACCTGCCATTGAATTCTAATATGACTTAAAATGTAAGCATGTTTGTCATTCTTTAAGAAAAAAATCCCATAGCTACTAGAAGCAACGTATAATAATGCAACTGAATGTATTGCATTTTTATTCTAAAGACCAATAGCATGTAATATATACCATTAGGGCTATATATATATATATACCATTAGAGCTTTGTTATCTGTTTTGGAACATTTAAAAGACCCTCCATTTTTTCCAGAGAGTTTATTTTTATTCAGCCCTATGGATCAAAGTCATCATGCAATGTCATGTGTTATTCTCGTTTTGTTTTGTGAGTTTTACTTTTTGCTTTGGTATTTCGTTGTTGTTTTTATGGTTGTTGTTTGTTGGTTGGTTTTGGCATTTAATATTTTTTCTTTCCTTGCTGATCTGTGACTGTGAAGTAAGGACTAGAATGAAGGTGTTTTCATGACTCTCTATGTCATAGAATCAATGAATGGTTTGGATTGAAAGTGACCTTAAAGAACCTTTAATTCCAATGCCCTGAATTGGGCAGGGACACCTTCCACCAAAACAGGTTGCTCAAAGTTCCATCCAGCCTCACCCTGACATTTCCAGGGATGGGACATCCACATCTCCACTGGGCAACCTGTTCCAGTGCCTGACCACAGTCACAGAAGGTAATTTCACCCTAATATTTAATCTAAATTTACCAAGCATTTGAATCATAGAACAATTTGTGTTGGAAGGGACCTTAAGGAACATCTATGCCATAGATTTCTCTGCATCATTGTGTCCTCCAGCTTTATTCTTCCTTCTTTGCCTATAGTAAAGGTGAAGACAAATACCAGATGAGTCCTAAGGTCTAGTCCATAGTTAATGTGTAGTATATAACATGTACTAGCCCTGACAATAAAAGAAATTGTAAACTCTTAGGCTAACTTCAAATGGCACAAGGGAAAACAATATTCTCCCCTGCCTACAGCATATAACAATCAAAAGTTATTACAAAACCTATGATTTATCAGTATTGCTCATTTCTGCTTTGAGGTTACATGGAATGCCCATTTTACCATGAAGGGATAGAAATAAGAGAGCATAAAACTTTGTTGTATTATGTTTGGAAAAGCATTATAAAATAAAGGCAAGTAGGGATCTCTTGGGACAATTTGACAGGTGTAATTGAAGCAAATATCTGCTGATCATGGGAAAGAGGAATTGCTGCAATATTTATATGTGTGTAGAAATAAAACTGAGTTTTACATACAGGGTAGTACATAAAATTCCTCAACTAATAAGCTACATTTTAAATGATATTTTCTGAGAGCTCTTACCTCAGTTCTTTTCTCTCCTCTGAGTTTCCTCCAACAAAACCAGATTTAAGCCTACAGGTATTTCACCTGAGAGTATCTAGAGAAGTTCCAGCATCCACAGCGTGCACTTCTTTCTCACTGGTTTCAGCTCCCTCTTGCTGTATTTTTAATAAGGCTGATTTACTTTAGCAGGCATATTTTCAAATATTCCATGAATTTCTAGGAAGCTATAAAAATAATCTATGCTACTGAGTTCAGTCTATCTAATAGGAACTTCTTCATCTTAATGGCACTTTTTTGTATTATCAATCATTGTGAACTCTGCAAAGCCATGGAAATATAGATTTAAAATTTGTGAGTTTCTCCACTTGTGAAGCAATTCAGAGACAATACTACCTATCAAACCAAAACAAAAATTCAGGGCACTTCGGAATACGTCCTGTTATTGTATTTCAAGTTGAAATTATCTGCATCCAAATTGTGGCTAGATTTAAAACAATCCATAAAGAACAGAGTACAAGATCTTTTTGGATGTGAATTTTGCCTGCAATGAGTTTTTAAATAGTTTTTTCATGTATGTGCATCCGGTAAATAAAATATAGTCAGGAATTCTAGGAAACAAAGTAGACGTGAGTATATTGTGCTGAGAGTTGAGAAATAAATTGAAATTATTACATTATTGATTAATTTGTAATGGATCCTCTTCTGTTGTGGTCATTATTTAATTTAATTACTCCAGGACTGGTAAACTACCAAAATAAATAATATCTAATATAAAATCAGTGGTTTCTGTGGTACGATAGAATTATACTGACCTCCAAATCACTTTCCTATGGTGTACTTGTGCTTGTTTTTGCCATGATAAATGTTCAATCAGAGACTCTTGCTACAACTTATAGAGTTTTTTTGTTTTTTTTTTTTTACATGAACATCAGGTGAGTGGTTGTCTCTGTCTCCAAACTGCTCCCTCTGCCTTCACACAAAACTGCTGTTCTGGATAATTGTTATCCTAGTGAACATAATTTTGGAATTTTTTTTATGAAGTCCCATATAGTCTGTGATTCTATGTGCCTCAGGTTTGACTTCTAAATTTCTCTTGAAACCCTCAGTTTTTGGTGAATTAGATCTGACAGCAGCCCCTGAAAGACAGGATATTTGTGGTGTTTGTAGATATTTTTCAGGGTATTGAACTGGAACTTCTCTATGCTGGTTGATATATATGCACAATATTATAAACACCTTGTACACATGATTTTACAGAGATTATACATATATACATTATAGATATATGAGCATGTACATCATATATGCATACCTTTGTACCAGTTAGAACATTGGACATTTTTATGGAGTATTTGAAACATTAATGGCCACTTTCAGCACATCAACCCTTGATTGTCAGTCGTTGATGTCACACATCTAATCCTTGGCTCTTAATCACTTTCAGTTGTCAACAATAGGTGCTCAAAGCATTCAATCCTCAACACTTACACCCTGAGCGGGCTTTGAGGATCCAACTCTGGGGAGCTGACACTGTGTAGTCAGTGCTGATGGTCCTTGTTGCCTTGGCCAGTGGGCTCCTCTCATCCTTTCTTTGTGCTCCTCATCTCCTCCCTGGAAGTCAAAGGGGTTATCTAAATTGCTCTTGACATAATGCATCTTACTTTTGGGACCTCTTTTTTTTTTTCAGAAACCTTTTTTGCTTACTCTGGTTTCATCAGCACCTGTCCTTTTCATCCTGCAGGATGGTTTTTGTTTCATCACACATCTTTATTGACAACTGCAAACTTTTAGCTCTTGCCTTACAGATTTTACTGCATACTGAATATATTTTCTTGCACCCCAGTTTTGGAGTTACACACATCTCCATTTGCCTCTTTGTGGCTAAGTGTTTTTTATATATTCATGTTTAGATGTATGTACAAAATTGTTATCACTGTTACAATCCTATAGAATTCTTATATTCAGTCGCAGATTACCCTACCTTAATGTGCTTGTGCTCAAGACAAACATGCTTAGTTTACCTCACTTGGTTTCAAACTTATGGATGCCACAGCTGCTCCTGCTGCATTATCCCAGGAGAAATTCTGCTTTATACAAAATTTGGGATCCTATCTCAGAAATGTAGCGAGCCCTGCAGGGTTGGCTGAACAGAATGTTTATTCATAACTAGTTTTAAATGTCAATAAACCAGGCTTTGCTTGTTTTTTCTTAATTTAAACTTTACTTTGCAGTATTGTGAGACAAAACCCAATTGTATTTTGTTAGGAATTTCATAAATGAAACCAGTTATACATAAGTGATATTTAGTTCTGTAGCTTCAGGGGTTTGGTCTGAATGCAGAACAAGATGTAGGCAGGATAACTTCTGATAAGTACATTCAGTTAAAGGACTTGCAAATAAATATGTACAGTAAAATCTATTGTGCATCCAAAGAGACAGAAAGAATTTTTTTTTTAAACAAAATAATGAAATAATTTTGAATTCCAACAGCCCTTTTGCCAAGTCTGGACAGGATGCAATGACTGTGTGGAAAGGGGAAGAAAATGGTGATTGGAAACTCTTCATCCACTGTGGTCGAGGTAGCTGGCAGTCCGGGGGTCCAGACCAAGCAACTAGATAATGGATGAAATAAAGGTATTTCGCTCCTCAGCCCTGTACCTTAACTACTTCATGCTTAGAGGAAAAGCCTAGGATAGCTTCTGCTGATTTCTCAGATTGCTAGTTCATAGAATTACTTCTGGTATTTATAGAAGTATCTTAAAATATATAATACATAGATAATTCAGGTAAAACAGGACTCCTTAAGTTCAGTGCAGGGGTATCATACCTGGGAACACACAAAGACTGAATAAAAGCCTAACAATCTGCAGTATATAAAGCCAAAACTCATAGTAAAAAACCAACCAAACAAATTAAAAAAAATAAATTCAGCATGAGTAGTGCTTTTATATAAGTGCCTTTTAGCCTCAGATGAAAGATCAACATATAACAATGCAGACAGCCTTATTATGAATGCTGAAGAGGTCATACAGTTATGTTACAGCCCTGTTGTGGTGAAGATAATAGGTCCTGATGTGAAGTGGCGTATCTGAAATTAAGCACACTGCCTCATAAGTGTCACTACAGGGCTTCCCAGCTGAGGATGGCTCCCCTTCTGTGGTTCAGGAACTCAGATTCGCCTCTGCTCTCCCTTCAACAGACCCAGAAATAGTATTGAACTTGCTTCAGTTTGTTCCCGCTCACGTGCCAGGATACGCTTCTACCATAATGGAAACTTCCTGGTTTTGGTAGGGATGATTAACGAGATTCTCTGTTACAAATTCCTGCTGTGAAACTTTCTGGCATAGTAAGAGTGGCAGAAGCCCTAACAGCTCCTGTAACATCCACTGTGAATGGAAATTGGTGAGGGACTGGTTGAAAAGAGAAATGCAGAGTTCATTGCTTAAAGTAAAACTATGTGGAGATGGTTTTTGACTTAAAGCAAGTATCATGCCAGCATACTTAGCCCAGAGTGCTTTCTACAAAAGAAGTATAATGTTTAAATAGAAAAGAAAAATTCAGTACCTTTTCCCTGATGGGACTTTGCCTTCATTCATATTCTGCACTCAGGGAACATGGTTGGGCTATTCAAATACTTACAGTTTAACTAAAGGCTCAGGAGAGAAAGTTCAGCAACTCTGTTCAGCTCTGATAAGCACTGTAGAGCCTAACTTCCTATGTAAACCTAATTAAGATGTTACAAGCATTCAGAAATCCACTCTGTGCCTTCACCACCTCATGTTTCTTTGTTCTTCCTGACACCTGAGCAAGGTTCTGGCACAATGCAGCCCTCCTTCTGTCCCGTCCCTTGGTCATTCATTGCATAAAATCCCTGCAGTCATTCCCTGCTGATGGCAGACCATTCTCCAAATAACTTTCAACTGAAGAAAAGTTTTTGTGTCTCATTGATTATAACAATATCAACACTGGTCTTAAATGTTTACTTTTAGATTAATCATCATTATCCTGATGACTGAACGTTCTCCTAATTTTAATTCATCAAAATTTAATTTTTAAGCCTGCACAGAAGATGTTATTCTCAAGCATGTGTGTTTCAGAAATTTTTCTCCTTTATTATTACAGTTCAGCCACCATCTCAAAGAGTCAGCAAATTGGTTAAAATCAGACTTGCCAAGATGTGTCCCAGTGCAGTGTTTCCTTTGGGTACTGTTTGTGACCATTGATTAATTTGTCAGTTAAGTCCTACTTGAATGTTCCACAATTTCATCTGTGTAGGTGTTTCAGCTTACATTAACAATACCACTAAAGAAGGTTAACATCTGCCTCTTTCCTTACTGAACACATGGAGGAGAAACCTGTGGGAAAAGGTGAAATCCTCTCAGTCCTTTATCAATATTTTCAACATTTTTTATACCTTTCTATAGAAGAACACCTGGGCCACATCATGCTGCAGAGAAATCATCTGTCAGGGTACATTGAGAATACCTTACTGTTATTAATTACTGACCTGTAGTACTAATGTATAAGAAATAGTAATATTTTTGTCAAAAAATATGCTCCAGTAAAAAAAAAGAGAAAAAAATAAAGAAAAAATCCATGAATTTAAGGTCTGTTTTTGTTGGACTTCTAAATAAACAAAGAGATGACATAATTGGAATTCAGTTTGCACAATTAAAGGCTGGACTGAATGCTAAAATTAATCCTTTGCTGTTATTCATGGGCCAAATGAGTGGATATATAGTAGAATCTGCCAGTAATGACTTCAAAAAAACAGACTGTACATGATAAAGAGGTAGCAAAGTATGAAGAATGTACCTGTCAAATCTTTTGTTGTATCTGGATTTGATATTAGTCTTGCATAGAATAATCTTTGATAGTGCTATTTAGCAATACTGTAAAAAGTAATATAATGTTCAGTATGTCTTATTGTCATGCACTTGTCAGCCTGTTTGTATCTTATACTTTGTATTCCTTTCATTTATAGATTTTAAATGATGATAAGGCTAAAATGAAGTCATTAAAATGATAATGCCCTCAAAGGACTCTATTTTTCCATTCTTATTCATAACAATTAGTAACTTATCCCATGGTTAATCCATTTACTTTAAATAGTAGGTTTCAAGAATATAAATGCTGCACAGAAAGTATAATCAGGAAAAAGACGATACAAATTTAAAGGAACCCAATCAAAGCAAAACAAAAAAAGATAAGTTTTATTTTAGTAGCTAGAGAAATGCAAATGTAAGTCTAAATCTAGCAAAAAAATTATGTTCCCACCCAACCATAAAATCAAAATTTAGCACTTCACTGATAGTGAATGCCCATTACATTTTAACAGATTTTCTAGACTGAATTCTGCTTCTGCAAGAATGACAGTATTCCTTTTGATCAATCAGCCTTACTCAATTTGCATCTAATGATTTTACTTCTATTGTGTAAGTATGGCCCTGGTCAAAAATCATCTGTTGTCTTAAAATTAAAGGAGAGAAAATTCTGAGAATGGTGATTTTTAGCCAAAAAAGAAACACAAATGCTGCTAATGCTGCTAGTCTTGGGATTGAGCTTGTCTTTAAAATCTTGTAAAAAAAAAAGACTAAATTAGTTACAATGTGAAAGTATTAAAAGAAAGTGGTTTGGAATGAAAGTTTCTCTCAATTTTGAGATAAAATTTTCTGTCTATGCAAGAAGGTTTTGGTAAAGACTGGATTTTTTCCTTGTTACCATTACTCTGGAGAGCAATTCTACTTACCTTGATTTTAGAAACCCTAAGATGTAGAGATTCAAAGAGTCCTTTGCCATTCTTTTTATAAGTGCAATATTTTAATAGTGTCATTTTGAACTAGGAGATCTGTGTGGTTTCTCTATTGCAGCATGCATGTGCTACTTGCATGAATGTAAGAATGACTCTGCCTACTCTTTTTCCTTATTTTACAGGAAATAAAATTTCATCCTTAAACAAACAACTCCCACTCACCTTTCCCACACTGGCAAGCTCTCTTTGTAAAATGTGAGAAATATTATGAAAATCAAGAAGCTAGTGACTCATAGTATGTAAATACAGTGTCTATTTGATCTTGTGTACTTCATCTACCACAAAATATTTAGCTGAAGATGTGAAAAGAGACTCAAGGTATCTATAAGAAAGGTAATCTTCAAAATGTATTCAATGTGGTCTTTGGAATTCTTAATTCCTTTGTAAAAGAAGTCCTATGCAAAAAAAAAAAAAAGCCAAAATAAAACAAAAACCAGCACCACCGCTACCACCGCCACCAAAAAACCCAACCCACAAAGC
Source organism: Camarhynchus parvulus (assembly GCF_901933205.1). Lineage (NCBI taxonomy): Eukaryota > Metazoa > Chordata > Aves > Passeriformes > Thraupidae > Camarhynchus > Camarhynchus parvulus. Next base: position 102,900,851 of record NC_044571.1, read on the forward strand.
AACAAACCAAACACCAAAGAACCCTTTGGGCTATATTTCTATAATGACATAGTCTTCATCTAGATCTAGCACCCTCTGAGAGGGTGAAATTAAATAGAGTTCCTTCTATGCCTGATAAAGATGGTTTATATTTCGCTTGACTTCAAAGCCTCTAAAATTCTATTAAACAGCTGCAAAAAGCTTGGCATTGATCTGCAACTCTCACTAGTAGATTTTTCCTGGTAGAGAACCTTGTTATTGTGAAGAATTGCTTGTATTAGGGGTTATGAAACCAATCCCACTTAAAATCCTACTTTAAAATTTGAACCTTATATGTGGCAGAAGCTTGAAGTTACTGATAAATAATTTGGCATGCAAAAGATGGATCAACAAGCAATAGGTGATTATTTGATTTTTTTTAAATTTTCTTTGTGATGCATCCACAAAAGCCATTGTTTCACCCTGTTAAACTAAGAGATGTGAGAATTAGGCCTTGAAGGGATAAGCAATTGAAATGCATTTGTAAGATGTGTCAGTTGTCTCAGGAATTCTATGTTCTTTGGTGAAGGAAAATACCCTTTTTGCAGCAGATTATTTCTGAAAACATTACATACAGAATTATCATAATAAGACATGTATAGCACATAGATTTAGGTACAAAAGAATCACTTTTGAATTTATTAGTTTTGAACCAAAACTGGAGACTTGCTGCACTGTTGGAGAAGTCGATAAGAGAATAGTTTAAATCCATCACTCTCCCCGGTCTAAGTAGTCTCCCATTTCTGAAGTGCACACTATTGGAATTAGGGACTGATATTCCTTCAGTCTAGTTATACACTTCCAGTGTAAAAATCCCAGACTGGTAAAGATAGGAAAGAAATATAGGGACTTGCCCAGAGTATTAAAGAAGAAGAAAAATTGACTTCTTCCCCAATGTGCAATCTCATAATTGCCTTCCTGACAGATAAGAATTTCTCCATGGAAAGTCAGTGAAATGTCTGCAGGGAAAGGAGGGAAGATTCATATTTCTCACTTCTGAATACTTCATGTAGACTTTCAAATTAACCAGCTGGTTTTTCTACATTTATTTTTTCTGATCAATATAGATTTTTTTTCAGGGAGTCTGATTCAAAGTGGAAGACTAACGTTTTCATGATTATCTAATTAATTAGAGTTCTAGAGCTGATGAAAAGGCTCTTGTGAATGCACTGGAGGGAAGGAGTTACCCTCCAGCCTGGAATCAAAGAGTATGAGATAATATGTACCAAACTTAGACATCTTGTGCATTAATTCTGTAGCATCTTTGAGTAGGATGTGGCATTTTTGTCATCATGGTTTTACTGAAGGTCTGTTAAAGACTTGTGGAGACTGTCCCACTGTACTGGCCAGGAGTTCTCTCACATGAAATCAATGGTTGCATTGTCCAGACTGAAGCTGGGAAGATGTAAATGTAATTCTTTAATAGACAATGTCTTGATTTATAGCAAGGAAATGAGACAATCATGGGTGGGGGAAAGATGACAATGAACAGTCCCCTGCTTTTATCTCCTACAGATTAGAGAGATCCCTAGACTGGATAATCTGGGAACAAAGTCTTCTCTTTTCATATTTGGCTTCCTTGAACTGGAGCAGGGTGAGGAATACATAACACAAAAATATCTACAAATTTTTTGAGATTTCAAGTAGAGTAGTAAAAATGCATTTCCAACTGAAATTAACCAGCTGGTCAGGTGGAAAAAGCTTTTGGGTACAAATTACCAGAAACTTCAGAAATCTTTTGGGTTCTTGGCCTACTAACTCTTCCTTCATGAGCTGATAACAATGACTGGAAGAAAAAAAACCAACTAAAAACAGCACCAAGTGAAGTCCCAGGGGTGGTGATTTTTCTTTTTGTTTGATGGTATATGCTCCTACTTAGGTTAGAATTATTTCTATTTAAAACAGTTCAGGTAATTTGTCTTAAAACCAAGGAGTGAGAGAGAAAACTGGAGGAGCTCTTAGAGTAGCAAAAAAGACATGCAGAAGCAGAGCTGCATTTCACTGCTTTGGAACCTCTTTGTAGTGCCTCTTTGGGCACTGCAGGCTCCAGTAGAAGTTCAGAGCAGCTGGAATTCATCAGGACTAGCAAGCTAAGGCGGTCATCATCAATTCTGAGAATCCCAGTCTATGTGCTGTCCCTCAAAGGTATGGGCTGCCATATCCAGAAGAGCCATTCTTCCTGAGGTGTCTGTCAGCTCTCAGACTTTCTGATTTATCTGTATTCTTTTTAACAAAACTTTCACTGTTTGACAAAAAGCAATAAATATTAAGCCTAACACATGACATCATGTAAGAGCTGAATTTCAGAGTGCTTTACAGGACACAGCATAACACAACACAAAAATGAAACCTCTGGTAGTCATACACAGGCAAGTTGTTTGCAGTCATTGCATGCTTTGTCTCAATGGATCAGAAAGTCTCTCTCATCTGCATGTATGAGTTAGTAGATGTTTGGCAAGTCAGTATTTTCACTCATATTCCTCTAGTATAACTCAAACATTAATGGTGAATAGATTATCCCAGAAACACTGGGGATTGAAGAGATAAAAATATACCTGCTTCTCTTCAGTCAATTTAGGACTCTTGAGAAAAACAGTGCTGTGTCATGCCATGAGAGTAGATGTAAATAGTTACCTTATTGGAAAGTACATTTTTAGTCATTTCATTCAGTCATTCATCTGCCATTACTGTTAGTGAAGTGAAAATGGCAGCAGGAGTTCTGGCCAGGCCCAGAAGAGCTGTACATGAAGTAGCCATCAGCTTCCAGAGATGTCTAGCTCTACCCAGGACAATGCACAGATCCCTAGCATGGTCTTTAACTCTTCTTTTCTTTTAGTTAGTCCAAACACTGTTGATTTCTTCTGCCCTTCTTGATGTCTAGCACTGTGTTCCAAACACGTTCTATTTTGATTATTAAATATAGGCTATGAAAATGATTCTGAATATGAAGTTTTACTTTGTACACAAGAAACTATGTGCCTTCTACAGAGGCTGCAAAAAAATTGTGAGCAACTTAAATCATCCTCTGACATCTAGTCAGCTTCCAGGCTGAACTTAAGGAAGAAAGAACTGAGAGGTTCCTTCAATGCTGCAAGAAATAGTGAGGGACTTATTAACTGGAAGCTGTTTCCTGTTAGTGAGAAGTGGAAAGTTGCACATGAATTCAAAACATTTCAATGTTTTGCTCAAGTCAGTGTTAAAAAAGAAAAAGAAAAAAAAAGTATTCCTGTTAAAAGAGATTCCAGATGGTGTTTCCCTAGGATACAGGAAATCCTCTTTAAAATTCTGATTGAAATTGATAAGTTCCAGCTGCAATCCAGTTTTTAAAATGGGGAATTAAAAAAAAAAAATCATTTAGTATTTATTCTACCTTTCACTGGTAGCATGTTGAAAATGTTGGATGCAATACCAAGAGTGTTTCCTGCATGCTCCATGACAATGGTCAAAGGTCTAACCAAGGCTCTAAGAACAGGTATTTGAAAGTTAGCTGACTAAAAGTTGTATGTTGCAGTGCTTAGATACTTTCATGGGTGTACCTTGAGGTTCAAGGCACAGAGCAGCATAAAATTCTTAGATCTATTCTTGACCAAGGTTGTAATCAACTGCCTGGTTTGGGAGAACATATCATTTTATTTTATAGGTTTTTAGAGGTGTTTGTTGGATATTTTTTTTTTTCTTTTAAGTTCTGGGTTTTATTATTGTTCAGCACAATTCTTATCTTTATTAGACCATTCTGTTAAATTGTCTTTCTGAATTCCCTAGCTCTTAACAAACAACTGCCCTTCTTAAAATATTTTTCCAGTGCTGTGGATATTGCATCTTCTCCCTTGCTGTGCTGTATTGAATTGCTTTTTTGATTTACTAATGGTCTACATTAATTCAAAAACTCCCTTTGGTGTTGATGACTGGAATGAAGCAGCACACCAGCTGAGATAGATCATTGTATATATACATACATATATATATATATACGTTTGAAATTCATGCTTTAAATCAATAAGGAGGCAGTAGAACTGAAGATGATGGTTATATAACTTAATGCCGCACCATGAGAAAAATAATAGCTTTAAACCACTTTTCCCAATGCCCATCTGTGATCTGAAGATGACTATTAGTCACAATACCTGATTACTCACTGTGAAGAAAATACTTAAATGTATGGGGCTTGCTGATATAAATGAGCAGAATTTGTCTCAAAGTAAAACGTTTAGCCTGTAAGTATCTGTAATTGACATCTGCAAGGAACTCTGATATCAGTGTCTTAGAAAGGGGTAGAGAGATTGTGACTTACCCTTTCTTCTCATGCCTCCAGTTTGAAAACAAAATGCTGGTGGGCCATACAGACCTGACCCATTTACTGCATGGATCAGTGCCTGGAAATCTCTCAGTAGGTCTGTACCCAGATATGCGCACAGACGCAGCATCCTCCTTCATGGAAACACTCCCCAGGACACACAGGCAGTCTGTTCTGATGGGCAGAAACCCAACAAGCCTGGCAAGACCCTGCCCTGATTCACTGTGAACATCTTGAATGTGCTCATAGATAAAACAGCAAAGGTGAAAGACAGGAGAAGTTATCCAGATAGTTGACAGTCATATCCCCAGGGCATGCAGCTATGGGATTATGAAAACCATAGCTCAGCTGGGCATGAGCGCCTCTTCTATTAGCAAAGGTTGAGAAAATTGGGATTGTTGAGTTTGGAAACAGGAAGGCCTCAGGATGACCTAATGGCAGCCTTTCAGTCCCTTCACAAGGGCCTGGAGTGACAGGACAAGGGGGAATGGCTTCAAACTGATAGAAAGTAGGTTTGGCTTAGATATTAGGAAGAAATTTTTACCATGAGGGTGGTGAGGCCCTGGCACAGTTTGCCCAGAGAAGCTGTGGCTGCCCCATCCTTGGGAGTGTTCAAGGACAGGTTGGACGGAGCTCTGAGAAAGCTGGTCTAGTGGAAGGTGTCCCTGCCCATGGCAGAGGCTTCAAATGAGATCTTCAAGGTCTCTTCTAAGCCAAACCATTCTATGATTCTATGACACAAAAGACATTTCTTTGGGTCTCTTCGCAGCAAATGTGTGTGTGCACCGAAAAATGAAGGAACTGAAAAGTTCAAGGTGTCTTTTTTAACTTTCACTTTAGAGTCAGGGTTTGCTCTCAGGCTCTCTCATACCTGTTCTAAGTGGCAGAGCCTGGGAGAATGAAGTGTTACCCATGGTAAAAGGGACAGTGGGACTTGCTCAGACGAAGGAAGAGATGGCTTAGAGGGAGCTTACTGCTGGCTTCACTGCCTGATGGGTTGTGTGTTGTTACAGCAAAGATGAAGTCAGAAACATTCAGAAAAATGAAACTATTCAGAGAATAAGTCCTTTGATGAGTGGCTGAGGGAGCTGGGGGTGTTTAGCCTGGAGAAAAGGGGGCTCTGGGGAGACCTTCTCACTCTCTACAAATCGCTGAAAGGAGTGTGTGGCTAGGTGGGGATCGGTCTCTACTCCCAGGGAAGTTGTGACAAGACAAGAGGATATTGCCTCAAACTGCAGCAGAGGAGGTTCAGGCTGGAATCAGGAGGAACTTCTCCACAGAAGGGGTTGTTAGATATTGGACTGGGCTGCCCAGGCAGGTGGTAGAGTAACCATCCCTGGAGGTGTTAAAGAAAAGCCTGGACATGGCACTTAATTCTCTGGTCTACATGACAAAGTGGTCACCAGTCAAAGGTTGGACTCGATGATCTTGGAGATCTTTTCCAGTCTAAATGATTCTGTGCTTCTGTGATTCCAGAAGTTCACATACGAGGCTCATAAGAGCAGAGAGGCACAAGCTGAATGCGGGAATTTCCAGGTATGAGGATATATTTTTTTCTCTGTGAGGCACAGGATACCCAGAAATACTGTGAGGTCTCTGTCACTGGACAGTAAGGAAGGATTCAGCTGGACAAAATCACCTAGAGCAACCTGCTCTCAGTTTGTAGCTGATCCAGCTTTGAAGAAGGTAAGAGAAAATAACCTTCAGAGGTCCTCTGAAACCTAAATTTAAGATGTCATCTTTCATGCTCACTCTTACCAAATGATTCTTCTGGGGATGCCTTCTGCTTTTACAAAAATCTGGCAAATGTAATGTAGGAGACATTACTGAAATGGATATATGGCTTGAAGGGTTTCAGGAGCAGGATTGTCACTATCCTTGCAAGAATCCTGGTTTCTGGCTGATCTGAAGCAATATTTCATCAGCCATTTTCAAAGTGAATAAGTTTTCAGGCAAGTATTGAAGTTTTATTGGCTTGTAGATGGAATTAGAATCATTTAGAAAGAGACGTAAGACACACCTCTTTGTGAAAAAGTGCTTTTGCATCTTAAATGAGTATGAAAAAAGTGCTATTAAGAAAAAGCTTTTCTTGACTGTGACTGGGAAAATGTAACAGAGCCTAAAGCCATAAGGTACAAATGTGCTCTTTTGTTGTCTTTCAACATATGTCTTCCTTGGTTTTTTTTTTTTTTTTTTCTTTCCTTTTTTAAAATTTATTCCCTAGCTCTGGATCTCTGCTTCTGTTTCTTTTGGTTTCTTTCTGGTCCATTTCGGAGAGCCAAACTCTACCCAAACCTAACACTGTTGGGAATAGCTTAACCCCAAGTTCTGAATCTGCTGCAGAAATCAGATTCCTCAAAAATCGAAAATAATTCAGAAGGCTACATAATCCTGTGTGTTATAATTTTTAGAGGTAATTTCATAGAATCAAGGGTGGTTCAAGATAGAATGGACATTTAAGACCATCTCATTCCAACCCCACTGCCGTGGGCAGGGATACCTTCCATCAGCCCAGCTTGCTCAGAGCTCCATCCAACCTGGCATTGAACACTCCCAGGGATCCAGGGGCAGCCACAGCTGCTCTGGGCAACCTGTGCCAGGGCCTCACCACCCTCACAGGGAAGAAATCTGGGAAAATAACAGCTGAGCTTTGATTCAGTCTTCACTGAAAGAATGAAGTCTAGAATTTAAACAATTGAAATTACCTTGTGATTTCCCCTGCCCTTAAATGGTTCACCATAGAGAAACAATGATACTTTACAAAAATGACAAAATGAAATTCATGGGCCATTTTTTTGTAGTTTTAAAATCCTCTCTGCAGCTGAGAATGTAAAATATAGGTAAGAAAAACTTATATTATTAATTATGAAAATAGAGAAATCTACCACTCATAGAGGTTAGAAGCTGCTGTATCAACCTGTATTTAGTCACCTATCTGTGTTAATAAAGATAACTTGTTCAAATAAAAGTGCTCCTTTATTATGGATGGGATGCACCATAGTCCTGAAAGCTATTTCAACATGCTTCAACCTTGAAGATTTTGAAGAGGTGATTTAAAAGGAATGAGCTGATGAAATTTAACCTTGCCACTACAATATTGTTGGATGCATATGATGTAAATTAGAACATTTTAGTACAGTGTTTCTCCACTATAATGTAAGAAAAATACATAAGTATATAGCAAATTCCTTTTTCATTAAACACCAGATTGTATTTGGGCAGTACATCATAATAGATTTTTTTCTCTTTATGCTTGAATAAATACAAATTAGATGATAACACTTTATTTTAATGATACACTGATTAATACTGAATTACAATAAAACCTTTATGAAAGTGCATATGACATTTCCATTAATAGCAATTGAATTTGTTATTATTACTTTTATTATAATGAACAGCAAATCAAATTACTGGTGATAGAACTCTTAAATTATATTGCTGCTGTTTCAGGAAAAATATAATTTTAACTCTCAAAACTTGCCCTAATCACACCCCAGGGGATGATTGTTGTATGAATTATTATGTTTAAATAACCAGAAATATTAAAACCAGAATGTTGTCCTATTATGATATCTTTTAATCCTTTATTTTATGAAGTCACATAATTTTATTAACACATTTTCATCTTACTAATAGGTGAATGCACAGACTTATGTTAAAGTCTAAAAAACACTTAATTAAAATGTAACCTCTCTGAGTGATGAGATATTTGACCAGTGAAAAATCTGTTTCAAAGACATTTCTACAATCATACATTTAATTCTGGTTATTTCAAATAGCAGCCAAACTATGAGATATAGTCAAAAATGTATTCTGCTCAGAATTCAAATACAACTGAACACTTTAAAAAGGTTTTGTATTTAAAATCTCTTTGAGGCATCTGTAGTGTGCATTTCTACTAATGAACACTTTAGTGTTCCCTGGCCATAATCTGAATGCCCTTCCCATGATTAATATCAGAAGTTTTGTCACAATATTTTTCATTTCCTTTTCACATATAGGAGATTAATTCCATATTCTAACCAAAATTCAATTCAAGCAGTTGTTGTACATTCGGGATAAATTTTCATCCCATCCATAACTCCACACACAAAGTACAAATAAAAAGGTTCTCTTTCAAATGTGCTTTTTGGGAGAAAACCAAAGTATATGTTGCTGCTGCTGTGTTTTAGCATGTGTCACAATGCATGTGCTAAATTATTGGGTACAGAACATCTGGGCTGATGTAGTCAGTCTGGGAAAAGAGGAGTCAGTTTTGTGCTGAGAATTGGCTTGACACATTCACTGCATAAACTATAATATTCTGCAAGTAGGGACTCATGCTCCAAATCTGATTTGAAAGATTTTACATCCTTAGAGGCTCTTTAAGGGCACTTTTTGGAACACTTCATTCAAAGGCACTTATCCACTTCTTTGAATGTGAAACTCAGACTAAACAAACAGGTGAATGACTGTCATTCATTTCAAATGCAAAAGAATTTCAAAAGCCCATTTCAAGAATTAGCCTGTGGGAAACACACAGCAGTTTGTCCCTTCCCTGAAATGGATTTTTGTTTTTATAAGTCACTCAGTAGGCACAGGTTTTGATTTTAAAATACTCTCTAAAAAATACCCCTGCAGACATTACTTGGGCTTACTGCAATCATTTCAGATTCTGTGAAGCAGTGGGGAAACGTGCTCATCTCACCACTGTACAATCTGCAGAGACTTCATTTGGAAGAAGCCCTGTCGAGGCAGTTGTTTTCTTTCTTTTATAGCTGCACGAGGCAGAGGCAAGCAATGGCTGTTCAGCACTGACCCATCAAGACTGATTTGATGGGTCACAGTTCTTCAAGGAAGTAGGAGCTGAACTAACCAGATCTCTAGTTAAACTTACCATTTAAGTATAGAGAGAACTGAATTATTTGCTTTAGTTTACTGACAGAACGCCTTTTCCTTCCACTTTGCTAAACATACAAATTATTCCTGCTTGCCATTTGGAAGCTAAATAGAAAACTATTATAGAAAAACTAAAATAGAGTTCTCAAATAGACCTCTGTAGAACAAACAGCTAAAAATATGTCCACACATTCCTAAATCAAATAATAAGAACAACGCTTTGTATTCATTTTCAGAAGAAATAACACCATAGTGTTTATCCCCAGTCTTTCAGAGAGAGGGCTGTTGCATATTTATAGCACATTTCCAGATTACAATTAGCACTTGCTCAGTGGCTGAACGTGAGCTTGCAAGATTATGAAGTGAGGCAAATGAAAGTGAACTGTTTGTAGGAAAAACATTTATTTTAAATAAACAATTTTAAATTATGCTTTAAGCAACTATATACTTGCCTTGCTGCTGATTTCTGTCTCTTCAGGCCATCCTTTTCACAGTATTTTTCTATTTATAAAAAAAAAAAAAAGAATGATGGTTTTGCACACCTTTCTGCTAACTGTTGTGGTTTAACAGTGAAAGATGCTTATTAAGCCTTGAGAATTGTGCATTATTGCTGAGAGTTTTGAAGAACACCTCAAAGCAGTTCCAGTCATGGGTGGTTTTGCTATACACCTATTTTTTTGTTATATTGAGTGTCTTCTGCCTCTTTATTAAATTTATACATCAAAAGAATTATTGCCAGTAACACAGACATTTTTTTTTTCTTAATGAAGGAGGTATATCCCAGGCTTCCATTAAAAAGTCTTTTATTACAGTGGACATACTTCCTTCTACAGGAATCTGAATTACTTGCACAGCCAATAACAGAATTTTACAGATGAATAAAAAAATAGGCATGCAGAAATCTGACATCAAAAGTAGAGGTTTATTAAACATTATGAGGCCAAATATAATGAGCTATTTTCTCTATCTACCTCTGAAATTCGTGATAAGCTTCAAACACTACTGTTCTGTTTTATTATTCAACAGTCGTAATCAATGAATTGAAGCATTAAGATCAGACATTAAAATACATAAAGGTATGTATTTAAACTATTGCATAGTAATTTTCAAACTTCTCTAATGTAGACTCTGAAAAGAAAATTTAACAATACCACATTTAACATATATCAGTTTGCTTCCTTCATTCATTTTCATAAAACCATTAAAAATATCTCTTAGCTATATAGCTTTCGAATAAAAGGGACAATTATCTATAAAAAATTCTACTGAGCATATCATAAAGAATTCTCCAAATAAACCATAAAATCAAATGATAAGCAGATGAAGATATGTCCCTTGGATCAGCAGAAAGCAAGCATAGAAATAAATTGAGGCTCTTTTGCAAGCCTCATAACCGAAATTAAAGGAAATACTTCCACATAAGGAATCACCTGTTATTGAAAGGCAAGATCAACTATAATTCTACCATCCCTGACAGTTACTTCTTCAGCCTTGAATAGCAAAATTTCTATAACCTCCTCTAAAATACATTCCTGTGCTTTAGTACTGAAGAAAGCTTGCACTAGTAATGTAAATAAAATAGCTCTAGATGTGATGCCCACACAGGCTGATCTACCCAAAAGAATCTACCTGGTATTTACCAAGGAAAGATTTTCTTTCCACTCTATTTTTACAACACTTTTATTATACATTTAATTATCAGTGCATGTTCTCTCTGTCTCCTTTTTAGCTTGTTTTCCTTTGTCAGTTCTTCGTAGGTCTGATAAGGTTCATTATTCCTTGGTGAGCCCCGTTCACCGGGGTTGCAACCTTCATGAGCTGCAGCAAATTCCTCTTGACGGAGTTCAAACTGGTGCTGGATAGAATCCAACAGCATGTCACCAACCTTATGGACATCAATTCAGTCTGTGTATTCGAGAAAGTGTTTCTCTTTAAGGTAATTGTGTGACACTGTTGATTCGCGTTCTGTTTGTGGCCCATTAAATACCTGGGTTCTTTTCAGTACCAATGATGTCTAATCATCTGTTTCTTGTCTTGTATTTATGGCAGCTGATTATTTCTGCTGAGTGTGGAGCTTGTCATTTATCCCATTGAAGTGCATTTTTGCTCTCCAAATTGTTTCTTCAATTGGCTGTGATCATGTTAGATTCTATGCCTGGCCTCTGTCATGCTTGTAAATACTCCCAGCCTGTTGTCAAATATAAACGTCATGCTCAGTGTTCACTTCTTATCAAAATTACAAAGAAATAAAAAATAAAAAATTAAATTGAAATCAGTATAGAATTGCATTCAAACAGATTTTTATTTTACAGGGAAAAAATAATCACTATTAAATGATAATTTTCCAAACAGTAGGACATTCAGCAGATGTTGTGTTTCCTTAGCATGTTACCTGAGAAAATGTTAGAAGTTTAGCAATGCCAAAGTGTTTACAAATTCTCTGCAACCCCAAGGCCAGTTTCCTAGCTGTAAAAGAAATTAGATTGCCTTCACAAGCCTAGATTCTAATAAATCCATACTGAACTATATTGATCTCCTGATTATCTTCTAGTTGGTTATAGAGCACTTGTATTGTTCCAGCATTTTTTTGCTAATAGAAATAAAGCTGTCTGGACAATAATTTCCCTTTTTGCCCTATTTTCCCTTTTCTTACCCTTCCAGTTTGATAGTGGGTACTAACTTTACACTTCTGGCTTTGCCTGCTTCCTGTAAGCTCCCAGAAACAAGTACAAATGGTTCTGGGATTACTCCAGCCAATCCTCACACTGTGATATAGTGAATTTCATCACACCCAGCCATCTCAAAAACGTATGTCTTACCTACTCTTTAATACCCTCTACTTCTGTTGAAAGAAAAATCTTAGTCTGTGTCATTGCAATGTATTCTTTTAAGTGTCTGACGACAATGAACCTGGAAACAAAAAGGCTTTAATCAGTTCTCTCTCCTCGGGATCAACAGCTGTCATCACTGAGCAGGAGAAGATGCCCTTTGTCTTCCTTTAAAAAGCCTTTCTTTTATTAGTTAAATAATTGTAGACAATGCTTTTAATAAGACCTAATTTATGGTATTCATAGATACTTCAAACATGAATCTGTTTAATGTATAGTTTTTGGTCATCTGGGCTCCCTCTGCAGTTAGCAGAAAAGGATAAATGTCTCTTCATAAGAAATGTGAGCAGAGCTGATTTTCCATCCAGCTCTCATCAGACCTTTTCATCTCCGATAGCTAATATTAGGTAAGATTTATCCAATGAAAAATGTTTCATATTTCTTTCCACTTGTATCTTTCTTTGGGCTTTGAGCAAACTGATTTTTATCCTGTGTGCAAATTCTTTGTGCCCTTCCTTCCTTCCTTCCTTCCTTCCTTCCTTCCTTCCTTCCTTCCTTCCTTCCTTCCTTTCTCCCTCCCTCCCTCCCTCCCTCCCTCCCTCCCTTTTCTCTCCTCCTTCTCTCCTTCCTGCCCTTCCTTTCCTCCTCCTTCCCTTTATTTTTTCCTTATATTTATTCCAGATTCTCAGTCTGTCCCAAGTTCCTTTTCACCATAATACTCCCAAATATTTCCCAGATCCTGATAATTGAAATTTCTAGCACCTTCGCCTATCTAATTGCTTTTGCAACAACTCACTTGTTTTTTGTTTTTTTTTTTTTTTTGTTTTTTTTTTTGTTTTTTTTTTTTTTTTTTGTTTTTTTTTTTTTTTTTTGTTTTGTTTTGTTTTTTTTTGTTTTTTTTTTTTTTTTGTTTTTCCTTTTCCTGGAAACAATTTCTTCTCATTAGTTGCTGGGGAACCACAGTTGTGCTGTGTTTAGTATCCCAGAAGTGATCAGAGTTGCTCCAAGGCAATATTGCTCCAGAACCTTTTCACAGTGTTGACGGTTTTATTTCTGTGGGTTTTGATTGTCACTTAAATAAAATCAGCTACTGAAATAAATGTTGACTATGAATGACTGTTTCCTTCTGGTTAATATGATACTCCAAGCAAAAATAAAAATAAATAAATGAATTAAAACCTGAACCAAAACCAAACCAAAACAAACCCACAAACCAAACAAAAACAGCAAACTCTCCCAAAGCAGATAGATTTTTAGAAAAAAGAATCAGTGAAGAGCAGGAGCTGGGGAGAGTCTACAAGAATTTTAATGGCACAGAAGGTTAGTCAGACTGTAATTAACTATAATTGGTTCCCACATAAGTTGTGACATCGTTGCCTAGAGCTAAGTGGCAGTGTTTGTTTCCCTACTCCTGAAATCTTTCAAAACAGAATCAAAGGAATTGATTCTCAAACTGATATTTACAGGGTGAATTTACACAAAGGACAACTCAATGAGCATGATGATCGAGGCACAAATAGTCTTCTGATAGTTTAAGAGGAATTTTGTAACAGGAATTGTATATAATTAATTCAATGATAGTTAAAAATATAGAGCACAGGCTCCTGCAAGGCCCCAGCAACGACTGTGCAAGAGAATAAGCTCCCATTTACTGCTCAGTTAATAGGTATGGAAACAAGCATTCATCAAAAGTGATCAGAGGAATCCTTTCCACACTGTTTTGTCAGCTTTTCATGAGCTTGTAAAACGTCTTAAAGACATACTTAGAAAATAAATAACTGAATAATTCCAAAAGCACTTTTTAAAAAGAAAGCGAAATTGTGTATATTCTTCTATCAACTTCTTTACTGTAGAAACTGATGTACCAGAAATTGCTGTTTTGGTTTCTTTCCAAAAATCTTCTTTATTCAGTTAATGTGCTGCAATAGTATTCATAGGCAAAAATAAGGGCTCAATCTTAGCTAATTAAATAATATTTAAAAAAAATATTATTAAAAAGGGAAAAAACCCATTAATAGTCAATCTTTGCTCAAAAATATGCTTTTACTCTTTTCCAAAATGCTACATGGATTGAAAGCTTGAAGAAGAAGGAAACAAACAAATTAAAATATCAAGCATTGACTTTTGCCAATTTTAGAACATATTTTAAATAAATGGCTAAACCAAAATATTTTAAAGTAAAATCATACCTAAAACTATCACATTTGTCAAAATTTTTCCATCTTTATGAAGTATTTTTTTAAGTTTTTTTCCCCTTTGCAGTAGTCTAAGATGTCAAAATTAATACATATTTCTGCAGATTTTTCTTGATATGCATTTTTCAACAATCCAAACGTCATGGAGAACCTTTGGAAACATGAGATTTTCACATCAGTGTTTAGGAGGAGCTCTTGCTCCCTGCCTGCCCCCCTTGCAGCTTTTTACCTAGTAGTTAATCTAGTTGAAACAAAATGCTTCTTGTCTGAAAATATTTCAGTTGTTATTCCTGTACTACAGTGCTGGACAATGGAAAAGGAAATGCTACAATTTTTGTGGGGTTGTTTTTTGGTTAATTTGAGTTTGTTTGGTTTGGTTTGGATTTTTTATTAGTTTGGTTTGGTTTGGCATTTGGTAGTTTTTTAATTATTTTGTTCTTACTGAATGTTTCTCCTTCCTTTTCTTTCCTGAGAAATGCTGACCTGACTGATGTATGTCATTTTGGCCCTGACTGGCTTTCTGACTGTGAAGCCTGTATGGAGATAGGGATGTAAATATAGATATACATATAGATTATAGAGATAGATAGATAGATAGATAGATAGATAGATAGATAGATAGATAGATAGATAGATAGATAGATAGATAGATAGATAGATTAGATAGATAATTTGATCTCTAAGTGCCTGAGGGCAAGGAGGCTGGGAGATTTGGTTTAAGGTGTGACTTTGAAAGCAACATTTTGCTCAATGGGATCAAAACTCCTGCTAATCCTGTTTGAAGTGGGGTGGGGAAGTCAAAGGAGAATGCAGGGATGGTCAATTTCATCAGTGCCAGGATGTGAAAAACCTGATTACTACAGTGTGAATTCCTTCCCTGACATTTCTATTTGTCAGACTTTAAACTGAAAGTGTATTTATGTGTATGTATTTTCTCAAGCAAACTGCTCAATAGCATTTTCACTTTCTCATTTTTTCTTTTTTTTTTTCATGTGTCCCATTTTGTTTGATTTTTTAGCAACAATATACTAAACATTTTTCAAATAGTTGTTTTTGCAGTAACAATATTATTAGCCATCTAAAACCCACAAATATATAGAGTTCTCCTGTGCCAAAAAGGGCTTCAGAATTAATTGGTAACTAATCAGCTCGCCTCCAGGAGAAAAAAAAATGGCTTTTTCATTTTAAACTCTTATAAAAATATGCAAACTCCCTCACACAGGGAAAACCTTTCCTAAATGTTCTCTACCTTTATTACCACAGCAGTTTCCATCTTTTGTTTCAAAATGGTTTTTGAACTGACTCATTCAGGATGTTTTCAAAAATTTTCCTGACCCTTAGCTGGATGTCTCTGAACCATGAAGAAAGTTTTCAATGAAAAAGTTGTGATAACTGAGAAATATGATGGTACTGAAGCAATGAAAGCAGAAAGAAAAAGAATGAAACCTAATGGATTTTAGGTACTGAACATTATTCCACAATACCCTTTAGTCAAAACCAGCTATTTTGGATTAATGATGTTCTTAAATTTTCCTGTACAACACAGTCAGTCTCTGTTTAACATTGCTGAACTGTAAAACAGCTATTTCACAAAATCCATTTTCTTCTGACAACTTCATTCCTCTCTGTCCTGTTCTTTTTTTTTTTTTTTTTTTTTAATAGAAAATAGAAGAAATAGATGATGGGAGGGAAAATATGAACATAGAGGGAAAAGAGAGAAATAAAAGAGCGGACATATAACGAAGAAGGAAGCAGATGGAAGAGGAAAATTGCTAGTTTTTTACCAGACATTGCATGCAGTCATTTTATGCTTCTTTGCGTGAGCAATGTAAAAGCAATAAGATACAGAATGATCTTTTCCTGGGAAACTTTTAGTGATGAGAATGATGCTTTGGGAATGGCTTTTAGAGTTTAATTACCAACCCTTTCACTAAGTGATCATCATCAACATTAATATCAATAATATTTAGCAAACTGGTAGGAGAAAGCTGCTTCCACTTAACAACAGCCATAGAAAAAAGGAGAGGAAAACAGGCAGACACAGCAGTCAACAAGCAGGCAAGCTCTACAAGCAAACATGGAAGGCAAGCTCTTCCATTCTCTAGGATAAAATTTATGTGAACTGCAATCTCATTTTTTCGAGATAAAAATTAAAACCATGGTTTATTAATAAGTAAAATGGTTCTTCATTAAGGCACCAAATCTGAACAAGACAGAAAGGAGGAGCTGATGGTCGATTCAAATGTAAAAAACAAAAACAGAAACAAAACATCACTCTTGAGTCACTTTTTTTGTGTTGACTGGAAATCATTTTGGATAGTGATCATATCAAGAAACACTGATTAGATTTTACACTGTCATTGAAGATGTACTGCTTGCTTCATATACAGAGAAATGTTTTGGATACCAAAGGAAAAAGATTATTTAAAGATTATGCCACCAACAATGTAATTCATGAAACAGTAGTTTGGAGGTAAATGCAGAAAATACAAATGCAGTATGGAAAAGTAAAATTTACACTGCAACAAAAAGCATATGCTGCTTGAGGCTTCCAGTACCACAAGATGATGTAACAATATAACATATAATAGAATATAACTGGGAAGCAGAATTAATGTATTTTTTTTAAATTCTTTTAACATTACTTCTATTGATGACACTGACTTCCTTCATAGGAAATGAAGGGATCTGAGGTTGAGATCAAAGTGATTACAAATATGCTTTACAGGGATAAATGGAAGTAAAAGAGAAAGGACAGAATCAGAGTGTTACTAAACAAAAAAAAAAAAATCAAAATTATATAGAGAAAGAAAGATATGAAACCAGGTAGTTGACTTCAAAGTCCTGCAGGAAATTTCATACTAACATGCTTTTTTCAGTTCTAATATCTGAGTTTATAAATGTCTGCAAGGGTTCAAGTTTCAACAAAATTCTCTCCCCAGTCAGAAATTAGCTTTTAAATTCATGTTTTTTGCATGCTAAAAATCTCCTACAAAGCTGAAATGAAATGTCTTGCTGCTAGCAACTGAATATATTCTCTTTCATACAGACTTATGCTTCACTGCCCTCACTTTCCATGTTTTCCTTCTTTTACTTGCTTAGATATTTGGCAATAAGAAAATATTCTGGTTTTTTATTAAAATAAGGCCAGAAAGAGGGTTTGAAATCTATCAGAATCTATCAGAAGATAACCAGTGGCTTATTCTGATCCCTTTTAACTCCTTTTATTTGAAACTTTGCAATACCCCAATAACCTAACGTCTGTAGCAAAGAAGGAAAAGATGACCAGAACTCTCTGGGGGGAAGATTTACGTGGGCTACTGATGGAAAACCAAGGGAAGATCATGAAGCACAGACTTTCCCTTTTAACAGCAAGCCAGAGAAAGTGAATAAAGAGCTCTCCAGAATTCAATTCTCTCACCTGAGCGAGCAGACAGCTGCTGCCACGCCGTGCTGAACTGGCAAGCACTTTCTTAATTACTCAGCCCTTCCAGAAGGCAACACTTCAGTAGTGATGAAGAGGCACAATTTCCCGAGTTTCAGTGGGAATTGTTTTCAGCTCCTCTGAAGATTTATCGGAAGTGTTCTACTAACATTAGACTGCATATAAGGGACATTTCCCTGTCCAAAGGCATGTTAAATGGTTAAAAAACTCACCTTCCCACTTCCATCTCACGTTGTTATGGATATTTCCTCTCAGAAAGGTATGGAGCACATGGGATAATGGATTCTGGTAGTCCTTTGGCAGATTTCTGCTTGACAAACTTAAGTCCTACAAACAGTAGGTAGGTTTATCTTGATTACTTTGTATAGAAAAATGCCTGAAGGCTTTAAGCTCCCTGAAGGTCATGGGGTGGGGAGTAGGGCAAATATCCATTGCTTCAGTAAGCCATCTTAAAGGATGGTTTTATTCAGGTTTGGTTAGTTTTGTGTGCAGAAATAAGTAATTCTTTGATACAATTAAGCAATCATCTTAATCCAGACCTTTAAGAGGAAGGATAAGACACCATCTCTTTCCCTTATACTCAGTAGATATCTGTTTTCAACTTTATGATCCCTGAGGATTTGTAGGAATTTGCTTCAAATATTTGCAATGTTTTGTATTTAGGCATCATCATTCAATTTTTTTTTCCTCCACTGATGCCTATAAAATAAAAAAAAAGAAAGAAAAAAGGAAACCCTGGAACATATGAAATAAGGAGAGAAACTAATTTTCCTCTTTTTTTTTTAGCATGCTGTGAAAGATAAAGCACCAGAATAAGTGCCTACCCTAAATATTAAACACACACATTTCTTATCTGCAATTCTATGCCTTAATATATGCCAATTTGTTAACCAAGTGCTCAATATTTTTTGTGTCTCCAAATTACTGAAAGAAGTCCATTTTACTTTGCAGAAATGGATGCCTTGATGTTCCTCTTATACAAAGAATTCGTTAAAACTTGATTTTAGGAAAAATGTTGGGAAAAAAATCACTATTTCCTAAAATTCAGTAAAAAAATCTTGGGAGCGGGGGGAGGAGGGTCTTTTTGGTTTTGCTTTTTTTCATCCTTCTCATTTTCTTATGGAGAAACAAAATCTAGTCAACTTCAAAGGTCATTTCTGTAATATATATCTTTTGTTTAATTTTATAATTTATTTCCATTAATCACTTAGGTAAGAGAAATACAGACATGCACTTTTTTCTCTAAAGAATTCAGCAGCAATTTTCATTCTTCTTCTTCCTTCAATATAATATTCTTACCAGTAGTAAATCTTAATTTTCAATTGGCCTAGTGACTGCATATCATCAACTGTTAGTTACTTCTATGCTTTTAACATTTGAAATGGAAGGAAGCCAGTGTCCAAGGACTTCTGTGAGTCATGTGTTAATTACCCATATGAAAAATTTCCTATAACCATGTGCATAATTTAATGTTGGTTCCATAGTAAGAGAACTGTAGGACTACCACACATTCCTCAGCTTATGAAACAAAGCAAACTAAATAGATGCAGAATTACATAAACTAAATTTTTTGTCTCCCTTTACTGATAAGAAAGTGCCTGCTAGGACTGAATGAAAGATTTTGGTGTGTGTTACATTACTTTGAGTTAAGATTTAAGTATGGCTTAAATAAATAGCCTCCTGGCTTTTGAATACTGGGAATAAATTTGGTTATGAAAAGACAAAAGTAGGCTAAGTTTGCAGAAGCAAAACTTAAAATAGTTTACCAATATTGATTAGAAAATACTAGTTAACCAAGAAAAAGGATTCTGATAATTAGCCTAATTCATTTTACATTGCTTATTTTTAGGCTCAATGTTCTGGTTTCAGTTTTTCTTCACTTAATTTTGTTCTCTCAGCTGTGTGGGTACTGCTTAGTAGAATGTGTTTATACATATATGAAATCATACCTATCTCCATACCTATCTCTCTCTCTGTTCTCTAACATGAAATGATTGCTCAGATATTTTCATGCTCTGCCTGAAGGCTATGTATCCCACTTATTTGCTCAAAAAATGAATCTCACTCAGCATCTTCATTTATTTTCATTGCTTTCCTTCACTCATTCTGTCTGTTGTCCTGATAGATATTTCATTTTTATGCCACAGCAGCATCGGTAAATCAATGGCTCATTTCTACTCTGAATATTTTCTATTTTCTAACACAAGAAAGACAAGATACTACAGTTGCTTGTTACCTAACTATCTTAGAATAACTTCAATTTCTAGCAAATGAACAAACTACATTACTATACCATTTTTCCTTTTTTGTACTGTTTAAATTTGAAATGCCAATTACTGCAGTCCATCTTAAAATGCATTACAATAAAGCACTGGTATTTGTTGGGGATTTTTAGAGGATTATTATTTTTAAATATATATATATTTGAACTATCTTCAAAAAAGAAGAAAGAATAAATATTACAGAATTTTGTAAATGGATTCTGCTTTTGTTAAAAGACCTTGAGGTTTGTAACAGGACCACAGTGGTAAAGGGATACATTACTGGTGGATAAGGGAAGACCAGCTGATACTGTCTGCTTGGACTTGTGAAATGTAGTTGACATTGTCCTGCACAATATCCTTGTCTCTAAATTAGAGAGACGTGGCTTAAACCTATGGTACCCAATGGACAGATTCTGAATAACAACCTGAAGTAGCAAAATAAAAGTTTGAAATGTCCAAATGCTTGGGGAAATCAATGTTTGATAGTGCAGTTGATGACTCATCATCCACTTCTATCAAAAACTTAAACAATACAAAATAGCTGATGACTTCAGTGATGGGAACAAGATTTAAATTTCAGTGACTGTAATGTGGGCTGAAACCTAAATATTGCCATGGCCTAGGGGTACCTTCTGGTTAAATCAACTAATAAAAAAGTTGCTGAATTTAAAGAAACTCTACAAAATCACCTACTCTCAATGTCTTTTGTGAATGCAGAATCAAAAAAGAAATTCCTTAAATGTGCTATATAATGAAGTATTGTCGAAGTGAAGACTTTGATGCATCAAGTAATTTTTTTTATGTAAAAATAAAATGAACTGATTCAGATGTAGACAGTGGCTTAGGCTGCTTCTTGGGCAGATTTGAGCTCGGGACATGCCCTGGATATTGTCTTTTATGCAATTAAAATTTCCAAAGAACCATGATGACCTCATAAAACATTTTCAGCCAGATTCAAGTTCAAGAAAATGCAACAAAGTGAGGAACACTTACAATGAGTCTTTTTACTACATAAAAAAGCCCTCATAACTTCCTTCATTAGTTACTCAAGGACAAATGTTGGATGAAGGGAAAGAGGTATCAAGAAAGATTGCAGCGTGATATCTTTCATGCTGTAAAAGAAAATAATGTTAATCTTCTGACACGATTTTCATATAAAGTCTTAGAGTAAATGAATAATGATAGAAAAATCTCTCCATCTATTGTCTAACTTTGAAGAAGAAAAATTCAGTTTATTATTTCACTTTTTCTTCAGAGGCAAAAATTACTTCAAATGTAATTTAATGCAGGACTTTTTTGCTTTTACTAATTTCATAGTAACTTTATCTTAAAGGTTAAAGCTGCAGAAAATCTTAGTGAGGTACTAATTTCCCATGGCTTATTATGGCAAATATAATACATATATAGTATATAATGCAAAGACAGAGTCCAAACCCCCTTTTGTGTATCATGTGTGATCCACAATTATTAATAAACTGATATTGCAACTGGACCTGCATATATTGCTTAAAATTTAGGAAATATTTGCCTAAGTCACATAATATAACAAGCTTAAGCTACATCTAGTCTTAGCCCACTCTAGTCAAACCAGTTTTTTAGAAGGCATTATACAGACATTAAAGTGAATTCCTGATATTTACTTTCAATTGAATAATACAGTCATGGGAGCTGACAACAAGGAAAGTCATAAGAATATATCAAAAGGAAATCTTGAGTTTCTATTTTGTGGTTTGTGCTATTTTCTTCAAGGGTAGATGATACTGGACTTACCTGTTTATTTCTAAGATGAAGTAGCTGTGGGTGAGGAGAGGGCAGTGGGTGTTGCTTATCTTTACTTAAGTAGGCTTTTCAAGTGGTCCCTTAGAGCATCCTCATTGTGAGCAGTGTGGTACATTGTGGTCTAGACAGGGGATGGGGATCACATCTAGATGGATGTGAAACAAGTTGGGTCCTTTAGTCAGTCTCAAAGAATAATGCTTAGTGATTTGTCTGGCTCAAGGCCCAAAACATGTGGAGTTTCTTCAGAATTTACAAGGAACATATCCTATTTAATATCTGTATCAGTCATTTAGAGGAGAAAATGGTGTACACTTTCATTTGGTTCATGAGTGATTTGTCTTTGCACAACCACTGTCCAGTTCAGACGTCCCCTTTTCAGGTCCCTTAGAGCATCCTCATTGTGAGCAGCGTGGTACATTGTGGTCTAGACAGGTGATGGGGATCACATCTAGATGGATGTGAAACAAGCTGGGTCCTTTAGTCAGTCTCAAAGAATAATTCTTAGTGATTCGTCTGCCTCAAGGCCAGAAACATGTGGGGTTTCTTCAGGATATACAAAGGAACCTATCCTATTTAATATCTGCATCAGTCACTTAGAGGAGAAAATGGTGTACACTTTCATTTGGTTCATGAATGTTTTTTCTTCTTTGCACAACCACTTTCCAGTTCAGACGTCCCCATTACAGGAGAGATGCTGACAAACTGGGGCCAAGTTCAGTGGGGGACCATCATGCTGGTCAGGGGTGAAGGAATGTGCCATGCAATAAGAGGCTGTGGGATATGAGCTTGTTCAGCCTTGATGAGGTGCAGTTTAGGGGGACCTAACAGCTGCCTGTGGGGTGATCATTGAGACAACAGTCAGAGTCTTCACTGATTAATGTGTCATGCTGACCTGAGACAATTGGCATGAACTGAGAAAAAGATATTCCATCTGGATACAAAAATGATTCCTCTTTTCCCTTTGAGAATAGTCAATCAGAGAAGCAGGTTACCAGAGAGGCTGTGCAGCCTCCATGCTTGGAAATTTTAAGAACCATCTGGACAAAGCCCTGAATGACTTGGTTTGATCCCTGACCTAATTCTGCTTTGTGCAGAGGCTGGGCAAGATTACCTCTTGGGATTCCTTCCACTTTGAACTCAATGGTTGTTTATTAACAAAGACAATTTTTCTGGGCTGACCTAGACCAGCAGCTAACCACCTGCACAACTGCTGGTTCAGGAGTGCCTGAAGCCTGTGCCAATGATGCTCAGCAACAATCAAAGCATCAGTGTGTGTTATCAACACTGTTCTAGCCACAAGTCTAAATCACAGCATGATAAAGGATCCTGAGAAAAAAGTTATCATTATCCTAGCCAGACTCAGCACAAAACCTGCAAGAAATCACAGCAAAATGCTGAGGCAACCTATAATCTTAGTGTGTATCATAATTATGATCATCCCTGGGCATTGCGTGTTTTAAGTTTCTTGCCCAACATATCGCTATTATTTACACTGAATAAAGTCTTAGGCAGTGTTTAGGTGTTCTGGAAGTTCGTCTGAAAACTTTTGTCACATAACAGAATCCCTAAAGTCTGGAAGGTATCTTCTGCCTATAAAGGCAGAAGGTCATGGAAGGCAGTCATATAAAGAGCAGTAATTTTACAGTTTAAGGATTACTGATTTCTGGATTTCTGGCTTTAAAACAAAAAATATTTCTATGCCCAAATTAATAGATATCTCTGCTTTCCACCACAGAATCATTATCAGTGGAAATAAATATAAAACTATTGGCTTCTTAGATTGCCAAAAAAAAAAAAAAAAAGGTAGAGTGGATTATTTCCTTACCTTTTTATCCATTATATTTTCTAATTAAATCACCAGACATACAAATCAAGATTCCTCATGAAACCTGCCAATAAAACCAGTAACTGGACTGAAGTAGAACTAATAAAGCTGGAAAATTTTACACAGATCAAGTTGCTATAGGCAAACATAATAAAACCTGTAAAATCTTGTAGCACTGAGTGACACATATGTTACTGCAGTGGGTGGGATGATTTCTTGCCCAAAATCATTTCTGTTTTGCAAAGAAAATAGCGTAAGGATTTGCTCTGGTGACAGATCTATGAGAGGAAATAAAAGGGAAAAACTGTCAAGGATCCTGTATAAAAGTTTGGCTGGTTTATCATATGCTGTTTCCTTCCTGCCCTCCCTGAGACAGAAACAGGGACAGCCAGCAAAAAATCCCCTGGATCAAGGAGATCCAGCGTTATCCTCCCACCAGGCAGAAGGTGAAAGCTTATAGGAATGGAGTGAACGAAGTCAAGTCCATACTCAGGGCAGCAGGTGAATCCTCTTCTTGCCCACCACACCTTCCCAGCTTCTTCTGTACTACAGGGATGGGGAGCTGGATGGGGAAGGCCAATTGATGGATGACATAGAGGACAGTGCCTCTGCACCAGAGTTGTTGCCCATCAACTTGTCAGGAAAGCCCATCCCTTGTATCACAACTGTCCTAACCTTCGATATAAACAAGAGAGCATTGATTCTTCTGAGTGAGTACCTCTGAAAGTTCAGAGATTTTGGGACTATCTACTGTGCCTTTCTTCATAGTTCATAGAGGATGTAATCTGCTTTTAGAGAAAAAGCCTTAGCAGATACTAAATTGACCATCCAGCCACTGTGACATGGCTTTTTACAGCATAAAAAAGAGATACGGGTTTTAATCCTCAATCCATTCTATTTTGCAGTGAGAATTTGATGGCTAGTTACATTTCATTTCACTTAATAGGAACACTTACTATTTGAGAATCTGGCTCTTAACGTCCTGAATAAAACCCCACTGAATTATGGGCAATTTTCACATGATAACAATACAAAATAAGTAGTGAAAAATTGAGATGATGTGACCGTTGCATTGAAGGCTGGAAGCACGAAGTACCTGTGTCACTTTTTTTCTCACTCAAAGGGTAAGGTTAATCTCTGACCCTGCAAAGTGGTCCATCTGGCTGGAAGGCACTGTGCCCTTGCAGAGTCCAGCTGAAATCAATGGAGTCCACATGCTGGGAGCAGCTTGCAGGACAGAGCTAATTCTCTCAATTAATAACTGGCTTCCATTGCACAAACATCTGTGTCAGGCTTTCCTGAAGAAGTCCAACACAGCTCCATTATTGTTCTATAATTAAAAGACCTTTTTTCCCAGCTGTAACAATTTGCACAAGTCTCAGAGTAGTACTTTCTGCGCAGATCTGCAGAACACAACACTGAGAACTTCTCCAAAATGCTTGGCATATGCATAAAGCATATGGCACAGCTCTGTAATTGTCTTATGTAGCAGGAAGCTTGGAAATTTTCGAAGATCAATAACTAAGGAAAGGAATAACTGAAACACTGCACACCCTTTAACAGTCAAATTCTGTGCTGCCAGAAAACAAACTGTAATATTAAGAGAAATTAATGTTGATGTCATAAAACAGGAGAGATAAAAAAATCTTCAGCAATTAATTTTGAGATAACTATTTTTCCTAATTTAAAGAAATGCAATCAATAGCATTATATTCATATCTCCATTTCCCAGCATAGTGATTTTAGGTTATTGTTTCTAGTGTAAGAAAATTGCAATCTATGGAAAATTCCTATAACATGTTATTAAGAATGAAAGTTATTTGTGTCACTGAAAATGCTTTACAAACCCAAGAGAATTTGGAAAAACGTTATTTGTTCATATGTAGAACAAATATATGGGCTACACTAGTGGGAGTTGATGATGCTTGTCACCTCTGATTCTGATTGTGTTGTCACCCAACAGCCTCAGGGTGGATCAGCTGAGATGAGCAGAGTGCAGATCCCCGAGCCTTCAATTCAAGTGACTCTTTCTGTTCATATCCACCATTATATTTATGAAATATACATAAATTCAATCTCTTCCCTGCCCCAGCCCATTTTAAGCTGTTTTTTTTTGTCTTTGGAGAGGACATCGTAATAGAAACTTAATATTTAATAGTTAATATTTTTTTGCATAAAAACCAAAAAGGGACATAATTTTCATTGAGGGGAACCCCTGGAACTGTAGCATCAGAGGAAAGGAACAACTTCATCAACAAGTGCTGACAGGAGAGGCGCTGCTTTGCATGAGAGTAAAGCTATGGTATCAGAAAACCAGTTAAATGTCACCTCTGTCCCATGCTGACCACTAAAAGAATTATGCAGATCTCCTCCATGGGCTCCATGTGTGGAATAAACTGTTCCATGCAATTTGCCATCACTGACAATAAGGAGGTGGAGAAGAAAGGTGCAAAACCAGCAAAGAACAGAGCTTTTGTTGTCACCAGGATAACAGACGTGGTGTTCTTCTTACACCAAGTATCAGCTCTTGCTAAAAGTACAGTCTGACAGTACTGTGGTATCAAGGTGATAAAATGAAAGTCATAAACTAAGGAGGAATATGGTGATAAATCACACAGGACTCCATTTCCTTCATGGTGGAAAAAAGGCCCTTCTTTATTCATAACTCCTTTTTATACAGTTTTACAGCCCTTGTGTGGGACTCCAATTGGTAAGTAGTTTTTTGCCAATTACTTTATTGGTTAGGAACAGGTTGTTACCCTGTATTGATTGGTCACTCAAACTCAGTGTGTACATGCAGGGAAGTTGTTTGTGAAAAGTAGTTTTCCTTTTTCTATCTAACAGTGCAAAAACAGTTTATGCAGGTGCAAGTTATTTTTTTTACCCAGGAATAAATTGTTATACTAAGGAATTGCTCACACCAGGATTGCTTTCACATAGGGAACATGCAAAATGCTAGTTTTGACAAGACAAGCCACTGATTCGAGGAGAGCAGGCTTGATTTTTTGAAGTCTTTCTTCATGATTTTTCTACCTTACTGCAACAGCGAGGTAGTCACCAATAAATAGTGACTTGTTGATAAAATGGTTGATAATATTTGCTACAGAAAAATATAGCGATACACAAGATTTGGGGGGAATCCTGGTGTTCAGTACATGTACTACAGTGACTACTACCACTTAGAAAAGATTTATTGCAATCATACAAGTTAATTCTATGTAAATGTTGTCTCCACAGAAATTAGGACAGCAAATCAAAAGGTAAACTGTGTGATAGTAAATGTTATTATGCCACAGGATATACTTGGATCTTAAATTCCTGTGAGTAATTTTGCTCTTTGTGTCCCCATGAAGTGCAGGGTGTTCCTGTGGATCACCCTATGTTAGAGCTGGCCTACAACGTCCTACCCGTTAGCTGCAATTAACTCAGCAGCTCCTGAAAGGGAATGGAAACCTTCTTGGAGGCTACAGGAACATGCAGTACAGCCATAATCTGCTCTACTCACTTGTAAAATACCTTTATGACTGTAACGAGGGACAAAGCACTTACCTAGAGCATTTATGGATATCTTAACTATTACATTATATTGCCGGAAAAGCTGTCCAGGTTCTAAGTGGAGCATCACGAGTAGGAGAATTTATGAATGGAAAATCTCATCTGCTGTCAGATCCAGGAGCACAAACTTAATCACGTATTATTTAATAACAAATTGGTTTATTAACATGCAAGCAGAAGTTATTCTTTATATTGAGAAGTCATTTTAAAATTAATATCTTCTATTACAATTCAACCTGACCTCATGAAATGGTTTCTCTAGTGCTTTTTTTAAAGATTGTAATGACAGCATAACTACATATTGACCAAAAGCAATTTGCTGCTATTTAGGCATAAATTGCAAATTGTACATGTTTGATAAGTCAAGAAATTGCTTTCTCCAGTCATATTTCTTCAGACGAGGTAAATAATAAAATCTTTAAACTCTACACTCATTTCCACGTTCAGTTCTAAACATTTTTTTCCACTATGCTGTCTCTCAATTTTGACTCAAGAAAATGGTTCAAACCCTCCAAATTCTCATCATGTTTACTCTAAGAAATTTTTCAGATGTAAGAGATCATATTCAGTACTGGTAATCTTGACTCCATGTAATTGCAATCAGCAAAAGTTGGCTTGGCACTGAAATTTTCAATATTCTATCTTAAGCTTTTTTTTTTCAGAACTCTTGCTTTGTTACTCCCTGCTCTCTACACTCCACAATTTTGTTCTGTGGATTTCGCAAATTACCAATTTCGCAGATTGGTAATTGTGTGTTCTACTGGTTCCCACAAGACCTCATTCTAACCCTATCTTGTCCTATTCAAGCATCCCTTCTGTTTTTAATGGATTTAAACTATACAGCTGAAATTATTAGAACTTCACAAAATGCTGGACTTTTGTTCCCACACTTGTTTGACACAAACAATTTTAAAACACGAAGTAGTTTCAAGTATGTATTGCAAAAAGAGGGGAATTTCAGGTTATTAAAACTTGGACAGAAATTTTTGTATAATATATATAATTTTAGAAATAGAAACAGTGATTTATATGACTAATCTTAGGAAAAAAAATAGTGATTTGATATCCTGAATCTAAAAGAAATCAGCAGTAAGTGACACTGTAGAATCAACTAATGACATGCTTCTTCCTGAGTCAGTATTGTCTCAGTGTATTAGCACGGAGTTAGAAGAATTCTGCTGCTAGGATAAAAAGAAATATAGAAAATAAGGGTGTACTTAATTGCTAATCTTAACAAAGTAAATTACTAAGTGCAGACGAATAGAGGCCAGAGCTAAAGATTTGACATTTCTTCTCTAATTGAATTTATTGCACAGATTAGCACCTTTAAGTCATTACAAAGTCTATTTTGCTTCATGAGATGCCTTAACCCAAAATTTCAGTAGTAACTTGAGGGCACATTCTAAAGCAAAGCCATATCCTATATCACAGATCCTATGGATAGGTCCATTAATTGTGTAGGAATGAGTGTAGCTGCACCTCAGCTAAAGTGTAATTTAATTTTTTTTCCTGTCTTTACCCTCTTTCAAGGCTCAGTCATGTGCATGTGCTATCAAACATACACACATTTTCTGTGTTTGAGAAGAAACATTATTAATTGCAGGTACTGATTATGTATCAATATGATTGTATTATATAGCATATAAAAACACCTGTGAAACACCTGTGACTTTGTGTAAAAATATGAATATTGTTAACAGGAAAACATTCTTTGCTCTAAAGCACTTACTCCTTCTTGTACTTGTCAAAATGGATTATCTATACCTGTTAAGCACCAAACAGAAAACTTGTAACCATGCATAAAAATGTGATTTCTAACAATACTTTGATAAAATAAACAAATAGATATTTCACCTCCTCACAAACTAAAATATATATTTGATTTGCCTCCTTCCAGGTTAGCATATATATTCTGTAATGCAATTATGGCACAATTCCTGCCTGGAAAAGACTGATATAAATTCAGCATTCAATACTGTATTTGTGATAGAGTCAGCTATTATAGATGATAAATTCATATAGTAGGGTCTCAACATTAACAGTAGTAATGAGCGTTCCAAAAATGTCATTATATTCATTTATAACACACTTTTGCACTGACATTTTCCATAATTAATAAAAGGATTTGCAGCTCCAATATGATTCTCAGTGTTTAAATCCTGTACATGGCAAATCATTGTTTACCCTGCAGATACTTGTACACCATGCAAGAAGAGGGGAAATTTTTCCTTCATCTCTTGAAACAAGTAGAAAAAGAACAATTTTCTTATTGACTAAAATACAAAATGATGGTATAAACCTATATTAGTTTGATGTTAGCCAACTAGAAACCAAATCCTTCCTATATTGCCATATCTCTTGAAGCAAGTTTATAGTCAGTTTTACAAACCAGTTTTCTCAGTTCATTACCTTTCTTTTTGAGATTCTTTTTCAAGCAGACAGAACTTAACAATCTGATGAAAGTAAGGAAAATATGTGATTGGGTTGAACACATTTTAGCACCATGATTCTCTCAAACAAAATGTGGAACCCAGCTGTTTATAAAGGGCTCTGATAGAGATTAATATTTAAAAAGAAAAACAATGCCCATGAGGCAAGCAGATGAGTGTTGTTTGGTGTCCTTTGCTGAGAGATTTACCACTTTCTGGTGGCCTGCAAGTTATGTTCTGGCTCTCCTCTGACATACAAAAATTCATTTTACTTTGGAGTGTATAATAGTAATAATGTTGGCACAATATGCTTTTTGCAGTTGTTGTCTTTTGACTGAAAATTTGGAAAAATACAGAATATTTCAAATGAAAGAAAAATAATTATGAAACATTAATTTCAAAGTTGTTTTTTTCCTTTCACAGTGCTTTTCACACTTGTATTTTCCTACTTAATATTTTTCCCACTTGATTTAAAACATCTTTTCTCTACCATTTTTCCTATACCAATTCAGTCCATTTCCAAAACTTATTCTACCTATCCGTCATTTGTAGATTTGATTTTCTCTCTTTTATTTTGGTTTGGTTGGGAAGGGACCTTAAAGATTGTTTAATTCCAAACCCCTGCTTTGAAAATGGGCATCTCCCACTAGACCAGGTTGCTCGAAGCCCCATCCCACCTGACCTCCAATGGCTTGGCATCCACAAGTTATTTGGGCAACCTGTTCCAGTGTTTCATCACTCTCAGAATATTTTCTTCCTTATATCTATTCTAATCTAAATTTGCACTTTTTTGGTATACCTAACACAGATTTCTAC
Organism: Camarhynchus parvulus; assembly: GCF_901933205.1. Classification (NCBI taxonomy): domain Eukaryota; kingdom Metazoa; phylum Chordata; class Aves; order Passeriformes; family Thraupidae; genus Camarhynchus; species Camarhynchus parvulus. The sequence continues at coordinate 102,931,180 of NC_044571.1, forward strand.
TTCATACCAATAGTTGCATTTGTTTAAGGTGCGTATGATTAGAGTATGACTGAAAAAGGACAAAGGTTTAAATAAAACAAAATATATTTTTGCAGAAATCAAAACCCAGCAAGGTCTTCCTTCTGCAGCCACTTTTCCACCAACACTTCTTCCTCCAGCACCACTTTTACTTTAGTCTGTGAGTGGATGTGGACACCAAATAAAGATAGATATTATCAGCATGTGATCTAACAGAATTATTAAAAGGAAAAATATGCTGTCTGACTCTGCTTTCATTTTGCAACTATTTATTTTAAGAGGCTCCTTCAAAGATTGATTATATATAAATCTCATTAATTCTGTGACAATATGTACAAAGTAGACAGGTCAGCAAAAACTAGGGTACACTCTTAGATTTACCCTATCAAAAAATACTATAAAAAACAATGACTTAACTATTAAAGCCTTATTGCATTAGGCATATGAAAGGATGTGTGCTGCAATGTTTGCTGCTGAGCCTTTTTTTCTGTTCTAACAGTCTGCCATGTGACAGTATTTTCATAGCTACTGGTAGATGGGGATAAATTGGTGTTCCCAGTTTAAATGATTCCATTATAAATCCTATTTTACAAGAGCGTTAACTATGGCAGGCCACTTCATAAGCACCAGGCTGAACCTATGGGCCGTACTCATTTCAGTTACACAGCATGTAACTCATGTTCCCATTTGCTTTGAATAATAAAGCTACATAATCCAGCTCTCCATCAGAGAACACAAGCATGGGAGTCTCCCATCCAGATAATTATGTGCGGCACAAATTACATTCCATTAGCTTGTTGGCTGCCTGATCATAGAGAGAGGGGTGTATTCAGGCAGAAAGGGTAGGAGCAGTCCAAATGAACCACTTGAAAATATTCCAAGTACAACCAAGGCACCAAGACTGGCATTTTAAAGGGTGCAAAACCAAAACTTTTGTCCACAAGTAACTTATTTCACTTCCCTATTACTTTTAAAGGTGTATGTAACTAAAGTTAATTTCTTTTGACTAGATTCAAACCTGTCAAGAGGTCACAGACACCTGCAAGTGGGAGCACAGTCTAAATCAGGGAATGGGTGGGAGTTCTCAAACCAGTGTTTCTTTACTCAGTCATTATTCTGAGATGCAAAACTATTATTTCTTCCAGCACTTATGATAAAGCTGAGCATCTTGTTTAGTTTCCTCTCTGCATTAATATATTACTTCAGCATTACAAACATCACTGATGCACATAAACATTATGACAATTACTGTAGAATCTTTAAGCCTCCAGTTGATTTCAATTTGGAGAGAAAAAAGAAAGTTGGGAGATTCCTACAGGGCAGTTTTTGGAGGGAGAACGTTTGTGAGGAAACTTTAGTTCACTACCATTTAAGCCACATCCTGCGGTGTGTTTTACTTGGTATGGACATTTCTGTTTGTAATGATCATAAACATTATAATAATCTCAATAATATCTCTTACTGAAAGCTGAGCTGTTCTTTTTCATCCACTTTAACTCAGTGAAGTCAATATACACTCTCCACCTACAATCTTCACTTAGTTATTATTACATCATCTAGGAAGGACTCAACATTTCATTCCTTCATTACAAGGTTACTGAGCTTTGAAATAGGTGGCAGCTAAACACCATTTCTCTAATAAGACCATGACTACAGACAGTATTTAGGAATGGACAAAATGTGTGTAATATGGAATGCAACCATCTGCAACCACTTCCAAATGAACACAAACCTCACCACAAACAGCACTTCTGAATAAGCCATCACACCTACTATGTGAAAACCGGCTCCAAATCTAGGAAGCAACAGCACCTACTTAAACTCTCAATGACACAGAGAAAGGGCTGGACCCCATGTGAGCACATTGGAACAATTATGAGATATTGCACAATGGAAATTATGGAATATATGGAATTTAATAGGTGCAACAAAGGGATACCAAAATGAGGACAATAAACTAAGCAATGAAAATACAGTTTTGGGAGACAAGGAGTAAGGAGCACGAGTAACGATCATGGAAATAATTACAACATCAACAAAGATGTATTTTCATTAATATTTAAGGCTTTAAGGATGAAAACTATGTAAAATGATATTATGTCTCAAGCCTAAAATATTTTACATTTGTCATTTGAGACCATTCTTCCCCTTGTGTGAACTTCTATGTGTCACAGCAATACTACAGGTAATGGCTTCTCTATGAATTCCTCTTGATTCCTTTTTTCCAGCTGACTTCATTTACTTCCCTGTGTATTGTATGACATCTGCTAGAGGCAAAAATATCTGAATGTAAACGTTTTACATGCTCAAATTACAACTTTTATTGCACTGTATTTAGGAGGATTTCTAAATTCAGAAAGTGTTGATGAAGACGGGAGTATTTTACAATTGCGTAGAATGCAGAAGTCTAAAAGGCTGAATTATGGGCCAACCTAATGTCATTAAATGGCTGGTATCTTAGAATTTAAAAAAAATAGACAAAAAATGGTCTCATAATTAAAGGAAGACAAAAACTCTGTGAAGCTGTAAATTGGTGTTTAAAGTGGTTGTTTTGATTTAGGGTTTTTTGATAGGAAGCTGTATTAATTGCAGTCAGAAACCCCAGATATTCAGAAAAACAAAAGTGTTTAGCCAGACAAAAGCAAATACTTCAACTAGTAAGATGGGTTCATGGGCAGCTTATGGCCTCAAATCAGCTGAAGTTTCATGGAGGCTTTTCTAGAGCAGCAACCAGGCTTGATAACTGTAAGTGGGATTTTTAGTGAAACAAATAATTACTGGAAGCAGCATTTCATACAGGAAATATATCACTGTAAAAATAAGGAAAATTTTAAAAAAATATATATTTTTTTATTGTTGTTATTTGTTTTATTATTACTATTAAATATTTTGAAGGTCTGTGACGGTGTTCACAGGGGTTCTTGGAGGAGGGAAGAGATGAAGATCTGACTCCATGTTGCAGAAAACTTGATTTATTATTTTATGATATATATTACATTAAAACTATACTAAAAGAATAGAAGAAAAGGTTTCATCAGAAGGCTAGCTAAGAATAGAATAGCAAAGAATGGTAACAAAAGCTTCTGTCTAGGACAGAGAGTCCGAGCCAGTTGACTGTGATTGGCCATTAATTACAAACAAACCAACATGGGCCAATCACAGATCCACCTGTTCCATTCCACAGCAGCAGATAACCATTGTTTACATTTTGTTCCTGAGGCCTCTCAGCTTCTCAGAAGGAAAAATCCTAAGGAAAAGATTTTTCATAAAAGTTGTCTACGACAAAGGTCTAGTTGGCTGTTATATGTAATTATGTATTTGTTTTTCTATGGCAATATTCTGTTAACTCACGTGATATAGTTTGTTAGTATACAGGGGTAGTTCTTGCAACACTTAGTTTAATTTCATTTTCCTTGGTTTTTGTTCCAGTTTGTTCTATGATTTTTACTTGACCTTGCAGTATTTATGAACTCCAAAATTTAACACAAACTCTATTGCCCTGAACCAAGGGATGTGTAAGAATTTTCCCTCCCAAGAACATATTTCTAGTGATATTTTGAGTTTTCTTCTTATATAGGTTGAAAAATTATGAAAACTTGAGTAGGCTTTTGTCTTAATATTGTCATTATGATCACCATTGTACTCCCAGCAATTCTTTGGATGACGCCATGTGATGTTTGAAGGGTAAAATCCTGGATCCACAGAAAGTCTTCCAAATTCTCTTTTTTCAACATGACAATATTTCTTTCAAAATTCTAATTGATTAGACTCTTCTCTGCAGTTAATCCAACTTTTTCTACATCAGTTTTATTGAAGATGAACTTTATTTGCAAGACACAAGGAGATGGCAAAGGAGATGTGGATTCTTATATTTAATTTCACTGTCCATATAACAGTAGAGACAACCATGAATGCAGATTTAACAAAAAGGAAATGTAATTAATTCCAATATGCAGCTGATAATGAGAAAAAAAATAAGAAAAAAAGAAACAAAGAAAGAGATTGCATTTTCCTGGACAGAAGTCTTGTATTTACTTTGGTCCCAAATTTGAATAAATTATATATTGGATAATGATGCTTGGTGTAACAAGGAATCAATGATAGTGAAATGTTCCTTTTTCCTGAACATAATATTTTGAAAAATAAATTCCAGAATTCGGAGGAGGGAAGCTGGAGGAAGAAAGATAGTGCACTTAATTAATGGCATACTCCATGCTTGTAAATTAGATTATAAATTACAAAAAACTTGGATAAAACATAAAACTCCAAATGAACTAACGAAACAAACAAACAAAAACATCCAGAAGCATTTGTCTAGGGAATACAGAAAGGATAACTGAAATCATAAAGAAAACCAGGATCCTCAGGGCAGTGGTCAAGGCACCAAGCCTGACAGAATTCAAGAATGTTGGGACAATGCATCAGGCACATGGTGTGACTCTTAGGGATGGTCCTGCGCAGGGCCAGGAGCTGTTCACAGGGATCCTTGTGGATCTCTTCCAACTCAGAATATTCTATGGTTCTGTGATTCTGTCATAAAAGGTTAGAAAAGTCTTCATTTGAAAACACAGTTTTGGTAAAAATCAGCATGTTTAAAAGGAAACTGTCAATTTGACAGTGTGTTGGAGAAAAAGCCAAAGCAAACTATTTCAGATTTATCATTTCATCTGCATAAGAAAAGAACTATATTGGCTTTGCAACATTGCTTTGTTCATCTTTTTTCTGAATATTAAAGTATTATTTTCTTTATATTTGGGTCTCATTATAAACAGGGTATATATAAGTTGCCAGGCCTCCACATTTTGGCAGAATGTAGAGGAGGAAAGAGCCCTTTGCCTTCCATTGTATCTTGCCTTTCTTTTTCAAGGTCAGATTTTTCTTATTTAATTTTAGCCGCCTAAAGGAAGGTGTTCAGGCTGTGCCTATCTTCTGCAGTCAACAGGCTCTCCAAAAATAATCATTCCAGTTATTTTAAGGCTGGTTAAAACACACATCCTTCTCTGAGATTATTTTTTTAGTGCTGTGGAGTTGTGCCTACCTTACAATTTGCCTTCTTGGATCAATACAAACCCCTTGTGCCACAATTCCAAACAATAAACTACATTGTTTGGGCATATTGTCTTCAAACTATCTCTATGAATTCTAACTTTCTTAGCCCTTGAAAAGACACGTAAGATCATTTAAAAGGAGAATTCCTTATGTACACAGTAACTCATTTTAATCACAAAAAAAAAAAAAAAAAATAGGAGAATTACTGATCTAGGCAACACAATGTATTAAAAACTTCTGACATTATGCTTTTGGTTTGATTCCTCTACTTTCCATGAGTACCTTATTTGGTGTTTAGAGGCATTTGATCTTCTTTACTTGTGTTTTTCTTTTTTCTTCTTCTATTTTTCTTTTTTTTTAAGCAAGCATTTTTTAAATCTGGGCTAGTTTTCAGTTTATGAAATGTACTAGATTCTATCCAAATAGGATGGACACCTGAGAACAGGAGGCCAATATTTCATAGGGAGGGAAGAGACATTCAATACTGGACACCCATGGTCACACTGCATTTATATGATATTACTGTGAAAGGACCACTGCACTCTTTTGCAGCATTGTTTTAGAGAACTAGGATAATATAACATAATAGCCTAATTCAGGGTAATCACCTAGAAACCCTTCCTCTTTACAGCCTCACCAATAAAGAATCACTTTTCCTCTGGCCTGACACACGTGCCAAAACTGTGCAGTGGTTTAGAAGTTTAGAGGTGAATTTCAGTGGATAATAGAATTGCCTTTCCTCTAACGAGAATTCTAGAAGTAAAAGCCATAAAATCTGAGAGCTCGGCTTCACATTTGGGAGTTCTCATCCAGTTTCTGCCCGTATCTGAGGAAGCAAACTTGTTTTCCACAGATAGAGTCACTTGAGAGACTTTGATTGCTTTCATTTTTATACAATATTTTTGTTGCTGTATTGAAGCTGTTAGATATTTGCTTGGCTTCACATTCAGAGGTCTGACACTTTATATTTTGTGGAAGTAAGGAAACTATGGGATGTCAGATGAGAAGGAAATTTCTAGAAGTTTGAGGTTTTGTGGAGTTGTCAGTTTCCCAAAGGAAGAAGTTCTGCTTTAGACAGTTCAAGAGATGGGAATTATTTTGAATCAGCCTGTACAATTTCTAAAGGTTATGTCCCTGATCTATTCTGATTCAAATTTTTTGCTGTCTCTAATAAATACATAAATAAAATGGAAATATATAAATATTTTTTCATCAGAGCAACTGAGGTGACATGGGTGAATTCATTCCTGTCTAGATAAATGGAAATTCTAAATCTTCAAATTTCAGTGATAAATTTGCAGTGGGACTAAAACAGCCATTTATCAAAAATCCTATTCACACAATAACCCCCAAACAGTTACAAGTAGATCTATAATCAGTAAAATGCTACATTTTAAAACAATGGTGACAGAGATCAAATGCAATAGAAAAGGCTTCTCTTTCAAGTCTTGGTGTAGTTGTTTTTTTTATACCCCAAAATCCTCTAGAGAAGGTTTTGGGTTAAAATTTAAAATGCTAAGTGTAATCAAGCCTATCTCTGTGCAAGGACCTGGGTATGCTGCAGTTTTCTTGCTGGAGACAAAAAAATAACACAAACTCAAAGTTATTTCACAGTATTTTTTTTATTACTGGCAAGTAAGAGTAAACAACAAATTTAATCTATTTTGGTGAATTCTGAAATGCCTATATTATATTTATGTATGTGGTAAGAATCTCTTGGAGATAGGTACAGTGATTTAACTATTTTCTTCAGATAAAACTACAATTGAGATTGGGACTGCAATTGACACAATCTAGAGGAAATATAAGTCAATCTTTTGTAATGCCACCACTCAAACCAGCAAAGAAAATAATATCTCCATAAACAGTGTGGGTAAACCTTATTTTTCTGGTATCATTCAGGTTGGAGTGGGACAAAAAGAGATGTAAAAATTGGCCCATTTGAGGCTAAACCAGAGTTTTGAAGGAGCAGGAAGAGCCTGCCAAGTTGGTGTATGCACGACACTGATGAACAGGCAAAAAATCTGCAGAGGGAGGAAGGCAAAAGGGCAGCAAGGGGTTCTGCAGCATTTGCTTTGATGATTTTTCTTTTCTCTGTCAGATAGATGAAGCTAGCATGAAGAATCTACAGAGGTGTAACCAAAATTTATTTTTTAATTTGTATTCCAAAATACTTTGTGCCTTTGAGCATTCTATAAATAATGCTTTGTTTCGAAATGTTTCTTCAATGTCAGAAAAAAAAAGGCAAATTTTTACTCTGCTGCACCAGAGGAAATATGAGATATGAGGTAACTTTAATTCAAATACATTTACCTTATGGAAAACCATTTAGAATCATTCAAGATTAGATAAAACCAGATTTAAAATAATAGCAGCTGTTCCTGAGTAAATTTTCCCTGGATATTTTCTCTGAGATAGCTGCAAAGATAAAGCAAGCTTATTTGATGGAATTTCAGTTCATCAGAAAACCAAAAGAAACTCGTATTTATGTTCCTTTTATGTCATTAGGCTTTGCTGTATGAAGATTGTTTTTACTCTCTTAGGGCCTGTTCTGAATTAGTCTTCAGCCACAAGTCTTTGCCATAGACTTTGACTTCAATTTACACTTGAAATGCAAAAAAAACCCAAAAGCAAACAAACAATACCCCCTGAAAACCCGAAAAAACCCAAAATAACCCAAATAAACAAACAAAAAAACCAGCAAAAACAAACAAAAAAAATCATAAAAACCCCAAAAAAACTCCAAAGAAAACAGTTCCACAACCTAGTTCCATCTAGTTCCAAAACCAACAACCTAGTTCCACAACCAGATTTATTCTGCTTTTGATCTGAATCATAACTGTTGGCCTTTCAGACATTGCAGTGACCTTTGGACCATTCCTTCCTCTGGGATTGTGACCTCTTCCCTCTCTCATTCTTCCTCATCTGCTCAGAGCAGAAGGTCTGCTCCTCCTGCTGCCTCTTTTCCCACTGGCTCCATCAGGTGTGCTGGCTCTGGTATCCCTGATGGAGGCAGAAGGTTCAGTGCCCAGAGGGACATTGGAAGAGTGTGCTGAATACAAGAGGAAACAGGTATTATTTGTGTAATAAACAAGTGTTATTTGTACAAAGCAGAGCTACAAAGAGTCCCCAGGCAGGTGCAAAGGAGAGCTGCTTTATTGCAAAAATCAGGCTTTTTAAGCAGCCAGGTCTTTCTCAGGTACATTTAAAGCTTTCTCCGCTTTAAATCACAACAAATATAATCCAACCAGCCAGCATACACCACAATGTGAACACAAAATATTTCTAGAACTTTTTTATCTACCTCTAATTCAGCTGAGTCACTTTCCCATGGTCCTTTTCTACTTTGCCAAAGTAACAGGTCTGAGCCATGGCTTTACAAAGCCTTCCTTTTGTAAGGTTTTTACCTATATGCAATGGTTAGTAGCTTTAAATGTATAAGGATTTTTAAAGTTCTTAATATTTTTTCCTCCATCAATTTTACTTATGGGTATTGTTATTATTGTAAGTTAGGTAATAGTTTCACTATTGGACTGTAAAAGCAGTCATTGAGCTAAAACAAAACTGCAATTTCACATATATATACATATCTATATAATTGTTCTCTTTTGGCCATAACAATATTTTGATTATTCAGAGCATAACATGATCATCTGTTTCCTTAAGCCAGTTCTTCTGACACCAAGGAGTCTGACGCATTTACTCTTACAAATTCAATCTCACAGATATTTTTACGAAAAACCTCCACAAATTTTGTTTGGGTAAGAGTTAACTTTACTTATTCATTTAGTTTCTTCTGTTGTCGTTATCAAATAAGAGGCTGAAGAATTGTAACAAGAAGTCAAGGTCCAGAGCACAGATTGGTGTTAAGTATTTGGCAATACAAACTAAATTATCACACAGGGGTTTGAACTAACAGTCAGAAAATCAACTTCTGATCAATGAAAATTTTGAGATGCTGCCAGTGTATCACAGAGACAAATGTAACCAGATCCATGACCATCCTGGAAATGCCCATTTATTCACCGATGCTAATAAAGTAATTTTCTTCTCTTCAGGAAAACTCAGCATTCACAACAGTGTTCATATGTGCATCTGTACATCAATGGGCAGATGACCAACCATGTCCTGGAAATCATGGCCTCAGCAGACCTTACAGACAAACACCATAAACAAGGACATTCCCCCTGCCTTTTCCCTTTACCTATGCATAATGCTAAATATTATGGCGTGTGCCTTTGGGCTTTGTTCCCTCCCAATTACTTGCCCATTCCCAGACAACTCTTGTAGGGGGGCCACAACGAATTGCAGCTGATTGCTAAGAACACACTTGTAACTGACAAGAATAAGTAGCATAAAAGGGCGGAGTAATAGGAGGAGTTAGATAGCTACTGCAAGAACTAAGAAGAGTCAGTGCTCAGATGGCTGCTGCAAGGACCAGGAAAGTCCCAGGAGAAGATGGAGAGTCCCCCTGGAGAAGATGGAGAACCCCAAGAGAGGGTAACCCCAGGAGAAGATGGAAAGCTCTTAGAAGGGATAGAGAGTGGAGTCCCCCTGGAGAGGGCGGAGAATCCCAGAAGAAGATAGAGAACCCCAGGAGAGGGCAGAGAATCCCAGAAGAAGATAGAGAACCCCAGGAGAGGGTGGAGAATCCTGGAAGAAGATAGAAAGAGTGCTCAGAAGAGCTGCTCAAGTCTCTGTAGCAATTTGCAGCAATGTATCCTTCATTAGGTCAGACTGCTAAATTAGCTGTAGATGCTTCAGTCGTAACTCTGAAACTATGGAATAGAACTGTGTTGTAATGTATTGTTGTAATGTATAAGACAACAAACTCTGGGGACAGAGCTGGTAAAAGACAAAATCTTGGCACTGCTCAGCAGTAGCAGAAATCATAAAATAGTAGAGTGCTTTGGGTTGGAAGGGACCTTAAAAATCATTAATTCCTTTCAGAATGTTCATCTTGTTCCTTTATCAACTTCCATGATCTCAGCTTGCTCAGAGCTCCATCCAACCTGGCCTGGAACACTTCCAGGATGGGACACCCCACAGCACCTCTGGATAACCTGTGCCAGGCCCTCACCACCCTCACAGTAAAGAATTTCTTGTTAATATCTAATCTAAACCTGCTCTCTCCCAGTTTGAAGCCATTCCTCCTTGTCCTGTCACTCAAGGTTCCCCTGTAAAAAGTCCATCTCCAACTTTCTTGTGGGCTCCCTTCAGGTAATGGAGGGCCACACTTAGGTGCCCCAAAGCCTAGAGTTTTGGCAAGTTAGTAAGACTGCTTTAGCCACAAATATGAACCCCCCAACAAAATGATGAGGAAGAAGTTCATTCCAACCCAGACAGACCCAATACACAACATCAGGTTTCAAAAGAAAATAAATGATGCATTGCTAACAACCCCCCACGACAATCCTGGATGCATAAAAGCCCGAGAAAGTCAATTGGTTTCCTCATTCTGGCCATTGGTCTTTCACACCAAGTAATAATGTTCTGGCACCATGTAAATCCATGGTAGTATCAAACGCAGACTTTAAAGTTTTCACTGCTTTTCTGTGATAAGGCAAATGTTTAAGCTACTCACATACACTGTAAGAATTATAATGAGGAAACCTGCTTGGAAAAGCTTATATCCTCCTCAAAGTCTTTAATGGGGATAGTGGCTTTATAGTGATCATGGCTTCTGGTAATGCAATTTCTCTAAATGCTTGAAAGTATCTTGCACGCTAAGCTTATTAACTTTTATATAAGTTTTATTTTGATGTTTAGTTTTATTGCAATTTCACCAATGGACTGTACAGCATTTAAATATGCTGAAGCCTGATGTTCTGTCCTTTACAACTTCGAAAAAATTGATTTTGTGTCCCCTGAAACATTCAAAGTACCAGATAAGAAATTACATAATGTGTACATCAAGAAATATGGACAGATTTCAGAAATGGTCTTCAAACAAACCCAAGCCTGCCTGAGAATTTAATGCTGCAATTACATTTATTTAGCTACAAAGAACTTAACAGAACTAGACTTTGTTGTTGCTGTTTTGGGGGGGTTTGGGGCTGTTTTGAAGTTATGCTTTCTCACATACATAACAATTTTCATTGAAGTAGAAAGCCGTCCTAAGTGACTTGTGAGATGGACAGACTTCCTTTGCCTTCCAGCGGTGTAAAGTGGCCTAGCACTAAACTGTGGAAGCAGTGTGTGCTTATCTGAAGAATTCCCTGTGTCTCATCCCTAGATACCTCATCAGCACTCACTCCATTGCTCATGCCCCATAGGCAGAGGAGAATAACCACAAGCCTTTTCTACAATTTTTTTTTTATCCAAAGGCAATAGGTTTTATTATAATAAAATTTTTAAAGCTCCTAAAATCACCACAAAATGCACATTTCTATAAACCTAATTGCACAGAAACACTGATCATCTCAAATAAAATTGCAACATCTTTTCCTCGGTCACCAGCCTCAGTTGCTTAGAGACACAGCATCAAAATGCTTCCAATTGTATTATATACTAGATAACAATATAAGTACTACCCTTAAGAATAGTAAGGAAAAATGGATTCAGAAGTTCTGAGAGATATATTGGTCTTTGTCCCCTGTAGAAGGTCTTCAAATTAGAACACAAAAACTTAAAAATAGTACAGGATTTTATTGAAACCTAGGGTAAAGATGATAAAAACAGAAGTGTTACATCTGGATATTTGAAAATGTCTGACAATAGATGCAATTGTGTTGTGTATAAATCATATTTTGAGGAAGTAATTAGAAAATTCTGCAGTAAGAAAGGGGAAAAAATGTAACCATAAATCAATAGAAAGCTATACGTACTAACTGCAGGAATCTCTGGTTATTTAATGTCATTTATTAAGCTAAAAGAAAATTTTTAAAAAAAAGGAATAATTAAAAAATTAATACAAAGAGAAGAAAGGAAGCCTTATCTTCATGAATCAAACCTGTAATCAGTGGACAAGATAACTACGAAAAATCTTCAGGATATTCCATGCCACAATAAAAGGAAGAGCACCCTGGCAGGGATTCTGCATCTCAGAAATGCCTAATCAAACACCGAGGTTTCTGTGCTGGTAGTAGTCGACTGTGTAATTGAATACACATTTAAGGGAGAAACCAATTACCCTTTATGATCCCTCTTCCTGCTCTCCCCATGAAGTTTAAAGCTGAACACGTTGATCCAGTTGTGAAAAGGCTTCCAGCACAAGCTCTTGCTGTCAGTTCATGGCTGAACAAGAGGTTGTAGGGCATTCATTTCCCACTCTCCTGAAACCTGAAGAACTCAAGGATGCCTGTAACAAATGAACAAATCCATAAAAATAGGAATTTTACTCTACATATCAAATACAAAACCAGTATTCTCATCACCACTTCAGAATATGTATGTGGAAAGGTAAATATAGATGTTGAGTTGGATTTTGAGAAATCAGAAGCTGATCCTTAAGAATTTTATTATGTGTGGTATTCCATGCAATTATTTTATTGTGGATAATGCAAATGTTTTTATCACTACTTTTAAAAAGGTTTTATATTTATGGAAACATATTTGTGTATTTCAGCAAAATTTCTTGTGACTAGTAATTTTTTAAAAATTTGAAGAAGAGATACCCAACATCAGGAGCTTTATCAAGGGGCCAGTGGCAATAATGAGATGAGGCAGGTTCAGGAGTGTGTAGCTTGGTTAGACTCATGACAGTAATGTGAACAGATTATATGGAAGAGGGGACTGATTACTCTGAACCAATTTTGATAATGTAACAATGTCCTAACTAGAAGATATTAATACAAGCAAATAACTTTATATGCATCTATCTTCTCATGGATCAATATTTTTTTCCCAGTCAAATGCTCCAGGATCCTGCAACATGAGTGAGGTTGTTATTAGACTATTTGAATAAGATGTTTGTTGCCAGGTAACTGCAGCTTGGAGGCCATTCAGTGAGAACTGGCATTTGGAAATGGAAGCACCAAAAGTGCAGGCACAAAAAGATATCCGATGTTTTGAAAGTCTAAGTACAGAATGACACCACTGTTCCCATGGTTGTAAACACCAATCAGTAAAAGTTTATTCATCATTAAAGCTCACTACTAATCACTGTGGGAATGTAACCTTGACAGCTTAGTGGAATAATATTTAGACTACTAATTTTATGTGCATAGAAATGTGTGTGATAGACATGGGTGAAGATATCTCTGTGTTATGGACAAGACCATGATGAAAACAAGGATCTGCTGCTGAAATAGGAATGTGGCCACTGTTCAGATCTCCAGATATCCTGAACTATATGCACATGTACTTGCATTTTATTGTTGTTAAAAAGAAATATTCAATCCTTGTCTTTTACCCAGTGTTCATTGCATTTGTCCTGGCACATCACCCTTGAAGCTTGATTATAATCTGGATGCAAGATATGAATATAAACATATATGAATATATATTTAAACCATCATAATATAAATTAGAATGCCACATCATACAATTTTATATAATGTTTGTGTGTGTATGTAAAATGGTTTCACTTTTATACATAAATCTATGTACGTATAGATGCCACAGGTTTCCAGGCTAGAGGAAAATAAGGAGAATACCAGGACAGTAATCATTGACTACATCCCACTGGACACACAATGTTTCAGTGAAATTCTTTATTGCCTTTTTTGTCATGCTTTCTCTTTTTCCCTAAATCAGTTTTTTAACTCTTTCCAGCCTTAAATTTCTCTCAGTTCTTTCCAAGAGCTCTAAGAAGGAGGTGCTGTCTGTTATATCCGTGTGAATTACCTGGAAAATGTTCAAACTTTGGCTGTAGCTGATTCTGTATTTTCAATTTTCCTCAGCTGACTCAGGGAGAGAATAACTTATTCCTCACCCCTAAAAGGTCTGCTTCTGCTGCCCCATCCTCACAGGTGTGATTCAGCACTTTTTCCCCTACAGAGCTCAGACTCTCCTCTCAGGGTAGGGTGTCCATGAAGCCATTTGGAGAGGAGGATGCACAGCCTGTAGACACTAATTTAGAGGTGAGACTGTAGGCAGCTGGTTCTGGTGGCATTTGAAGCACTGAGGAATCAGAAGGATTCTGTCTCAAGATGAAACTCATCAGTTAAACAATGAGAGGGAAAAGAGCTAGATGGAGCAGCAGAAAGACTGATATTCAGAAATGTTTAGTACTGGGAGTCTCACAGAGATTTAGCTGAGGGATGGGCCATCCAGGCAGTACCAGCAACCAGGAAAGGTGACATTCCCAAAGTAGCACAGAAAGGAAGTAGTAGACAAGGACTATAAAACATCTGGCCTGCTATTTTACAGTGCATAATCTGACTTTTGTAACTGTGAAGTACGTTATTACAAAAGGTGTGTCAAGAAGGATAATACTTGTGGAAGTAACCCATATATACCCCTGATGCACCACATGGCCCTTTGAACATTAGCAAGAAGAAACTCACAAAGAAATCCAAATGCAGCTGCTCCGTAGATCCCATGCTCAGAAAAAAGTATTCAAAAGAAATAACCCAAATGTTAACAATAGGATGTAAGTCTTGCTCAGCAAGTTCCTAGAGCCAATTAGCAAGATTTCCATTATATTTGGATGTAGCTTAATTAAATTATGCAAAAAGAACAACGAGCTGTCTCCAAGAATTAATAGATCACTTTTACTCATTCTTTGGAAGTGCAGCCAGTGTTATCCTCACACGCACATGTAGCTATTGCAATGCCACTCTCTGAATATTACCTTTTCATACACAGCTCATAAATCACAGGAAACTACTGATAACTCCTCCTACAGTACTTACTGCTGTGCACTGGAAGTTAATTAAGAAAATCCATTCAAAATGTTTAATTGTTTAAATATAAATTACATTTTGTCCACTATAACCATTGTTAGTCTTCTACTCCATCTGTTCTTTCCTCTTAGTTTTTGCTCCAAATTTGAAATCTGCTGACACACTGCTTTTCTCAAAGCATCTGCCTTTAACCTTCTACTGAAATGGTCCTCAAATATTTGCTGAGCTAACTGTAGCTTGACAAAGGCACGGATACATCAGAATCAGAAGCTTTTACTCTATTTTGTGCGCTAGAATGATGCACAGAATATAATTTGTTGGTTTGACAAGAACGTTTTTTCCTAACTTCACTGAATCATAATTTCCCAGAGCATCAATTCCTCCCTTAAAGACTGACTCTAACATACTCCTTTCTCTTCCCTGTTTGCTGTAATAGAAGTATTAGTAGAAACTAGTTTTTACTGTTCTCATACAAAGGCAGTCTGTCCTGGCCTTTCCCAGACCTCTTAGTGCTACTACATTCAGAAAACAACATGACTTGCTATTTGAATGTCAAATTTAATTTAATTCAGAATTTCTCTTTATAGAGTCAATAAAATGTTTTAGATTAAATTATTGAATACAAGAGGAAACAAAATTAGAGATCAAGGTTTAAATTTTAGTTATATTTTGGCATTCATCACTAAAGATATATTGTGGAGAAATCTAACTTAATTGTCATGTTTCCTCATGTTTGAGTTTGGAGGGGAAAGAAAAACAGTGATGATATCTCCAACTGAGGATGGTTGAGTACTTTATATGTTTAAAGAAAACACTTTATTTGGGAAACAAAACAAAAAAACCACGGCATTAATGTCCTGGGGATTTTTTTTTTCAATCAAGGATTTTAAACTTTAATTTTTTAAATGTCAAAAATTAGTTCCAAAATTTCTGATACCGGAAATGAAGTAAGAAAAGAACTATTTACAGGAATCCATCAAACAAAAATTAAAGAAAAAATCCAGAAATATTTTTCAGGACCTTCATGATAGCTCTTAGCTCTTAATAATTATGTGTATTTGTTCTGAACTCTAGGACTGTAGAATGTTCATTCAAAATTGAGGGGGAAATAAAGAATTTTTTTTTTTTAATGTCCTCCTTCTAGAATTTGTACATCAAATTAATCTTTGAGTTTCCTTTGGTTCAGAATGCCAGGCAAAATGAAAGATTCAGTCTGTGGCTTCTATATTTCATATTACAGTAATTTTTATGTTTCAAACATTTTTGCTAGACATTTATCTATTGGTACACAAGATGTGTTCTTTTCTGCTGGAATTTTCAAAAGCACTCAGCACTGGCTTTTATCAGTTCTGAAAGGTCACTTCCATAAGTACATGAAGCTCAATTTCATAACAACCTGTGGTTTTTTCCCATTCCCTGTTCTCTTCAATGCCAATGTCAAGCTCCACATAATATAGGTAATTAGTTTTGTTAAAACAAACAAATTATGTTAAAAAGGTTAAAATACTGAGGCTTCTGTTATTG
This sequence comes from Camarhynchus parvulus, assembly GCF_901933205.1. Lineage (NCBI taxonomy): Eukaryota > Metazoa > Chordata > Aves > Passeriformes > Thraupidae > Camarhynchus > Camarhynchus parvulus. The sequence goes on from NC_044571.1 coordinate 102,947,559, forward strand.
TTTCTTGGGGGTTTTCTGTTTGAGTTTTTTTGGATTTTTTGTGTGTGTATTTTTTGCCTGTTTGGTTGGTTGATTTTTTTTGAGTGTCTGCTTTATTATGGCAGCAAAGTTTCTAGTGAAATACCAGACATTGACCAACATGAAAAATTCACCATATGCAGGTGTTTATTTCCAGCTGTGTACATCTTCATTATTCTGATGCAACAAGTTCCTGAACCACATGACAGAGAATGCCTTGTCAAAAAGTAGATTCACAGACTGAATCTTTCATATTGCCTGGCACTCTGAACCAAAACTCAAAGATTAATTTGATGCACAAATTCTGTCCAAGTCCCATGGACAGAACAGTCTTGGACTAAACTACAGCCAGTTTCAAATTATTAAGTGTTTATCTGTAATTCCTCTCTATACTGTCAGGAAATGCTTTACAGAACCTAATGGCATGGGCTGCTTTAAAGAGTTTCCCTACTAGTCTTATTTGAAATATTCACCATCAACCTTATTGAAATAGATTTCTGTATAAATTGGGACTATTAGTTTCTGGGGTTTTTTTTGAACAGAAAGATTATTCAAATGAACAATAACAGAAGGTAGAAACCAAGCCTCTCCATCTCCCATTCAGTTCCTGTTGAAGAGAGTTATTTACATGACACCTCAGTGGTCTGAGACTAAATTAGGGGAATAAAAGAAGCTGTATCTGAAGATGTGCATAAAACCTATGTGTACATAAGGCAGAGAAATCTAAAACTGGACAGAGATGGAGGACATTGCTGTCAGTCTACTTCCTAACCATACCAAATTATTTTAATGAGTTTTTATTGAATTTCACAACATATATTTTAAGTGGAAAAGGATAAAAACAAAGCTCCATTAAAAAAAAAACAAAACAAAAAAACCCAAAAAAACACAAAAGAAGCCGCTCCATGGCAACACTGCTGCTAAATCTGAGCCACAGGATGACCCCCAGCATCGGAGAGCTGCTCTGATTTCAGTGACCTGTTCCAGTTCTGGCAAGAGGGACTGTTCTACAGTCCAACTGCAGAATGCACTATTGGACCAAGATGCAAGGATTGTTGAGCATTATGCTCAGAATCACTAGTGGAAACTTTGTGCCTGTCTGCAGGGCTTATAAAGTGGATTTTTAGATACAGAGAGTGCTTTATTATAGCTCTAACGTTGCAAGACAGAGTTATCTTGTTACTCTTTCCAAAATGACCTTCCAGACATATAGAATGTGATTTTCGTCAGTCTTTCTGGGCTCATCTTAACCTTTCTAAAAAGCACCTTTTCTGCTGCCTGGTAATTGGAATTAACAACATATCCACCTGCACAAAACTGAAGCATGGCCTAAAGACATTATAAATTTAATAATGGTCTTCTTTAAAATACCCCATCCCCTCTAATTGACATGATCCCAGAAGTCATCTCTCTCTCAGTTCCCCCATCTCCCTCCATAGATACATGCATTCCTGTCTCTGTACAGGAAGAGTCAGTAAGCAGAAGTTTATTCTAAATGCAGAATTAGAGGTTCAGTCTGGCAGAGATGGATGATGGGAGTTGCCATGTAATATGAACATGGAAAAGGGATTTTTGGCTGGCATCTGCCTGAATAACCTGACTAAACAGCCGCTGTGGAGTAGCAATGATTTCTCAATTTTGAATAGACTTTGGACTAGGGTTAAGACTTTTGGGGCCATTTTCTCTTTTTTGCTTGGTTGGTTGGTGTTCTTTTGTGGGTTTTTGTTTGGTTTTTTTTTTTTTTTTTTTGTTGTTGTTGTTGCTGTTTTGTTTTTGTTTGGTGGGGGGTTTCTGTTTGTTTGCTTGAGGTTTTTTGGTTTGTATTTGTTTTTTGGATTTTTTTTTGTTGGTTGGTTGGTTGGTTGCTTTATCAGGAGTTAACAAAGTTTAAACCTGATGCTTCTGAGTTCATGGGTTTTAAGAGTTTAATATTTGAGCCTGACCAAGTTGTTGAGTATTTCAGGATCAAGTCCAGCCCTAGAAGTTGAAATTTGTGGTGTTTCCAAGGTAAGAGTTACTTGGGAGAACTTCCCGGGCTGTCTGTACAGGTTGGTGTATGTTGTATGTTGGCTAAGGAGGCTAAGGCTAAGGAGATGGACAGCATAGAGCAGCTTTAAAACTACTATGCAAGAAATAGTCAGTTTAGAGTCTCTGGACACATTAAGCTAGCACTAATATTTTCAAGGAGACATAATTTTGAAAGCATTCTGAAGGGCTTTGGTTAAAAACTCCATTTTGAAAGCAACCTGGTGCAAGTTGGATTAGAGACCAAGTTCCAGTGTTGTCCTCTTTGTTTTATTATGTAATGAGACCATCTACAACTTTCTACAAGGTGCCTGTAAATCTTTGCTCAATGTAGAAAACAAAACAAAAAATGAAGCATAAAAACTTATCTGTGGAAACACTTGATCCTGCACAATAATGCACATTCAAGTTTTTGTATAAATAAAAGTCCATAGAAATCCTGAGAACCTGCAGTCTTTTGAAGTATTTGATTTACTATCCCAGTCTGGGTAACTGATTGACAATAAGGATGCAGGAAAATAAATTACAAGATGAGAGGAAAGCACACCAGTAGAAACAAGGGAAGTGCTGATTTGGGAGCTGATTAATAGGAATTTTCCCAGTATCTCCCTCTGCAATTCAAAGAGCAATGTTGCATTACACCCTGAGAGCCTCTTTGGCTGCTCAGCATGAGAGTCTAATAGCAAAACAGGAGTTAGTTTACAAAGGACAAGCTGGAGAACCAATCAGACTTGGCACAATTCCTCCAGCATTTAGCATTTCAAAACACAAAAAGGGCTTTAGAGATCAGGCAATCCACCCTCAGCTATCTGATGCTATGGAGACAATGATGCCCTATTCACCACAATAATTCCCAAAGTGAAATTTCTTAGGACCTCACCCCATATCCTTAGACAACTGAGTGCAATTCATACTTTCTGAATTAAGATATTATTGAGTTTTCACCAGAATAACATGAGTTATGTAACAGCAATAACCACAGTGTCTGCTGCATGTTTGTTATGGAACAGAACCAGGTTCATCAGGATGTACAGCTGATGAATAAAATAACTTGAGTTTCAGACAGGTAGATATATTTTGAAGGTATAGTTTTTAAATAAATAACTTCCACAATGAAGCTCTGGAAGAGTTAGGTCAAATCGTGAGGAAATAAATGTGAAACTAAATAAAGTTCAGTAATATTTTAAAATAGCACTGTACTTTCCTAGGACTAGCCCCTGATTTGATTTAACGTTCAACAAATGATTTTGGGAGAAAAAAGCTTTGGATTAAAAATGTATTGGATGTAGTTAGATCATAGTACAAATATTTTCATCCAGATAACTGTAATGAACTTCTCTTTTTGTCTGTTATAATAAAGGAACATTTTTCTCCTTTCCTTATTTTCGGTAGTTGAAAATATTGCACTGTGGTTTTAGTGACATCACTTTAATGGGCTGTGCTAGCTAACACATCTGTACCACAAGGACTCATTTTATTAGAATATTAGAAAAAACCCTCTAGTTTTCACTTTGAAAATGTTACTATTATTAAGTAATACTCTGGACTTTACAAAATTTCTGTGACAGAAAAAATCCTTCCAATATTAGTGATGATGAAGTGCAGGTTTATGTCAGGGAAAAATAAAATACTTTCTTCAACTAGGTTAAGTTTTCATTATAGTTTTTAGCTTCATAAATAAAAATTTCTTGATCAAAACCGATCCAAGAAGCAGTATTTTCTCAGCTCATTTTTGCTATCATAAATGAAAACAAATTACATCTTTGTAATGTTTAATAATTTGATACTGAAATCTAAGAAGCAAAATAACTTAGACATGAAATATCACCTCTACAATCAATCTATACCATCTTCTACACACAAATTTAGCCTGATAGAAAATGTTGAACTTAAGGGACAGAGATGTATTTCTTGTGTTGTATGGAAATTCCAGCCTGCTGGACTCTGACAGCAGTAGGGCCAGGTGAATATTCAGTACAGCAGTTTAAATTATGCAACACGAGTTCAGCACCTTAAAACCCCTGGTGTTTTAGATACAGTGGAATAGAACTGCAGTGGGTAGATGTCAGAAAACTAATAGACTGCAGTATTAAGATATTAGGCTGCTTAATAAGGGTTGTCTTTCTCAATCCTCCTTTTCCTATTAGAAGCAGCTATTGCCGGAATGGGATTCACTTTCAGATGTTTCTGGTTGTGTTCAGCATTATGTTCCCTGTTAACTCACACTGATCTGATGTGAACTGATGTTCTCTGCGGGAGTTCTCAGCTTTTCCAAACCACAGCTCTGGGGTATTTTCCTGTCTTTTTAATGCTGCAATTTTGCTTTATTTTAAAATGAATGCTACATGTACTGATCTTGGATAGGGAGTCAAGCACTGCTTTATTCTAAAAACATTTTGCCTACATCAATCCCGATTTCTTTTGCAATTTAAGATTTGGCTGTGTGCTCAGAATGTTTTGTTAAATAGATATGGAATAAAATAGACAATAATGAGGTTTCATTTGAGCTGGAAACAGTGCAATACATTTTACTTTAGCAAATTCCCGCTGCACAAAAAATGGGTGCTTTCTTAACATGCACAATAAATTGCACATAAGGAATGTGGCCTGAGATGCCTCCTTTCCTCTTCTTTCACCTTTGAGGGGTGGAAGGCCAAAACCACAGCACATGTACTTTTCATTTTTTAAAAGTGATAGAGTTACACGTATTCTGCAGCTGACAAATGAAGTGTTATTAGTCCCTGGCAGTAACTCGTGGCTTGAACAACCTGTCCTGTTCACTTCTGCAGAAGCTCTGGGTTGAAGTGGAGTGTTCTAGTGTATATTCTAGTGCGAACCAGTGTCAAATAACTCTGAAAAATAATCTCAATGGCCTAGGCTGTCATTCCTTATTCGGACAGTCTTGCCTGCCTAAAAGCCCTGATATCATGGAAATGAATTTATTTTTATTCTTTTCAGTTTTGAGCAGCTCTTAATGTCTGTTGTGTCTCTGCAGGTATCTATAGTGCAGGACAAAGGGGTTGGATCTCATATTCTTTGTCTTGGAGCTGCACTAATCATTGCCCATCCCATTTTAACACAGGACTTAAAACCAGCTGAGCAGACAGGAATGAGCCACAGTGTGCCCAAGAAGATACCTGGACAGAAAGATCTGGGGCTGTGGGGCATGAATAGAAGTTGCCTTCTCCATAATAAAACCATGAATATCTACAGACACAAGTGAAAGATATTAGTGTGAAGTTTCTTGTGGTCCAGACACATAGAAAGCATTGATTTTGTTGGGAGCTTTATGCATGAAAGATCTGAATCTGGGAAATGACAAGCACTTATAACTCAATGTGAAGCCAATAAGTCTTGTGAGTGCTCAGTTGGCATTTCAGCTATTCATTTCAGTTGCTCAGCGGTGTAAGGTGAACACATGATCCTGAAAGTCTGTACACTAATGTGACTTTATTGATTGAAAGCAACTTCTCTGAGTGAGACAAATAGGATTTGTCTTTTAGTTCCTAATTTCACGCTGTAGACAGCATAATATTCTGCAAAACTAATCTTTGTAACATGTCTGTCTTTCTCATCCTCTTATCCTGCCATTTCTGGTTTTCAGTCCACAAAAGAAACATCAAAACTACTCTTTTCTATGCCTTTTTGATGCTTAGATTGTTCATTATTTCCACTGAAGTTACCCAAAAGACTGGCATTTTCTTTCAAGTGGAGCTTGACCCTCACAGTTTTCCTGAAAGGGCTTACTTCACTGACTCTTAAAAACAGTTCCCATTTTAAAAGGAGAAATGCTATCTCTGTGGAAGGAAATCCCAAGAAATGTTATCCTTCTTAGTGGTAAAACACAATCCAAGAGTCTTTGTAGTAACATAAATCTCCTTTGCACACACACTCAAGCGCAACACCACTGAAGCACTCTAGAACCTAATCATTGTGTGATGCCAGATCTTTGTTATTTCTGAGTATGTGTAGAAAGATTTTTTTTTAATGGTACTTTCAACTTAAAAGTAATCTTAAAAAAAATCTAATGAGTTAAATAAATGTTATCATTTTTATCATTTTAAAGTACAGAACAGATTATATTTTTCAAATTCACCAGGGCAATTAAGACGACATTAAATTTTTCCAAGTGCTATAATATAAGTGTCAGTTTCTCATACATACCAAGTGGATTTAATTGACATATATTTCTACTGAAATTGCTGAAACTGTCAATTGCTATGCTTTATACATATGCGACAGTGATTAGAAAATTAACATCATTATGTTATTTCTAGTGATGGCCTATCTCAAAAAATGATATATATGGACCTTTCTTACATTCATGGGACTTTTCTAAAGTTATAAAAATTAATGAAATAACATTCATATTTGTCAAATGTTCTAGTCTTTTTTATTATCCTTCGATATGGCCAAGACAGATTGGAATTTAAATGCAGATCTAAAAAAAGTATTCACCTCCAAAGAGTACTGCAATGAAGAAACAGCTAATGCTATATCCACTCCATGCAAACTCACAGCACCAAGATCTCTCCCTGGTTGTAATTTGCCTTCAAAGTGCTGCTCCCCCCTCCAAAAAACCCATAAAACCCAACCAAAAAAACAAAAACAAAAGCAAATTAAAAAACTCCCAAAAAACAATGAGCTAAAGTACATAACACTAATTTGAAAAATTGTCTATGGACCCAGATCAGCTTCCACAGTCTTTCATGAGTTTTGAAGCACAATCATGTGACAAGCAGTTTTCAGCATTTAGATTTGGGAGAAATAAGCGAATGTATACTTTGTGAATGGAGTGTACCTGTACAATCAACATTTTGTATGTGCATTTTAAAGATATTAATATTACTTGAGTTTCCTTTTCCTTAAACTAACAGCAGGAGAATGCCAAAGTGTGCTGGATTAGGATGCTTAAACATGTGTTGGATTAGATAAGTAAATGTGTGGAAGTGAAACACGTCTCTCTGACCTGAGTGTTGTGGGTAGAATTTGTCAAAAACCCTCCTCAAAAACTTGAAAATTACTAATGTCACAAGGAATAAACTATTAAGCAGATTAACTTGCACAAATCCTGCTCTATTACTCAACCGGGACATGGGCTTTTCAAACTCTCAGTGTACAGGTTGCATCCCTCCTGCTCTGCATATGTAACAGAGCTTTCCATGCTTATGTTCACTTTACCATCACTGAGACAGCAGCTTTCAAAAGGGTTAGTGAGGATAGGTGGAAAAATACCTTGTAAGTTTTTTAATACCCTGACAAACACATATTTGGAATCCAGTCTCTGAAGCTACATCTTCGCTAATAAAATGTTTTGTTCTTTGCAGTGTGAGTCAGACAAAGCTCAAAGTCCTGTCTCTATACAAATAAACTCCCCTAACTTCTGAAACAGAATGTTCACTTGAGGATGTCCAGTGACAAAACCTCCTTTCCTGATGCATCGACTCCTGGAAAGTACCTACAAGTTGTTTCAGAGGCTGCTGGATGACAAGGACTAAAATTACAATGGGAAATTTTGATATGTTAACCACACATTTTTCTATTTACAAGTGTGGTCACTATTTACAAGAACATCCAGTATCCTGTTTTCCAGAGTTTTATCAAGGCTAAAATAAAATAGTTGAAAACCTTCAGCATAAGAGAGAAATGGTGTATGTGCATCACCAGCTCAAATTTTTTCCATCTACACAATTCAGATGACAGACCAAGTCTCTGATCAGAGCACTTCAAGCCGAAAACTCTGTTTTTTAAACACACTACTAACCTTGGGAAACCTTAGTCTCATTATGTTCCAAATCCATCTATGTTATCAATCTGATTCTACAACCTTTTCACCACATTAATTACTATTTATTTATACAAACGACCTGGTTAATTCTTCCTGACACTGCACTTTGTTTGCCTTATTCTGTTTTGGAGATGGTGGTGTCTCTTTGAAATTACTCAGACAATAATTATCCTTCTGCTTGGCAAAGCCATAATCAGATCTTCTCTTCCTGTAAAGGAAAACTTCCTTCCCACTGAAATAGAAAATACCCAAGTCTCACAGCATTTTTCTTATGTTTTAAATTAATCACATTTCCACTAACTTGTAAAAAGCTGTGAAAAAAAAAATGTAACTGGAATTACAGCATGGGGTTTATTGCTGAATCATTTGAAATCCAGCATAACCAATCATTCTGAATCACTAAGTAGAAGAGTGCTGCTATACAACAAGTTTCTGATGTTTTTACAGATATGCCAGGCCATCAGCCCATGTGAAGCTGGCACAGGATTACTTTCCCAGCACAAAAGAAGTAAGAAGATATTTCTGCAAAGCTATTCTAGTAACTCATCAGGAAAAAAAAGAGTTGTAAATGATCTCAAGATTGAGGTCTGTGGCAGAGATTAAATGTCACATACTGAGATTTTATTGACTCATTTTCTGCCAACTCTGCTTAAAGAAATGTCTTTTGAGGCAAGACTGAATGGACAGTTACTCACAAGTTTCTCAGTCTCTTAGGATTCCAGCCATGGCATTTATATTTCATAAAACCTACTTACATAAAGTAATAGCCACAGGCAAGTTTTCTTTGTGAGCAAAATATGATTTCTATTGTTGCATTCTTGCTGGAAATGACCTCTTCTTGGGAGGAATTACCAAACCCAGAGGTATGTTTTCTTTGCTTTATGCTAGTTTGCTTTTTTTTTCCCTACAAAGCTGTTTATCCTTGTGCCTTTACAGCGTTAAGGGAGGGTTACTGTGCAAAGCTTTCTTTAGCTCTTACTGATAACAGTGTCAACATAAAAATGTTTCTTGTGCTGTACAAATGTGTCTGAGCCTGTCTAACTTTCAGCCTTCTGGTTACGTGCCACCTGCTGAGCATCTGAGGTCTACAAATTCTTAGATGCATTTATGAATCAACTGGCACTCAGACCCTGACCTTGGAAGTACTGAGATGTTAAATTCCAGTCAGGAATTTAAATGTTGAAGCACACAGGTGTTAAGGATCTCCTTACAAAAACCTCCCTTACAGATTACAGAATTGGGGTATATTTATTGTGAGCATTCTCAATATAGAAATAAGGAGAATTTGAATGTTGTTTTGAGGAGGCTCTGGCACAGTAGAAAATAGGAAATAACCACCTTCTTTCTCTCTGGCTATCTAATTAGCACAGGACAAGCTGTCTTTGACATAGAAAAGAAGCATTTTCATAGACTGTGGGAAAGGTAACTTCTCTAACAGGTAAGACAAGACACTTTCACTATAACTCTGGTTGAAAATCACTTCTTAGAGAAGATCCTTTCTACTTACTATGGAGTAGATCTAGGCAGAGGAGTGAATCCTATTCACGTTATGAATAGCTTCCTAAAACAATGTCATACTTCTGCATTTCTAATGTTAACATATAATTACTGAATGAGCTTAATAAATTGCGGAACTAATAAATAAAGCACAGCATTGACCATTTTGTTTCAAACCTCTGCCATGGGCAGGGACAACTTCCACTAGACCAGGTTGCTCAGAGTCCCATCCAACCTGACCTTGAACACTTCCAGGGATGGGGCAGCCACAGCTTCTCTGGGCAACCTGTGCCAGGCCCTCACCACCCTCACAGGGATGAATTTTTTCCATATATCGAATGTAAACTTTCTCTCAGTTGGATGCCCTTCCCTCCTTTCCAGGACCTTGTAAATAGTCTCTCTCCATCTTTCCTGTGGGTTCTCTTCAAGTTCTGGAAGGTCACAAGCAGGTCACTCAGAACCTGCTCTGTTCCAGGCTGAACAATCCCAATTCTCTCAGCCTTTCCTCCCAGCAGAGCTGCTCCATCCCTCTGATCCCCTTGGTGCCTCCTCTGGCCTGGCTGCAGCAGGTCCCTGTCCTTGCTGTGCTGGGAGCCCAGAGCTGGGTGCAGCCCTGCAGGTGGGCTCTCAGCAGAGGGGGCAGAGGGGCAGAATCCCCTCCCTGCCCTGCTGCCCACGGGGCTCTGGATGAGCCCAGCACACGGGGGGCTCTGGGCTTTGAATGTACCACACAGTTCAGTCCTAAAATTCCCAGGGAGGATTATTTGCTTGGACCAGCACCTCACAATTTAAGTTCTCAAGGTTTTTCTCAGAAAAAGAGTGGACTTGCATTTCTTTAATATATAGATGGAGCATATGAGGCTCCCTTTTGCAAAACTCTACCTAGACATAACCATTGATATTCACTAATTCTATGACACACGTGAGATTTAAGGACAATATTTGCAATAATGTATGTAGAAAAGCCAAGTATTGAGGAAGCCAGGTTTTGAAGTCAATCTTTAAGTGCTCAGAACTTACTAAAGTAGCAGTCTAATTTTAGCCAAACTGAAAGGATTTGACAATCTGCATTTGTTAAAGCCTAGAAGTAATTTGTAGATAAAGGAATTAATTGCAGCTCAAACCACTTATTTAATTTCATAAGCCCATGCTGTTTTACTGTCATAACTTCTGGCTCAGCAGGAGAAAGGTCTCATCTAGATGCAGACATAGAAAATGTAGACATTTTTACTGTAAACTGAATTAGATACGTGGTTATAAACATTGTTTTCTGTCTTTTTTTTTTTCAACCACAAAAGTTAAGCTTGGCTGATTCTGTGGAAACCGTGTAAATAGAAAAAATTAAAATCTTCTCATTCTAGTAATTGGCTAAGTCTTTTTTTCTTCACGGAATTATATTTCTCATTAAAGTAAAAACAAACAAACACACAAAAAATCACAAAGTATATAATTTGTGGAGCCCAAGTTTGCACATAATTCATCAGGAGGCTGTACCAATGCTGAATACAGTGGGCCAATCAATTCTTTCAGCTGTGCTTATATGCAGCCCAAGATAGCTTGGCCCTTTTGGCTACCAAGACACATTTTTAGCTCATATTGAACTCATCCCCAACCCAAACCCACAGAAGAACTCTGAGGACGGCGCTCCAGCCTCTTGTCCCTCACCAGAGCCATAACTCAGGATTACAACATTCCATATGCAGAATCCAGCATTTCTACTTAAAATTTCGTATTGCTGGGGATTGCCCAGCACTTGTATTTATCAAAATCTCTGTAAGGACTCCCTGCCCTTGAGGAACTAACAGCTCCTCCTAATTTAGTGCTGTTGGCAAATGTCCTTAGTGTGCACTCAACTTCGGTGTCCAGGCTTTGATAAAAAACATTGAAGAGATGTTCTTTTGCCTTTCTTAAAGGACAGAGCAGTAATTTGTCTTCAATGTGTCCATTCCTTGTCTTTTTGCTTGCTTGACTCTAGCACCCAAAACCTCTCCCTCCAAAATATCTGTCAAAATCCAGATTGAAATACAGCTTAACTTCAAGAAAGTTCAAATCTGTGTTGGAACTGATATTTATGTTTTAGCGTGTCCTTCATCCCATTCTAAAGGAAAAAAAGAAAAGAAAAATGGGTTAAGAGAAATTCTTTAAAAACCACCATTATTGCTGAGTTGTTAAGGGAGAGATGGCCAAGACATTACAGAGGGAGGTTTTGGATGGGGTGGCAATAACGCAAAAGAGAAAAGAAGGTTTCCTTTTCTCTCTTTTTTATTAGAAAGGGCTTATTGCAGATGAGACCTGTATCTAGTTATGATGACAGAACACAGACTGAGAAAGGAAATAATCTATTCTAAACCATCTCAAGCATGGTCAGCCAGGGCAAGTTGTTCAAGACAGCATCCAATTGGGTAAAAAAGATAAAATCTTAATGAAAAATTGATTACAGATCATCACCATCACATCAAGGAGTTATTTCTCTGAACATCTTAAATGGATAATGACTGTACATGTATGATTATACATTTATCCCAAAGTCAATGTGAAACAGATAGGTTGCAGTTGCTAGTTTACTTCATTTTGCATATAATGAAAACAAAACAGCTTACTACACTGATACACTGCATATGTACTGGCTCTGCATTTGGCTAGAATAATTTTCTCCATAATATCTGGTACAGTTCTATGTTTTGTGTTTGTGATCAAAGCAGGATTCACAACACTCTGTTGAGAACAGCATTTGCACAACACCAAGGCCTTTTCTGCCTCTTACATCACCCCACCAAAGAGGAAGATGGGCTATGCCAAAAATCTGAGGGGGACAGAGCTAGGCCAGCTGGTCCCAACTGACCCAAGGAATATCCAATACTGTATGACATTATAATCAAGAATAAAAGCTGGGAGACAAAGGAAAAGGCAGAGGAACTTTTTCAGAGTGATGGTGTTTGTCTTCTCAAGTCACCATGACAGGTGCTGGAACCCTGATCTGGGGAGTCTGAACACCTGCCTGCCCATGGGGAGAGGTGAAAAAATTCTATTTCCTTTTATATTACCTATTAAACTGTTTTAAATTCAACCTATGAGTTTTCTCACTTTTCTCCTTCTGATTCTCTGCCCCATCCACCAGATGAGGGGCAGAGTATAGAGCACACTGGGTGGGTTTAGCTGCCCACCAGAGCTGACCCAAAACAATAGCATTTATGGTACACATGCAAGCACATTTGGATTCTATCAAAATTACTATTGCAACCATATCTTACCTTCTTTCCCCCTAAGAGAGAAAATTATTCAGCAGGATCTGATTTGCTCAAAGCTGTAGCAAGTTAAACTCAGTTACCTGCTTCACAGTCATGTAGACAGTCTGTCTACATGATGCTGCAGTAGTCATCAAGAGCATCTGTGAAAATTTCTCTCAAAGGCTGTAATAAGGGTAAAAAGACAATTTTGCAAAGATGTTCCAAGAAACCAATGGTTCCCAAGCTCTCATTTGTGTGGTCAGATGCAAGCAATAAGGTACAAAACCACCATAATACTACGCTGTGTGTGAGATTAAGATTCTTACTGAGAGGCAAACTGCAGTAATTAGGTCCTGAAACGATATTTATGTGCTTAAAGAACTGCCAGCTGAACTTCTGGCTGGTGTTGCTGTGACTCTGCTTCTGTGCATATACGCAACCAAAAGCATTTCTTCTCAAATATTTAACTTTTAAAAGCAATGATAGCTCATTCTGGAAGATCTCATCTTATTTTCCTTGCATTTGTTCTTTTCCAGTTTATCCACAACTTTTTTTCTCCTTTTCTTTAAAAAGACACAATTTGCCAATTCTCTCCCATTTTTGCATTGTGTTGCAGATTCTCCTGTTTCCTCTTGATTGATTTTTTTTTTTTTTTTTTTGTTTTTATTTTGTTGTTGGTGGTTTTTTTTCTCCTCCTCAAGACGTTAGAAATTTTAGATGGTTGTTCATTTTCTCTCTTACCCCAGCAGCTGTTTGTAAAAGAAAAAATGACAAGTTAGTCACTTCCCTGTCTGTATTGAACTGTGGACAAAAGACTGAACTTGGTGCAGGGAGGAACTGAGTAATCAGCCTTCCTTTACAGCCAGATTCATGTTTAAACGAATTCAGAGAAATGAATCATTCTAAAAGCTGATAATACACCACTTTGCACCTTGGGAAGTCATTTCAGGCTCTGGCAGATGAGCTCTAGCATCAGCAATTTAAGACAAAACTGTGCCCAACTCTCTGCCCACCCACAGATGAACCTTCTGTAGCAGTGTCACCCTGCTTTGTGCTCCCACTCATTTGCTGCTGCTCAGATTAACTGAGACGTGCTCCCAGGGAACAGAACAACTAAAATGTGAATACATCTTTTTAAATCCATTGTAGATATAATATTTACATCTCTATCACTTCTTTAAACTATGATTAAGATCCAAAAGAGTAGAAACTTGGGGATGGTTGAGACACAAGAATATTTCTGTACATCTGGGCAGAAATAGGTCTTAAACCTTTACACTTTTTGGTTGATTAGGATCCCTTTGGATTTATGCTCATGCTCCACACACTCAGCAGAGGGTCAATTGATGATCTGGGAGGAAGGATTAGAGAAGAATGACCTGAGAGGAAGAAGTGAATTGTGAAGTTGTAAAGGAAATAAAATAATCTCACCAATCTTTTTTTTTGTTTTGTTTTGTTTTTTTTTTGACATTTGAAGGTTTGCTCATTTACATGAGTTCTGTAAGGTAATTGCTAATGACTTGAGGATCTCATTAGCCATCTCAGTTACCACTCCAAATGATTTGAAAACATTTAATTCATATAACTACACTCCAATCAGTCCTTTACTTACTGTGATTTAAGGTCTTATTCTTACATCACTATTTCTAATTGTTTCAGCCATCTTAGCATAGGCGGCTATTTTAGTGAAAACAAATGCAAAAGGACAATAAATACCTCAGCTTACTCAGTACCTTTAGGCAATAATTTTCCTTTGGAAAATTTGCTTATTTCCTTGGAAGAAGCAGCGTGATCCTTTATTTCTCTTTGTTTCTCCACTCTCTACATTGTGCATTGTGCATTGTTTTCTTACATACACTTGACATCCTTTGCTGACATCAGCACAGAAACTTGACTTTTTTGCTTTTTTCATGTAAACTTCTGCTGTATTTCTGTCCTTCTTAATCTTCCCTGTTTTACTTGAAGCATATTTAGATAATATATGTGTTGGCCAAGTTGATCTCTTATTCTTTTGATTTTTCCTTCTTAATTGAATTGTTTGCATTTGAAACTTCTGGAACTGGCATTTGCTTAAAGAAACATTATTGCTGCCATCATCATCATCATCATCATCGTCATAATTTTGTCTTGGAAGCTCTTCCCAAGAGAACTCATCAGCCAGATTTTCAAGATGAGTGAAGTAATTTTTCCTAAATCTATTATTTTGAATTTCTGTTAATGCTCCTTATTATCCTAAAAGTTCTGGACTCTGTCACTTCCTGGCCATGCTTGTCCAAATTACCAGCTACTCTGCATTCCTGAAGCTCCCTCCATGGTAGATGTGTTGCACACCTAGAACTCTTCCATCTCTTTATTTCCACTTCTTCTGTAAGCAAGAAGGAATTCACAAAACTTTCAGCTCATTTTAGACAATGCAGGGTTATCTGTATGACTCTAAAGATATGACTTGAGACAAGTGGACTGTTCTCAACCTTTTGGAGGGCTAGCAAGGGAACTTTTTGTACAGCATCTAAAATGCTAAATTCAGATTAGGCACTGAATTCCACCCTGAGTACCAAAGCATCCAAAGGGATGTTTTAATTTACTTTTATGTTGAAGCCTGTTCTGACTGGCTTTGCATTTGTGCATGAAAAGACCTGTCCAGCTGATATCTAAAGTTGACAGTATTGGGTGTTATCAGATATTTTCAGCCTCCTTCTATAATAACTGGAAAACAAGCATGCTCATCTCTGATATATGGAACAGCAGCTAATTCTTTAGCCCTTCCTCTTCTTCCTAAGCAAGATATTCCCCTTCAAATTAATATTCAATTCTTGAATTATCCTGTTGTGTCTCCAATGTACTAATTTACACTTCAGGGGATGAAATAAAATTTCAGGTTCCTCCTTCACTTTTCTGTACCTGTCTGCTTCTTCTGGAAGATACAAAACACTAGGAAAAACACATCCACTGTTTAATTAGACAATATAAAATTAGAACAGCTTTTTCTTCATTTTCTTTCCCATGACCTTGTATTTTTAATTTACTTATGTTTTTCTAATTTACCTTTACTTTAGTGTATTGTCTACTGTTGATAGAGAGGGGCTATTCCAAATGGGTTTTCTGCCTCATGGAAGAAACAAATCTAGTTTCACTCACTGGAAGTTTCTCTAGCTGATTTTTTTTCAGCCACTTCTGCTTTACAGCAAATATTCTTTAGGGTACAGATGCATGAACATTCATATTCATAAATATAAATTAATGAACTAAAGGCTAAATTGTAAAGAATCAGAACATGCTTAGTAAATCATTACTAACAGTTTTAACATTTTCTTTTTCTCACTGCAGCATTTAAACTAAAGGAATTCAAAACCCAATAAAATAGTTTAAAAAGGAGGTTTTTTTCCAAACACAATGAGATTTTTTTTGTAGTAGATCTCATGGGAATGGAAATATTTACTTGCATAAACAACAAAACTGGATTCAACTGTTTTTCAGAGAGAAGAGAGCAGAATGTTCACTTATGCTGTAATACTTAGGGTAGGTCACTATGGTCACAGATTCTGCTCTCAGAATTTGCTTTATCTTCACAGCAGAAGCAATTCTTTCATATGGAACTGGGAGAACTGAGCTTATTAACATAGGAGTGGCACCAAGTGACCTTGTGAGTCACTTTTGTTTATTACATTTCAGTATCACTGAGAAAGCCACCAGATGAATACTAAATTTAAAAAGAAAAATTGTTAGGAATCTGCATATCAAATACAAATGGGAGTACACTGACAGGACTAAAAGAGTCATGCTGCACAGAAAAAAAAAAAATACCCCTGCAAACTACCTTCCAAGGCAGTTCAGTTTGTTTTGAAGCTATTATTTTTGGTGCAGTAGAAAACCGTTTTTAAACCCTGAACATATTTTATATTCTGAAAATTTTAATTATTTGCTTTGTACTTAATATGTTGGAGTTAATAGCCATAAAATATGAGATTTCAGAAGAATCAAGGGCTCATGTTAGGATGCTTTCCTTTCTTCTTTCAAGAATTATCTGGTCTCCTACACTATTCACTGAACACTATATACTTCTTATTCCTCCTTATTTTCCTTATTTCTTTCTTTACTGTTTTCTCTTTTCCCACATGTTATTTCCTTATTATTTCTCTAACCCCTTATTATTTTTCTTACCCTGATTTCTTGTTTTTTATATATTGTGGAAGAACTCCCCAATCATGACCAAGATTGGTGTCTCTTTTACCTTTCCTTGATGGGGCTTGTGGGAGAATAACAAAATAGATGCGGGTGAAACTAATAAATGAAAGTCAGAGGAAATGACTTTCCCACCTTGGATACCACAAAAAGAGACACATCATGGCTCAGAATAAATACTCTTTTTTTTCTTCTGAAACCAGGTGCCTAAGACTGTAGAACTAATATTAACTGAGATCATACCCTTTCCTTGCATCATGATCAATAATCCGTTAAAAATTAATTTGATGGATTGTTTGTATTTAAAGGACTACCTTTCAAACGTGTCACACAGTAATAGAGTATCTTCACAGTTTTTCTCCCTATGATATCTGAAGAGGTGCCAGTTTCTGCCTTCTCAGTTAAACAGCTATCACAGGAACAGATATCTCAAGTTAGAATCCCTGTTTTTAGAAAATTATACATTTTGTTATAATATAAGCACATTATAAGGCAATTATTGTTCCACTTCAGCTCTTACTGAGGCCCCCAAAACAACAATAAAATGTTCTTCTGTATTTGACCATATATAAATCTTACCTTTGTGATTTCAGTCTCAGATTATTTTAATGGACTCTGCCCTTTCCAGGCTTGCTCCCAATAACTGTCCCTTTCCCTGGTTACTACAGCAAAACACTTTTTATTTTTCAGTTCCTAGTCTGAAATCTGCACTTCACTTACGTCCCATGACGAAATCTGATTGTGCTGATGCCAGACAGCATAAAGACCCACTTAGCTGATTGCATCCATATCCACCCCCTTCAGATTTGGAGCAGGGTTAGCAGCTTATGAAGGATCACAGCCTCTCTCATCAAGTGAGAGAATATGTATCAACCAGACAGAGTTTGCTTAATTTTAAAATGTAGGAATGAATTTTAATTGTACTCTGAAGGAATGAAAGCACATACAATCTGAGCTGGTAGAATACAAATCCTACATAAATACATCAAATTTCAAAATTTTCCACTCTGCTTAATCTTGAGTAAAATCCAGAATCCTTCAATGTTGCTAAATATTCATCATTATTCTGATAAACTGTGAACCAATGTTAACTTTTCCTTGACAGGACATGAGACAAGACCACAAAACTTATTTGTGGGCTTTGAGTATAGCTGGAGTTCAGCTTCACTCTTCAGAAAGTGACTGAAAGCAGGGATCCAATCCGTCAGTCATATGAATATTCCACAAGACTTTACATCTTTTTACAGACGTGTCACTGGGAACTTGGGCAAAATGATAGGATATAGCTGTAGAAAGAAACAGCAGTACAAAGCTGCATTGAATGTGGGTTTAAAAAAAGTTACATCCCAAAGGAGGAACAGTCTTCATGGTAACTATCCAAGAAATTTGAACTTGAATTTATTCTGCCTCCACTTCTACAGATTCCTGGGAATTAGTTTACTTAGGAGAGGTGGATTAAAAGTAGACACAGTATATGCCTTTTACAGTGCAGACATAAATCTTTCTAACGTTAATGGAGGTTCTGAAGACACACCATCAAGAATACATAGAGACTTATGCCAGAAAGCTTGGAGCAAAATATAAGTGTATTAGCAAAATGTACAGACAGTAAAATGAGCCTATTAATTATAAATTTCTTCTTACTTGGAATCAATTTTTAACAATCATAACATAAAAACACTGCACAACCAAAGCCATCCTAACATTTACATGTTTAAAAATGCTTAAAAATAAGAGTAAGGATAAATATTAACTTTGAGACAAGAAAGAAAATAAACATTAATTGAACCTGTGAGACAACAGCTGTATTCATAAATCGTGGGCATTGGACAATCCATGAAAATTTAGAGCTACAGCTGGTCAAAAATTAAAACTAAGGACCAGACGTATGGTCTTCCATGTGGCTACATTCATTGTAGTCTGAGGACTAAGGTTTGTTTATTATTCTATAAGCTGGTTAGTTGTGATTTAGGGAGAGGCCCCAAAATTCAAATTAACTTTTGCTGTCTGGAAATCATATCATTGACTCAGTTTTCTATAAGTATTGTGTTTAAATAGATACACATTCAAAATAAAACCAAAAATCAGGCAGTTCTGAGTATAGAACAGGTACAAAAAATAAATCTAACAACTGCTCTTGAAGGTCAACATACCTTTGCCAATTTATTTACCATTTAACAAACTATGAAATAAAAAGCTCTCACTGCATCCTATTGGGGGTACAGTGAAAAGCAGTAATTTTATCTTCACAGTTAAATGTTCTATAAATGGCACTGATATCTTCCCACAGCTAAGAACCAAATTAAGCAGGGGTAGTGTTAGTGGTGATGGAAGGAGACGAGCAAAAAACTCAAATTCTCAACCCACTACTGCAATTTAAGTGAATCCAAATCCAGTATTTGTAGAGAATCTTTGCCTGCTCCAATAGGAGTATTCCCAACTGAAGGCTGCAAGGAGCAGCCTTCTTTATATCATTATAAACCATATTACAAGAAAAAGAACAAAAGTTGGACAGTAAGATAAACACAAAAATTACAACTTGAAAAGAAATCTGCATTTTGCCACAAACTTCTCAGAAGTTTCACTTGAACCCCAAATTCTTTTGGCTTTTGGCATTTCATCCTGTTCCTGAATAATTTGTGAAAAAGTTGAGTGTGACGACATTATTTGCAAGCCATGTCACAAAAATCACCTCATAAACCCCAATTCTGACAATATTTATATGTAACCCTCTGTCTGGCAATTTTTCCCAACCGTACTATGTTATTTATATAGCACCAATAGCCTGCAGGATTTATTGCAGGCATGCAGGAAGACGTATGGTCAGATTCTTCTCTCATTTATACTAGCATAAATCAGAACTACTGAAGTCACTGGAGTTCTACTTGTTTAAAGGTGAACTAAAAATGCTGTGTACCAGCTCCAAACTTACCAGTAACTTTTCTACCTATTAATGTCAGACAGTTTTTATTTCCCTTGTCTAAAGTCATCCTTTTATTAAAGCTCAGTTGAGTTATTTAAACCTTTTAAGCAGCATCGAGGCTTTTTGCCATTGTCATGGAATCTTGGACTCAGACATTATCCAGCCATACTTATGTCAATGGAGTGGTTCCAAACAGCATTCATTGTGTCATTTTTTGAATTTAGGAACAATATTTAAACATATTTATGGCATTTACACATTACTCAGTCCAGCAGTTTGGACGTAGTCATATCTGTTCAGAACTTGAGATACTCAAGGACATTTGGGAAACTGAAGCGTTTTGGGCATTTACAGAGCTTCAGATTAGAAAATTTTGATGTAAAATTATCAATATTTATCAAAATTTTCAAAACCTGCAATGACATTTAAGCTCCAAATATCAATCCTTTGTTTGTAACTATGACATCACTGTCCTTTAAAGCATTTTTTGGTGCGTATGTATTACTAGCAAAGCAATTTGCAGCAGCAAGGACACAAGGATTATTGATGTGGTAGAAACCACAGGGGCTTCTGAGAACAGTCATGCAGGAATTTGAGCTTTTCTCCCTGAAAAGGCAGCGGGATCAATAAACAGCTGAAGGGCATGCACACAAGAGGGGGAACAAACTGGAAGAACTGGAAATCATGGTGCAGCAGGAAGACTTTGGCATAGTTGTCATCACAGAAACATGGTGGTGACACACAACTGCAGTGCTCCAGTGAATGGCTATAAACCCTCCAGAGGGGATAGGCAAGGAAGGAGAGATAATGGGACTGCCCTGTAAGTCAGGGAGCGTTTTCTTTGGAGCCTGATGATGGAGATGAGAGTGTTGAGTGTTTGTGGGGAAGGATCAGGAGGAAAATCAACAGTGCAAGTGTCATGGTGGGGTTTTTGATCTGTGGGAGAGAAGGAAGCCTCTGCAGAGGGATTAGGACGGGCTGGATTGACCCTTTGAGGCCAGTGGCATGAGGTTCAAAAAGGGCAGGTTCCAGGGCCTGCATTTGGGTCAAAACAATCCCAAGTAGTGCTACAGGCTGAGGACAGAGTGGCTGGAAACCTTTCCTGGGGAAAAAGGACCTGGGGATGCTGGACAACAGTGACTGAACAGGACCCAGTGTGTGCCCAGGTAGATAAGAAAGCCCGTGGCACCCATATTTTATCAACAGTAGAGTGGCCAGCAGGACCAGGGCAGTGATTGTCCCCCGTACTCAGCAGTGGTGAGGTCATATCTTGATTTCTTCATCCAGTTCTGGGCCCCCCACTGCCAGAAGGACATTGAGGGACTGGAGTGTGTCCAGAGAGGTGGGGAAGGGTCTGGAGGACAAGCCTGAGGAGGAGCAGCTGAGGGAGCTGGAGGTGTCCAGCCTGGAGAAAAGGAGGCTCAGGAGGGACTTACTCTCTACAACTCCCTGAAGGAAGGTTGCAGTGAGAAGGAGTCAATCTCTTCTCCCAGGCCACAAGTGACAGGATAAGAGAAATGGCCAAGGGTGGTTTAGATTGGACACTTGGGAAAATTTCTTCACGGAGGGTGTGATTGGCCATTGGAACAGGCTGCCCAGGGAAGTGGTGGAATCAGCACTAGCAGTATTAAAATATTATGTGGATGTGGCACTTGGGATGGTGTTTAGTCACAAACATGGCAGTGCTGAGTTAACAGTTGGAATCCATGATCTTGGAGGACTTTTCCAACTTTACAACTCTGTGAATTTATGATTCTACAATTCTGTTATAGTTCAACAGAAGACAGAATGAGCTTTTCATCTCAACAGCTAGCTCGTTTCTTTTGGATCTGCTGAGTGAAGGCTGAATGGGTGGGTGCAGGTGGAGGCTGAGTAGATTGGGCAGAAAAAGATCACTTGTTTTCCCAGAGCCCCATGACCCCAACAGAGTCTTGAACTGCTTATTTAGTGAATCTTCACAAGTGAACTTGCTCTCTTAGGGAATAGTAAGTTCCTATGTTTGGTTACAATAAGGACTGAAATAAAACAGAATTAATTTTGTAATTGCAAGACTGAAAATCCTACACATGATTAAATAGCTTACAGAATGGGACATATAAATGAGAAACATTTAAATCAATCTGTTTAGAGGTTGGTTGTCTTATATAACTACCATATTTTGCACACCTCCATGTCTGGCATTTATGCAATTATTTCAGGAGACAATTTGCATAATCAAAATATTTGCATATGCTCACCTTAAGCAGAAGGATATATTTCATGCTGGTGAATGTGTCAGCCTGTTTAAAAGTGGGTAAATGAAGCCTATGGCTAGAAACACAGTGAGCTTGTGTTTATTGTGCCCTCCACTCTTTCCCATTCTATCTGTAATGGTGAAAACTGCAAGGATCTTGAAAGCACAGGGAATGTGAAAATCTATTTTCATTTGTCTCCCCACTCTGTGTTAAATTTAAGTGCTGCTATTTCACACTCCTTAAATGTCTTCTCTTCTTCATACTTGTCCTTATCAAGGGCTGTCACCATGTTCTTCACATCTTGGTTATCATACATAGTGTTAATTACTGAATCAAAATCATCCCAACAAGTGTGAGGTGTGGATTGCTAAACGTTTGAAGTGTGCATGGCAGCTCTTCTTCTTCAGAGTCTGATCAAAACTTACCTCTGGCAGAGGATACAGGAAATGGCCTTGCTTTAACTTTGCCTCTCATATTTAAAAGGTATTTGCAGTGAACCTAGACATTTTGTTGGCTTTCAGCATAGTGTGAAGTCTCACTCTAGTATGGCATTAGGATTTCATGCCCTTGGTAAAAATGAAATTATCATTATCCTCTATGTAAACAAGGGCATGATCTGCTAGCTGTAGATCTGCAAAATGAATTCTTGTCTTCTAATTCTAGCATTTGCACTATAATCCATTAGCTTTTCATGTGTTTAGAATAAAATTTGGGATTGATGCAGCCATGCAAGAATGAAGGGATAAAAGCTGGTTGTGCAGCCTTTCCTTCATGCCAACTCTAAAAAAAAGCCTGGAGATGGGAAGAAAAAAATAGTAATCCCAAGATTCCTTGTCATTCTACTTATCCAACAGAACTCTGCAGAAGGACCTTGCATGAAACTGTGTGTACATCCAATTGACAAAATCTATACTAGCTTGAGAATTGATTTTACTGAAATACATAGCCATGCTTTCAGTGGTATTTTCAATAAAATTGACTGAGAACAAAACATCAAAAAACAAATTATTAGGTGAATTTCACTGATATTTGTACAGCTGGATTAGTAGCATACCGTATCTGTTTGGATTTTGACAAGAAATGACAAAGCCTCTGATCCTTGAAATTTTCATGAATAACAGAAAAGGAAGCTGCTAATATTTATTATTCGTTTTTGCAAGATTCCAGCTGGGCCATTAGTGAGAAGAACTATGAAAAAATTAAGAACTGTAGCATTTCTACACCTGATAATTTATATCTCAGTGATGCAAAATGGAAAACATAAGTGTTTACCTTTAGATCCTTCAGCCTCATTGGTTCCTTTTACAATCATCCCTACCAAGTCCAGAAAGTTCTGCTGCCTTTTTCAAAAGTTTAACAATGTCCCCAGAAATATATATATACTTTGGCTTTTCTGGACTCCTTTCTGGGAAATGATCTTAAAGGTTAGCAAATATATACATTAAAGAAATAAAAAAGGAGAAGAAAAAAAAATCTCTATTTCTTATGAATCTAAAACATACACCTCAGAAATATGTTTTGATGAGTCTTTTCTATTTTGAATAAAATCTTAGAGTTAACACATTGAGTGAAACAATTTGGTGTCTGAACACAACGTTCAGAGCACTTTAGTTTTTTACACTGTATATCTTGCTGGATTTTAAATGTAGAAATACATTGATCTTTTTATGTTGAACCATCACCTCCTTAAAAAAATTAACAAAGGAAACACAGTAAAAACCCACCATTTTTTGTTCTGTGAAAATAAAATTTCACAACCAATGACAGTTTGGGATACAGGTATGTGACACTCATGATTTTTTTGTTTTATTTAATTCCAATTAATACCATTTCAGCCACTGGATCAGGTACTTGGCTGTAAATCTGTACCTCTGGGACTAATGAGAAACAGGGGACCAGCTTAGTTTTGTTCCCCAGTGTTGTGGCTCATACCCAGGTGTCTGCAAGTACCACACAGCCTCTTACTCTCTCCCTCCTGGGGAGGAGAATTGGAAAAATGCAAAGCACATGGGGTGAGATAGAAAGAGTTTAACAATTGAAATAAAATATAACAACAACAGCAGCAACAACAAAAAACAGCAATAAGCATAACAGTAATAATAATAAGGAAGGGGAGAGGGAAGGAGGGAGAGAGGGAAGAGGGTGGGGAGAGAGGGAAGAGGGTGGGGAGGGAGTGGAATAAAATCCAAGAGAAACAAACAATGCTTATTGCATTTACTCATCACACACATGATGTCCAGCCCATTCTCCATCCAGCTGCTTCCAGCTTATATACCAGGCATGACTTTCTATGCTATGGAATATCCTGTTGGCCATTTTGGGTCAGGCGTCCCAGCCCTGCACCCTCCCAGCTGCTTGTGCCCCTGCTTCCTGGCAGAACATGGGAAACTGAAAAGTCCTTGGCTTAAGGTAAGCGCAATTTAGCATTAGCCAAACTGTCCGTGTATTATCAACATTATTCTCATACTAAATAAAAAACACAGCATTGTATCAGCTACTAAGAAGATAATTCAATTTATCTCAGCCAAAACCAGGACACCCATCCATATGAATTTATTAAAACAGTTCCTATACCCCAGAAAGTTCTGCAACACAATACTAATTTTGTGGCTCCAGCAGCAAAATTCCCTTGTCCAGATTGGAAATTCTTCCCTGACAGAGAAATCACTAGCCATTGTCAACAAAGTGGAAGCTTCCTCAAAAACATCAAGGGCAAGGATGGACAATGAGATGTCTGTCTTTAGAAATGCTGCCTTATGCTGCTGTGCAAAGTAAAGGACAGTAGCCAGGCAATAATACAGAGTGCAAAACCGCCACAGTGCATGCTTACAGCTATTCTGAAGAACTTATACCAGCTTATACCAGGATTACCATTTTATCCCTGCACCTCTGCCCCATCCCAAAAAAAGACCTTTAAAATTTTCCTCAATATTTAATCTTGATTTTTTTTTTACAATGATGATGATGATTATGTAGAAAATTTCTGCCTAAGATTGCCCAATTTTTTCTGTGACTGAGCAAACTTCAAACAGCTTTCTTTCTGTGAGGTATGGCTTTTCTCTTAACTTGGATAAGATCAAGGATAGAGTCAAAATTGAAATTATTAAGAACAAATTATTATCTTGGAAGTTCAAGATTAATTTGGCTTAAGTAAAAATAAGGAATATGAACTGGAAGATAGCTAATTAAGAAGTAAAATAAGTAATTAAATATTTCTTCTGGCCTAACCCAGAATAAAATGTAAAGAATAGTTAGTTTTGGTGAAGCAGAGGTCACCTGTTTTGAATACTTAAATTAGTGAATTTTGAATTTATTCCTCTTTTATCCACCCTTTAAATTTCAATTATTACATCCAAATCAATGACTATATTTATACTCAAAAGTTTCAAAAGTTTATATCTGAATTTTTTCATCTATCTCATATCAAATGATGTTAGGACTTGACTTTCAAGTTTCTGTAGCACTATTTTAATTTACTCTATTTAAACATTCTTAAACTGAATAATTATGTTAAAATATTAGCCTTGCAACCAGTTCCATAAATGTGCTGGCTTAAAACACAGCTAGAAAATTAAACCCATTCAAGCTGCTCCCTTTTCTCCATGCCCCTTCTGATAACAGAGGGACATTAGGAGGGATTAGAAGCTGGAGTCACAATTTACAATAATTAAAATTCGAGTAACTGCAGTGGGAAGAGACCTCAACACAGCCAGTGCTGTTAGCAGCTAGCTATATGATGGGCTTGACTCAGGACTGCTTCCATAAACTATTGTGGGTCACCAGTGTGCCCTGATAATGTGTCCTTCTGGTGATGCCCACAGCTGGGATTCAGGCTGCTGTGGCGAAATAGGGGTGCTGAGAGGCTGTGGAGGGCTGACCCTTCCCACTGGGAGGTAGTAAGCAACACGTGGTAAATCTCACTCACAGTCAGTCTGCAGAGTGGCCCAAGAGCTGAGCAAGGTGTAAGGATGAGACTCAGTGCTCAATTTTTGTTTGAGATTTAACTAGCCCTTTGGGCCTCTGTGCATACCTGCTGCTCTTAACGCCCTGGCAGACTCCCTGAACAAAGGCACAACTACTCAACTTCTTGTTTGAACAGGCAACACAGTGGCCTGTTTGGAAAGAGAGGACATGCTCAAAATCGTCTCCTGAACTCCCAGCACCTTAAACATGCTGGTCTAGGTCCTTGAGGAGTCCTAGACAGTTCCTAGCAAGGAAATTATCAGATTGTGAGTAGATAAGACTTCTATCAGGTGCTCAGGTGCTGTAAGGAGCAGGAGGTGAGCCAGGCATGCCTTCAGCCCTTAGAGAGAGAGAGAGAGAGAGACAGAGCACAGCTGGTCAGGTATCATCTACGCTGCAGCCTGCGCAGGACCCCACACTGCAGCAGATTCCTGAAGGAATTGCAGTCTGTGAAGAGTCCATGCTGGAACAGGTTTATCCAGAACGGTGGCAACCTGTGGGAAGGACCACAGTGGAGCAGGGGAAGAGTATGGGAAGGAAAGAAGTGGCAGAAGGAAGGACATGGCGGAAATGGCAGAAGTGGCGGGCGGAAGGAAGGAAGGAAGGAAGGAAGGAAGGAAGGAAGGAAGGAAGGAAGGAAGGAAGGAAGGAAGGAAGGAAGGAAGGAAGGAAGGAAGGAAGGAAGGAAGGAAGGAAGGAAGGAAGTGGCGGAAGGAAGTGGCGGAAGTGGCGGAAGGAAGGAAGGAAGGAAGTGGCGGAAGGAGGAAGGAAGGAAGGAAGGAAGGAAGGAAGGAAGTGGCGGAAGGAAGGAAGTGGCGGAAGGAAGGAAGGAAGTGGCGGAAGGAAGGAAGGAAGGAAGGGCGGAAGGAAGGAAGTGGCGGAAGGAAGGAAGGAAGTGGCGGAAGGAAGGAAGGAAGGAAGGAATGAAGGAAGGAAGGAAGGAAGGAAGGAAGGAAGGAAGGAAGGAAGGAAGGAAGGAAGGAAGGAAGGAAGGAAGGAAGGAAGGAAGGAAGGAAGGAAGGAAGGAAGGAAGGAAGGAAGGAAGGAAGGAAGGAAGGAAGGAAGGAAGGAAGGAAGGAAGGAAGGAAGGAAGGAAGGAAGGAAGGAAGGAAGGAAGGAAGGAAGGAAGGAAGGAGCTGTTATGGGGTTGGGGTTTCTTTGTTTCTCACCATCTAACACTATTTTAATTGGCAATAAATTAAATTATTTTCCCCAAGTCAAATGACAGTTTTTCTCCAAGCCCATGACAGTAACTATTAAGAGCTATCACTGTCCTTATTCGCAACCAACAAGATTTTCAATCTTGTTTTCTTTCCCTCAGTCCTGTTTAGGAGAGGGAGAGGCTGGCTGAGCACTTATGTGGCAGTCAGCCAAGGTGAACCACAATAAACACCAGAAATGATTCATGTAGATGTAGGAACATTTTCAAAGAATGGTCTCATGTACCCAGAAAAGATGTTTAAGAGATATTTTAATGTAAGTGGTATAACCAAAATGGATGGTGCATGTGCTGGAGTGTCTTATATGACTATGATCAGCTGGAGACTCTGAAATTAAGAAAGCAACATTTTGGAGAGTCTTATGCCATTGAGCTGAAGATGCTGCTGTCAGCAATGGAAACACCCATTGCATCAAGTTGTGGGGCACCATCCTGTTCAGGAGATTTGACTCCCCATGTGACCATTCCAAGATGTCAATAATTTGGTTTCTGTTTTAACCAGTGTTCTCTCCTCTCAGTGAAATTGTTACCCACAGCACTAAAAGAACACACACAAGCAAAAATGCTTTTCGTAATCATCTTCTACAATTGAAATAATCTGTTCTGTCATTGTTTAGCAGAGTGAAACTGAAATTTAACACAGAACATAAAAGCTTAACTATAATCAACAGTTCTCTAATATTGCAGTGATTTATGTCCTAAAAATCCCTGGTGTGTAATGTACTAATAACCTTTTCAGATATTGACAGGAAAATATTTTTACATTTCTCTTGAAATTTGTTTAAAAATAGATAATTTTTCTTAGAACACTGCTTCTTAATGTTTAGAGTTAAGAACACAGATATAAAAGTCTTTTTTTAAAGCAAAAAACTTAACATTCATTGCTTTGTGGTACATTCCAAGGAAAGAATCTTCCTGCTAATTCTATATTCTGAAGTATTCTTCTAGTATTAGCAGCAGTATAATAAAAAGCAAGATCCAATTTGAAGAAGCACAAAGGTTTTGCAGTTTTTTTAATGAAAACCTGGGGTAGTGGAAGATATGGAGAAATAATTATATGGTGTGATAATATAAAAACTGCAGGTTTGTGTGTCTTCATATAACTACTGAGTATGATATCCGATGTTTGTTAATTAAAGACTTTTCTATTTCCACTAGATGGCTGCTTCTGAAAGCCTAGCTTCTTAGCATAAAATTAATTAACCTTCAGAAGACAGTCTGAGGTATTTCAACAACCCCACTGCTGCCAAAAAAAAAAAAAAATCATATTGCAGGATCTTTCTCAAATATTTTAAAGGCCTTCTACTGTAAGGGTGGTGCTGGACAGACACAGAAGGCAATTATTTCTACACTATATATCAGAAGAGTGTCTCTTCTCACATTTCAAGAGGTATTGGGACATTTCAAGGAAACATGCAGAGGAGATCATATCAGTGTCACTCTCCTAGCTCCTTATCCTATGCAACTAATGTTCACTTCTCTGAGTTCACTCCTTTCCCACCAAAATAACTACAATGCAGATACTGAATATTAAAGCTTTTGAAGGAGGCCTGATTTTAATTCACATCAGAAAACCATCATAACTTTGCTCCAGATATCAAGTCATTTGGAAATAGCTTTTCTGTAGCCTCCTTTTGCAAGCAAGGAAAATGAAGGATGCACCATGACATGGTGCTGAAGCAGAAAGAAAGGCAGAGATTTCATGTCTAAAACCTCCTGCCTTTTGACCAAGAGCTTTATAGGTGGCTAAACACCTAACTTTGCCAATAAACCCCTTGAAATGTCATTTTAGGATCTGATTTGATTTAGATAGCCTTAGTGAATGAATTTAAGGACAAATTAATTTTTCAAACAATAGAGCTTATCATGGCTTACCAGCTGAGGTTACCCAGTGGTCTGACATGCATGCTTCAACTTTTTATCATATATTTAGGAGTACTAGCAGGGCTTCAAGCGTGGACAAGACTGTAGTGAAGCCACACAGACAGAATATTGAACTGAGAATCAAATTATGAGCAGTCCTGCAGCCTCTGTGTTATATTTTCTCCCTTTTATTCTGGCTCTGTGGTTTTAGTTTTCATATCTGTAAGCTAATATATCTGTAAGATAATAACAGTTCTGCTCCTCCTGAAACAAGCGTTCAGATCATAAAATTGAAAATATACTATTATTGTTCTAGATGTGCTATACAAAGAAAATCACATGCTTATGTGAAGGAAAAGATGTTTCCATATGCATTGCACTTAACAGTGTCATACTCCAGTTTTACATCTGCTGGTGCCAGACATTTGCCAGACTTCTAAGATGTTGCTACTTAAGCTCATATACAGGAGAAAGAGAAAGTGGAGAATTATGGGATTTGATAAAGTCTTATGTGCCAAGTCTAGCTCTTCTTTGTCTGGAGCCAAGACTAATAAACCATTTAGCAGTAGTTGCCTCCTACAAACTTTGAAATTTATTGGGCTATTTCAACATTCCTTATTATAAGAAAAAGACATATTTCCTTTTCCATCCTCACTACATTTTATTTCTAATGGAAATGTCTAATGCTTTTTTGCTAAAGCTAACTGATTTAACTATAATGAAGTTTGTGATTAGAATACACATATAATCCTTTCCTTCCTAAACCACTGTGATTTCTCCTTACCTCAAACAGGGAATTCTGCAGGTGTCTTTCAAGGATCCAAGGCCCAGCACTGATACCATGGCTAGGAGACCAGAAAAATTTGCTACATTTTATGATAGATCAGTGAGGGTCATGCAAGATAAGAAATGTTGACAGAACTGTAGAGATCGTTACTACCTAAAACAGGTCAAGGTGGAAAACCAATGAAATGCTCAGGTTTAAAACCCTAAAGCAAAAACATGGAAAAGCATCAGCCTGAGAGGATTTGCAAGGCAACAATCTGCTGTCAGAGGGCTCCTTCCTGCCTCAATGGTGCCTGACTGACCAGTAAAATCTCTTCTGATGTTTTACTGGGGTGTTGAACCCACTGCTGCTTAGCCTAATAGTTTCTAAACTCCTTGTGATCTTGTCTGGGAGTTAGGATATGCATAATCCCTTTATGAATTATTTATTTTTCTGTGTATGTGCCTATATATATATCCAAACACATGAATATAAACATACATATATGTTTCTACATATCTATTGATATTGTATTTGCAAGGACTCTTCCTGCTCAGCTAAAAGAGGTCACATTTTCTCTTTCAGTATTGCAAATTAGAACATTAAAAAAAATTCATATAAAATAACATCTGTACGAGTGGGTAAATGCTATGCTCTTCAACTCCTCTGGAGAGAGTTATTGAAACTCTAGGACAGTTTAAAATAAACATAATAATAGCTCTCCATCTACTCTCAGTCCTTGTGACATTCAAGAATTTCAATATGAAAGGCTGACTTTGCTGAAGGATAATGCTGGGCATTCTAAGTCACCAATTAAGATGCAAACCTGAATCCTACCTATTGCTAAAATATAGTCCATTTGCATACAAAAAAAAAAGACAGTCAAACAAACAAGAATGCTGCTTCTGGAATCTAAAGTAACTGAGACATAAACCTGGCTTTAAGCCAAGAAAATTGCCTCTTTTGGAAAAAAATGGCATGAGAAAGCTTCCTTATTTCAAATGTTGTTTTTAGTGAAATAAATGTCAGGTCCTCATAGTATAAGGTCAGTACATACATTTCTACATCCCAAACTGAAAAAAAATTATTTGATGTATTTTAGTTCATTATGCAAACCATAGAATTAAAAACAAAAACAAACTAAATGAACCATAAGATAGTTGGAGACTTAGAGTGCTTTATCTGTATTTTGAGAATCTCTTATCAAAACTTCAGGAACCATCTAAAGCCAGAAGAGTTTATATGCTCAAACCACCCCAATTCTTTTCTCTTATAAGTTATGCAAGTCCTAAATTACTGCTTCTGTGCCTTATAACAATAAGATATGAAGATAGATATGAAAATTTGAATACAAATCAGCTTCTAAATGTCCAGTTTTCTTTACAGGTCTCCTTCAGGAAGAAAGTAATTAGTGAATCTGCATTCTATAAGTAGCCCCATAGATTTTTCTGATATCAACCCAGGTGAGTTCTCTAGTCATCACTTTCTGTAATTCATATCTGGACAGAAAAAGCTCACCTGTAGATGTCTAAACTACTGAATTTTCTATTACTGTTTTAAGCATCTTAGAATCATCTAACATCTTCAGCTGGGGGAAAAAAAATGTCTTCCAAAGTAGCACCACATTATTTTTAAAGCAGTTGAAATCAACTCCTTCTGGAATTTGCAAGTGAGAGGAAAATGTCACAGTGGCATGCCACATCTACACATTTGTACAAACAAAGCTATTAATAGACTACTAGAGCTGTAAAAGCAAGCACTCTGAAGTAGCAAATGTCAGAGCTAAATTTATTCTCTGTGACCTTATTTCTTTCTTTTTCGTGGCATGCTCATTACAATAAAAGATCTAATTACATAATCACCTAGTATGTTTGGGGTTCCTTGTGAAATCTGTGCAGGTTACTTGAGAAATAATTTGCAATGATAATAAAACAGAGGAGAAAAAAATATCCTTGTCACACATCATTCAGAGAAATCAGAGAATTAGAAGTGTAGTCCTAAATTAAGCTGCTAAAGTAAGTGTGGTGGATATGGTAATTCTGTTGGAATGATGTGACTGTGTATTGTATAAATATTATTATTTTTATTATTATTATTATTATTGTAAAAAAAATCAGACATGATCTTAGATATATCTTTGCTAACCTTGAGAAGGATAGACAGGATTCTCTAGGTGTTTCAAAATACAGTAATGAGATTCTCCCCTCCCCTAAATATTAAAACCTTGCTCCTATATACTTTCAGTTTATAGCAGAAAGTAACAACCCTTAATTGTGAATTTCAATATAAACTATGCAAAGAAAAGAAAACAACATCTTTCTTTGCAAAATGGGACATATCTAAACCAAAACATGGGTTGTTTTTCCTCAGTAGGTCTTTGATATACTGTATATATGTAATCCCCCAGTCAGCCACTCAGTTGTTCCATGTGATGTGTGTCAGCTGTTACAGAAAAGAATAATTCCTGTCACAATCAGCACACTCATCGACTTCAGCAAGTCCCAAAGGGTTCCATTTGATTTTTATTTGATCCCAAAATAAGAAATCTTGGATTCTGGAGCTGTGCATTCGTCCAGGCATGAGGAATTGTTCTCTTTGTAAAGGTTAACAATTCCAAGGATTATTATGTTATCTAGTGAATTTGTTAGGCTACTGCTGAATTGACTGCTTAGTGAAAAGTAAAACCATAGAAATTAGAAGTGGCTCTCAGTGTAAAACTTTTCTCTGAGTTGTTGATTTTATATTAATAAATTTAGGGACAATCATAAATAATGTATGAAAATGCATAGGATT
Source organism: Camarhynchus parvulus (assembly GCF_901933205.1). Classification (NCBI taxonomy): domain Eukaryota; kingdom Metazoa; phylum Chordata; class Aves; order Passeriformes; family Thraupidae; genus Camarhynchus; species Camarhynchus parvulus. The sequence goes on from NC_044571.1 coordinate 102,980,057, forward strand.
GATAGGAGCAATCTTGATTCTAGTCTTAACTAGATCTTAAGATGAGCAGAAACTACAGAGCAACTGAACACCACAGCCATTTTTGACTCTTATGCAGTCAGAAAAAGATTTAAAGAAGAGTTTATATATAGTGGATATTTTAGCAAAGAAAATAATGTATGGAGGAAAGGAACTACAGAGAGTGAGGAAGAAATAAGCCAAACTGGATAATTATAAGCTATAAATTTTTATGTATTCCTCACAAGGGTTTTTTCTACCACTAGTTATTTCATCTGAGTAGACTTAGGAAACTCTTCCAAATGTTAGCACTTGTGGATGCACCTAATTTCTTTTGGGCATAATGGATTAGACTGTGGTTTCCTAAACTCAGCAACGAAGCTCACTCAGTGTTTCCCAAAAATTATTTTTTTCTGAGAAATTATAATGCAGAATTTTTATCAGAAATTTCAAAATTGTCCTTGTATAATTAGTAATTAGCAGGCTGATCTTGGTTCTTATATTGGCATTAACCTTTATAGCTTTTTGAAAAAAAGTCTTTTTTCAAGGCTTTTGAAGATGTAACAAAATGCATGTCCTACACCTCTGTGGGCAGAAAAAGAATGGAATAGGGGGTAAAAAAGTCTATTTAATGAAAAAAAAAATATCTAGAACTAGAAAAAAAAATTGACATGTTTCTAAAAATTTATTTTCTTCAAATTTGACTTAATTATTTAAAATATAAATGAAGTTTTCCTGCAGTCAAAGACTGCAAAGGAGTGGCATGTGGCTTACCAATTTTCAGATCAATACAGGGTCTGCCTGAAACATCAGAGACCTTCTTCAAAGACCTTCTTCAGACAATGAAAAGGGAATGTCCTCTTGCACTTGTCTAAAGGGGCTTTAAAAGTTGCAAATGTTTCTTTACCATAATTGACTTTTACTTCAGTAATGGTTACTTTCAAGTAGTACACTCATATCTTAAATTCAATCAACTTTCCTCCCAACCTTTGGATCTTCAGAAAACTTAACTTTTGGCTGACAAAACTTATTTTATGTCCTACCAACTTCTAACTCACATTTCCTACAATAATTCATTAGTCACGCTAAATTTTAACAACTCTCAATAAAGACATTTCATAAGACACCAAATACTGCATTTAATTGGCATATGCGTTAACAAAACTAAAATTAATCCAACCTTTCAGCAGATTGGGTTTTTTTATTTAGTCCTTTGCACCTACTCTGCCCACTTTAACACATTGCACTCTTAAGGGCAGGGAGCCTTGACATCCATGGCAGGTGGGGGAGTTACAGTACCTGTGGTATTGTAGTTACAATGAGGTGGCTACAACAGCTGTGTGTCCAGGTGGTCAGAAAGGCAAATAACAGTTGTCTTCCATCAGAAATGGGGTGGCCAGTAGACCAGGGCACAGATTTTCCCCTTTGCTGGGCACTGGTGAGGTCACACCTCAAATGCTGGGTTCGGTTTTGGGCCCCTCACTGCAACAAAGATATTGAGGGGTTGGGGCATGTCTGGGGAAGGGTCTGGAGCACAAGTCTAGTGAGGAGCAGCTGAGGGACTTTTGGAATGTTTAGCTTCTAGAAAAGGAGCTTCAGGGAAGACCTTAGTCCTCTATTGAAGTACCTGGTTGGAGTTTGTAGCCAGCTGGGGGCTGTTCTTTTCTCCCAGGTAACAAACGACCTTGGGTTCTGCTAGGGTAAGTTTAAATTGGATATTAGCAAAAATTTTTTCACTGAGAAGTTGTCAAGCACTGGCACAGGCTGCCCAGGGAAGTGCTGGAGTCACCATCTCCAGAGGGATTTAAAAGACCTGTAGGTGTAGGACTGTCTTTCCTGAACTACTGAAAGGCTCCATGAAACAGCATTCAACATATATTTGGGCCCTTAACATTTTTATTATTACTTGCACATTTCCCAGTGACTCAGTTCTTTCCTTGCATTTAATGTCCTTACATCTGACTATTTTTGTAGTGCCAGGTCATGACTGTTTCAGTTGTTATTCAAAAAGCTGTCTTTTTCTTGTGGACAATATAATTAGAGACTAAGAATCACTGTTGTCAACATTTATCTATTGGAAATGTTGACTGCCACAGTGAGATAAAAGACCCATAATTCAATTTGATCAAAGTGCCTTAAACAACTACATACAGTGGTGAGATTCAATGAAATATTGATCAGTTCTTTCAAGTAATTCAGAAATAACCCACTTAAAACATTAAAGACATACACAGATTTTCTATCTTCTTTTTTTTTCTTCTTTTTTTGTTCTAAAACTACTGAAACTAGTTTTTTGTTGATTTTTTTTTTGTTAACAACAGAGTGAATTTATTAATTTTTACAACTAAAATTATCTTAATATTTTGATAATTATTAAACAGTTTAATTTATTTCAATACTACAAAGAGGCTTGAAATAGTCTTAGGTTAATTGGATAGCCATTCATTATTTTGAAAACATATTTTCTTTCTTCTGAATGTCATGATGAAGTTAAATTACTGATCTGTCTTCATATGAAAAATACAGCCCTTTTTATTGCTGATTACCAAGGAAGAGATGGCACTAATATTATTCGGTGATGACCCTTTTATTCCATGATTACACCGTTTCTCCATGAAATAATGTTTTTATTTATATATATATATATATATATATATATATATATATATATAAAAAATGTTTATATTTATATACTAGATATAAATATATATACTCTATAAATATATAGTGTATGTATATACTATATAGAGAGAGTATATATATACTGTATATACTATCTATCTATCTATCTATATATATACATATATAAAATAATGTTTATATTTATATACTAGAACATTTTCTCCTTTCCTCACCTCCATTTTTAATGGATAATTACTTTAAAAAAACATTCCATATAAGCATCATGGTCCTGAAAATGACAAAGATTTTACTCAAGGTTACGTTTCATTGTCATAAACCATACTATCCTTTTTTATCATTATTATTATTTCCATCTTTCAATATTTTCTGAAGTTTTGCCTGCAATTCCAGGTATAAAGCCCAATGTGCTGCAGGAGTAATGGTAACAATTTCACTTGCTGCCTTTGAAAAGCACACTATTTGCTTAGCTGTGCACGGTGCAGTTCTGTGTTGCTGCACCTCAGCACTCAGTGTTGACATTGGCTGTCGACTGGGAGTACGTGACACCATTTGGGGACTCTTCGTGCACTCCAGAGCAGTTATTCTGGATTTTAGGAGGCTGTAAAGTCTGTACATCTTTTTCCTCTTATGCTACAGCGTGGGATCATGAGAATAGCTCTTCACTGATGTTCACTGGGCCACAAATACCTTTCCTTCTCTGCAGCCCTTGGTGCGCACCTGGAACTCGTATCAGGGTTTATTTTATTAATATATAATATTTTATTAATGTTTTTATATCCCATCTGTCACCTTAGCTCCTCAATACCTTATATTATTGGCATGTTGTAAACTGCACTCTCTTATCTATGGAGTTAACTAAAGGTTGGATGAAACTGATGAGACAAACCTGCTTTGTTCACTCCTTTTTGATTTGTCATATGGCAAATAAAAACAAACCATCCACTTCATGGAAATGACCCTTATTTACTGAATAATACTAAAAAAGATAAAATACTCCAGCCTTTCCATCTTCAAACTTTGGGAAAGTTACACTGTGTTAGTCGCTATACAACTCCATGATAGAAATTCATTCTAACTTAAGTGGAAATTTCATAAAGAATTATATTAGAAAGAAAAAAACAAACAATCAGAGAGAACTTTTATCCTAGGTCATTATCTAGTTTGCAATTATAAGAACTTTCAAACAACACAAGAAGTTTGCACCAATGTCTATGTGGTGTTAAATTCCAAGATCAAAGGGAAATTTGTTCCCCTAACTTCTGAAAAAGAGGGTGAAATCTGCTTTGTGAGGATATTATGTGTCCTCAAGCAAAAATGGAACTTGTACCTGCTGACAGGTAATTATAATATTGGGTTAGAACATTTATTGCATTGAAATGTTTTCCAGAGTTGACAAAAATTCATTGCTCACAATTTAAACATCTAAATATGCAGGATTAAGATGGAACATTAATGTTTTATAAATTACCTTGCATCCACTTGCTGCATGACAACTTTTATATAAAATACTTGGTTACTATTGGTTACAGTTAGATATAGGACAGATAATTTATAAGACAGATCTTATTCAGTAAAGCAAATGCTATTTTGGTAATAGCTAGTGCACTACTCTGGGTTTCTGAAATTAAAGGTGTTAAATACACAAATTTCCTTTATTCCTTGGAAAGAATTTCCATCTCACACAAAATTTAAAGTAAGTTTTATTCCATTGATTACAGTGTAACTTCTCTTGACAATGATGTAAATAAGTATTTTAAGACTGCTATGTCATCTGATCACATATCTTCTGTGGTGCCATGTCATTCATGACAGGAGGGAAATTATCCTTTCACCTACATCCATGTAAACCAGCCTCTGGTAAGTTAAAGGAAAGCACTGAACAATAGCCACCTGAAGTTTTGAGGCAGAATGGTAATTTGGATACAGTAATAGATATCATAAGCCAAACCAAAAGCTGGCTGCACTGAAACTGAAAGGCAGCTGGTTGCATTCCCAGTGCAAATCATAATCTGTGGAATGTTCTCTCACATTAACAGTGTCAGAGCTCTTTCACTAGCCTAGAAAATAACAGGAGCAGATTTGTGAGTCTCATTCTACTACTTCAAGTATTGATACGTGTGTTTTTTATGTCTAGGTATCATTGCTATGTAGAAGGCTACATGAGAAAGATGCTGATGCTTTTGGGACTCTCAGACTGACTTGACAGGGAGTAATGCATCTTATTTTGCACTGGAAACAACAAAAATAGAATTAGCTTCAGTTTAAGATATACAGTCAAAACTTCTGCATAAGAAAGGAAGAATGTATAGTATTAGTGCATTCTCTTACTGCTTTGGAGACACAATGGTCTCAGTTATGGAGGGTAATTATTGTCTAATAATTAATTATTAATAATTATTTCTAATAATTGTATTATTATTCACAATTAATTGTTGCAATTATTGAAATTGTTGTCTAAATTGATGGAAATTGCAAATTTTCACTGCTCCAAGAAAAAGAGTCTCCATCTGGAAGGATCCCTTGAACCTGTGTGTCCTAAGGACTGTGAAGAGACCTGGTGTTAACCGCAGCTTTGAGATAGATTTGCCTGATCTGTCTCCTCTGCAAAATTCTCCAATTAGGAATGAAGGTAACTTATAAAGTTATCTCCCACCCCCTTGTCCCCCCAAAAAAACAACCCAACCCCAAATCCTTCACAATAAAAGGGAGCAGTTCCATCAGACTTGATAGTAAAAGGACTTTTAAATAAAAAAAAAAAAAAAATAAGGTTTAGAAGGTGTTATAATAATGATAAAGAAAATTTTTTAAATAAACCAAATTCAAATTTACACAAAGTTAAGTGGAAATTATTTTAAAAATAAAAATCACATGTAACTCCACTTACTGTTCTTTGAAAACCATCCTTGATGCACCTTTGGTCTGATTGTAACTAACCCATGACTGTAAATTGTAACAAACTCCTCATAATCTGCAACAAGTTTTTTTTACTATTAGCCTGGCCAGCTTGTCTCTTCTTTTCTCAGCCAAGTATCCTGATCCCTCAGGTTCACAGAGTCTCTTCTACCTCCTATGTCTTACTTTCGATTAAATATTTTCTCCCCTGAGCATGGCAAATATCTCCTTGAGGAAAGCTCTTTCTCACCCATGTGAGAAACATAAATTGCAACATGCTATGAAAAAACAACATTACTTTTTTTTTTTTTGGTTAATCAGATCTGTACACCATGATATTGCACCATATTTCTGGGGAAAATAAAAACCAAAATTTTACCCAATAATTTAGCCTTTTCACTCTTAGCTGGCATGCTTGGCTTACACTTGGCATATTTAGTGACATAGTTTCAGCAGATTTCAGTGTCTGTGGTTTCATAGTGCACTGAGGTTTCACATTGCTCTACTCCTTTAATGGAGCATGACATAAAAGGAGAGCAAATAAAATGCATGATTTCTGTCTTGAGTACAATGCAGCATCCCAGAAATATATCTGAGTGTTTATGTCTATCCAGTCTTCTATAATATATAAAAAAAAATTGCTTATGACTGTGTTATAGGAAAAGGTCCATTCAATTGTATTAATGCAGGAGTTAGACTTGAGTAATATGTATTTAAATATGTATATAGAGCTGAGTGATTGAAATTGCTTTTACTGAGTGTAAAAAAGTTCCTCCCCTGCATTAAAGCTCTTAAAGCTGAGGGACAAGCATTTAAAGCAAACAGAGCATAGCAAGACCAGAATGCCATAGAAGTTAGTTGTAAATTGACCAATTTACCCTGGCAATGGTAAGGTTTGTCATCCCCAGAAGTAATGACTATGAACTATCTTGTTCCTGCAGTATAGGAGATTAGGTCATATTTCCAAACTTTCTTTCTTGCGTAGAAACACAATATTGTTATCTTGCAGCCTTTTGGGGAGTCACAAGTAAAAACTGTATTAATTTAAACAGAACAAGAATGGGCCTCCACCACTTCAACATTAAAAGATATTTTTTAACACTTAATTCTAATTTTCAAAGCTTATTGTTCTTGTTCCAATATTTATTTAATTTTCATAAAAATAGATAAACACATTGTCTAATAACGACCAAAGAAATTCAAATTTTTACATTAATATGAGGAAGCACTGTCTTAAAACATAAAGACAACATATCACAAAACATTCAACATTATCATTTTACCAGCTGATATGTCAGCAGTTCTTGCATATATATCTATAATTTCTTTTTGTAAGAGTATTTTAGCATATTTTTATATTTCATTCTATTTGTTTATCCTAAAAAGAAAATAAAAGACTTTTGCAGTATATGTTATTTGTGGCTTTACACAGGGTAACGTCTTTCTGAAGGCAAACTGTATTACCCCAAACACATTATGAACAACACTTCACCTCTTGTTATTTATATAAAGTCCTGTATGTCACTTGCTGATATAGTCCCATTGGAATAGCAACATCTTTGTGTTCATGCAAACCATAGTTGTATATGTGTTATTGACATTCACTGAATTACTGAAATAATTGAACATTATAATCAAGAGTGCTTGTAGAATTAGGCAATGTATATTCTGTAAGTTGTGAACATCTCAACTAGGAAAAAAAATATTAATGTTTCAATAGCAGAGGTTTAGTCTTTTTTTTTTCATGCTACAGAGTGAGATGCTGATCAAAATAAGAAAGGTGGGAAATACCTGTCAGTACCTGTAAGGATGGAAACACCCACCCAATGGGCTCTAACTTGAGTGGGAGACTTGGTTCTTGCTGGGTGCTCTGTGGTGAGTTAACCTTTTACCCTTGAAAGGCAGGGCAAAATAGGAATAAAGACCTTGTGGTTCAAGACAAGGACAGGGATATTGCTCAGGAATTATTGTCATGAACAAAACAGACTTGACCTGGGGGATTGATGCAGTTTTTAATAGCAAATCAGGATAATGAGAAATTAAGCCAAATCTGTAAGCATCTTCCTTCTCATTTTTCCATCTTCTTCCTGGCTTCATCCTCACTCCTGACCATTCTATCTCCTTCCACCTGAGCAGTGCAAGGGGATAGGGAATGGGGATGGGGTTTAGTCTGTAACACATCCTTTCTGTTGCTCTTTCTCCTCACACCTTTTTCCCTGATCTAGCACAATTTCTTCTTACAGGCTCAGTCGTTCAGATTAAACCTGCTACAGCCAGGCTCCTCACAGGGCTGCAGAGTGGATATGTGCAGGTATGATCAGTCATGCACTCCAGGAGAACAGCTGTCTCTCCATGGTCATTCCCCTGGGCTGCTGCAGCACCTCCTTCCTTTTCTTCTCTAATATGGGTGTCTACACAGTTGATTCACCCCAAAACCTCGCCCTGTAAACTGAATAGAACCCCATATCTGGGATGTTGTGGAGGAATTATCAAGTTTTACTTTACCTTTGGGCTATTAACCCCTGCTGTTCATCCACCTGGACACCAATGATGCTACTGGAAGCACACCATGGAAACTGAACTCTGGAAATGAGGGTCAAGGGACTGAGGGACAAGCGCTACAATCCTGCCATAGTCTCAAATGCTGAAAGAATTGGATATACACCATGGTTCAATACCCAGCTGTGGGGCCGATGCTGCAGGGAGAGCTTCAGCTGAAACAGTAATTTCTTGAACCATTGGTAGAATAATTTGGTGGTGTTGTATCAGTCCATTGGTCCATCATGGGATCACACATATATTGATAGGACACGTTTTTCAGTGTGCATCAGGTGGACAAATAACCAGCATAGGAACAGGCTCAGTCAGGTAGCTCTTCAGGGATGAGACAGTGTTCTTCTAAGTAATGAAAAACACAGTTTCCCCCAAGCAGGAAGTGCTGGGCTGTGTGCAGGGTTGAGCTCATAATCGTCAATAGTACAGCGAGAACATTAATGGAATATCCACAAAGGATTTCCACTCTCATACTCAGTTGTAACCCCTGGCATGATAGCTATATATAATTGTTACTGTAACTGCACATTACAACACGACTGAGCAAAATACCTGACCTTTATGCAATATCTGTGCTGAACTGATTTTGTCAGACAACTGCAGCTATCTTCAATAAATTTCAGAAATCTTTGGGGATGAAAAGATGTGAAGATGTGCGCACAGTATGCTGAATTTCTGACTCTCTGTATTTGGTATCTTTAAAACCTCCTTCAGCTCTATGACTGCAAAGGGAGAATAGTGCTTCCAGTATTTCAGCCTTCTCCATTCCCTGATCTTTTTGCCAGCTCAGCAAACTATCAGCAGTTATAGCCTTCTGTGGCATTTTTGGAATAAGCAGGGAGACTTCTGTAATGGGAGGTGCAATTATTTCCTCTACATACTCCTTTTGAATCATTTTGTCAGCCATTACCTAACTCAAAGTCAGTTTGTACTAACGATGTGGTAACATATTGATCCACCCAATTTATCTGTGCTGGTGAAATTCTTAGCAGCCCATTACATATGCTTCTTTAATACTAATGGGTTTGACATTCACACATAGAAGAAATAAAAGCTATATGTTGGTTTTCTGCTCTTGAAGACAATCCTACTCCACACTTCAGACAACCATTTGACATTAATTGCAGGTGCAGTTTGCCAGCTCTTGGGCTCTGACATTACAGCCTTGCCACAACTTTGAAACATGGAGTAGCAGCACTCAAGGGCTCTGTAGTCTTCCTGCTTGAATTAGCAATTCATTCCAGCTTTTATGTAAAAGTCCAATTTGATTTTAGCTAATTTTGAACCACACTCAAGGTTACTGCATATGTTCTCAACGTATTTATACAGATAAGGTTAAGAATTGCAGATATTTTCACTCAAAATCTTCTGGTTTTGTAATACTATCCTTCTCGGCATTTCCTGTAAAACACTTCAGTGGATAATTAAAATATTGAAGTAGTAAGCTTACATGTCTAATCCTTGGAACTTTAGCTGTTTCAGGATCATATTTGCAGAATTAGGTTCTGTTTCTGCAAATACTGAGGTCAGTGAGAAGGTTCATGAGCTTCAGTAACTTGGCAGTTTGACAATGCTGTTCAACTCAAACTGTACTAAGTACCAAAAAACCAAGTACTGAATGCCATTGTAATAAGCTCTTGTAAGAAAAAGCATGCTCTGATTTATGAGCCTCTCTGTAGTAAAAAAGTTATACTTTAAATTTAACACTCTAGAAGAACTACCATTCTGAAATGTGTTCAGCCATTTCAGTTAGAGCATAGTTATCCTTTCAGAGGAAAAAAGAATTCCTTTGAAATCAGTTTCATATCGTTTTCTTCAAGATTCATGCTTAAATCTCTGAATGAAGCTTCACTAAGGAATTTATATAGAGGAAAAAATTTGAGGAATTAAAAATCAATTAGATAATTAATGTCTATTAAAATTTTTAGAAACTGGATACATGAATTTGAAACTGTATACAAACTACCTGTGAAAAATGAAATTTTTTTTCCACCCTCAGTACATGAAGTAATAAGGTGAGATAATAGGATTCACAGTTTGTTAAAGTTTTTGGTAAAACAGAAGTTAAACAAAAACTAGGAATTCAGTGCTAATTCTCCATATGTGCTTCCACTTAATGAAAAAAAATCAAGTTTTATTTGTGCGTGCATGGGTGTGGCTCTGTACATACAGTGAGAAGGCAAAAGCTGTAGAAGAATTAATACGTAATGCATCTGTCATGTTGGAGTAAGAAGGGGAGACAACACCAAGCCTGAAAGAATTCAAGAAGCATTGAATGCTCTCAGGCACAGGGTGGGATGGTTGGGGTGTCCTGTGCAGAGCCAGGAGTTTGACTGATGATCCTGATGGGTCCCTTCCCACTTGGGATATTCTGTGATTCTGTGAATAATTCCTAGAGTTGCAGAGCTCTATTTTCCCTAGAAATACTGATCCATGTCAAGCAACTTGTTAAGCTTTTTCTGTGTTATAAATTTTTCGTATGTAGTTTTTGTGCTTTCATGGGTTTAGACAGTTTTGTTCTTTCTTTTACTTGGGCTCCCATCCTAAGGAGCTGATAAAGAAGCTCCTTGTGTGGCTGTTGAAGGAAAGCAATCCCATATCTCCAGCTCAGATTCATTGCCCATGGTCAGAACTAGGACACACCTGGTGAGACAGGATGCTTGCATGTCACAGCAAAATTTTATTTAAAGGAGAGATAATCATTAATTTCACAATGATTTCTATTTAAGAAATCTGCATGACAAAAGTCAAAGAAGGTGCATCCAGAGATATGACCCTCCTCTGAAATGTACAAATATCTTCAGAACAATTTCAAAAATATTTTTTCAGGTAGTAAAAGGTATTACCGTTAATGTGCATTCTCTGATGTATTGTGTTTTTTTCATTAATATTCTATGACCACTGAATATTAAAAAATATTGGAGTTCATATTAATATTCTCAATGAATACTTCATATAATGAATATATGATTAGAATACTCTCAATGCATACCAATGGAAAAAGTAACCTCCAGAATATTGCTGAATGGCAATTTTTATTTTATAAATATGTATATTTGCACTTTTAACCTGAGACAGAAAGTTGGTTTCATTGCAATTTCTGAGTGTTGTTCATCAAATTAGAATCACAGTTGAGTGACTTACAGATTACCATTTCTAGACATTTGAAGTAATTTACATAATGGTTTTGAACTATGTACAAATATTTTGCAGAACTTATAAACACATAGACTAAACCCAGGAATGATCTGGATGAAATTTATGCACCTTTGGATAGAAACATAAGACAAAGAGTTCAAACCAAATGGACAATCAGTAAATTCTGTTCAGGAAATTTGTTTTCATTCTTCATTCTGATTCTTGTCACTTACCTGGGTTGTTTCTCAGTATTGCCTGAATAAAAGATAATTATCATATTTTCATTTTGTCTAAGAACCTTAGGAAATACTGCCACTCATTTTGTGTAATTACAATGCTTAAACAATAGCAAGCTGGGATCTTGACATGCTAGAACAGTACACCTCTAGTAAGTACTATTATCATTAATATCTATTTCAAGTAACATCTGAAAATATTTCAACCAAAAGAATGAAAACTCAGAAATCAAGCCGACTTCTAATTTAAAAAGTGGCTTTAAAATTGAATGAAATTTTCCTGCCAGAAGATATGAAAAAAAGTATAGGAAGTAGATAAATTTTAAAGACTCAAATATGTTGAACGTGTTCTGTCTTTCAATAGTTCTAGTATAAAAGCACAAGGAAGTTGAATATCTAAATGTTGCTATTTGTCCTTAATATTTCAGGGTGGATTAACTTGTCACAATTAGTATTGACAGCAGAAAAACTCGGCCTCTTAAACTATATTTGATATGAAGCCAAACTGAAATCCCAAGTGTTCACCTTGAATTATAAACCAGGATGCTGTGGAAGTTCATGAAAAATATAGTGAGGAATCACTCCACTGCCCAAACACAGCATCATGAATGAATAATAAATATGGTCTGGGATAATCCTCGTAGATTTTTTCCTCTGCACATTGCAGAGAGACAGCATTAAACATATTTGAATGTTGAAACATTGAGGATTCTGAAATCCAATTTCAATATGATGCATAAGATGTGTGTCCTTTGTATGACTCTCCCAAATGTCAGATTTCCCTGGCAGAGCGGAAATTTACCTCATAGAAGCAGAGTGTGAATAAGAGATACATTTTTAGGAATGGAGTAGCACAATGTTATATTTTTATCTGAAATACTATGCATGGCCCAGGTCACAACATCAGTGGAAGGACACTCAAATGAGAGGTTAAAAGACGGGCATCAGAAGAAAGCAAAAATTGCTTGGGAGTCTGAGGACTGAATTCGTGTTAGAAGACCTGTCAGGTATGGCCAACAGAGTTTTGTTGAATAAGATCTCCGAGGAAGCTTAGAACAGTATGCACAATAGGTTGATGGTGTTATCTTCAAACTCATATAGATTTTAAAATGTGCAAATTAAAGCGAAAGAAAAGTACACGTACTAACTATAAAAAGTATCTTTTTAGGAAATGCAGTTTATCTGAATTTTTGACTTGAATACTCACTTTTTTTATAATTATGCTAATTAAGCCAAGAATATAAAATAATTGTATATTTGCCACTTAACTTTTTAACAGATAACATTCTCAGGCATTTGATGAATCTTCTCAGGAGGATTGATCTTGGCTTTGCTGTCTGGAGCTGTGTAAGAAAAGTAGAACCTCTCCTGAAATTTCTTTTCCACAATAAAAGTAACTAAATATGTGATTTCTCTGAGTATTTCCTATGAACTTGTGACAATTCATACTCATACATTTATTCTTTTTCTCACTTATTTTCTGTCATTGATGAAAAAGTTGACTATGTCTAGCAAAACACTTGTCTTCAGTAAAAGTTGTGAAATTGTACTAGAATTTGAATTTTGCCCTGCACAAATCTGAGCCAGACACTGGGAAGAAACTCCAAAATCTCAGCTAATAAGTCTAAGAAGATTGTGAAAAGTGCAGTGTAGAAATTCAGGTGGTATATCTATTACTAGATGAGACAAAAATGGAGCTTAACTGCTAGATGTGAAATATCACTAACAATAGTTGAAAAACTTTGTCAAATATTTAATAAATTTTGGTCTAAGAAGCTGCACTAAGTTGCTATGGATCCACAAATAATTAGTGTCTTTTTCTTCAGTTTAAGAAATCTTTGCAATATCTGTCATGCTGTGAAAGAATTTTACAAATATTAATAGTTTTGTCCAGTTTGATTTTATTTTAAAATTAGCTTTCCATTATTAAAGGCTCAAAACGGTCATCAAAGGTCAAATGTCAAACATTCATCTCTCAGCCTCTGACTATATCATGCAAAGTCAGCAATGAAAACACTATTTTCATAATGAGAAATGTGTAATGTTGTCCCAGTAAAGACCTGCTTACTTGCTGAAGTCTGAAGATTTATAGCAAATAAAAACCTTCCAATCAACAGTCTAGAGAGTGTAACAAAAAGGGTCAAACAGATAGACAGCCAAAAATATTTATAGAAGTGTTTGAGCATAAAAGGATATTCAGCTTTAAATATTTTGTTCTGAATTTCTTCTGTTTTAATAACACAGAGAAAAATTAGGTCGCATAGTACTTGAGAAGGAGCTTATTGCTGTAAAGTACAATGCAATATATCATTCTCGATAATGTCTCTTCTACAGACAAAGGCACATCAGCAGAATTTGGTTGCAAATGTTCTTTATTGATGCTTTTTGTTCAGTTCAGGAAAAGCATTTAATGACTCTTGGTAACACATAAACAAAAAAATGAAGGACTTCCCTTTTATCTCTGTCTTAGTGAAGGTTTGGGGCAAACATAAGAGCTGAGCATCTAAGCAATATATTTAGACATTGTTTACATGTTGTTTTCTCTCTTCGATCAGCACTGGTATTTTTTTAAGTAGAAGAGAAGGGGAAAATGGGATGTTTCTTCTCAGTCCAACATGTGTAGAACTGACAGAATTCTCACACTGGTGAAGATTTCTGATTCTTCAGAGGAAGAATTGCAAATATGAGTGCGAGCCAAGGTGCTTTAATGGGTCTTACTTGCTGCAAGTCCAACTTACTCTTTCTTCACCACAGTCACCAAGGCAAGATCCTGTACTTTGACATCACTCTGCCATCTTTAAAAGGCAAACATTTGTTCCAGATTGCTAATAAAACTTCATCTTGTCCTACCTGGTAAAATGGGGGCAGATCTACAAAACAAACTTAGCAGTAACAGAACTGAACCTTACTTAGACTTAAAAGGACACAATATGAAAAAAAGTTATTAATTTTACAAGCCCTACTCAACAAGAATTCGGACTTGTAGTGGTTTTGGTTCACCGACTTGAGATTTCCCGGCAAATGCACTAATTAAAGTTGTGGGTTAAGTGTTGGCCAAATGCCCATGTACCCTCTAGAATTATTTACTCATTTCCTGCTTTGAGATGGGATTAGCAAAGCAGGCTCAAAACTCTAAAAGGGTATAATGAAAACTTTATTAACAGAAACTTAAAAAACAATGGGAATCAGAATAAAACCTTCAGAGCACTTCTCCCCTACAACCTTTTCTTTCCTACTAACAATGTACAGAAGCAATTCAGTTAGTTTATCACCTCCAGAATAATCTCTCTTCAATTCACTTAGGGAAAGAAGTCTCTCTTGTCATGCTATGGAGACTTCTCTACAAGAAAATAGTTCTTTTGTGGCTTTTCATTTCCACAAATAGCAGCCACCCGGAAATCTGCAATTGTGAAGTCCCTCCCATATTTCACAGCATCCCACAGCTGCCTTTATGGGCCATGACAACTTATGGGGTACTATTTTAGGCATGAGCTGTTAAAGAGCAAACTATCTATGAGATAATCTCTGGGCACAGAAGTCTTCTTCTTCTTCTTTCCATAGGGGAAAAGTGACTCCATCACTCTCTCTCTCTCTCTCTCTCTCTCTCTGTTCAAACTTCTCATGAGACCACAGCTACTTCAACATCTGCTTGCTTTAGCATTGATACCTTTGCTTATATCGACAATTTGAATGCTACTTCTCCCCATTCTTTTCAATGAGTTATAGGGAAAAAGAGTCTGATGTATCAATTATATCTTCTCCATAGCCTTACAAGAGGATTTCAGCTCAAGGCTGAGGCATCTCCACAACCCTCCTATCAGGGACTCTTCTTCTTACTGACCTGCATGTCTCATGTTGTTCTCTACGTGTCTTCACTCTGTCCTTTTCTCTCACCCAAGGGAGGATTGAAGATCTACAAGTCTTACCTGCGCACTGAAAGAATTAATAACTCACTTAGGGCCTGAAGATGCTCACGTGATCCCTGCCGAGTGACGGCCAAAGCACACATCCCAGTGATGGATTTTCAGGCTGCACTGGGGGTTGTGTCAGGATCTCAGGGGGCCCGGCCAGAGCAGCAGTGGCAGCTCAACCTGCATGGCTGTCTCCAACCCGTGCCATGTTCAATTCCAACTGATGGCTTCCCGTCCCCCTGCCCAGCAACCACTGGGGCTGGGGCCAGGGCCAGGCTGGCCCGTAGCCATTCCCAGGGCCCAGAGGACCCTGGCTCGGCCTGGACAGGCAGCAGGGCAGGGACTAATGTTGACAAGATGTTATCAGCCATGGCCAAAACCATACCTTGGATGGGGGCCCTGCAGCCTCCTCTCCCCTGCCCGGCCACTGGGCCAGGAGGAAGGGAAGAAATTCTGCCCCCAGACCCTGGAAGTAAGAGAGCTTTTCCCGGGGTTTATTCATTTTTAACATGTCTGTTCACAGAGGTGTCTTCAGCTTTCTAGTGGTTTAACAAAGTGTCAATATGCAAAACCAATCACTGATTGGTTTGTCAGGCATAGAAGAAACTGTTAGCAGCTTCTCTTAGAAAATCACGTCCATGACTGGCTTCTCCCCTCCTCACCAAATATCAATTAATGCAAAACCAGCACAAGACTTAACATAAGGATTTAATATTCCAATGGACTTCTATTAACTTCCATTAAATACAGTATCTGCCACCCTTCATTGTATTTCCCATGGTTTCTGTTTCTTAGTTGGACATTTGTAAATTTAGATAAGGAAACAATGAAGTTTTAAACACTTGCCAGGTAAGTTATGGAAGAATTAATAATAATTTATTGATTTTTTTAATGTGGAAATGTTTCAACGCTGAACTGCTTAATTCATATCTTCTTATTGTTAATAGCAATTGCTAACCTTTATTTAAAACAAAAGAACTTTTAATATACTTTCTAGAGGAAAAGTAAAATGCCAAAGAAAATCTCCTGAATTTTTTCTTATTTCGAATGGAGTGTTTTTGACTCCATTTCCTTTATTTAGACATTCCTCTTGTATCTTCAGTTTTTCTAATGAGCATTTGTGCACACTCTGAATGATGAATGACATTTCTAAAGATAAGCACAGATGTTGATACTCAAGTCACAAAGGCATAAACTAGTAAAAATCCTGCCTTAGGATTGAAAAACGGAAATCTTTCAATGAAAAAATACAAACCAGAAAAAAATCCGAATTTCACTCAATCAAAACCACTTGTCAATTTGAAAATGTTTTCAATACCTTTAATCTTCTGTTAAAAAAAAAGAGAATATCATCTAGAAATTGTACAGATAAAATTATACATAGAATTATAGAATTATTTGGGTTGGAAACGACCTCTCTGGGTTGGGCATGGACAGCTTCTGCTAGACCAGGTTGTTCAGAGCACATCCAGCATGACCGTGAATACTTCCACATATGGGGAATCCACAGCTTTGCTGGGCAATCTGTTCCTGTGCCTCACCACCCTCACAGGAAAGAATTTCTTCCTAAAATCCAATTTAAACCTTTCAGTTTTAAACCATCCCACCTTCTCTTATCACTACATGCCTGTGTGAAAAAGCATTCTACGCTTCACGACCTTTTCAAAAGCATTCTCCCTGTGGCTGACTGAGGAATAACTGAAAATACAAATCATGCAAATTAGTATATAATGTTTTAAAGAAAGAAAAAAAAAAGTAAGATACACCGTACTGGTAAAAAAGTAGTCTGTCTTTTTCTTAAGACTTCAAGAATTTCAAAAAGTCTCCATAGTTTCCTAACTGGGAACAGGCAGATCGCTCATGGCTGTGGGAAGAATTATGGGTAAGAAATTTCTAAGACTAACAGAAATAAGACTTCCTGCTGTAGGAAGCAGCTGTTAGCAGATAATAACATTATTAAGAGCTTGTAGTATTCTTGGGAAAGATGGAGAAAAGGCATACAAAATGAGTAGGAATTATCTGAACAGAAGTCCTATGACATGTGCTCCAATTTTCTAGGACTGGAAGGCTTCAACCAAAGATGATATATTCAAGTGTACAATTTTTTTTTTCTCACTCTCACAGAGTTTTGACCTTTTCTTTTTGTTTGTTTTAAAGCTAACTTACTAGTGATTGCATCCTTAACAATGATGGTTGAAGTGTCCTCTTGATTTGATTTTCAAGCAAATTATTAGTTCCTATACAATGAGCACAGATTGGAGATAACAATCATCATCTGAGGCCATCTAATATTTTCAGAGGGTGTTAGGACCTGTGAAGAGAAAATGTGAGCAATCGTCAAAATAAGAAAGGATTTTGTTAGTCACCTTTTGCAGGCTTAGAACAACCTCTGGATCTCTGAGGTCGCAGACTGAAAACTACTGATCGAGATGCTTTCCAGAGTTTCAGAATGCAACGAATCCTTAGGGGTTTCATCTTCACCTAAGGAAATGGACTTTGTATCAACCATTAAGCAGCTGGTTTACTGCTTAGTATTTGGTCTTCCAACCACTGGGAAGTTGTGGGAGGTTCATAAACCCAGTCTGTCATCAATCTTGAACAGCTACGAGCAACAGATCTAATTTAATTAGATTTTTTTATTTAAGATATATTTTTTTTTACTGGTATAACTGTCATCCAATTGAACACTGCTCTTATTTTTTTTTTCACAGGTAGAAAACTATATTTTATATATGTCTCACGCTGTAATGCAAAATGTATCTGGGGATGTGTGTTCTATTGCATCTGTTAGAACCAGATGGGGCAGTTATCTTCTGTTAATGGGCCACCTGTTAAAATCAGGTGGGACAGTTTTCTTTATCTCTTCCATGACATATCTTCCCTCCGGGGAGGTATCTTCTGTTATGGGGTAAATGAGTCTCACTGCATGACTGATAAAATTGCATCATCCTGCTGTGAGTTGCTCTGCCCAGGGGGAGGAGCCAAGCATTCCTTCCTGAATATAATCTGAGATTTGGAACACCAGAGTCAGCCTTTCCCACTGGATTCCCAGAGGAGGACTAGGCCCATCTACACCACCACTGGACCTTCAGAGGAAAACTACACCCTTCTACAGGATCATTGTTTCCAATAGAAACACATTTGTCACTCCAGGAGGATTGCAGCCACCATTTAATGGGACTGCTACCAACACCCTGACCCACAGGGTGTCAGGTCGTATTCTGACTGTCAGTGTTGTTTTGCATTGCTGCATTTTTATTTTTATTTTTATTTTCCTAATAAAAAACTGTTATTCCTACTCCCATATCTTTGCCTGAGAGCCCCTAATTTCTAAATTATAATTTGTATGGAGGGGGTTTACACTTTTAATTTCAAGAGAGGGTCTTGCCTTCCTTAGCAGATACCTGTATTTTCAAACCAAGACAATATAATTTCTAAGCACGCTGAAAATCCCAAAGCTTTTTTAGGAGAAAACAATTTGTCAGATTACTACTGGATTATTTCTTTCATTTCTGCAAATATTTGTAGATTGAGAAGTTTTGTTTGCAAAAGAAGCAGTTGTGGCTAAACATTTGCACAAATATTGATTTAGTATTTACCTTGATAACCCTTATGAATTTTGGCCTGCTACATGATCAAGGAAAAATAAGAGTTTGCAGCTAAACTCCTACCTGTTTTCTGCATTTGATGGATTTGGGAACTGCGTTGAAATCCTTAATGTTTCTAACTCAATTTGACTTTATGTCAAGACAGATACATTATAGATAAACCAACACTCTGATGAAACTAGATTATCACAGTTTGATTCCACTTAAAAGTCACCCTATTTTTCCAGTTAGAAATATATTCTTAAAAGATAACATGACCTTTTTTTACTTGTTAAAAGAATGCTTTCTTATGCTTTGTTAATATTATTTCATAGGATCCTTTTTGACTAAGTTTGAAGTTTGTCAAAGAAAACTTGAGGAAACTGTGTTTTTCTGAGTTAACATAAGAGTCCTAACCACTCTTTTATAAGAGTAGCGCTATCTATATTTTATTTAATTTTTCCAAAATTTACCACCCCTTTAGGCAGCTTACTGTGATTGTGCCTTTTGCTAAAGGAATCAAAGGCATTTATGGTTTGGGACAAAGGTCCTGCTGAGGATTGATGAAATAGAGGGTGGATTCACAAAAATAGTGAATTAGAAATATCTAAGACAATAAGGATCAATCAACACCTGGGTTTTTTTCCGCAGAATTCTTACACATAAGCTATAGTTTTTTTCCTTCTTAGGATTTCCATTATTAATTTGATGATATAAATGCTATTAAGTGGAAGAATTAGAAATTAATCCTTGCCAGTGCATTTAGCACTCACTTTTAATGAGTGTTATGACTTAAGAGAATTGGGCTTCCTTTTTAATCTAAGTCCTACAAACCAGTATAAAAAAGGAAACATATATTAGAAGTGTCCCTCAGACCAACAGTGTATCTATGAAACTATAGAAAAAAACCCAGATCTAAGGGGAGAGGGGGGAAATAATATCATCTTAAATGCTGAACTCCATGCAGCTATGGCTATGTAATTATCAATAATTGTGTCAGATATGTAGAGATACCTCTAAGACCTCTGCCCTGGCTGAAAACCTACTTTTTGTTGATGTGTAAGTGCAAATGAACAATTGGTGCTACTCAAAATTCCTGAGTTTATAAATGACCTGAAATTACAGAAAAGAATTTATGCAGAACTACACATAAATGAGTATAAATGAGCCTACTGAAAAACTGGGTGCATTACCTTGATTTTTACAACATTTTTAATTGGCAATGGATTCGTGTGGCCTCATAGTTTCTGATCTGGCTGGACTGGATCAAGGGCATCAGCATCTTCACCCATGTAAGTAAAAAAGTTACAAGATACCCCTGGGCATCACAGTTGAGTTTAGGCATAGAGTATCTTGCAATAGCTAGGTCCCATGTCAGTACCTCCCAGCAGAGTCAGTGTCCTTAAAATTCAGTCTGATAGCTCAGCATTTGCACTGCCCTTCTTCTGTTGTAGTCCTTTTTTTTCTTTTCTAGGAAATGAAATTGTTTTAAGCAATGGAAATGGGAAAAAAATATTGTTCTTACTTTTGGTAACCCATGCCTCAATGTTTTTAAATTAGCAAATGAAAAGTATTGCCTTCATGACAACATTTGAATTCCCAAAATGACTATTACTTTTTTTATCTCAAACACTTCGGCTAGCCCTTACTTACTTTTATTCTGCTCCATTTTGCATTCTCTTTAAACATAGATACTTTGCTGGAATTAGTTATGTGACAGAAAGGATGTGCTGCTGAAAGTACATTCAAGGATACGACCCATGCAACTATTACTTTCTGTTCATATAGCATGAACACAGGCATTTTAGATTAGGAAGCTAAAAAGAGGATAAATTAAGTTCCTAAATCTTACCATTTCCTAAACCACAAGATTTTTCCTGTGTTGGGTCTTTTTCCAAATTAAGTATCAAAAACAACACGTAAT
Organism: Camarhynchus parvulus; assembly: GCF_901933205.1. NCBI lineage: Eukaryota > Metazoa > Chordata > Aves > Passeriformes > Thraupidae > Camarhynchus > Camarhynchus parvulus. The sequence continues at coordinate 103,000,938 of NC_044571.1, forward strand.
CAAGAAAGACAGAGGGAAATGCTGAAGTGCTACAGAAGGGATATCTTCAGTAGAAATTTTCAGACTCAAGAGAATGATATAGGCTTACAGAAATAAGATATATAATCTAAGAATAGCTGAAATGATCCTGCTTAAGGGGCTCAAACTGTACAAGAATTAAGTGTGACTGCTGTGATTTCAGAAGTTCTGGAGGAAGGGCAGCAGCTGTTTATAGCACAGAAACAGGGGCTGAATGTGATAAAGAATCACTTCCTTCCACAGACACTGCCAGAGGTATGGAGATGCTGGCAGGTCTTACAGGCTGAGGAAGGGACTGAGAGTCACTTTCCCCTCGAGGACTCAGCTTTCTGTGTCCCCAGGCTGCATTTGGACCTTGGCTCTGTGTTACTGGGAACCTGGTTTCAATGCTTGAGGAAGCATGTGAGCTAAAATGATACAAGATAAGAGAGAAGTGAAAACTCAGAAGTGTCACTGCTGAAGCACTGGGAGCAGTTCAGACTTTAAAAAGGGAAAATACTGACATGAGAAGTTATAAAACCCTTGGGGTGGCGTCTGAAAAAAAAACCCAAAGAAACAGAAGAATGTTTCAACAACATCAGGGATCTGCAAGTAGCAACAGAGGCTGACTGATGTTTGCAGCAAACTCTGACGTCTTGCGTCAGGGCCAGTGGGTCTCTTAATGCTTGGCCTAGGAGCTTCACCATCCAAGATATCTGCTATTGCGTGTATACACAAGCCTTCTGCACTCTCATACTGTACATATATTTTAAAATTATCTGGCCTAGGTGATCAGGGAAAGAGTAGGAAGGAAGGTTACCGTGCACAGGATAGAGAAGGACGTGAGGTAGTGCTGGGTGTAAGCAGGACAAAGTTTTATCCACCCCACTAATGCAACAACACAGCTTTAAAAGGGAAATTCTCATTTGGCCTAAGCTGTTCTTTCATGTTCCAGTTTATTTTCTCTAATGTAAAATCATGATGTAAAAGACATTCATTACTGGAAATTCATAAGCACGAAAATCTCAGGACTGCTAATAGTGTTCTCTCCCTTCTAACGAGACTTTATAAAAATAAATGTAATGAGAGTGTCAAGAAGAAAGAGGAAGAATAATTCAGAAAGGGAAAATAAGAGCAGGATGAAAGGGAAGAGAGATAAGGAGCAGTAGCAGAAAATGGGAAATAGAAATATAAATAGGCAATAGGATAAAAGGATATATTACAAGAAAAAAATAATACTGTTGAAAATTAATGCTTTTAACATTTTTGACTGTTGCACTGCTATTCTTTCTGTAAGCTACTAAAATCACATTGTCTGAATATTTTGCAGTATAGAAGATTATTAATGTGTAAAAACCTCATAACAGCTATGTGCAAATGACAGACCTTATAAATTCTGACAAATGACTCTTGATATTAATCATACAAATACGTGAGTACTCCAAAAAGATTCATCTCTAGAAATTTCACAAAAATGTGTCTCAGACAGATGTGAAAGCACATCCTGCTGTGCTTATGGAACCCTTTTCTGAAACTACCTTCAGAGAAACCTTGTTCTTGTATTATTTATCATTCTGTTGTCTCTGATCTATAATTCAAAAAGGATAACGCTTTGATTAATATATATATAATATATTTCCAAATCAGTGTTGAAAATTTCAGGTACCAGATGTCCATTATTGTTATCAGCCACAAAAATATGAAGGTGGAGAATACCAGTCAGGTCATTCTGTCCACATTCCTGCCAATAATGGACATACTCTGCCTATTTTTGCTGCTGTTGTTATGATAAAATAACAAGTATTGCAAGACTTGCTGTACTTTCCCACTATTCAGCTGTAACTGTTGAAATGAAAAAGTCTTACTCTCCCTCTGTAAACTAGTCTTGTCCTGCCTGAAACATGAATTATATCACAATTTGCTCCAGGGTCAGTGTGCAATCAGGTACTCCTTTCAGTCTTCTTGGTGATTATATCCATCCATTAAATTACAAAAATTCCCTAATAATGAAGATAAGTATTCGTAAGTATACTACTGATGAGTTGAGCTCTAACATTCTAATAGGTATCATTATATTAGATTATGATATATTGTCTCATGTTTCTCATTAAGATTTCATTGCAAGTTTCTAATTATAAGCGTGCTTCCTAATGCTACCAAGGGAAAGCATGTGCTATAGCTAAAAACCTAACTTTCTATAGGGGGAGAAATTTGTAAAGGCAGAGATGTCCCTAACTTGCATTGAAATTCAGTTAGAGTTACCTACCTAACCGCTATTTATCCCTTAGGAATGTAACTGAAGCATAAATATTTTTTATGTTTGCACAGCTTGACTGGGGCAAAGAAAAGATTTCCTTTTCCTTCAAAAAACACAGAAAGCCAAAGCTGCAGAAGGAAAAAGCCATTTCACTGAAAATTGTACGGCAGCAGGCAATGATATATTAACAACCGATTTTCTAATTAAAAAGCACACAATTTATGTCCTTCATTGTAATTTTAACTTTTTGAATACAGAGACACCTATAACTACGAAAAGGTCTGTAATGAATTGCATGACTTAAAATGTTAATATGACAGCTGAAGCTCTTTTCTTCTATTCAGCAATCTAGAAAATAATGGTTTCTGTTCATGGGCAGAGGGACCCCTTCCACTAGACCAAGCTGCTCAGAGCTCTGTCCAACCTAGCCCTGAACACTTCCAGGGTTGGGGCATCCACAGCTTCTCTGAGAAACCTGTTCCAGTGCTCCATCACCTTCTGAGTAGAATTTTTTCCCTATCATCTCTCCTCTTTTGGTTTAAAACTCTTCTCCCTTGTCTATCCCCCTACCTTATATGCCTGTGTAAAAATGTCTTGCTCTCTCTTTTTCATAAGCCACTTTCAGCAGGTCAAAGTAGGTCAAATACTGCAATCAGGTCTCCCCAGAGCCTTCTCCAGGGTGAATATCCCACTTGTTGTTCACACCCAGATCTCATCACCTGTCTTTGTAGAAAAGGTGCTCCAGCTCTCCAATCATCCACATGGCCCCACTTTGGACTCATTCTATAAAGGTAAGATGGTCCACATCTCTTTTGTGCTTTTAACCCTGGAGCTGGATGCAGCACTCCAGCTGGGATCTCAGGAAGGCAGAGTAGAGAGGGAGAAACTCCTTCCACACCTGCTGGTCACACCTCTTTTGATGCAACCCAGGATTCACTTGGCTTTCTGGGCTGCTGGCACACACTGCTGTCTCCTGTTCACCTTTTCTTCTATGAGAACTTCTGAGTCCTTCTCTGCAGGTTGCTCTCAGGGACTTCTCTCCCAGACTGTACTCATGTCTGGCTGGGATTGCCCTGACACAGGTCCAGCACCTGGCACTTGTTGAATTCATGAGGTTCTCAGGGGTCAGCTTCTCAAGCTTGTCCTGGTCCCCCTGGATGGCATCCCATCCTTTTATGGTGTCCTCTGCACTGCTCAGCTTTGTGTTGTCTGTAAACTTGCTGAGTTTGCACTCAATCCCACAGTCTCTGTCATTGATAAAGATATTGAAGGGCCACCTGCACACAGATCCTTTGGACAAAACTCTCTGGCTGTGTCCACCCATCCAGCTAATTCTTTATCCAAACCATCCACCCTTTAAAGCCATGTTTCTCAAATTTGGAGATAAGGATGTCATGCAGGACAATGTTGAAGAAATCACAGAAGTCCAGGCAGGTGACATCAGTCTGTCTTCCACTGTTGATTGTTGCAGTCACTTCCTCACAGAAGGCCATCAGATTGGTCAAAAAACAATTTGCCCTTGATACAGCCGTGCTGGCTGTCTTGGATCATCACCTCTGTAATGTTAGTCTAGATAGGAATAGAATAATCAAAGTCGTTGCACACAAAAGAGAGAGAGCTTACATTTCAGACTGAAATTTCTCTTCCTTTTCTGTCCACATTTACTCCCATTTGATAGAAATGAGTTTACTTCTATCAAGTTAGAAAATTTGGCTAATTTTACAGGAGCAAACCTGAGAGATAGTAATGAATACTCCTGCTGGATTCCTACAGGCTTTTGGGAAATAAGAGAAAAATGTAAGTTATATAACCAATAACTGCAACAAATATTATGAGTTTAATCTTCTATATTTTTAGAGAGATGTAATGTACTCAGCAGATCTTTTTTTAAATGCTTTAATATTAAACCTTTTGCAATTATACATGGCTGTTTTTCAAGTGTTCTTCTGAAGTGAGACAATTCCTCTTCACTTTGCCTTCCCCACCTTTCATTGGCTGGAGAATGACTGCATGCAGATGGATTCATCAGCTTTTCACAGCATGTACACGTTCCATTTCCACCAGTACTTCACTAAATAACTGAAAGTGATGATAAATTAGAAATTTTATGCCTACAAATCCATTTCCTTGTAAAATCTTACAGTCAGAATACTTGCTAAAAATACTAATGAGTGACCACATGTTTTTTGCCCAGAATAAGGGTTTTAAGCATATGTACAACATAGTATGACATGGTATATATTTAGAAGTGGTGTCCCTATTGAATCTGGTTTGTATTATTTTAAAAAATAGAAATAGCATGGCTCTTTCCTTCTAATTATGTGAGAAAATATTAAAATGTGTATCCTCAAGTTTTGAGGAAAGAGGCATCAGGATATTTTAAATGTGTATGAAATCATGCATATGCAGATAAATACTTACACAGTTACATGAAAAACTTTTGCAGGTATCAAAGTCACAAGTTTACTGATAAGAATAATCAGCTATCTTAGGGTGACCAATGTAATAACTTTTATTTCAGTGCACTTGAAAAGATTTTTCAGTATTTTACTGCTACATAATTATTGAATTAAATTTAAGTGTTGTATATCCTTACATGATATAGATAGGGATGGTGCTGATATTCTAAAATGGATGTTTGAAATCCTCTTAAAAATGAAAAGTATAACCATAAACAACCTAATCTGAAGCACATATTTTATTTTTCAGTTTGTAGAGAAGTGCTGAAATTACTGGAGATATTTAGCAAAAACTTTCTAAGGGAACGATGGTAAGTTGTGAAAGCTTATCCCACTAATAAACAAAATTAAATGAAAAAAGGATAATTTGCTTAGGTTTTTTTAAAAGCCACTTGTCATGTCACAGTGTTTACTAACTTTGCTTCAGAGAGACATCATGGCTTATTAACCAAGTGACTGAAGGCTGACTCATGAGATCTGTAGTCGAATTCCTCATACTGTTCCTGGATGACCTCAGGCAGCCACTGCACCTCTCCATACCTGATGTACTGACACCACTGAGTGAAACAGCCAAACGCCCTTGAGTCAGCATCCAAGAACCTCTCTGGGCTCAGCTGCTCTGTGGTACTTTTCCTGGGTAATGCTCACACCATGCAAAGATCCCTTTCCCATCACAGCATCTCTTCCTGATGGAAGCTTGCCTGGACTCTGACAGCAGTAAGATTGTGTTGTGGCTCCCTCTCTGCATCCAGTCCTTGAGGATCAGCCTCCAAAAAAAAGGAGAAAGCCCAGTGGTGTCTGAGCCAGAACTCCTCCATTTGGAGTGAGCAGCTGCATGGGAGACCCAAGAGGTATTAATAAAAACTTCAGCAGTAATTCCAGAGGGAAAAATACAAAAAGGAGGTGAAAGTAGTGATGTGCATCAGTGGTTGTGTTTGGCTGTCTTCTGGTGTAAAGTCTTCTTGTGCTTTGGGAAAACAGAATCATAAAATCATAGAATTATTAAGTTTGGAAAAACCTCCAGGATTATAAAGTGCAGCCTTTGACCAATCTCTCCCTTGTGAACCAGACCATGGCAATGAGTGCCACATCCAGTCATTTCTTGAACACTCTCAGTGATGGTAATTCCATCACTTCCCTGGGCAGCCTATTTCAATGTTGGATAACCCATTCAGTGAAGAAATTCTTCCCAAATAGATAGACCTTCTCCTTTGTGAAAGTCTAGGTACTACTGTGTGAAATATGTTGTTCAACACAAACAATGTTTAAGCAATTGAATAGTAAGATCATGCTCAAAATCTGTTTTGAATAAAACTGGTGTGACCTTGAAGACAGCTTGAGTGGGAATTCATCTCACTGAAGGTCAAATGTCTTCAGCTATCTGCATCTCACTCTATTGTTCCCTTTATATTCTATTTCAGGTTTCTTTTGTTTGTTGTGATTACTTCTCACTGCAGACCTTAAAGATGGATAGTTTCATACTAGATTCCTGCAATTTCTAATGTCAATTCCCTCAGCATGGGTGTTGTGCTCTATCCATCAGTGTGAACACTCTCTTTGTTCACAGAAATTTTCTTGATTGAAGGTACATGAAACTGTAGCTCAAAATATAATTTAGGCTTTTTGAGAATTAAAATAGAGTAAATTACAATTGAAGAGTGTCAGACAGTTTTTAATCCAGGTCTTTCACAAACTAAATCATTTCAGTTAAAGATAAGGCCTCTCTATTTAAAAGCTCAAAGTATAAATTTAGTGTAAGAGTCAATTTAGGGGACACACAGACTGCAGATACAGCAGCTAAGGCAGAAGACTGAGTAAGATGTACATGAATGTACATAATATGTATGAGGTTCTCTGCATGGTAAAAAAGCCAAACAAACAGGAATCATAAACTAAAGTGATAATTTTTATCACATTCATCCTAAAATTTTTCTAAAAGCTTTTCCTCACAAAACCAATCCCTACTGCATCCATTCCCGCCACTCCCAGCTTTTTATTAAAGAATGCAGTAATTAAGAAAAAGCCAACAAAAGTAAAAAAAGATACCCAAGTGGATAAAATTTGTCTTGGAATACATCAAAATATGTTTCCTAATTATATTTAACTGCAGTCTTCACTGTTTTTTGGTTTGTTTTTTTTTTGTGTCCTCCTCATGGATCTGAACCCACTGGATGTATTAAAACCCAAGGTAAGAATCCACAGCTTTTTATATTCCTCTTTGTTCTTCTAATATCATAAAAACTTGTAAATCCAAATGAACATTAAGGAGACAGATTGATAATATAATTAATTATACACAAAGATGCAATTAAGTTAGACTAACTGTGTTGAGATGTAAATTACGTCATAAGGGCACCCATGGGACCTGTGCTAACACATACAGCAGGAGAATTTGATCTTTGGAATTGAGCTATTTTATATCTGTGTTTATGTGGATTTAAATATATTTTACATGAAGCACACTATTACTACAATCTTAGGTGGTTTTCTGGTACATAAATATTTCTTGCCCAAGATATTTTCCACCACATTATTTAAAGACTATTGACTGACTGTAGTGGGTTGACCCTGGTTGGATGCTAGAAGCCCACAGATTCAGTCTATTAGTCCCCTCATCAGCTGCACAGGGCAGAAAAAAATGTATTAAAAAACTCATGGGTCAAGATAAGGACAGGGAGAGATCACTCAGCAATTAATTAATTAATTAAGATGCAAGGTAGAGATAGATGACCTGTAATAAAACACTGGATATATTCCAGCTTTAGACAATGAGATTTATTTTGTTACTAAGTTAAAAAAAGATAAGATAGATAAGTAGAAAATATACACAAAAAAATCATAAAAAATATTGAAGAGGAGATAAAAGAAATATTATGGCTTTAAGTACAATATTAAATATTCAGGATCAGTAGGCATCTGCTATATAAAATTTTCTTTCACATTTATTATTATTTACCTAAAATACAATAGATGCAAAAAACAGGATTAGAATTATTTCTCAAAAGAAAAATTAGTACATTTAGCTGGAATGATAGAATCATAAAGTAGTCTGGGTTAGACAGGATTTTAAAGATCACCTTGTTCCAACCCTCTGCCATGGACAAGGACACTTTCCATTAGACCAGGTTGTTGAGGGCCCCATCCAACCTGGCTTTGAACACTGATAGAACAAAAAGCGCACATTAACAAAAACATCCTCCCAAATCAAATAGAAATGTCGAATTTGGAATGGAAAGAAACACACAGAAAGAGTGGAGACACACAAACTTGTCACTGCAAATCAAAACTAGGTTTGGCCAGAGATCAGAAAGAGAGAAATTGAAGAACTAAGGGTCCAATTTAGGTTCTGAAACCAGAAAAACAAATCAAACTATACAGTTGAAGTCAAAATAAAAAAAATTAAATTTATTTTGAATATTTTTTTTCCTCTGGAGACTGATACAATTCCAAAAACCCCATATTTTTTAAATGAAAAATTTTGGATTTTTTTTCTTTAGCTTGTTCTATTGAAAATATCCCAAATTAATGTGATATATTTATTTTGTGGCGAAAAAAATACAAAGTAAAACAAAACACAGCTGTTCCAAACCCTGAAATTCAAACAAGAAAAATGAAAAATAACATTTACATTTATAGAAGAACACTTAAATGAAAAAATTCTGACAAAATTTCAAAAGTTTGAAAAAATCTTTGAAAATTCATCAAACCCACCCTGTTGTATGTTTTTATAAATCATCATTTTCGAAGAAAATCCTTCTTCCTTTCATTGTTTTCTACTGGTATGTCCCTAGTGCAAGAAAAAAGAATAGTGATTTTACAAAAGAAGTCAAACACTACTGGACTTCAGTCCCCTCTTATCTGGCTTCTAGACACTGAGGGAGTACAGAGGTATGCAGAATAATTTTAGTATGCTAGTTCTCAGAATTATTTAAAGCAGTAAATTAAAAGAAAATATTTAATTTCATGTATACAAGGTGTGGCTCAGGTTCTCCTTTTGGGTACACTTTTATGAAACAGAAACAATTTCTCTCATTGGTTGTTCCATGGTAGCCTTGACCAGTATTCCAGGTTTGACATGAAAGGCAGCCCAGTGTATTGTCTGCAATGTGAATTAAATAGAATTGAAAGCAAAACCAGTAGCAAAAAAAAAATTCCCAAAACTGTAGCATTGAAAGCAAAACTATAGAATTAAAAGCAAAACTAGTAAAAAAAAAAAACCCAAAACCCCCAAGACACAAACATAGTAAAACCCCTATCCAAGTAGATGGAATAATTTAGATTAAAAAAAAAGAAAATTAGTGGGGAGGTTGGAGAAGAAAAAATGAATAATACTTTTTTACTGTGGTCAAAAATATACTGCAGAGCATTCTAATTTAATAACTTTTGTATCTCATGCTTAAATATTCCTTCAGAAGACCCTGTGATTACCTTCTTCTACAAAAGAAAAGTAACAAGGAGTTGTTTCAGATTTATTTTAGTCTGACAAGCATTGCTGTCTCAACTGCAGAAATTTTGAGGAACTCTAAACGATAATCGAGATACAAGGTACAAGAAGCATCACAATAACTGACAAAAGGAAATAAGGTGCTGCAAATATCAAATACTGAAGAAATGCACGAGATGACCCAAATATGCCAGCAAAGGCTTCCACGCTAGTTTTTCAAGACGTGATAATTTTACACACGATGCATTTAACAGATATTCACAAAGTAACTGTGAAATTGTACAGCCAGCGTTACATCGCCAGCAACGTCCTCCTTTGGAAAGTAAGCCATGGCAGGTGACATCCATATTTACTTTTTCTAAACTTGCTTTTATCACCAGAATAGACTTGTCAGCACACTTGGAAGAAGAGCTAGAAATATTTCTCAAAAAACACCTATTACTGCTATAATTCCTGAGCACTAATGAGAAAGTATCAGCACTATTTTCTTCCAATGGCATGGAACATGGCTTATCCAGCAGAGTCTACAGTCCATTTTTACAGTTTCCTTTACCTTGAAGGAAATCTCTAAGAGGGGATGACACGCTTAAAATTTTTTGCAAAGTTTCTACCCAATTTAAAAAGTTGTATAAGACTTAAAGCCCCATGCTATATTTATATAGCATGATTTGCAACTGACTGAGCCTCTGTAAGAATTTCCTGGGATTTTTTCTGGCACAGGTGTTCCGGAAGCTGGAGTGCTTTCCTGGACTGCACAAAAAAGCATTTGGATATTGCGTCCTGGACTGCAGCATGCCAAAATGATATTGTTCAAAGAGTGAAATTGTTCATGGTAGAAATAGAAGATACTCAAGAGCAAAGATGCCTTGTCTCTGGAAGTGTTCAAGGCCAGGTTGGATGGGGCTTTGAGCAGCCTGGTCTAGTGGAAGTTGTCCTTGCCCATGGCAGGGGGTTGCAGATGCTCTTTGATGCCCCTTCCAACTCAAACCATTCTATGATCCAATGACTCTATGAAAAATTAGTGCACATAAACAGAAATGTGTTCAGGACACAACATTCATCTGTTCATTGAGAAAAGACAGATTCCAGCACTGTTGCTTTGCTGTTTGTCCGATTGCGAAATATTTTCTAGTTATTCAACAAGACCATTGCCATGTGGAGGTTCTCTCATTATTTACAGGTGGAAGCATTACTATTCTGTAACTTGCATAGCTTCCAGTGTAAAATGTAAAAACTCAAGCAGATAAAAAAGAACTTAAGTAGTTTATCTGAGCGGGAACCACCAAATGATCAGGAGGATTGAATGTGTACTGTAAATTCTGGACCTGCTTAAACTCTGTAACTGTTTTACTTTATTAGTCATTACTTTATTATTAGACAAATATTTACTTTATTATTAGAGAAATAAAGTAAAAATAATGAATTCTTAAAAATTGGGAAAAAAGAGCTAATGCTGTGTCTATTAAAATAGAAATTTTTATCAGAAAAAATAAGATGACATGAAAAAATGTGCTATTTGATAATATAAAGCTCTCTGTCAACTATCAAAAGAAACACTGGAAAGCTAAATACATAATTTTTTAAAAGCAGACAGAGGAGAAAAATTAGTGGTGATGTCTTCAGAAGCAAGGCTTGCTAAGGTTAGGGATGATAAACTTATAGCTAAATTAAACCTGCAGACAAACTGATTTTTAAAAAATTATTAATATTTTAATCAGATTTACATAATGTTAAGCTATTCTTTGATACAGATTCAAAACCAGGTCATTTACTTCTGTGGCAAGAAAAGGTACAGGAAGGTGATTTTAACTTTCTGGATAAGATTCATTGGTGCAAACTTTCCTGTACTTCAGTGAGGTAAAGGCATAAATCCTGACCTCTAAGGCAATGAATTTTATGAAGATGGAGTTCTAAGACTTTAAAAAATAATCTACATCAAAAATAGAAAAAGATGTCTAGGAAATTATTTCTAAAAAGTATTAATATTTCCTTATGAAGTGAAATTGTAGAACTAGTGACTCATAAAAACATTGAACTGAAATGAAAAATACTTGAAGATCATGGAATCATAGAGATTTGAGTTGGAACCCCTGCCATGGACAGGGGCACCTTCCACTATCCCAGGGTGCTCTGAGCCCCATCCAACCTGGCCTTGAACACTTCCAGGGATGGGACATCCACAGCTTCCCTGGAAATCTACGCCATTTCCTCAGTGCTCTCACAGGGAAGAATTTATTTCTAATATCTTATCTAAACCTACTCTTTCAGTTTGATACATAGCAAATTTGCATAAGAAAATACAAGCTATGCTAACCAAATATGAATAAATATTTTTTGTCTTTCAATGTTTTAACCAGACAGATCTCTGTTTATATGTATTACACGCCCCTCTTTATCCATTTTTATGTATTTCAAGAATTTAAAGCCTTCCTGGTTTTATTTCACTTAATATCATCACTGTCAAAAACTGTATCAGGCACGTGCTTAGAGAAATGCTTAGGAGTGGGATGAAAGAAAAAAAATACATTCATGTTTTCTAAACTCTAGACAGTATTTGAAATGTCTGGACACTATCTATCAGTATTATTTATAAAATGATAACAAAAATAGCAGGAAACCCACCCTGTAATTGCCTTATTGGATAGACTGTAGTATGTACTTTAATGGATGCATAAAAGACATTATATACATGTTAATACAAATCTAAGCTTGTGACAAGTCTATCATTTGTACACTATCAACAAATTCACATGCTTAGAAGATTTAAACACAAAAATTGAACTATCCTTATATTTGTGTTATTAAGAATTAAATATAAAAATGTATTCTCAACCACATTGAAATATAGAAATTCTTCTGACATGAGTATATATGAAGTTGGTTTCTAGTTGAAAAAAGTATTGAACAAGGATTATTTTTAGGAGCAGAGTAATTGTGTATTTTTCTTGCAGTACACTTCTGGTTTCAATAAACTGATATGCAGAAAGATCTTGGTCATGTATTTTGGGGTGAAAAATTTAAAGGATTCTTATTGGAGTTCTTACATCACACCATCCTTGATAGAAAGTAACACATTTATTAAAGCAAGAAAATCGAAATTAGTACAGGCATGAAACCTTGTAATCATTGTGAATTCTCCCACTATAACAACATGTACCATGATTAGAAGGAGCTTTAAAACACAATAAATCAGACGAAACTGAATTAAAGGCAGGGTAAGTAATACTGAAATAATTTATAAGATTCAACATTAATTACTTTTTATCTTGAAGACAATAAAAATATTAATTATGGGGGTGTTAATCAATGAATGAAATAATACAATGAATTTTTAGCACTTTATATATCCACATTCTTCACGTTCTGCCAGAAAAAATGAGTAACATGCAGAGTAACATTCAAAGTAGTAGCATATTTATAGCACATCAAAACCTTTCTGGTTAAAATTGTGCATTCTCACAGGTATCATTTCAAGATGTCCTTATTACACAAAGCCAAAATATACTCACTGCTATGTGTCTAAATATATTCCAATTCCCCAAATACACACATTTCAAGGTTTATTGCCCACTGTAAAAAAGCCCAGAAAACCCAAAAAACACTCTTTTTCCTGAAAGGCAGCTCATTTCTATTTTCATACTCCTTTTTCCAATCCCAAATATTCTTATTATCCCCATCAGGAAACCAGTCCCTTTCTTTGTCCATGGAATACAGCCTTAAAACTATAGACAAAAATGTCAGGCATTTATAACACAATTAACAATATAAAGTATAATAAATCATAAACTTTTTGTTTTATGTTCAGAGAAAAGTGATTATCTCCTTTTTGCAGGAAAAATTATTACGTGTCTCTTAAATCGAGACACAATGATAATTATGATTTAGTTCTGGAAGTATTTAAATATCCAGATATCTCTTTAAATAGAAAAAGAATGGGGGAAAAACACCAAACAAAACAAGCAAGGAAACAAAAAACAAAATAAAATGAAGAAACAAAAGAAACCCCAAACCTATCCACCAAACCAACAAAAACCCTGACAAAGTTTTTTTAGGAAATATTTCTTGTCAGAAAGGAAAACCACTTCATCTCACGTCGCCTATTGACTGCAGTTGCTGAAATTAGAAGTGATTTTTGAAGACCTGGATCCGCTCAGACAGGAAACACACAAGCCCTCAAAGATTTCAGATGCAATACCCTGCACCTCTGTCCCATGTCAATTAATTTCTACAGAGAGCACAAAGAATCACTTGCAGATGAAAATAATTCCTGTATCTAAAGGTTTAGGGGTTTGGCTGTTTTGTGGGGGTTTGTTGTGTCCTCGTGTCTTCTCACTCAAACTCTGATTTTTGTCTTACTTCATTATACCATCTAAAGTGAATTACAAACTAAACATATATCCAAGGAATTCAATCATAAATCCAGAAGAGCTTTTCTGTAGCTGTGAATTCTTTGCTTTCATAAAATTCCTATAAAAATAGTGATAGCTATTAAAAATTAAGAGGTAGGAAAATAGCTGTATCAATAAATTAATTCAGGGACCCAAATGCAGTGCAAATTGCTCTCTGTTTGTTTGGTTTTAAAGTGTGGGGGTTTTATTTCTTCTGTTCTCAGATGAGGGAAAGGACCTACAAACAAGTACAAAACAATGTTTCATCAAACACAGGCAATAAGGTACCACTGGAAATCAATTAAGTTGTCTAGTTATTTGCAAAACAATTTTTGCTGTGTGATAGACTTCTAAGTTTATTCCAATATCTTGAAGTCTATAAAAGATGTCATATTAACTTGGCTTCGTAATTTCTTCATCTGTCCCAATATTCTTAAACTTCTTTCCATCAAAGAGAATATTTAAAGTTTTCTGTGCCTTGTGTGTTTTTTTTCTCCTCTATATTGTCAGAATTATGAGGAAATATGTGATAAGAATAGAAAAACTGCTTATTATTCAGGTCTTATAACAAGACTTGTAAGAACTTATAGAGAAAAAACATTTCTATCATCTAATTTATTTCAGAAATAATAATACTAAGAGCAGAAAAACACTCCATGTCTGAAATGAGAATGGAATGTGATTGAAAAGCAATCTATTTTTAGTGTAAACAAGAGGTAGAAGTGAGATTATCTCTTTTTTATTTTTCTGTAAAAGAGCTAGACTTGTGGTCACAACTAGCCATTAAATTAACTTTCTAGTGTAGCAACCCACTGTAGGTGGAGCAAAATATCCTCTGCAGATACTCTGCAGATACTAAGCACAGAAGCTTAGATGACAAGGGGTAAACTTGTAGTGAAAGTGAGAGAAAGTGACATTACCACATCAAAGTCTTTAGAGTAATTCATTTGGATGGTGGAAATTCATGGTATTTTATCTGTATTTTTATGTATTTATCTGTATTTCCACCATATGGTATATGGTGGAAATTCTCTCCCATGCATTTTGTCACCTTGCTACTATTTGAATCTTTTAGTTATGAAAATGTGAAATGTTAACTAATGTTATTTACAGGAACCACATAATTTAGTAATTTTGAAAGAAACATTTTGAAAAAAGGACAACATTTTTGAGAGTGATGACCCCACAGTCATTACTTCCAGTGACATTTTTAATAAATATACCTGTTAAGTACAAATTAAATCAAGCTTTAAAGAACCCAGGTATTCAAGTATACTATTGCAAATAGAATTGAAAGTCCTGAGTGATTTATCCAAAAGTCATCTGAAGGAATAGCTGTATAGTTGCTAATTATCAGGGTATTACATATCACCTGATATCTAAAGAAGACAGGCTTCTGCTGTTCCAGAATTATTGTCCAGCCTGATAAAGAAATTAGTGCATCATTCACTGTACTCATGTGTGGCAGTAAAATTGTACTGCCTGCCTTTGTATGTGGCACAATCAAAAATTGTACCACTAAAAGAGGTCATTAAGCTTTTCTCTTCTTAAGGGTTTTTCTTAAGCCTAAGAGGAGATACTGTGTTTCAGTGATTTGTTTCCAAAATCTTACACAAATTTTCAAAAGTATGCTGGATTTAGGGGAGGTAACTTAACTGAAGACATGGCTGAAAATATTCATAGTTCTAAAAAATACATCACCATAACTATTAAGTTCTGGGATAGACAACTGGGTATAAAGTTTTATGGGAGAGGCAGAGTGAAATGAAAATGCATTTCTAATCTCCTTCTATCAGACAGTTTTGAGTCATTTTTGCAGACACCTGAAAACAAGCAATGTCTGGGATTATTCCCAGTTGCAATCACAAACACAACTGTAAATACTTCTAGGACAGCCTTCTTGACTGGCTACCAGGAAACAACCATTAGATGCCTTTTAAGACCTCACTTTAATGTATGAAACATTAGGAAAGTCAAATTACTATGACAAAATATTGAGTACTCCTTCATATCCATTGATTTGTAAAATGATATTTTAATGCCAGGTCTGATAGGAGACACACTTAGGTGCTTTCTATGAACATGGGAAAGACAAATCTGCAGCCAGGCACACAAAGAAAACAATTCTGGTGTCTGTTTAGGAGCAAAACTTAAACAGATAATTATAATGGTATAAAAAGAGATAAAAATTCAACAACAATTACACCATCAAGAAAGAAGGAAATGTAAAGTTGACCTTAAAAGATCTGTTACAAAATAAAACCAAACCAAAAACTGTGCTTATTGCTCTGCACTTGGAGCCCGCTTGGAGCTCTGGTACACTGTCAAGCTGAGAGTGCTAGAAGTTCTTCTGACTCTATTTATGTTTTCTTTTCCAAGGCCATAAAAGCATTTGAGTCTATATGCAAAATACACAAAGTTATGTATATATATATATAATTTATATATATAAATAACATCTGGTCTGGATCAGAGCCACTGTGTACATTCATTTGTTGGATTAAAACCCAACCTTGCTTTTAATAGTACCAAGGTCAAAACACTCTAAGATACTAGGTGAAAAGTAAGTGTACATTCTTTGGAGAATAATTTCATTTTTTAAAAGGAATGTAAAAAGAAGGAAAATTATTATTTTTTCTTCTTAGCTCTTCATAAAGTATTGCCATAAAAATACTCAAAACATGTGTTTTCACTTGCAAAATGAGAGCTTTACTGGATTTTTAGAGTACTTTGAAACTGCCCAGTTTACTCATAAAACAATGTCTCTTGAGACTGTTATCTTTAATATATTCAGCATTATTGATTTCTACAAAATTTTCTCTGTCAGATAGTTTGAGTTATAGTTGAATACCAGCAGTGGAATTCTCCAGGGTCACAGAGATAAATTGTACACTGGAAATAGAAGAACAAGTAATTGTGTCTCTTTCTTGATAACTCCAGTAAAACCAACATCTTCAGGCAGCCAAGCCAGCATTTCTGTCACATGGGTTCAACTTCTGAATAAATAGAATTTTTCTTCTGTTTTATTAGGGAGCTTGTTTTTTTTTCACTTTTTGTTCTTGTTAATTATTATAATTAGCGACAGTGTAGTTGAAACTTTGAGATAATCTGACTTTGCTAATATTTATATATGTTTTATTAGCTTTTTTTAATGGAATTTACCTTTTTTTTTTAACTTTAGTTATAGCAATTTCAAATATTGAAATATAGCAGAAGTACAATACTTAGGATAGTTCTACTCAGAGCAAGACATCTTTGTTTTGAACTGTTAGAGTCAATGCTGTTCAACCCAAATATATTGAAATCATGACAATAGAAGGATGCAGCACCTGTGTTTACAATGGTTGAACTTGGTTGAGGTTCAGCAGATAGTTTCATGATTCTGTGGTATAAAAAAATACAGATATGTCAACACAAGACTCAGACTGAGAAAACTCAACACGGTTGCTGGTTATGAAACCATGGATCAGGTGAAAACAGCTTTAGAGATTAGAAAGAGAGGATAAAAACATACAAACCATAGATTAAGAAGCTAATAAAAAAGTCTAAACCACAATTTTAAGAAAATTATATGTCTAAGCAAATTCTGATGTACATAAGGAGTCATGCTAAGATTGAGCCATGTCAACCTTGGACCATTATCACCATACTTTTAGCAAAATATTGAGATGCTTGATGACTCATTGCAAACTCCTTCCAAGTCTTTTCTAGTTCATTGAAGGAAACTAGCTATGTCAGACTCAGGATCTGGAATCACATTGGAAGAATGAACATAACACCCAAAAGATACTATAAAGTTAATGAATAACAACATTAAGAGTGTTATGGGGATTTTAAGGGTGCAATGAAGCTTTTCAGTAATAGAGATGATAAGATTTGGGCTTTGAGCATCCAATGTTAGCATCCTTGTACCTATACTAGCAATAATAACTCTTTTATAATTTGATTATCCTGTAAAAACATTAATCACACTAAAAACCAATTCCAGACAACACATAGAATGTGTTATGTTTTTGTTTATAAGATTTTTAGTACAATTTTTTGTCTTATGAGAGTTTTCTGCTTGTTCTTCTTGTCAAAATTTTCCTAAAGACTTTTTTGTTGTACAGTTGGAAAGATGATACTGATTTATCTTATACTAACAGATGTAATTCAGTTTTAGTGAGACATGGATCTTTATCTGTTAAATGTAGCACGCCGTTGATCAGGACCTTGCGCCTCATCTATTTCCCCTCACAAACATCTTTTTAAGAAAATATACCTGCATGGATGATGTCACACCAGGTGTATCCACAAAAAGCATTTTGAGTGAGTTTTGCTTATTCCATCTGCTGCATTCCTAGAACACAGCTCCAAAACTCTCTCTCTCATCCTATATAAATAGGAATGCTATTAATTTTAATACCCTAAGCCAACCTGAATGCAAGCAACTATTAATTCTTCTTCTAAAGATTATAGATTATCGAATAAAAACCCTAGGTTAGAAGGGACCGTGTAGATACAATTCCAACCCTTTTGCTGTGGTTAGGGATACTTTCCACTAGACCAGGTTACTCAGAGCTCCATCCAACCTGGCCTTTGAACTCTTCCAGAAATGGGGCAGCCACAGCTGTTCTGGAAAACCTACGCCAGGGCCTCATCCCCTTCATAGGAAAGAATTTCTTCTTAACATATAATCAAAAATTTTATGATTATTTCCTGCCACTCCATGCCCTCGCAAATAGTCTCTCTCCATCTTTCCTGTGGGTTCCTTTCAGGCACTGGAAGGCCACAATTAGGTCACCCCAAAGCCTTCTCTGTTCCAGGCTGAACAATCCCAGTTCTCTCAGCCTTTCCTCCCAGCAGAGCTGCTCCATCCCTCTGATCCCCTTGGTGCCTCCTCTGGCCTGGCTGCAGCAGGTCCCTGTCCTTGCTGTGCTGGGAGCCCAGAGCTGGGTGCAGCCCTGCAGGCTGGGATGGATTCCTTTATTGTGCCTACCTGCATGTTCACACACATGAATATGTCTATGTTCACATACCTCTATGCATTTCCTAACTTGCAAAAAAAGAAAAGAAAAAAAGAAAAAAGAAAAAGGGTGCAATTATGCTTTCAGTTGCTTATAAATCTGTCACACTGCTTCAACAAGCTTAATATTGACTTATTTGCTTGACTTTATTGACTTTTTCCTGCAGCAGTCCTTTTGTCTAATAAGACACAGTTCCTTTCAGATTACTTTACATCACATATCAAAAATAGCCTGATAAGTCAGCTTTGTTGGAGATGTAGCTGAACATATGCCTCATATGTCACCATTATACACATATATATGCATATATACATACATATACATGTATATATATATATATATATATATATATATATGTAAGATTTTAATGTAATTCTTACTGGAAAGAAAGCATAGCTTATGACAAAATTGATCTGACATGTGAAGGATGAACAGAGGTACATGATCTGACATCTACAACATTACAATGAAAAAGTCAATGGCTTCCTTTTAAACTCATTTTGAATACTATTAATCTTACAAAGCAATTATATTCTTCCAAATGTAGTTTTTAGTTCTGTTCCTCTAACTTCTCTCAAACCTTACTCATGGTAATGGCTTTGTTCACAGACCTGGGTCACAAATCCTTTCAAGGAAAATGAAAACTCAGGTTTCAAGGTCTGTTTCATCTGGGTTGCTGTCTTTATTTGGGGTGGAGGGAGTTGTGATTTTTTTTTTTTTTTTTACCTTTCTAAAAATGCTTTTCATGCTTTCTGTCATCGTTAATATTATTTCTAGCATTGTAATTGATCTCCTGCTAATTTTTCTCTTTGTGCATTTCAGGCACACTCCATTAGCTCATTCTTCTGAAGCTTGAGTAAACTTTCCCTGTACCAAACTGTTAGCTCTTTTAAGACTTATTTTCATACAAAAATAATACCAATATAATTATATGGATATAGTTAACACACTACAGTTCCTTCAAATTAGCACAGCTGTTCTGTTACACATTTAAGCCAACAGAGATGTTTCTTTAGGCACTGCTATGTGATAAATTCTACACATAATTTCATATTACTGGTCTTACTGGAAAATGTGCAGTTTCTGTAGAAAATTGTACCCTTAACCAATTTAATTGTGCCAGAATGAAATCTAATAATAGACATCTATTTTCTTTGGCTTGAATGCTGCAATAAACAAAAGATCAAGCTCTATATTTGATTACACAAAGGGCTGTATCCATAAAAATAAAATTATTAGCATCATGGGAAAAAGTATTTTCGTAAAAGAGAGTGAGTGGGCCCAGCCTTCTGCTATTATGAAATGTAGCCTTTCCATAGCAGTGTATAGAGAGGTTTAATTTTGTACCTCTGCAGTGCTAAATGACAGTGTTTAACATCTTACTACAGCAAAGATGAGCATAATTGATACTTGTGCACAGAAAGGAGACCATGCTAGGATCACACTTCATACTGAGTAATGAGTTCCCCTTTGACTGTGAGGCAGGATTTCCTTATATCTTATGTGGGAGTCTTGGAAGCTTAAGCCATGATTCCACTGAGGGCAGTCAAGGAAGCCTCTCTGTATCTTATGAGGCCCAGTGTTTGTTTTTAATAACAAACAAAAAACTTGCATATTTTTTGATATATATGTTCACAATGATGATATATTTTTTCTGTACTATGTTTAAAGATGTTTTCTTCTAAAAATGCTTAATTCCAATAATATTAAGATTTTAGTACATATTTTGAATGTGTTCAGCTTTCAAATTTATTAGGAGACTCATTTAAACTGCTAATTAATTGTTTCATTCATTATAGAAAATAATGAGTTTATCCAAAATCTCTAAAGCAACTAGGGTGCTTGGAAGAATTACTCTTTGGATATATTTACATAAAATAACTACTAAAATTATTCTGTGCTCTGTTATAGATCCTTGTAGCATTATGTTTTTGTGAGGCATTTAAAAATAAATGAATATAAAAAATACCAGGAATTAAGTTTTTAAAGAATATCAGTTGACACTCAGAAGTATATTAAAGCATTACATTATACCCCCCTGCTATGCTTTACTAGAAAAAACAGACAAATATTACAAAAACATTCACATAACACAGTTGTTAGCAAGAACTTAGTAGTAAAGAAATATTTGTCTTCCTGAATGGATTTAATTGCAAGTCATGAGCATAACTCATGACTGGTAAAGAACAATGAAATGCTTTTATTTTCCTAATGCTTTTGAAAGATTTCATTTTGTAACTTCTACTTATTGTTAAGTACCTTTAAGAATACAGTAAAATAAGGAAAACTTCAATAAATTAAGATTGAAATTAATTTAAATTTATTAGATTCAAAGCCCAAGCAATTAAAATTCGAATAACAGGCCAATTATACTGTGAGTTCACAAATCCCAGACACTGAACAGAGGACCTTGGGACCTGTGTGTTTTAGTGAAAAATTATCCCTGCAATTTTAAATCCTTTATAGAAGCATTACTTATCCAGGAAACCAACAGTGTTTCTTGATAGCAGTTGGGTTACAAGCTAAGGGTCTGTAGAGGTGTTCCATTAATCTGAGAACAGAGTTTTAATCTTCTTAATTTAGGCAAGAAAATCATCTGCCCATCAAATTTTATGGTGCTTTTAGTTTAGTTTATTTTACTTCCCTAAAGCGTGAAATTAAAAAGGAACAAATAAAACTCGTCTTCTCTCTTGTTTATGGGATTTTTTCCCTGCATTTTTTGTGGTAGCATAAAGCGCAGCAAATAGGATAAAAGAAGTCCATGCCTGTTTCCATGACTGTCATCAGCAAGTGATGCAATGATTTTGAGAAGTGAGGTAAGAGCTGTTCTGAATGCAGATGTGGATCAAAGCAGTGCACATACTGCAGTGCACACATGCTCTTATGGCTGTGCACCTCATAATATGGAAATATTTGGAATGGCAAACTCATCTGCAGAATTTTATATCTTATGGGATTGAGTTCTGTTCCTGAACACAGTAGCAACAATTTTGAACTGAGAAACATGTAAATGTGTTTTACCATTCTTCCTTGCAGGGAGAAACACAGCAAACACAGCACAGGATTTGGTTATTCCAAATGAAAAACATGGTAAGAATTGCTAGTATTTTTCACCTGTTTATAAAGAATTTTTATTTTCTTTATGGTCTACCCTTAGGGTGGGTTCTTCATTTCTCACACATGTAAAACTCTTCAAGGCCAGATGAAATGCAAACTAGTCAGTAAGGGTTCATAATTCATAACACATAGCAGTGTTTTCAAACTTTGTATAGTTTGCTGTAAAATCTGAGAGCTGAGGGTTCATCCATCACCTGTTTAATTGCCTGTAACAAACATTCAGGCAGCAAGAGGAAGAAGATGAAGGCAGGGAGTATATCATCAACATAAACTGCAATCAGGCTATTCTTCTGTTATCTTTATCAAATACAGTGCTATCCATTCCTGTCCTCAGGAGCAGGTTGGGAAAAGAAAAAACCATGACTGTTGTACAGATTTTTCCCATATGTACACTCTTGAAGTTTGTATATTTGATAATTTTATGAGGCCCCACCTGCAATGTTGCATTCAGCACAGGAAGGATAGGGACCTGCTGGAGCCAGGCCAGAAGAGGCACCAAGGGGATCAGAGGGATGGAACAGCTCTGCTGGGAGGAAAGGCTGAGAGAACTGGCATAGTTCAGCCTGGAACAGAGAAGGCTTTGGGGTGACCTAATTGTGGCCTTCCAGTACCTGAAGGGAGCCCACAGGAAAGATTGAAAGAGTTTCTTACAAGGGTCTGGAGTGACAATGGACAACAGCTTCAAAGTGACAGAGATTAGGGTTAGATTACAGATTAGGAAGAAATTTTTCCCTGCGAGGGTGCTGAGGCCCTGGCACAGGTTTCCCAGAGCACCTGTGGCTGCCCCATCCCTGGAAGTGTTCAGTGCCATGTTGGATGGGGCTCTGAGCAACCTGATCAATTGGAAGGTGTCCCTGCCCATAGCAGCAGAGTTGTAACAAAATGGTCTTTAAACCCCTTCCAACCCAAACCATTCCGTGATTCTACGAAGTACAGAATTTTATAACTGCTGTGTTTTGCTTGCAGCATTTCTTTTCCTTTAGGAATATGTAAAAGAAGGATGTTTAAATAACGATGCTTGCAAGCACATCACACATATTTAATGATTTCTTAAGGAATTGCTGTGGAGTATTCAAGATGATGGACATGAAAAAAAGATCATAGTCAGTACTGACTAGCCTTAAAGGTTGTCTGCTTGCCTGGATGAATAGTTTGCATTATTTCTATGTTTTCCCAAGGGGACTGACAGAAAGAAATTTCTGCATGGAAATTCAAGTACTCAGGGGTACTCAAGGAACTCCAGGGAATTTTCAATTAGTTTCCATCATAGTTGTATCTCTGGAGAACTGTGTGCAAACATAAAGCACTGGAAACCACCCATACCACTTTGCATTGTTCTGTTCTATCGTGATAAGAAAATGATATGTTTGGCAGCATAGGAAGCTTGGAGGTCAGTAAAAGCAAACAACAACAATAACAACAACAACAAGAAAAATCAAACAACCCCCCATTTAATTAAATAGTAGACAACTCCAAAAACATTGCTCCTAAAATAATTACTACTTTCAAGAAACTTCTGTCCAACTTTCATTATACACGTGTGTTCCTTAAATGAAATAGAAAATACTGGAATTGAGAACTGACAGATATCAATCTTTTTGAATCACTAGAACTCTCACCTTTGAAGTTTAGCACTCCAGTTTTTCTGAGAGAAAGAATAGTCCTCAAGATAGCAATCATAATTAATGCTGCAGTAATTAAGTTGACACTGAAGGTTTTCTGTAATGTTTTTATCCTCAAATCGTGTCATGGAACTTCAGATACTAATTGCCATTATTTAAATATGAATTAAGCATGAAGGCTTTCAAATACTGATGAAAATTCCAAATTAAACAAAGCTTGTATCTTTTATGTGTGTTATAAACCACAAGTCTATAAAACCAGAAATGATATAAAACAAGAAGTCTATTTAAAAAGGTTGACTATCCATCAATTGAACTACTGATTTCTAGGTATTCTAGCAGATCATTTCCACAGCTGGAGAAAATGAAATCTTTTGGACCAATTCTGTTTTCATACTTTATTTTCCCTGCCTAGACTTTATTTCATATATGAGCACTCTTTATTTAAAACAACAAAAAAATATCTGTCCAGCAATCCACTTCTCCTAAGACTAGCTGCAATGTATAAAACTTCCAAAAAAATCTGTTGCTAAATATGTAAATTTATAGCAAATAGACTTTAACTATCTGCTTATGGCTAGATGTTTGTTATGTTTTCTGAAGTTTATTACTGAGAATGTAGCAAAATGTTTCAACCTTCTATCTTTTATGACATAAAACTCTAAGGTAAAAGTTTTCCTTAACTGCTTTTATGTCAACAAACCAAGACCTTTCCTTTCAGAAATGAGCTCTTTCAGTTTTGAAAATATTTATTCAGAAAAATATAAATGAGCATTACATCTGATACAGCCAGGACTGACATAGAGATAAGACTTAATTCTAAATAGTACTGTTCTTTGGTAGGGATGTAACTGCAATGCAACTGTAATAAAAAGACTGAAGATATTCGAGAATGAAAAGAACCAAGTGAAAATTTGTTCTTTATTTCCCTGGCTCCTCTTTGGATGTATAAATGTGAAATTTTATTTTTCCATTCTTTGGAGCAGACAGATTGCCTAGCTACCTGCTTTTGGCACTTTTTGTTTGGTCTGACATGGAAAAAAAATAAACAGAATAAATTAAAATAAACACTAAGTTAGTATCTTCAGAATATTTTTCTCCCTCCATATGCCCAAAGATTTGTCATTTACTGGGAATATTTCTCCTTTATAATACTACCAGGGAGGCATTCTTGTCTGAAGAAAGAAGATAATTGGCCATGAGGATGGGTTTTATGTCTGCTCCAGCTTAGGCTTTCATGGGGCTGGAAAGGAATCTCTGCTCCAACACCTGGAACGCCTCCTCTCCCTCTTCATTCCACCTTTGTACTATCAGAGTTCACATGACACCACTCTCTTCCAGTTCCCTTATGCTTAATTACACGGGCACACAGACATTAAGGATATGGTGTCTCAATAATATCTGTTTAGAATGAGGTGAACCTCCAAACCTGCAAGAACTGGTCCTCAGTTAATATCAAAACTGCAGGCAGCATTTATATTCTGGAAAGTCAGCAATAACATAACCTTTTCAGTGGTAGAGAGTCTTTTTAGCATCAAAAAATGATACATGTGTATGTTTGCATTTTAATAAGCTTCTTTATGTGGTGTTTTCAGTATGGATGTGTGCAAATACCGGGTCAAGAAAAATACATGGCAGCACACGCTGCCACTAGAAAATAGTAATCATCCCTTCCCACAGTCTTCAGGCAGAAAATATAAAGTTACAGCAATTCAAACTGGAAAAAAAATCTTCCTCTTTTTTTTTTTTTTCAATTTAAAAAGACTTTTTCTACCTTTTCATTTTCCTTTAGATTTGCATGTAAGTGCTCAAGCCTGCAGCATCAGCTTTACGAACCATTAACACGCAATTGTCCTGCACAAGTTATCACAAGTTTGTATTTACTTGCTCTTTTTGGTCCCTGAAAAGTAATACATGCCATAATACAGAGAGAGGAATCCTGCCTCTGGAAGACTGTTCTGTATTTGTTCATAAAGCAGTTCTGAAGAATCCTATCAGTAACTGACAGTTTTAAATTAATTACTCAGTTGGGAAACATTTCTATTTGCATTCAATAAAATCAAATTCAATAAAATATGGTCAAATTTTCTTAAGTGTAAGAGCAGAATGAACTCTTGACTGGGCTGACTGAGCAGGCAAACAAGCATTCAAAATTTCTAGGCTAGAGTGAAATTTGTTTGGCAGTGATTCATGATGTCTTGTTATCATTCAGACAATCTCAGAAATTTCATATCTAAATGCTTACACATACCTTGCCCAAATATATGGATAGGAGTCTAAAAATAGATGCAGCTATAACAGCTAGTAATGCCTGTAACTGCATTTGCAATTAAAACAGTTTTTCTAATGATATTTACCCTGCTTTCATTTTTTTCTGCATCTCCTCAGCATGTAACTGCAAAGAACTCCTGTGACTGCTGCCTGCTTCTCTGAACATCTAAACTGCAACATTTGCTTATCATTATCTCCTCTTGATTTCCCAATTAGTCTCTTCTCTTGACAGCTTAATGCCTTGTTTTACATACATCCTCAAAAAAAAAGTAGTATGTCTCTGGTATTTCAGAGTGCATAACTCTGGGATTTGCTCAAGGAAGGATTTTCTGACACCTTAGGTATTAGAGATTTTCATGACCATAATACGTAGAATCAGAAATTATGAAAACCTAAACCTTAAAACTATCTCCCCTACTACTTCAGAGGATGTGGGTTAGCAATATTCACACTTACACAGATAGATGTCACCTCTGCTGTATTAGTTACCCAGCTTCCCCAAGCTGGATGCTATCTGCATGTAGCTTAAATTATTACCTTAATTTCTCTGTATTTGTGTAGTCTCTCATTGTATATTCCCTACAATCCACCTGAGGTGAAGTTGGTTTTTATTTTTTCTTTGTCTGTTTGAACAACCCTTGGTTTCACATGCCTCTAAACCTGCTTGCTGTACTTTTGTGTCATCCCAGGAAAAATTAAATTCCTTCCTATACTTTTTGAACAGGAAGCAGCACTTCCAACCACTTGGGAGCTTTCTGATGTTGAGTTTGAAACTAGGACATATTCTAGGAATTTATTAATTTCACTGCCTTGTTGAAGCACTAAAGTGCCTTCTCATGGTTGTTGCATGCGCTCATCTGTTTAAGCAAACATGACATAAAATTTTCCTCAATTTATTAAAGACTTTTAGATCTTACAGGACAGAATGCATTAAATGTGAACAGTTGCTTAAAGTTGATTATTTAGGGACAGTTTAAAGTGTTCAGACACCTACATCTCTTTTTTGGCTCCTAACTCTTTATTGATTTTCACATGTCAGACATTTCATTCACAATTAACATTGCTCATAGTCAAATATCCTGTTCTTCTGCCAGCATGGATTTAAGTTGAATTAGATCTTTTGTGTCAAGTGGCTAACTAGATGTGTGTGTGGGGGGTGAATTTAGCTGGAAAAAAATTAATATAAAAGCAACAGGCTTTTCTGGAAAAAGTTAAAAAGGTCATCTTCCAATTATTTTTACCAGCTACATTCTCAAATTAGGCAAGCTTATGTTCTGCATTTTATCATCATCTCTATTGGCCCTAGGTGAGTTTCCATAATGATGATTGGTAATATGAAGGCACTTACGTCTATGAGACCTTTTCTAAATGCTATATATGTTTAATGTTACAAATGGTGCTATTCCAGAAATAAAAAAAAAACCTTTCTCTTATTAAGGAACTAAATTTGAATGTAACTTACTATAGATGTCTTGAAGGAGAAAAAATAGTTTTTTACTTCAGCGTTACAATGGCTTTAAGAGCTGCCATCATAGAATAAAAACTCAGAGCGAAGTGCATCAGCACCCATCTAAACTGTATGCTGGTGAATTTTATGCATTCATAGAATCCTAGAATAGTTTGGGTTGGAAGGGTCCCTTAAAGGTCTTGTTGTCCAATCCTGGTGCAATGAGCAGGTACTACTCAGAGCCTGTCCAATCTTACCTCAAATGTTTCCAGAGACGAGGCACCTACAACACCTCTGAGCAATCTGCTAGAGTATTTTACCATGCTCATTGCAAGAAAAGTTCAATCTTCTATCTCATCTGAATCTACCCTATTTTGATTTAAAACCACCACCCCTTGTCCTGTCACAACAGGCCCTCCCAGAAGGTTTGCACAGGAAGGCTGTGGAAGGTCACCCTGAAGTCTTCTCCAGGCTGAACAATCCCAACTCTCTCAGCCTCTCCTTTTAGGAGAGGTGCTGCAGACCTTGGGTCATTTTTGAGCCTCCTCTTGATTCTGCTGCAGGCCTCAAGTCATTTTGTATCCTCCTCATGTCTTTCAAGTACTGTGGACTCCAGACCTGACCCATGGACTCCAGGTGGGGTCTTAACCAGAACAAGATCATGGCTTCAAAGCTTAAAACTTGAGGTGAGGAGAGTTTCTTAGATTTATATCCTTCTTATGCAGGACCCAAAAAAAAAGTGACTAGTGAGATATATTGGTGCTATAAATGCAAGATTTTAGCACACTTCCTTATTCAAGTACCACATTATTTTCCCTTTTCCCCCCTTTTATCTTCCCTCAGCTGTCATTGATGTTGTCTATAGCTTGGAGGAGAATCAGATAGCCAGTGGATGTTTTAAATTCAGTCCTTCATGTTAACGTAGGCTATGTTTCTCACAGAAATCTGCTTATATTTTCTAATAGCATATCTCACAGAAATCTGCTCATATTTTCTAATAACTTTGTGGTTGTCCTACTCTTTTTTTTTCTTCAGCTGCATTGAAACTCAATTCTTTGGTTATAGATTCCCAAGTTATCAAGGGGTTTTTTTGTTGTTTTTTTTTTTTTTTCTATGTATACTTCTGATTTTTAAACCCTTTTTCTTATTAAGTATATCCCTCCTAGCTACTGCCCCCAGTGCAGTCAACTCAGTAACCCTCTGGTTTGGAACTCATCTATATCTTACCACTTACTTATTTCCTAATTGTTTTCATGCTTCATGAAATGGGCAAGAAAGCGGGGAAAAAAAAACTAAAAAACCAAAAGCAAAAACAAAAATAAATAAACCATAACAGCAACAACAACAACAAAAAACCACCAACAAACCAGTTAGGCTATCTAAGTGAAACTTCTTAGGAAACACCTAAGTACTCTTGAAATCCCATCTGGACCACTGACACTGCCATGCAGAAGGGACAGTGTTAGTGTTTTCTTTCAGAAAGGCTTCTGACAAATTGAATTTGTCCACTGCCTTACCAAAAATTGAAATATACTTGTTCATCTATGCTCGTGAAAGAAACTACTGTTGTGCTGTTGGATACATTCTTTTTATTCCATACAGGAAAGCTTTCTCCAGGGGGACTTTAGCAGAAAAAAAAAAAACAACAACAAAAAACTGAAGATTTATTTATTTATTAAAGCAGACTAAAACATTTCAGTTTAAAACCTACTTGGCTTATTTGAATAGCAAATAAAAACTATTATTTTAATGATCATTATTAAGCACTGAGCACTCTCTTCTTCCTCTCTTTTCTCTCTTCAAAAATCCACTGCAAGCTGCTGGCTATGCAGCTTGGGGGGATATTGAATTAAACATAAATTGAATAAAATTTTATTTTATTAAAGACTATCTGGTCCAAGATACCAGGGTAAAATACTGTGGTTTCTTTAAAATCTTTATTTTGTGTAAAGACTAGTTCATAGTCATATTTCTCAAACTTTATTAATAGAATGTAATCAGTGAGGACAAAATAAAAAACAGAATTAAAGACTTCACAAAGATGAACAAATGGAAACAAACTGACTGAGTCAGATGACTGGTTTATGTTCAACACTAAAAATAATCAAAATAATAACTTTCATATACTGATTGTTCACCTTTCAATGAATTGTTGCAGGCAAATCTAATACTTTAAAGAAGATATATCCTGGTTAGTGAACCCTTATCTTCTTCTGACATGGAACACATTTCTATAGATTGCACTGTTGAAGCCAAGTAATTGGATAATCATTTTTGTCACACACAGACTAGAAATCCCCTTACACTAGGAAAAAAAATCCAAAATGTCTCTTTTGGGTTTTTGAAGCATATATGGAAATTAAACTGTAAAAATATGTAGGTGAGTGAAGAACTATCAGTGAGCAATATTCCTAAATATGGTCTAAAGTATTTAACTGTCAGAGGTAATAATTTATAAGCCAGGACTGCAGACATTTTCCTGATAGATCTGAGGGGCATGTTAATGGAGCACAATGAAGACAGATAGCTCCATTCTAATGCCATCCAGCAGACAGCCGCCTCATGAAATGCATCTCTGCCAGTGCCCATCAATCTCACCCTGCTGGCCGCTTGGATTAGACACAGAAAAAGTACTCCTGTGAATCTTTAAAAGGCTGTTTCTGTCTTTTGGGAAGTTGTTTAACGTTGTTTTCGTTTTATGGATTTGGCTGGACTTTAATGCAGACAGGAGCCTGAAGACCTACCCTTATAAAATCCTGTGAAAATAGACAGAAACATAAATTTCATCTTTAATGGTTCACCCACTTGAGCTTACCCTGCTTTACAGTGTGTACTGTTGTATTGGTTTTGAATCAGATGTGTAAGTTTATTTATAAAAAAGGGCAATTTAACAATTTGATAAGGTTTAGATATAAATATGCAAAGTTGAACTTTATATGGCCATGTTCCCCCCATGGTAACAAACAGTCTATCATTTGGAAATGTTTTAAACTCAGTGGCTTTATAAAAGAAGGGACTACATCAGTTAATTTTAAATTACGTTCCTTTTCAGTGATTTCTCCTTTATTTTTTACAGTGAGACTTCATATCAAGCTGCTTGCAAAGAGCTAAGTCCAATTCTCTTACTTGGAACAATGCTGAACTCAGCAGTGTGGTACTAAGTGCCATTAAATGTGGTGACTCCTAAGTCACAAAAATGAGTTGTTTTGTGACATTAATAAGAAAGAGGAGCCTCACAGCCTAAGACCTCTAAATAACATTCATGAATTTTAACACAATTTGGGCAAAATGCTGTTTGTTACCTTATATTTAAGTATCTTTAAATATGTGGATCTATTTCTTCTAGTATCTTTCATCTGCATCACTTCCAGCTTTGGACACATTTTTTCTTCTTTCTTGTACAAGTGAAGCTTTACCTGGACACATCTGTGTAATGGGCAAGGAGATGTACCAGCAAACTGGTGAGGCTAACCTAAATTTTCATCAGCTTGTAAAAACGCTGGTCTCTAATAGAAATGGTGCTTTGAGCATTACAGGTCAATTATTTTTCCTTATTCACAAAGGACTCCATAAGATCACAAGGATATAAATGACTCCCTCCTGGTTAGTTTTTCAAATAACCTGTTGTGTAGATACACAACCAATTTACACTCAAGTTCCTGAAAATTATAAAAGCTCTGTATGATAAAACTCTCTAATTTTCTTCATTCTGAAGACAGTATGAGAGCTTGGACCCTCCAAGCCAAAATGCTGGAAACAATGATCCGCCACAAAATTTTGGTAATGTACATGCTGAAATTTAGGTGAAAATAAAACTGTCTTAAATTGGACTGTATTGTACTGAACTATGGTCCTCCAAAAGTCAACAAAATAACTATTGTTATTTTTAAACTTACACATTGAGTTTAAGTGCTCACAGAAAACTCCCTTTCTTCAGAAAACACTGAGAATAATTTTATTCTTCAGAAAAAAGTATCCAAAGCCATCTGCATTGCAGATAATTTTGATGTTCAGTTGTCACAAACTGCAAGAAAGCTGCATGAAGTATTTTATTTCTTTTGCTTTAAAAAGCCATGAAGAAGACATATCAGCAGTTGGTTATGGAGAAAGGAAGACAGGAAATCTTGCCTGTCATCTGGACATAGTTAACATGTGAGATAGGCGAGGAGTTGTGATGATTGATTCTGTGCCAAGTTCAGAGCTTGATTTTCAAAAGTACTATTAATAATGTTCAATTCAGTGGTCATTATGAAACAGTTTAACCCCAAGTTCATCCAGCCTTAGCAACTTTTTCCTATTTCTCTGAGATGCTTGATTTACTTTATCTGTGATTTTTTTCTGCTCTGATACTATGCATTACAGAGTTCTAGATGTATGCATTTGCAATATCATGAGTTAATGTCAGGGGTGTATTTTCAAATTTGATGTGTGAGATGCAGTATTTGATGGCTTCCTCTTCCACCTCCATTTTGCTCTAGCTTAAAATGGTGACTGTCATTTCAGTCTGAAATCCCAGCTTATTCCTAGAGAAACGTGGTGAGTTCACACGTGGTGTTGTGATTGCCATAAGAAGAAGAGTTGATACAGAAAAAAAATGAGTGGTGATGCAGAAAGGAGGAAAAAAAAAATGGGAAGATGTAACTTGCCAGTCAGAACAAGAGCTCCTTGGAGAAAATGAGAAAAAATAAAAAGGGGTAGGGTGGGAGTGGTGGGAAACCAGCAATGTAGGAATCTGAAAATATCACCAACATGATGATTACATCAGGAGCACCAACAGAAACAAGTCCTGCAGAGACAGAAGTCTGATCAGCTTTGTTGGGTGGTAATCTACCTGTAATATCATCTGTATGTCTCTTGTTCACAGAATTCTAAAAATAGACCAAATTCTAAAAACAACAACAATTTAAATGGAACTAAATTTACTCAGTCTACACTGTCAGAATACATTTCACCCTGTGAGTTTCGGAAGTACTGCTTGGTAAGGTGATACATCCTTTGGCACAGATATATAAATTATGGATTTGTACATTTTTAATTTTCTTTCCAAATGCAACAAGGACCCTATTAGCATATCCTTTAATTACTTGTTTAATATTAAGCAGGTGAGCAGAACCAGCAATGAAATGAAACTGGAATATTTTATCTAGGGAAGGATAACTCACATTCAGGTATGGAAACAGAGGGGAAATGGATTAAGAGAGGGAATCTGCATATTTTTTATTACAGAAGGTGAATATCAAGAGATTTGATTGCTGTTCCTAAAGAGTGTCCTTCAGGTAGTGAAGCAATTTTGCTTTGTGTGGGCTTCTCATGTTTCACCATAGTTGCTAAATATCCATCTCAGCACGGTCATGATCATGCTAAGGTGTTTAAAGATTAGTACTTCTGCTTTGACAGGAAATTTTAAGTCCCTCAAGTACCTACTGAACTAGCTTTAGATCTTATCTTCAGATCTGAAACTGATATTTTGAAACATTTTTTGGGAAACTGCTTATCAAAATATTTTCATGCTAGAGTCAAGAATGCATTGTTACCTATTCCATGGAGAACTGATGCAAAATCCTACAAGTTGCTGCAGAAAAGAGTTGTGGTCTTCTGGTCTTTAATTTTCTCTGCATTTTTGTGCACATATGCATTAATGGTAAAAAGAAAATTCCAGTTATTGAGATTTAATATGTTTATTTGCCAAATATATAATTATTTCCTTTTTATGAATATCACAAAATCCTAATTTAAAGGACAGAACAAAGAAATTTCCCCTGTCCCTTCTACTTGTGTCAGCAGTACATATGCAGAGCATCATTTGAAAAAGTTCAATATGAGATAACAGAGGTCTCAATTTGTGCATTTACTTATGTTTTGGAAATATAACCCTCCAAACTTTTCAAATCCTTACATTTTTTTTCTTTTTCTTTTCTTTTTTTTTTTCAGTTGAGGATGGTGTTGTTTTTTACCCCCGTAAAAGAAATGAGGACTTGCCTTAAAGAAGTCTTTCTAGAATAGGTTGAATTTTACACTCCACAACAAGGACTGGACAAACTAACTGTATCATCCCTTTCCATTGGTCTAAAAAATAATTTTTTTCTCTGGACTGAGATCTTTGTCTTTAAACTGGATACAAATAAAGGGTGACACTGGTCTTTATATGAGTAAAATCAACGCTTAACCTCTACAACGGAACACTTTTGCTGATATTCAAGGATTTTACAGCTATATTTTACCTGTTAATATGTACCTGTTAGCATATTTTACCTGTGTAAAATCTCTGCATCAGGTTATTACGAAAGTTGGGTCCTGCCTGTGTAAAAAGTAATTTTCCCTCTTTTTTATAAGCCCCTCAAAGTACTGCAAACCTGCAATAAGAGCCCAAGCTAGATGACCCAGACATGACAAACTATGCCAATCTGGTGTATGTTGGTGTGTGTTTAACAGAAAGAGTTCAGGTACCACCAACAAGATGAAAAAAATATTGTATCTCCATGTTATTCATTCAGCAACAAAGCTGGGCTGAATACGAATTTATTTTATTATGAGAAGTGCTCTCTAAAAAACATTATTAATATTGTAAAAGCTAAAAGTACATCCAAAAATTTATGTTTATAATACAGGAAAAAACACCAGATATTTCTAAAACTGCAGAAATAGGAATAGTACAACAGGGTTCCATCTGTCTTGATACCTAAGCATCTGTTTCACAACTTAGTTTTCTGATATTAGTCAATCCTAATTTTAATTGCAATTGTCATCAGGAAACTGGTAGGTGGGATCCCACAGAATGCAGCTCAGAAGTGCAAAAATACTCAGGAAAACTGGCAGCTTTTTAAAGACTATGCTCCAGTTACAACAGCAGCTTATCTCAATAGGCAGTAAAATAAGGAATTTTATCAGGCTTGGCAAAACACACAGCTCAAGTCAGAGCTCCAATGCAGAAAGGGCAGAAGCAGAAATAAGTAAAAACAAGGAATTTAGGAACAATGCCTGATTTTGTAACTGGAGACAAATATAAAGCTGTCATTGCCTTAGTCTTCACCAACAGGGTCGTCTCTGCCTAGAAGGAAGGTTGGAGTAGGAGGAGAACAACCTGGGGTGGATGAGGATCAAGCCAAGGACTGCTTTTAAGAACTCAGAATCACAGAAGGGTTTGAGCTGGAAGAGTGCAGTTCCAACCCCTCTACCATGGGCAGGAACACCTCCCACTAGACCAGGCTGCTCAGAGCCCATCCAGCCTGGCCTTGGAACTCAGACTCAATCCACAGAAGTCCACAGGAAGTGGCCAGAGTGCGCTATGGCCAAAGGGCCAATGGCCTTGCCACTCTTATCACCTTTGATATGCCAGAGGAACTGGAGATGACAGGAAAAGAGCTAAGGACTGGAACAAGGCACATCTTGTACATTTTCCAAAAAATCTAAAATGATGACCCAGTCAAATGCAACCTGGCCAGTTTCACATCCATCCCCGAGAAAAACACTGAGGGAATCTCCTTGGGGAATATTTTTTACCACATGTAGAAATCACAGAGTGGCAACAATCAACAAAGATGGACCCAGGAAAAATTACTCCTGACTAACATGATTGCCTTCTGGGATTTAATGACTGGATTTGTGGATGAGGGGGAATTCAATGGATATCATTTACTGTAATTTTTACAAAATTTTTGACCCTATCTCTTGGTATATCATTGTGTCAAGTTAAGACCTTACTGGCTTGATGCACACATGAACTAGATGGGTAAAGAAACAACTTGGACAGTTAATGGAGAGGGAGTCATACTCTTCTGGAGGCCAGTAAAAAGCATAGTATTGAAAGGTCTAGTTTATCATCTGTCTTGTTTATGATCATTATCTGGAAGAGCTGACAGAGTGCTTGCTTGCCAAATTTGTGTAAGTTGAGACAAGAGAGGTTCAGGCTGTACAGAAAGAAAAACCTTTTTTCCCTGCGAGGAGAGGCAAGTAGCAGAGCAGGCTGCCCAATGAGGCTGTGCAATATCTATTCTTAAAGATTTTCAAGATCAAGCAGGGCCTTGAAAAGACCTGAGCAACCTGGTCTGATCCCAAAACTGATCCTGCAGGACTTTAGACTGGAGATTTCTCAAGGTCCATTCCAACTGGAATTATTCTTTGACCCCATGATCATTTATAAACACTGGTTTAAAATGGTATCTGGAGAAGACATCTCCACAGAAGCCGTCTCTCACTTGATTCTCAATCTAACAATATTAATGAGGCACTTCACCTTGATTTTATTGGTCATTAAAGTAATATTTTAACCCAGTAGCTGGAGTATGTGGTTGATTATTGAACTAGTTCAATAAAACTAACTGGAAAAATCTATGGATAAAGCATTCATTTCATTGGAAAATGGTTCAAGCCTGCTTCAGGAGGCAGATATGAAATAACTAACCAGTAGAACACAGAATAGTATAGGTAAACTTGGCCAGGAAGTTTAAAGCAGCACTAAACAACCCATAGCTTTCCTACTCAGCTAAGTTACCAGCACTGGGCATTTTGAACTTCTGCCAGACAGGCCTCTGGGAGCATGTTTCATATCAGCAATAGTCAACCTTTCCTCAAAAGGATTTTATTCTGTGTGCTCTGCTCTTTTCTTTAGAGCAAAGAGGGCTTAGGTGAGAGAACTGATGATACTGTGAAGAGCTGGTACAAAGGCACCTGACTGTCTTTTTTAAGAGGCTTATCCAGTTTTCAATAACTCACTCAGATTTGGTCAATAAACACACTTCACACAAAACTGAGTTTTGCTCATATTATTTGAAACACTCTGTTGGTTTTTTCCCCACACAGATAGTACCAATAATGTCTTCTACTGACTTATCTCCTACTTTTGCTGAGCACAGGCTTTGAGGTTATTGTGCCTGTTCCTGTACAGTGATGGGTTGACACTGCATATGGCTTGACTGAAACCTTTGCCACTCTCCACCAGCTCTCTGAATGAAAGCTGGACTGTACTGTTTGCTGAGAGGAATTTCATGTAATGAACAGAAAAGTAGGTAGTCTTCAGAGCATGTACCTTATATTCAAATGTGGTTCTGGTTTTTTAATGTATTAATTGCATAAAAGAATCTACTGAAGGTAGCTTTAAAATAAACTCTTTAAAATGTTCTGAATGTTTCAAATTATATATTGTTTGTTACTATATCACGCCATGACCACACGCCATTGTGTTGGAAACAAATATATTTAATTTTAATACACTTAAATGAAATACTTCCTCTTTATTAACTAATATAGCCACTGCTTTGTGACTTTCTGAACACTCTATTCTCAAAATGTCTTGATAAGACATTAAATGTATCTTAATAAGATACATTTAATCTCTTTCTAGTGTTAACATGTAAAACTTATTTTAGGGTTCTTATTCAGTTGATTTTTATTTTGCACTCAAGTTCAATGTTATGGACAATACCCTTGAAAAAATACCCTTCTTCTCTTCTCTTCTCTTCTCTTCTCTTCTCTTCTCTTCTCTTCTCTTCTCTTCTCTTCTCTTCTCTTCTCTTCTCTTCTCTTCTCTTCTCTTCTCTTCTCTTCTCTTCTCTTCTCTTCTCTTCTCTTCCTTCCCTTTTCCCCTTCCCTTTACTTTTTCTCTAATTTTCTTTGTCTTTTCTTATTTCCTTTATTTTCTTTTATTCCTTATCCTTTATTTTTCCCTATAAAAACCTCTAAGAAAAATTCTAAATAGATTAAGTAACTATTAATTGTTTTTAGAAAATAAATCACACATCACTTACCTGTAAAATTTTCAACTTGTTGTTAAAATGCAAACATATATGAAAGTTTTAAGAAAATAGCAGGAATTACAGGAAAGAACATTTTTTTACTGTAGCTGAGTCTTTAGCACTGTACAATAGGGGTAACTTGATAAACATTTGCAAAACCATACTCTCAATTTCCTAAGAGTTCTAAAAGAATCTGAAAGACTTACAGATTTTGGGGGTTTAAGCTCTAGGTGATCATTTTAACTTTTTGACAGTGTTAAGTGTCTCACTTGATTCTGTTCCACCCTTTGACTTGTGAACTATTTGAATCCCACATCAAACTTGTCAAGTACAGCAGAACCACTGCAAAACCAACAGGGCAAGGGCCAAAGCAGGGTCGCACTTCTGAAGAAACAGCATTCATATTTCTGAAGGCTTCCTCCACAGGACAGAAAAAGTCTCTGAGAAATAAATCTGCAACCCAAAATAGTCACTTGTTCTTGACACTTAGCTGTGTTTCTCATAATATGAATTACACAAATTTGTTTCCATGGGCACAGCAAGTAATTGCCTTTTTTAAAGAGAGTAAATATTTTACTTGTCCTTTTTCTTGTGCTTTCTACCTCCTGGCATTGAGAGCTTTATCTTTCTGTTGTTAGCTAACCAGGAGTTTGACAACCTTATGTTATGTATGTGTGTGTATGTAAATGTCTGTTTATACAATATCCATTTTGATTTAAAATAATTAGATGGGTTTTACATTGGATTCATTGATTTAATGATCCTTTGCTGACTATGGAGTTTTAAGGAACTATAATTTGCCTTTTAGATACATCTGATATGGTTAAAGAAGAAGTAAAGTTATGCTCTTCTCACCATGGAAGTCATGCTAATCGTGGTTAATCAGACTGAATCATCTTGTAGAGAACTTCCAGGCTTCAGAGCATTATCAGGAAACAAAGGATAGAATCAAATTTAATAATTCAATGCCTGGAAAATAAGAAGAACATGTAACTGTCAACAAAAAAAAAAAGAAAAGTAAAAGAAAAGAAATTTCTAATGACTATATGAGAATCAAACTTTCAAAATTAACATTGCAGTTAGAGAGCACAGTTGCAAAATTATCATGGCTTTTAATTTAAAAAAAATAACTTTTAAATAAGAACATACATTCAACAACATTTTGCTACATTACCTAGATTACGCCATCATAAAGGAGGAGGTCATGTGGAATACTCAGTGATATTCAAAGGAATCCAAAAATAGCCCAAGTTCCTTAGTGTCAGAGTTAATTGCAGATGCCCAGACTTAGAGGATTCGGTTGTATTAGTGGGAGCCATCTCTCAGTACAACTTAGATTAAGTGGGTTTAACAGCTGTGTGATGTATTGTAGCACCATATTGAAAGCAGCTTCTCTAAAACTGGCTTCTGAGAGCAGTTGGTGAAATATCTTGTGCCTTTTTATGTACAGTTCATTTAAGATATTGCATTTATAGACGACAAGAAAGCTCATACTTTCATGCACAAAGCTGAATGACAGATTTTAATGAGATTTTTGCAAGACCTGTAAAAGAAGAGTACAGATTCCTGATGCGCCAGCTGAAGTTCTGTAAAAGCAGAGCCACAGTTTGCCCCATTCAAATTCTTAACAAGTGGGAGATGAAAATATGGTGACACGACAGAAAGAAGCACCAATAAATTATGAAACTATGAGATTGCTCTCCTTCCAGACATGCACAATAAGGTTTTTTTCTCTCCTACATCCAGAAGAAACTTATTCAATATTTTTGTCATACTTAGGCCTGATTCAACAGTCATCGTTACATGACTACAAAAGGATGAACACGGTATTTTATCAACTGTAGAAAAAAATTAAGTTGAATATCAAGAAGTGTTTGAAGTGAGTGTGAGATGTGGACACTTGTAGGCTACATGAATGAAGAGGAGTGATTTCTTCTTACTGTCTTCTCCTAAACAATATGACTCTTCGTAAAGCATTATATCTGATGAATGATGCATGACTTTTACCCTGTTCAAGTCTCAATGAAAGAACATACCACTGAGGATATGAAGAAAGACAAAACTCATGGCAGCTTTCCAATGTGAAATTGTGTATCCTCGTAAACACTACACTAAGTTCAAAAAGTAAAGTACAGGTGCTGGGTTGCAAAATAATTATGCGAAAGAATGATGACAAAATTATTTCTTTTGGAGGGCTACAGCAGCTGTCAGTCATTTTAGAAGCAATTAAAAATTGGCTTTTATAAAGCAAAGAAAAACAATTAAAAATCAAACAATTTGTTTTGTAAACAATAAAACTAGGGAAAGATGAAAAATAAAACTGTAAACATAAAGTGGAAAACAAAAATACAGTGGCATTGAAAGCAGCAAAGATGAGACAACATCCTCTATGTACTTGAAACTACAATTATTCCTTCTCGTCAACGGTGAATCCCACGATCAAAAAGTTCTCTTACGTTCCTTATGTTTTCATTTATGATCTCCTGCATGCCTCAAGCTCTAGCCTAAAATACTCAAACCATCTCACATTATCCTTCATGTATCCTTCATGTGCCTACAAGCTGAACATGTGTTTGAGAGAGCTCAACAATAAATCCTGCAGGTTTCCATCCTGGTTTAAATATAGCTGGTGCTGGTCTCAGTCTAGGGTTTCTTCAAGTAGTTTCAGTGTACAAGAAATTTTAGAAATAAAGACTGGTCAGTACTGGTTTTCTACTCAAGCATAGTCTCAAAAAGCCTTTAGTCTTTCATTTTACAAATAGTCTCAATTTAATATATATATATGTAGTCATAAGAACATGAGAAAAATTCATTAGACAAACTTGCCAAGTTACATGCTGACTAAGAATCCAGTTCAATATTTTGATTATTTGAACATACACAGGTAATATAAATGAGGTAACATTGACCCGCAAAAAAATGTGGGACTTTATTTGTTTTTATAATAACAATATAAATAATAGAGTTTGCATTTGGGACAAAAGTCATAAAAACCAAATTCAGCTCCCTGCGAGTATAGGAAAAAGATTCTAAATCCAGATTTACAAAGTAAAAGCCTGGTTTAGGTATCAGTGAATATGGGTTTTATTGAAAATTATTTTTAAAAAAGCAGTTAAAAACGTATCTATTATATATATATGTGTGTGTGTGTGTGTTTGTGTATGCATATATATATTTATATGTATAGTTCCAGAGAAATAAAAATAATATAGTTATTGTTTGGTTTTGCCATATGAAAGAATCTGATATTTTTGGATAGTAAAGGACATAGTTAATAATCTCCAAAATAAAATATTTACAAGAAGAAATATAATTTTCTGTTCCTAATAGGTTCCTGATTTTAGTTTTTTCCCAGTCTCTTTCAAATATCATTGAAGTTACTTACTCAAGGATAGCCCCATAATAATCAAGAGATTCAGGTGATCAGACAGGTACCAGAAATAACATCATAAAAAGCTGGAGAAGAATGTTATTTAAAGAATGTGTCCCTATGTTTCCTTCAGCCCCAAAAAGATATTCAAAAAAGAAATACCTTTGAAAATAGCTAACACAAGTTCAGAAAACTCATTACCCTGATAAAAAAGATGATTAAATCATAAAATATATTGCAGTTAATAATCAAATATCTGCATTAGTTTTTGTTTTTTACAAGAATTTTACAAGTGTCATTTTACACTTACATAACCAATATAGAAAACAACATAAAAGGATATTAGGTCAGTCACACAGGGTGCTTGGAAAGTTGTGAAAATTTCAAACATATACTAAAGGGGAGCTGCAATAAAGATGGAGACAAACCTTTTAGCAGGGCCGGTGGCAATAAAACAAGGGGTAAATGGTTTTAAACTAAAAGGGGTCTGATTTAGATTAGAGATAAGGATGAAGGTTTGTTCCAGCGAGGTTGATGAGGCACTAGAGCAGGTGACCTGGGGAGGTGATGGAGCTCTGTTCCTGGAAACATTCAAAGCCAGGTTTGATGGGGCCTTGAGCTGAGCATGTCCCTGGTCATTGCAGAAGGGGATGCACTGGATGCACTGGATTGCCTTTAAAGCTTCCTTCCAACCCAAACAATTCTGATTCTATAATTCCATGCTTATTTTGGCAGTAGCAGCTTGGAGGGCCCAGTAGAATAGAAAAATGGGTGCATTGACAGACTTATTCCTATCTGTTACTGGGTCAGCACACATGTGTAGTTAGAAATCTCACAGTTGTGTAATTTTTCCTTTTTAAAATTAATGTTGAGTTAATATTTTAGGAAAACACGCTCTCTTGGCATTACAGTGGAAAGGATCTTTTAGGAAGAAAGTGCCTCATTTCTAGAGAAAGAAAAAAAAATAGGCCTCCCCAAGAGTATAAGAGTTTTCATTTTCAAATTATAATATATGCCCAGAAGATTGGGAACATATTAAAATTCTCAAGCTATGACATTTTTCAAAATATAAAACATTTTACAATAAATTAATAATTATCAAAGTAATTTACTCACTTGTGTTTAAATTAATCACTTTACCTTTACCTTTTTACATAAGCTGATTAGATTTCAATTGTACATTAATCATGATTAGCATTTTGTATTTTTGTTTTGATTGCATAGATAATATTTTTAATCATAACTGAGCAATATTAATTAACACTTATAAATTTTTAGATGTGCAAATGAAATTGAGCAGTAGCAGATTCCTGTTACATTGATGTTTGGCTTTAAACATGACTGGTTTTGGAGTATTATTTAATTTACATCTGTGACTCTCATTTGAATTTAGTGTTTCTAGATGAAATTCCATATTTGCAAGGCCTTGGAATTGCAATGGAAATAGGTGAAATAGAAAATCCTTGCTCTAGTGAGAAATTTGATGGTAGAAAATAGAACTTCTGTGGAGGATACAATGAGTTTCATCTTGATGTTTTCCCTTGAGAACTATTCCAAAGCAGCATTTCTATTTCAGAAAAAGATCTGGAAACATGTCTCCAGTTTTGTTAAAACAATATGTACAAGGAAAGAAAAGGTCAGGGAGAGAAGAAAAGCAGGTTAAATTTTGGGTTGATTTTGTCTAATGAGGGAGGTAAATATGTCGAGAAAGAGGAACACAGTGTGAAATATAAATTTATAGATACAAGACACAGTCTCATATTTGACAGGTTTAAAAATATTAGCTTTTTTTCTCAGTTAATAAGATATTGCTCTTTTATCTTTTGTTATATTTCTGGAAAACAACAGCTGCACTATGGAATTGTAGAACAATATGCTATGGTTTCTTAAATGATTAGATTATTCTGTCATTAGTGGACGGAACTAGGAGTACAAACAGAGACAGGAATTTACAGGGAATGGCCATTAAAGTATATTTTAAACCAAATTAGTTCTAAAGGGATTATGTTTTAAAGAAAAAAAAAAGTTTTTCTACTAATTTTCTTTCCTGCATAGTTTTACTTTAGCATTTTGAACATATTTTACTTCTTGGGGGAAAACATGTTCTTCAAAAACAGGGGATTGGAGGAAAACCATAAAACTGCCTTTTTCTGTATCTGATTCACCAAAACCAAAATATGGATGAGAAATGAAAGGACACAATCAAGATATAAATGACCAGCATGATCCAATGAAATAGTTAAGATCCACTTTAACACTTCTTGTAGTAATACAACTTGAAATATTTGTAATATATTAGTTTCTGAATTGTGATATTCATGATGGGAGTTTGGGACAAATTGTACCCGGGCTCAAACACCTTAAAGAATAGGGCCTTAATCATGAAACATCCAAATTTTTACAGTATCATAAGGGTGCTCTGATGGAGAAATGGAAGGAAAGATTTCCATTATTTGATTTTCTGACACCAAAACAGTCTGGGATTAGAAACCTGCCTATCCTGGGGTCTAAACTTGACCATTTCCCTCATAATTTTGTATTTATGAGCTAAAGATATATCTGAAAGCTTTGTGAAACAACATGCTTAACCACCAAATACAGAATTCATCACAAAACTGACATTTATATCAACATATGGGAAAACAAATGCTACCTTTAAGAAAATGGAAAAATATTATACATGCCAAAGTATTAAAATATTAAATCCCTGAATGATTATTTCTAATTCCAGCCTCAAAACCTGAAATATCATATTAAAAAATGTGCATTGAACTTTCTAGTCTTGATCCTAAACCAGCCTGAAATATATTTCTTGGTATTTTATCGTTTCCCTGCCATGAATATCCATCTGATGTTATCTTCAAATTCTTAAGGAAATTATGGAAAAAAAGCAGAAATTTATTTGGGTTGAATAATCTATCAGAGTGGAGTAAGACATTAAAAAAATTATATCAGCCTCCTTGCTTAAGAAATTTACTGGATATAAGTCCTCTCATTAAGTTTTTGGCAGTAGACTTGTAACGCTATGAAGATGTTTTCCTCACAAAATTTCATAGTTCTGGTTGGGCTGAAAAACAAACTCAAAAACTGACAATTATTGCATCAGTTTTGTGTAATCTGGGCTATTTTCATTACTTCAGCAATTAATTTCTGAGTCTGTTTAATTACCACTTAATAAAAGGACTAGCAACAATAAAAAAATCTATTGCACTTATGAGTTCATATTTTAAAGGCTTTGTTCTTCATTTTGTGTTTAGTTTTGTTGGTTTGTTGAGGAGGTTGTTAATAACAAAATTAAAAGCCCCAGTCATATGGAGAATGATGAAAAAGAACAATCTTTTCCAAGAAACTTGGCAAGAACAATTTTGGTCAAGGAAGAACAGTAAAAATATTCAGCAATAGGAAAATCAACCCTGATACTTTATTGATAAAGATTTTACTTGCATTATCTTTAGCAGTAACTTCAGTTTCATATTAGACATTTGTTAAAATAGTAATTAAAGAGAAACATGCATATTAAATTTTAATTATTAAGAAGTAAATTCCTTAAGCAAACATAAAACACTCATTCCTAACAGTTGTCTGTGGATCTTTAAAGGTGAAAAGGAATGTAATTTGGAAAAATAAAAATGGTGACTTTATGATCATAAATGAATTTCCCTCCTAAGTTCTAGAATTGTGGAAGAATAGCTCTTGTTAAAAATAAATAGATAGATAGATAGATAGATAGATAGATAGATAGATAGATAGATAGATAGATAGATAGATAGATAGATAGATAAGATAAAGTTGCTGTAAACTTGTTGCTATTAGATTTGTTGTTATTTAATCCTGGTAAGCAGCCAAGCCCCACACAAACGGAGGACAGAGGAGAAGATTGAATCCTCACAAGATGGAGGAGAAAATTGAAAACATAAAAGTCTTGTGGGTTGAGAGCAAGGCAGCTTATAAGTAAAGCACAAGTTTCCCATGCAAACAGAGCAAAATAAGAAAATAATTTGCTCTTTCCTGTTGGCAGGGAGGTGTTCAGCCATGTCCAGGAAAGCAAGACTTCATCACACGCAGCAGTCACTTGTAAAACAAATGCTGTAACTTACAGTGTTCCCCCACTTCCACCCTTTTTCCCAGCTCTGTATGCTGAGCATGATGCCATATGGTCTGGGACATCCTTTTGGTTAGCTGGCATTAGCTGTCCTGGCTGTGTCCCCTCACAAGTTCTTGTGTACTCCCAGTGTCACAAACAGAGAACACCTGAGTGATGTTCAAGCACTGCTCAGTGATGGCTAAAATATTCTTGTGTTATCAAAAGTGATGTCCACACAAATCCAAAACACAGCCCCGTGAAAGCTACTATGAAGAAAATTAACTCTACCCCAGTCCAAGCAAAAGAAAAATTTCATAGTAAATAAAATGCTATTTCTTTCATTATGTCCATGATTATTACCTTGATGTTATCACTACAAACATGAATAATCACACATAATTACTGTGCCTTATACTAAGCTACTTTCAGCAATAGTTATTTGCACACTGAGACATATAAGAGCAACAAAATATTCCAAAATTAGTTCTGTAACACTCTCATACCATAAAAATATTGTCAGATTTAATATGTAATACAATCTAGCACAACATTCTCCTGGTTCAATGCATTAGTTTTTATCACAGATCTTTCTTTCTTTTATTTTGTCTTCTATCTACTTTATATGTAATGTTAACATGGTAGAAATAAGTCACACAATCTTTTTTAT
This sequence comes from Camarhynchus parvulus, assembly GCF_901933205.1. NCBI lineage: Eukaryota > Metazoa > Chordata > Aves > Passeriformes > Thraupidae > Camarhynchus > Camarhynchus parvulus. Next base: position 103,045,798 of record NC_044571.1, read on the forward strand.
ACATATCCCCAAAGTCTTGCCACTGAACTGTAGATTTCTAGGTAAAGGGCATGGTCATTTAAATTTCTTAAAGGGCATTTGTCTCCTCTTTTTCTTCTGTTCACTTGCATATTTGTTATTCCTTTTTTCTTCTGCTCTTCATGCTGCTCACTTAGCTTGGCTGTCGTGCAAAAAAACCCCAAACAAAAACTCATAAAGTGTTCAGCTAGAGATGTCTCTTCAAGAAATCCATTTACTGCCAGGTGCAACACTTTCTGTTCATTAAAAATTTTTAAGCCAACATGCTCTTTTATTGGTTTCAATTTCTAGTGTATGAGAAGGAATAATAGTAAACAAAAAATCCAATCCCTCTTCATACTTTGAGACACAAGACCAAACTGTCCATTCTGTACCGGTTAGTCGTATTAGGATTTAAAGTAGATATAATATTTACTTCTTGCTGTTCATAACTGCAAACTGTTAAGTGGCATATGGTGCAGTGGTTAGTGAAGAGAAAAATCTTGTGTTGAGCTGTGCAAGTGGAGACACAATGATTAGTGATCCTAATGTCACCAAGACCATGAGAAGCACCTTGTGCCAACAGGAATCCTTTTAACACACAACTTTTACAATGCTTTTTGTTGTCATCTTGGCCAAAACCCACCGTGGCATCCCAGCAACAGAAAGTCAAGGTCATACTTATGCCATGGCCACCCACAGCCTTGCTGAAGGAACAGGAGAGACCTGCACACCTTTCATCATCCCTTGAAAAATTCCAGTAGATTACAGCTGTCTTCTACATGTCCTCACTGGAAGTCCTCACTCTTTCTATCCTCCCTAATATAGGGCTGCCAAGATTGTATTGAGTGCAAACAGGGTAGGTCACAAGGGAAGACTGAAATTTATTCATGTGCACCAGCAGCAAGCAAGAAAGAATAATGAGAACCACAGGAACTCTTTACATAATTACATAACGTCCAGCAGAGCCAGCAAAATATGAAAACTAATTCCAGAACAAAAGCTATAAACCTTAATATGATCTTACAAAAACCTAGGAAACAAAGTAAGTCCTCACTTCCATGATTTTTAATAGGGAAATAATACTTCAGAGCAATTAAATTCTCAGATGTTTATCTAGAGCTTATTACTTCAGGTGTTTCAGTCCAGATGCTGGAAAGAAAGCTTCTAAAGGCAAGATAAGTAAGGGATATGTGGTTTTGTTGACAGCTGAAGGAGCATTCTTCAGTCTGGTACTCCATTTGCCTGGGTTGAGGAGGAAAAGAGACCCCATAGTTTAGACTGTGGATTTGTTATTTCTGTTATTTCTGTCTCTTCTGCTGTGCAGCATCATGGTGCCTGTGTCTCTCCTTCTGCTAGATGCAGTCTGGGAAGAGGAGAGGATAATGCAGATGCAAAAACACAATGGGGCTTGCCAGGAAGGAATGATGATACCTGACAAAAGAAAATTTTGGTGGCTTTAGGATCCCAGGTGTCCTACCATTCTGATGCAATAAAGGCAGATTTTTTTTTTAAATTTTCAGGGAAGACACTCCCAGAGCAGACACAGTCAGCTGCACAGATCAACAGAGAGTACTGAGCCTTTAGTGACATCCAGATAAACATGCACATCACTTACATAAATATGGAAGAAAAGAGGTGTCTCAGCCTTCTATCTCATTTCTAACTGATCAGACTGAAAATTCACTGCTGGTGTGTATACACCTTCACCTTCTAGACCCATAAAATCCTATACATTCTCCTAAATATTAGCATTGCCTTTATATCTACCTAATAACCTGTGTGCAGTTTGCAGGACCGTTATGAAGTCACCAGATCAGAACTCTGCAATGTTGAGGAGTAGATGCTCTACTCACCAGCTAGTCTAGTTCAAAGCTCATGGAAACACACATAACTCTCCCCATATATCCTGAATACAGACCAAGATCACACTGAAATATATCCTGGGCTCATCCAGAGCCCCGTGGGCAGCAGGGCAGGGAGGGGATTCTGCCCCTCTGCCCCCTCTGCTGAGACCCCACCTGCAGGGCTGCATCCAGCTCTGGGCTCCCAGCACAGCAAGGACACTTTGGGGTGACCTAACTGTGGCCTTCCAGAACCTGAAGGGGGCCCACAGGAAGGATGGAGAGAGAATATTTACCAGGGCCTGGAGTGACAGGACAAAGAGGAACAATTTCAAATTCAGAATACGTTTTGCTTAGAAAGAATTTCTTTTATTTGAGAGTGGTGAGGCCCTGGCACAGGTTTCCCAGAGAAACTGTGGCTGCTCCATCCCTGGGACTGTTCAAGGCCAGGTTGGATGTAGCTCACACAGCAACATGGTCTAGTGTAAGGTGTCCCTGCCCATGGCAGTAGAGTTGGAACCAGATGATCTTTAAGGTCCCTTCCAACCCAGGCCATTTTGTATTTCTGTGATTTAGTAAATAGAGTTTAATCAGATGAGATGAACAGAGATGATCAGACACAGGGTTCAGCCAAAGAGATGTACACCCAACAGCCTGTGCATTTGCCACTGTCCCTTTCTGTCCCCCATTTTCTCCATTATCTTCTTGTTCTTCCCCTACCCACCTCAATCCCTTTTCTCAGACTTAAAGAAATAAGGTGCCCACTGAACCTCATTTTGCATCAATTGTACCCTCACTTGTAACTTTCAAACCATCACTTGGGCAATCTTGGACTTTAATAAAGCTCCTGTGGTAGACCCAAGGTGACCACAGGACTAAGAAAGGGTTGGACCAGGGCTGGGCCAGGGCCAGATGAGGGCAAAGGCTGCTGATGAGCCCAGAGCTGTGGTACAGCTCCTGGATCCTGGGCAGGAAGAGTCAGAGGGGCTGTGAGGGAAAGGCAGAGCTGCCTGCATCCTTTGGCAGGCCCCCTCCTGTCATAACGCCTCTGGAGTTTCAATACTGAGTGTAGAACAGCTACTGAACCAAAACATTTTCCAAAGTTCCGAAGTTTAACATATTTCTATAGAATTTTCATACTGAAACACAGCAAATTATTGGAAATTTTTAAATGTCCTGCAAAGATTTAAATTTTTGAGATGGCAATAAAACTATCACTTCTGTTTCTCAGCTGGATTAATAGTGCACACACACATACACACATGCACAAAAAGAGACTTAAAAAGTCATAAGGGAAAATGACATAAACCTTATTTTTATAACAAAAGAATACATAATATAATCTCTTCTCATAAAGCTATCCCCTCTGGTCTGTATGCTTGTGAAAGACAAAGAAGAAATAATTCAAATAGCAGCATGGTATTCACACACCCTAAAACATATTCAAATATTAAATTGATGCATAAATATGACTGCATGAGAGGTCCAAGGTCTGAAAAATCTACCTGCTGTGAAAAATTAGGATAGAACAGTCAATTTGATTTCTGCAATAGTATGTAATGAAAAAGCTCTTATGGTACTCTGAAACTAGATACATTTAGAAGTATACAAGTTTTTGGGAACAAAGAAAGGTGTTTACAAGGGTACCAAAACACACACACACAAAATGCAGAACATGTAGTTGAAAAATAATAACCTTAATAAATATTTAAAATTAGTGTTTATTTCAAAAACTCGTGGGAAGGGAAGGGAAGGGAAGGGAAGGGAAGGGAAGGGAAGGGAAGGGAAGGGAAGGGAAGGGAAGGGAAGGGAAGGGAAGGGAAGGGAAGGGAAGGGAAGGGAAGGGAAGGGAAGGGAAGGGAAGGGAAGGGAAGGGAAGGGAAGGGAAGGGAAGGGAAGGGAAGGGAAGGGAAGGGAAGGGAAGGGAAGGGGTAGTTCTAATAGTTGGATCCTCATTACCATCATGGCAATTAATCTGAAAGCTTGGAGTTGGATAGGTTCCTTATCCCTCATAGGCTTTAAACAGAAGTTAATTCTACATAGTGAGAAATCATGAGCAGTTGTGGTCAGTAATATATAGAATATTACTTGGCACAATCACCAGTGATTGCTTCTTGATTTATAATCTATCATGAAGAAAGGATGATGTGTTCTGCCCTCCTCACATCTTAGTACTTCATCCACATTTTCTAGTCATCTTGTCTGTTCATACTCACTTGGAATATTTCGTGACTACTCACAACTCTAAACCCCAAATATAAAAAGCTAAATGAAAGAAAAAAAAAAAAAAAACAATAAACTGAAAAAGCATGCATCCCAGTCTGTCCTCTAGCTGATTTTTATTTTATTGGCACACAGTAAGAAGGGATGGGCTGGAAACAGAAAATAATCCACCAGCATTTTGTTGTTTGTATGCTGAGTTAGAAAGGTGAACAATATTGAGACTCTCCAGCTATGGGCTTCTGAAATGAAAATCAATAGTAGTGTCAAGTGTCACTGAGTGACTACAATGACCATGACTGTCCACATGATTTCCATCAGACTTCATGAGTAATATTGATACCTGACTTTGGATTTTTTTTTCTTGTGTTGTTGTTTGCTGCAAAAACATAAGGATGATCCTAGCACTCATAACACACTGGATGGTTCAGTGGAAGCCTGAGGCAGCTGAAGCCCTATCAGCTACAAAACTCTGTTGGAACAGTAATCCTCTTTGTGTTGCATTTTGCTGTAACATCAATTTTAGAAATATTACAGCCAGCAGTTTACCTTGCATCTATGGATTTTGCAAGACTAAAAGCAAATGAAAATGCTATCAAAACTTTAATCCTTTTACTTTAAAGTTAATTTTTATTTATTCTTTAGCTGGTTTTGTGCTGATGCTGGAGTTACAGAAGAATGTAAAGTAAAGGAATTGAGTGAGTTGAGATCTCTGTCATATGTGGGTTTGTGTGCACTTTTGTGTTCTGGTTTGATCAGAAAATATGCTTCATAAGTACGTTTATTTGTAAATAAATTATAGAAATATACAGTAAACTGATAAAAGGCAAGAAATTAAATTCTAGAATATAGTAAAAGCATCACTATATGAGGCTTTGGTAGCCTCTCAGTGGCTTCCTTGCTTTTAGCCCCTGGTGAGCAACACATGTTGTGATTAGACAAGAAGTCTTAATCAGAATTATTTTTTACAGTCTAAAAGCTAAAACTACTAAGAGTACGGGATAGGGTAGAACAGTGCACTATATTAAAGTAATTATATTGAAGCAATTATGTTAAAGCTAGCAAGAAGAACAATTATTAAGTAGCAATTGATGTAACTCATCCACACCAACTCTTGTGGCAGGTCTCTTCCTCTCAGCCTCAAGGAGTAACCTTGTTGGGTGTCTCCTTGCTCAAGCGACCAATCTTCACACATTTCAAGAAGGAATATGTTCTGAGAACATCCCCATATGAAGTGGACTGGACTTCAATAGTATAAAGTGGTTGACCGCCAATCATGTCTCCAGGTCAGCTTAGCAGCTTATCAGCCAAGTATTTGCCTCACTATCAGGATGTTGATTTGGGATTGCTGAGTTTTAGCATAATTCAACATCAAAACCTTCATGTGGTGCCTCCTTTCAGCCCATCACTGACAGTTTGGCACATAGGACATTTTCCAACTTGTTGCCTTCCCACCCAAAGTACCAGGGGACTGTCACCCTGTAGTATTTGCTGGGTCCTCAGGATGAAGGAGGAATTGAGACTGACTCCATGTTCTTAGAAGGCTAATTTATTATTATATTATATTATATTATATTATATTATATTATATTATATTATATTATATTATATTATATTATATTATATTATATTATATTATATTATATTATATTATATTATATTTATTATAGAATACTATACTAAAACTATACTAAAGAATTGAGAAAGGATACTTACAGAAGGCTTAACAAGACACTCATGAAAAACTCGTGACTGCTTCCAGAGTCCCAACACAGCTGGACCATGATTGGTCATTAAGTAATAATAATTCACATGTTGGATAAACAATCTCCAACCCACATTCCAAAGCAGCAAACACAGGAGACACAAATGAGAAAATATGTTTTCATTTTTATCTGAGGCTTCTCAACTTCCCAGGAGAAGAAATACTGGAGAAAGGACTTTTCAGAAAATATGACAGTGATATCACCCGACACCCTGGACAGTGCATTGGGCTCTGTTTATCCACCCTGTTTGCAACAGTCCTGATCACTAGAGTTCCTTAGGGTTCCTTTGTGGCTGCGGATGTGGACATGTTAATATAATGTGAGAAAGCAAATTTTGCTTCTTCCTGGGAGTAAGACAGAAAAATCAAAGTAGTCTTCAAGTTGAAGGGCAAAGAGTATCACAAGGCAATTTTCTAAAAGCAGATGTGAAAAAACACACCAACCTACAGTCAGTATATTTTCTGGCTAACTACCGGTAGTTAGCTACTTAAACTCACTTCAGAACATCTCAAAGAAAACATGGGAAAAAAATGAAGTTTTGAGGATGTCCTATTGTCTTCAACATGCTAAATTAAAAATTGAGGAAGCCATACTGCGATATGTTCTGTGAAGCAAGACTGAAGCCAAAATTAAACTATGTAAACCAGTATGCGAATTAGAGAGAAGTAGGTAAATATACTGAGATCTAGAAGTTATCTAGAGAAATAAAGTTTACACAGATGGTATAGAAAAGATCTAGAGTCATACAAATTTTATAGTTGGATAGCATTGCAAAAACATTACAGGATCACTGTACAACTCAGAAAGTGGAACAAATATTTAATATATCATGCTACTCCACGACAAAAAAGAAAAGTAGAAAAGTTACTTTCTTTCAAAGACATGATGATAACTAAAGAGGTTGGATTTTTTTCCCCAGTTTACCAATTAATCAATGTTCATTTCATGTGCTATTGTTGACCTTTTCGGTCATTCACAAAGAAAACTCAGATCTAATGAAAAAGCAAACAAGCTTATCTATATAATCTGTTATATTCCAAATTTAGCATGGAAACATGGAATACGTCAAATGCCAAAATATTTCCATCTGTAATCTAATTTCTGTCTCTGAGAATTTCCACTAAGTTCAGCACCTGAGTAGTATGAGTTCAAAAGAAAAATAATAAAAAAAAAAAGTATAATATTTTCAAAGCATAAACTCATAAAATTGATCTATTTTGATTGGAAGAACCTCAAAGAACATCTCATTTCAACCCCCTGCCATGCGCAGGGACACCTTCCACTAGACCAGGTTGCTCAGAGCCCCATCCAACCTGTCCTTGAACGTTTCCAGGGATGGGGCAGCCACAGCTTCTCTGGGCAAACTCTTCTCTTCCTCATTGTTCTCACAGTAAAGAACTTCTTCCTTATAGGCAACCTAAATTTTATAAAACATAAAGTGTTTCTCTCTACATTATTTTATTTTGGATATTTATAATCCTTAATTTTTTTTCTAGATTTTCTGTTGCTACATCTGTGATGATAAATTTAGCAGTAATAACCAACCAATACTGCCTCTTCAGAAATTTGGCTGAGATAATGCTGGTCATCTGGGCAAAAGGAACTGTAAACCTTAAATTTCTTGCATGCCGTATAGGATACTTATGTTTATTTTAGGGACTTTTTTTCCAGGACAAAAGTAAAAAAAAAAAAAAAAGAAAACAATCTCTAAATTTTATACAGAGAGAAGGTACTGTTCTAATATTGTCCAGATCACATTTATATGTCTCCATTATATTTACTTTAAAATTAAAGAAGCAGTGGGACATTATTTTTCCTTCATCATGGGCTGCATTTAAGATCAATAAAAGAGACATTTTTCCTGGTAGTAAAAGTAGAATTTCCAGTTGACTCAATGTTCACACACCAAAAGTATCTGAAAAACTGTTTCCTGTACACAGTAAATGCTTACTCAAGCTTTTCAAGATGAACTTTTTAAATTTGGCACTGTCAGTTTCATCAAGTTCATTAATCACTTTGTTGGTTTTTTCCATAAGTTCAGTCTAATATTGTCAGTGGTTCTTTCTGGTGTTATGAACATCAGAAAGTAAGAAATTTTTATAAGCACTATTTATTGAATCTTCTCTGGAACACAATAAAGTGGTGTGTGACACATTAATATACTTTTCTAATTAAAAAAAAATATTTTAAAAACACAATTGACTTTTCCATCAAAAATATTTTGCAAGTCTTGATAATTATCTACTGAAAAGCTAAGGTTTTTGACAGCTATAACTACTAACAGTATAATGACATGATGATGAACCTATTACATTTGAATCAAAATCAGCAAATGAAACTGCATTCAGTACATTGTGAATAATGAATTTACTTTTTTCTTTCTCTTCAGCAGCGCTGAAAATGGTGGCATTTTCAGCGCTGCTGAAGAAGCTTCCACTCTTAGAAAAAATGCAATTAGAAAAAATATTTAAGAAGTAACTGAGGAGCGATGTGATGTAGAAATTAAAATAGTTTGTAAACTTATCCTAAAGTGTACTTTTCTTCTCAATGCAACAAAGTAAATTCATCATTATTCAGTCTTTTGGGAGAACCAAATGTTTGACAGTAAAGAAAAAGAAAGAAAATTATAAACATTTTCTGTATTTTTATTCAAGTTCTCCATATGGTAAATGGTCAAAAGTCTGGATGTAGAAGATATAGTGAAAATTTCAGAAGGTCGTGAACTATAAAATTTTAAAACCAGGTATTTATAACTCTAGGGGGAAAATACCTTTTAAAGCAGACTACTTGCTGTTGGACAGGAAGACAAAAGACTTACTTTTGTACTTCTTTGGCTAAGTATGTTAATATCTGTATTTCTTGTTAAACCCAGTAATTGTGTTCACTTTTATGATTGATAAATTTATCAGTTGCTCTCCTTTTCCTCAGGTATACATTTTTCTTTCTCAGTACTCTGAGAATATACTTTTTCCCTCAGAATCTGTATTGTCCTTCCAAACTCACATGAAATTGAATGATAATTTTTGCAAAAGCTTTAGGAATATTGTCCCATGTAATAGATGTGTTGGGAATTTCTAAAAGAAAACATTCAGGTGTCCCTGTTATATAGATTTCAACAGAAATTTAAGCCTGTAGGAGCAAGACATTAAATATAATTATTTGTTGGTCTACACATATGAGTAATTCCAAAATACAATAAAATTTCATTAAAAATCAACATCATCCAAAAGTAAAATAGTAATACGAATAACTTGAGTAATATATTCTTGCAGTAGCAATGCAATTATACACATGTGACAGAGTTAAAAAAATCTTTTAAGGGTAGTTTGAATACTAAATTTGGAGCCATACCCTCATTAATTGCATATTTTAAAGAAAACTGTCAAGGTTTTAAGTAAAATCCTGCATATAAATTTCAAATTTAAATTCTATTTTTTGCACTACAGAACACATATTGATTTCCAATGGAGTTACCATTTCACTTTAAACATATATTATTTTATTACATGTTCTGTGATATCCATTAGGAAACAAAAAATTTAAATTGGTCAACAAAAATATGTTGGTATGTAGATAAGATTTATTTCTACACATAGACAATATTTATATAAAAGTTGCTGCTGATGTTTTACACATATGGTTTATGTGCTCATTTTAAAATATAATAAGTGCAAATTTAAGAAAATAAAAGGAAAACATGTATAATAAAATATAGACCTCTAGGAAATTTTATTTTCTAGCAGAAAGTACTTGAGATTTTAAACTCAATTTTTTTTATTACAGTCTTAGCCTATGTCTAATTAAAGAAAAAATTTATTAGATTGTTTTGCTTTTGTTTGATTTTTTTGCCTTTAAGCTATAATAGTACTACAGAATAAAAGACACTCAAAAAATAGTCGATACTGTGACTATTCATTGCTACAGGTCCCTACATCTTCTGGAAATTATTCTGTAGGGATGCAGTGTTATTCCCTGTCAATATGATGTGTACAGATACTGGATTAAAACTAGTTTAATTCTTACAGGTTTTGCTAAAGACTTCATTCCACATCATTGATTATGTGTTTAATTTATCATAAGAGATTTTATACAGGCAAATTTGGTGGCATTTCTACTCCAAAGACTTTGAGTGATGTAATTTCTTCTTTTCTAACCCACAGGTGAATCTAACATAATTTGACACCATACAGAAAGAGACTTCATTTTGAAGCAATAAATTAGAAAATGCAAGAAGCTTATCAAAACAATTTCCAGCTAAAAACTCCAGCTATTAATTGAGTTAGCAAACTGATCCAGAACTAATTTACAGCATTCATAGTTCTTGTCTTCATTTGATCAATATCAAAAGACACAGTTAATATCAGCAGGAATAACAGGACCAACAGGCAGTAAAACTTGTGAGATTGTGTGAATTCTGTGCTAGGAAAAAAAAAAACCCAAACAAACAGCTCTTCTCACCTCTGTGGTTGCTGATCAATAAAAGTTAATGTCCTGGTGCTGCATTCACTACAGAGCTTTTCAGAGAGATAGCTCTTTACAGCTCTTCAAGGACATTTCATGGCAGTCTAAATACTTATATCCTATTTAATTTGCCATGGCTCCGAGTGGAGAGTAGCACTTGCATTGACAGTGTTAGCAGGAAGGCAACCTCAGTCTACATACCATAAAACACCTTTTTGGAGAATGGTGGTGGCTTCAATAAGAAACCTTCTTGTTAACTTCTGATCTGATGGAAACACATGCAGCACATATTGTGTTACAGTCTGGAGGAGAATGTTTGCAGTCTTTTCTTTCTGTTTTGTAAATTTTAGTGGGAAAGAATTGTGGAGTTTCTTGATTTGGCTTTAATAGTTTCTTAGTATTTAATAGTTTGATAGTTTAGTAACTACTAAACTATTAGTACTAGCTAAAGTACTAGCTTAGTACTTTAATAATTTAAAAGTTTCTTTAATTTCGTTTTGAAAACGTGTTTACACAAAGTTAGTTGGAAGACATAAGCCCTGCAGGAAGTGATGCTCTGAGAATTTTCATTTCTTCTTCAGGTTCATTGCTGGATGTGAAAAAGGACTTTGAGCCCTGGTAAGATTACTTTTATCATTAAACTGAGAGCTCCTTAGGACCAATAGTAGGGAATATCCATATTTATTAAAGTAGCCCCATATTCTAAATATGGTGGGTCTAAGTTACATGTGCCTTTTTGATGTGGATCAGGGCTTTGAGCCTGTTTGAAGTCTTTAAGTAAATAAAATTTATGTCAAGAAGTACTTTATATCCTTAAGTATTTTAAATCAATACACATATTTTTCTGTCTACAAATACTGCATGTCAAAGTAATGAAACAAATTACATAAAACTTCATCAGATATGATCAAGGTACAAATGCTTATGACAGCGGGTTTACGTGATTTCTCCTGATTCAGAGTATATTAGTTAATGAGCAGATGATGCCATAAATACTACTGAAGTTAAACTGGAGTGTGACAAAGACTTGCAGACAGCTACTCTGGAACTTTAAGATGTACCTTTTCCCCTAAACTATTTTTCCCTGAAGATCTTTCAGAGCTTACATTATCTGCTTACTTCGTGAACAGGTTCTCACTCTTTCGTCTCTCTCCTTTCTGCTCTCACCCCCTGCCTGTCTCCTTTCACTCTGGTAGCCAGATTACACTTTCCACAGTATAGCTCTCCATTACTGAATGAAAAAATGGATAATAGCAAATACATTGCCAGATGTTCTTCCTCCTTATTTTCCTTTGTATTTTATTTGGAAAGCAAAAAACCTCATCAACAGAAAGCCTTCTTGTAGAGGCAGCAAGGCTTTAGGTGTGAAGGACTTTGATTTAAGGGTTTCTTGCACTGGGAATGTGCTTATCAAGGGGTTTCCTGGTTTTGGCTTTTGTAAAACAGGTGCCATCCTTAACATCACAGTTACTTGATATTTAATATAACTGAAAAATTAAAATGTTAGAAAAATATCTTCATTTTGACCCAAAGCGAATTTCAGGAAGTAGTCAGATATTTCACACTACATTTTCCATAAACTTACTAACTCAGAAGAGCAATGTGGGTTTTTTTATTCTTTTTCAGTGCTTAAGTCCCACCAGAGGTTTTTCCAAACCATGAGCAGAATTCAGACACTGATAAACCCAATTCAATGTGGACGATTGTCCAATGTGACAGCAATCAGACAGCTGCCAGAAACTAAGACAAGATATACACTCCCCAAACCCTGAGAGCTAGACCCTACTAAATATTAGTATTATATCACATAATGCTTTTTGCATAAAATACCAGCTTAAAATTAGTTGTTCTGCATGATTTCTGCTTGAAATTTGTTGTTGTTTCAATTTAATTTTTGGAGCAGAATGGAACCTCTTTTGATTTAAATCTGATTCTTCATTTTCAACCAAAGAAGCGCTTCTCTTTTCATAGGTGATAGGAAGGGGCCAATTATTCGTAATACAAAGTAATAAAAATGTATACATACTGACAGTATGGCAATAAGTACAGTTCAGGTGTTTGCAAGGAAATTACTAATGGGCTATCTTAATAACTTAGTTTAATAAAAATATCCTTGGTTATATTTCAGTGTTTACATCAGAAAAAAACCACAAGTTTTACAGTCACTTCTCAATCACTTTTCCATATTTCTAATGACAATAGTTTCATTAATTTTTAAATTGATAGACTGAAATTATATTAAAATTAGCTACTAGAATTATATAATTATAAATTATAATGATTATAATCCCTTGCAAGCATAAAGAATAAATAAGATTCATATTATATCCTATTATTGTATTTTGGGAGGACAAAAAATGAAACTTACAATTGTTTGTTGTAAACACATTAAAACACAATTTCCATCCTTTCTAACTTATCTCTATTTTAATGACTGCTTTATCTCACCCGTCCCATGAAAATGTAATAGTAGCCTGTTTATACAGTGACAAAAACCCCAAGGTTTTGCACTGGAGTTTCTAGTCTAAATTTTCATTGACTGAAACTGAAAACTATTGTTTTCTTGAACACAATTGTCAGTAACAAAATAATTGTACAAACAAATAAATGTGCTTCCTACAATGTGGAATTTTGTTTGGATTTTTTTGAACATAATAGGTCACTTTTTAGACTTTAAATTCCATTGTAACTGTTATAGTGCCATAAACAAAAGCATACTGACTCTTAAAGCAATTTGGCTGGTAGCAGACTTAGAAATGTAACCAGCAATATCCCCTTATTTTACTACTGAAACTTGATAGAAGTGATAGTGGAAGCAGTATATTTAATTTTAAAGAAAGTTAAAGTATGTTTTTTTCTCCTACATTTCACCCATGGCCCATCCCATGCATTGTGAATGGGATCTCTGTGACACTAAGTTGCAGGGTGAAGAAGCAAGACAGAGAGAGCAGGAGGCAAACTAAAATAAACAATAAAATAAACAGTGTATCACATATAATTCTCAGTCATCCAAAAAATTAATGGGTTTCTATTTTTAACCTGATTGCCAAAAACCAAAATCACACAGGGAAAACTGCAGACCTTTCCTCCACATCCATATTTATGCAGATTTCCACCACACATCCTCTGGATGCTTCAGGATATAGATGTGATGCCAGTTGTTGCTGTCATTGTCAACTTTCTCTCTTTCACAGGGGATGACAGAAGATATTTAGAAGACTCTACATTTCATAAAATCACAACTATACCACAGAGTTTTTAAAAAAGGCAGATATTTTTTCTAATGTAGCTCCATCCATCTAAACACTGCTTTTACAAAGAGTGTAGGTTACGTTCTAATGTAAAAAAATTAAAGGAATTTTATCCAAATCTTGTCTAACTGAGCAAATCAAAGGTACTGTTTTTGGGAGATTATGTTCTCCCTTCTTTTCAATGTTTTATCTTTACGCCTGACCTTCAATACATTTTGAAACATCGGTACATGGCAGGTAAAACAGAACAGGCTTGTGGCACAAACCAGTTTCACGACAACTTTCAGCCTGGGTTAAAATCACTTCTATTAGCAATCTTCTCAAATGTTAGAACAAAAAGAAAAAAATGTACAACCAAACAAAACATTTAAAAGTACAGAAAAGATTGCTGGGATTTAGTGGTCACATCAGCCTTCCACCTGTGCTGGGTTTCCTCCCACTTTGTGTTAATTGAGCTGGTCGTTATAAGGACAAAAGCATATTTTTGGTAAGGGCCAGAGACTTTGAACAATAAGTCAGAACACTTACCAAAATTAGAGGAGCAATAAATGATGAGCTGTGGAAAATTGAGAGGCTGAACATAAACCGTACATGACAGGGAGTTGTAGTCATTGTGTTCATGACTTCAGTGCAATTTTGCAAGTGATAAAAGGAAATAGTTCTGGCATGATTGAAATTACAAGAACATCTGCCACAAAGAAACAAAACAAAACAAAAAACCCAACAAGACCTTCAAACATGTCTTTTTTTAGAAGACTGTAGTTAACTTACTGAATAGGACTTGATCGGTGCATAGACTTTGTGCTATTCATTGCAGATGTAAGCCTAACTCATAATTAGCCATTCATAAATTTAGATTTATACATACTAGTTTAGTCATTCCTGCTAATCCATAGCTGGATTTGGAATTCAGGTGGCAAACAGCGCACTGTGCCAGCTTTGGCATTGTGCAGCTACGCTCTCTTTCAGAATGGCATATTAGCTTTTTGCACGTATTAACACCAAGCAGCTTCTTAAAAATTAATTTAATTTTAAATAATATTTGGTGGGTAAATACATTGGTTAAATATCTTCAGATGAACCCCAGCAGAATGACTTCTTATGAATAGTGTGCTAGATCATAGAATGATAGAATGACCTGGCCTGGAAGGAACCTCAAAGATTTTGTTGTTTCAATTCCCTCCAGTGGGCAATGACAACTTCCCCTATCCCAGGTTGCTCCAAGCCCCACCCAGCCTGGCCCTGAACACTTCCAGGGATGGGGCACCCACAGCTTCTCTGGGCAACCTGTGCCAGTGCTTCACCACCCTCACAGGGAAGAAATTTTTTCCTAATATCTGATGTAAACCTTGTCTGTGTCAGTTTGAAGTCATTCCCCCTTGCCCTGTCGCTATATGGTCTTGTAAATTCATTTTGCATATGCAGTATGGAAAGTTAACTTACAAAGAAAATGTCTTTAAATATTAATTTCTGTTACCTGGGACACCATAGATAATGTGCATTTTTCTTCATTCTTTAATAAAGAATATCAAAAATGGTGATGATCATGTTCCAGGTCTGTGACTTAGTTTAAAAATCTCTCATAGAAATATATATATATATATAAGTTAAAATTAGTGCAAGCAAGAACTTCAAATAATTTATTTTCATATAAAAAATTGTAAAAAAATTCTTACAGACCTTCTACATATAGGGTTGGAAAGTCTTAAAGATAACAAGCCTTGGCACAGGTACTAACGACTGCCTGGAGTTAACACCTTTGAATTGGAAACAAGACTCAGATAACTGGATTTTGGCATTCTGAGCAAACAGAATGCAGCAAAAGGAAAAGCTAGAAAGCTAGACATAATACTGAAAAGTTAATTGGGTTTTTTTTTTTTTTTTTTTTTTTTTTTTTTTTTTTTTTTGTTTTTTGTTTTTTTTTTTTTTTTTTTTTTTTTTTTTTTTTTTGGTTTGGTTTGGGTTTTTTTGGGAATGGAGAGGTGGGGGAAAGAAAAGAGCATAGAACTGAAGATGCCAAAGTAATTAAAGTCATATTAACTTTGCTTTACATGTGTGTGAGATTTTGAACAATTGCAGACAGGAAAGCAAGACCAGGGAAAGTAAAGGAAAATACATAAAAAATACAAAAAAATTACAAAAAAAATTTTAGAAATGATACTATTCCAGAGCATTACAAATTCCTATTTCTTCCCTGAATAAAATATCATTGACATTTTATTTAGTGTCTTTGGCCAAAAAAAAAAAAAAAAAGCATGCAGAATATGTGTACAAACACACACATGTGTGTTGTTTGTCTATTTGATCTCTCCCATCTCCTGCACAGAGGGAAAATGTGCCAATAGGAAGCACCATAAATACCCTGCAGGATCAAAGGAGAAATTTAAATCTGATATTTTGGGACATTGAATCCTGGAGTAGCAGCAATGCAGTAGTGTGCAAACTACCAGGGTGTGTATTTATGCACTGAAAATGAAAAACAAGAATTTCTGATCTGTGATGAACACTCTCATGTAGAAATGACAGATGATGGAGACTTAATATACTGCTTCAATCCAAAATTTTTCTAAAATACCAATGTATTGCAATAAAACATAGGTGAATTTAATCTTATAATTCATCAGAAGATAATTTTCTAGTTTATATCTTCAGAGTGAGAATTCGACAATTTTGCTTAAATACATGGGCTTCTGGGTCTATGTTACAGGATGAAAACACAGGCAGATAAATAATCTGATTTTTTTTTTTAAGGAAAATACTGCTTCTTAACCAAAAGAAAAAAATCAGGCTATCTCTATAAAGGGTTCATTAGCTAGCACATCACTTGGTAACCATTGTCAGTTGGGCTCAGCTGTCCCTGGTGTGTCCCTTCCCAGCTCCCTTTGCACCCCCAGCCTACTCACTGCTGGGGTGGGATGAGGGGCAGAAAAGGTGATGGCTCTCTACAAGTTATAACAAAAACATCCTCTGGTTATCAGCACTGCTTTCAGCACAAATCCAAAAGGCAGCCCCAAACTAGCTACTATGATTAAAACTAACTGTATCTCAGCCAAAACCAGCATATAAAAAACCAGTACTTTTTTTCTTTTGACTTTCTAAAGTGTGATAAATTAAGAGGTAGCAACAAAATGGGATTAACAAAAATCTAAAACAGAAAAAAACCTTTTTTGTTCTTTTCTTAAGAAGGTAAAAAAAGAGAGAAAAAGACACAGCTTTTAAGACTCCATCATGTTTCACATATATGGTACACCATATTGGTCATTTTTATATTCTGCGATAGGTAGGTAAAACAATATAATGCTCACCAGCAATCCTTGCATGACAGAGTTGATTTGAAAGCTTTTAGAGCAGACTAAAATGGTATGATGGCCACAGCTGAGTTGCTACATCAAATAATTGCTCGTCTAGCTGAAAATATGGGGTTTGAATTAATTTTGTCCTACCTTGTAGTCATTTGGATCTCATCCAATGAAATATCTGTGCTAGACCAAAGTATTTTCAACTTTAAATGGCACAAGTGGGAGCCCAGGGATCACAGTTAACCTTGATGTCCTGCTAATCAGAGTAAAAATGGTGGGTGCCAAACCATTTCACTTATCCCGTTGTAATAAAGGAGAAAATTGTAATTTTGAATGGAAATGGCACAAAACTGTATCAATTTCACTAGAGAGGGTGTTGTTCTGTCACCTTTCTATCTGTGATTATTTGACCACCTCTCAACACAAAACACTTTGCTTTAGTGCAGTGTAACTTCCCATTACATCATGCAGCATTGAGCAGATTGTCTTTGAGAAGCTTTCAGTTTACTAGGTTTCCATGGTAATCAAGTTATAATCTCCTAAAATAATGTATGAGTTTTGTCTTAAATATCTAATTTCCATAAAGCTACTTTCATTACCATTAATTAAGTTACAGTCTTTTATAACTTTACCAATTATATCTCTTATCAACTTTGTCCAGAATTTGTGTCATGCTAACTAGCTTAAATATTGCTTAAATCATCTTGCATTTATTTTGAAATATGAGGATTAACTGCTTCTGCACAGTTGGAGTATTTCCAATGATTTTAAACATATCTGTAGATGCAATCTGTGCCACAGAGCGTGTTTGGGCTGGTTTTATAAATCATTTGAGGTCAAGATGGGGGCACTTCTTTAATTTCATCATTAAGTTACTGTTTAATATCTTTATAGATAGTTACAAAATTAATCTCTTTTTATAACAAAACACTAAAATTTGTTATTAAACAGACTATTCTGGGATGCTAATTGGAAGGAAGGAGTGTTAAGTTGCACTATATTTTGCAACAGTTAGAGAAAGTGTAACAGCACACTGCAAAGGCATAGCTCAGGAGGAGAGTGATAAAGTCACATTTCAGAAGAAAGGAGCTTTTCTTCCAAGTGAAATCAAGCATTATGACAGTTTTGTCAGTTGAAGTTGTCTGTCTGCATGAGCAAAAGACAGAGGTTCTGGAAAATGTAGGGGAAGCAAAATGAAAATTCTGAGAAGACTACAGATTTCTACCATTTATTTATATTGCTCTTAGAGAAATATTCTATATAATGCCAAAAAATTGAACTGAGCAAAATTTTAATCTTATCTTCAAGCAGGGGAAAAAAACAACAGGAAAAGAAATAAAGTAATCAGAAATTTCTTCTTTAAAAGGCAGATATATATTTATTTGGTTGCTTCAAATTTTCTGTATTCTGATATTTTTTCTGCCCTAACTAAAATCAGCCCCAAATCATGGCTATAATATTTAAAAACCAAATTGAAATAATTCCTATTATGCTGGTATACATCTGTTCTGAACTCCTAGGCTACATATAAATGTCAAAGAGTTTTTGATATTAGAAATTTCAATTTATGTATTACATAAATTTCAGTTTATGGATTATGTATTATATATAGGTTTTATGTATTATAAATATTATTATTTCATAATTTTCTGTCAACCAAAAATAATAAATATGTATGTATATATATGTGTGTACATATATAAATGGCTAATTTTTTCAAAACAAGTAGAAAAGAATTGGCCTTTTACATAATTAATTTGTCCTTAGACTATAGTATTTGAGAAGTAGGATATATAATAAATTTAGCAAAGATATATGCTGAAAAATAAGTTAAAGGAAAAAAAACCCCAAAATCTACCTTCCCCATGTTCCCATAACAATTTTTCATAATAGATAAGGAAGTTATATAAATTATATAATATGTAATATATAAATTTCCTCTTAATGACTCTGCTACTTAGATGTTGCAAATCAATGATGCTCCACTGGAAATACTTCAACATCTGGCTCAAAAGTAAAGAAAATTTTCCAACTTTCTTGGAATTCTTTTCCCTTACTTGCTGCTTGGTGAGATTTATAAGCAAAAGGTGGGGATATATTGCACAGAATGCTGAGAGTTGGCCACTTGTATTATAGAGCTCTGATTTCGAGTGACTGAATATGATTTCCATCACTGAATACTTTCTGGCTTATGAACACTATGTTAAAATTTATATCACTTTGGAGTTCCAGTGGGAAAACTGTCACACGTAATGCTAGTGTGGACTGTATATTGATGGATTTTACACTTTCATCACATTAGCAATATTTCTGCGAGCATTTATCTTGCTGACAGTGACTTTGACAGTTAGAGACCCACTGTTGCACTTTCATTAAAACATCAAGCTGTTTTTCCTACCTGGTGGTCTGGAGAAGCTGTGCATGTCTGCCTTGTAAATTAAGACTCTGGAGAGAAAGTAACCTTGAGACTTTGCTGCCTTGCAAGCCCTCTCTCACTGCCTGCTGGCGGGGACAGTCATTTTTCTTCGTGCCAATGAGGGGTGTCTGCTCTTACTCCTCGACTTTGAGATTCCTTTTTCAAATCAAATGTTAGAAGGAAAAGGATTCAACAGCATCAATGCAGCATCTTTTTATCTTGTAATGATGGCACTTTTTGTGTTGTAATGGATGTGATTGTTTGTTCACAACAGAACAAACAATCACATCCATTTTTCAAGTTAAAGATTTAGGAGAACGTGCTATGATAATCTAAAGACAACTTGAAACTATTTTCTGTGTTTTACCTTCTTTATGATGCAAATACTAACCAAGATCACCACTACATTTCAATCAGCGACTTGATTATTTCTTCTCCCCAGCAAAAATTCATGTCTTACTCATTTTCACCTGCCAAATTTAGAAAAATATATTGGCAATCTAAAACACCATGAGCCCAAGTTTCATTTTCTTTTTAATAAAATTAGTTAAAGATAAATCTTTCAATGCTTGAGGAAAAAATCCTAGTATCATATACACTTTTTCAAAATACAGCTAACAGATTATTCTTTTCAAAAATACATTTTTAAGGGACCAGGTTTTGAATGCTTCTGCAATTTATCAGATTATTGTGATCAGGATTTTAAAAGAAAAAGTCTTGTGAAATTAACTCAAGGGGCTTCCAGTTGACAGTATGCAATTAAATAGGTCTTGTGCACATTTTTCCTAGATGTCACAGTTTGTTCTATTAAGTGGGTTCATTGTTATAGAAAACTATCCGTATCTGTTCAAGTGAGCCTGAAAACTTTATTTTTTTCATTGAACTTTGCATTTATTCTTCAATTAAGATGTTGGGATGTGAAAGCATTAGTTAGTTGTGCATTTCCTGATTTCTTTTAGAAATTCATGTGTACTAAGAATATAAGACCTGTCTGAAAAATTCTCATTTTCCTTCGTTACAAAAGTGATAAATATCAGTGTCACCAATGAAAATCCTTTCCTTTGCACTGGCTGCTGCAGTTGGACGTTGACCAAAAATCCACAAAATTATTTTTAAAATTAAAAAAAAAAGGAATATGGCAAAAAATAGAGGAAAAAAAAAGATATATTAAAAGAATCCATAAAGTTTTGCTCAGCTGTCATCCACAACATTTACTCTGAGACAGACATGACATGAAATTGAAACTCCGAACAAACTGGATAGAGAAATCTCTCCAGCTATAGAATAAGAAAAGTCTTCTGGAGAAAGAAGAAATAGAGAATAAACTATAGCAGATGTCTACGAATCAAGAGGCTATTAGCCAAAGAAAGGAATTAAAATGATTTGTCTGTTGTCACTAGCAGGATACAATTTGATACAATCTACTGCAGTCCATAGAAAGAGCATAGATGATTGAACAAAAGACAAAAGGGAAAAAAAAAAAGAAAAAGCCATAATTAGCAGTTCATTGTTCTGCTCAATTGTAACATCTTTCAAATTAAGTATGTGTTTGAAATATCCAGATAACTAAATTCAAAGATGCTTACTTGGCTTAAAGTAGGGTTTAGAACTGAAGAAAGTATATTACAGTCTTGTAATTTATCTGCTATTCTGTCATCTTACAGAAATTTAAGTGTATGAGAATTTGTTTAAGGTTTATATTAAATCATTCTGTGAGGGGTTTATCATTTAGATGTAGTGAATTTTTTTTTTTCCTTTTTGGTTTCAAAACTACCACTGTGGCCAGGGAAAGCAAATAGCAACTTACTCATTTGTTTATCTTTTAAATGATCTTTCTATTTTCCCAATAAATTTTACAAAAACATTAAATACCTTTGTCACAGGACCTTGAAAAAAAACAGGCATAGGCTCTATCTTTGCAGTCATAAGTTCAAAGCATTTTGCAGTTTTCCTATAATTCCTGTTATCAGGAAGATCATAACTAAGAAATCAAGGCACTTTTCAAAATATGAAGGTTTAGCTTTAAAAAAAGGTTCCAGCAATATTTAATCTTTCTCTAACTGTTTTAATATGATATAAATAATTAAGAACTGGGGAGTTTTTCTGTACTACTGAAGCCAAATTTCTATACTACTAAAGCCTATGTCAAAATTCCCATCTACTTCAGCAAGTACAGAATTGACCTCTGAGTTTCTTGGCAAAGGAGTTTTAATACAGAACTTCAAAATATTTTTTTTCTCCCAGATGACTTCAAATCTCCAGCCCTCTCTCTCTGTGCTCACTGCTCAGGAAGCTGAGGGAAGCTTGGTCAGTTCCATAGGATTGAAGTGAGGTGAGGCAACCCCAACCAATCACGTCACCCATATTCCAAGCCCTTCTTGACAAAATCTCCCAACCATTTGAGGAAGCATTCAAGTGCACTGTGTACTCCTCACAAACATAAACTGAAATGTTGCATTTCAGGTAGATAGATTAAGGCAAGCAAAAAGTTTAGGAAGTCTTTCCAATTAAATGAAATCTCTTTAGTCCTCAGAGAGCTAGAGATGTACAATGACAGTTATGCAGCATATCTCTTAAACAGTAATTGCAAAATTAAAATTATATCCTTAGTAAGAAGGATCACTGGTGAAGTTGAACTATTGCCTTTTCCTGTAAATCACATTCATTACAATTACAGTCCAAAACTCACTTGGGGTTTTAAACCATTGGTATTTAAAAACAATTATGTTAATTTAGGTATGCAAATCAGTCTAATTACTCTTACCTCCTATAGGTTTCTACATAATCAATGTGTTTTGTATCTTCCTGATGAGATCAAGACAAGAATTTTTATTTTAAGGCAGGGATTTGTGTCTGTTAGAATGGTTTAAGTAGCTCTAACTTAAAGAACTGTTATTTTCTTACAGCTCATACTGTAACAGTATATGCATGATTTTGTCCCATTATTGGAGTAAATCTATATACAATTTACCCTAACATTGCTTCAAAAATATATTGATTGCTGATTTAACTTATTTCCTTCCATTAAAATATTGTGTAAATTAATATTTTCCTTAACTATAAAAATTGATCAATTGAAGTGCCATTATATAATAATGTGACTCACATTTTAGAACCATAGATTATGTATCTTTAGTGTTCACACACACTGTGTTCCTTCCAGACACTGACTTTTGGTAATGTTTGATATAGTTCAACATATTTTTCCCTCCTATGGGTTCTGAAAGGGAACTCTCAGTCTAAACAGTAAATGTTTAGACTGAGAGGGTTTTAGTGGCATCCACTAAGAAAAAAAAAAAGAAAATCAAAATGAGCACTGCTGACATTTCATGTAGCTTCATAGTTTTAAGAAACATTTGAAATGTATTCATCACTTTAAGCATGCTACATGGGATATCACTGTTATAATTTCTGCTGTGGGTTTATAAATTGCTGGTAACAGTGCTTGTGCTTCAGATTACCTGAAGCTTTCTGTTCCTTGGTGATATTGTTTTCTACATGAAGAACACCAACTCATTAGACAGATTGCTCCAACATGATTTCCAGTTTGGGCGTCTTGTCCAAGGGTAATTTTAGATTAAGGATATCATTTTATTCATACCAGTGAAACTCTGCATTAATGCTACCATAAGTCTAAGCATTAAAAAAAAAATCAGAAAGAAAGAAAGGGACCTGCATAGGAGTTTGTCATCTTTTGAAGTTTTGCAGCTAAATCATCAGGAGAATTCTTCAGGACTGGGCTCTTCAGAGCTGAAAAGGGTGGATGAGATTTGTTCTTCCCACTGGTTATGACATCTGACACAGGGAAGAGCAGAAAGCCATGGTCTTTGTGCTCCCAGCAATGATCCTTCACCCGTGTCTGGTGACCAGTTGTAAAAGAATTAGGGAACAGAAGGACTAAACAGAAACTTGGCGATACAGAGAGCTGAAAGTTCAACAGTGGGAATGCAAAGAGAACAGTGACACAAGCCAGGTAATACAAGGAAACCAGAGGAAATGGGTGGGAGGGAAGAGAGGGATATTGGAGAATCAATAGGAAGCCCTGGTGGATGGATGGATGGATGGATGGATGGATGGATGGATGGATGGATGGATGGATGGATGGATGGATGGATGGATGGATGGATGGATATATAGAAGGACCAGAACCTTACATGAGCATTTGATACATGCAGAGTGGAGAAGAGACCAAAACCAAAGGCAAAGGGGATATGGCTCAAAATGAGAAAGAACTGGGGCAAATTATTGTTTAAAGGAGAAGACAATAGCTATGAAAAACAGCAATAAAAGCAAAAAACTTAGGAAAATTTATTCCTATATTTTGTGAGTTTGAATAAAAGCCTGGAACCCATAAGGTTGGACAGAATACTTAATTTATCGAGAACTGTCCCTACAAGATAGAATCATAAAGGGCAACAATTTTGAATCCTTTATGGAGCACGATTTTACACTGATTTGCTTTTGTACCTAAAACACCTGTCAATCCCAGAACAATTTTCCTTTTTTCTATTTTCAACTCTTCTCCCATATATTTATAGAGAAAAAAACATTTCTTTTGCGAGATTGCAGAGATAAGCAAATCAAACATTTTCAATCATTTCCCACAAACAGATTTTTGCATTCCCTTTAGCATTCTCTGTGCCTCTTCTGTCTCAAATTGATCTGTATTGAATATAGACTGAGCTGATGCCTACATTATAAGCAAAAACTCAGTTGTTCCTTGAAGAAAAGTATGTGTACCTATATATCTATGCACATGCCTGTATGTATGTATAAAGAACTAACACCTATGTACTCTGGCATCTTGTCTGCCTTATTTCCAGATGCAATATGTCCCTGTCTCTGTGCACTATGACATGTTTTTACTACAGTGCTCCCTCTATACTGCACTAAATTTGACAGGACATGACTGTGAAGTCAGGAAGTGTGAGATCAGGTACTTGACAAATAAGACACTGCATGAGTGAGTCACATTTCCTTCAGTTTAATTTCCCTTGTTTAGTTGCTGGGTGTTTTTTAATTCCAAAACCATGTCTTTTTAAATGCACATTTTGTATTATTATCCCCTATATAAATTCAGGTCTGCTATTTTTATTCCTCTCCAAACTCTCTAATAATAACCCTGGAATGAAAATCTAAAATGTAAGCTTATGTTTTTGACAGGACAAGAGGGCATAGCCTCAAGCTGTGCCAAGGGAGGTTCAGCCTGCACATCAGGAGGAATGGAAAGGGCTGTCAAACATTGGAAAGGGCTGCCCAGGGAGGTGCTGGAGTCACCATCCCTGGAGGTTTTCAATAAACAACATGGAAGTGGCACTCAGTGCTCTGATCTGGTTGAAAAGGTGGTGTTCAATCAAAGGTACTTGGTGGTCCTGGATGTCTTTTCCAACCTTGATGATTCCATGTTGCGGATGCAAAAAAATAAGCTTAAGAATATTATGAGGAAAGTTAACCAAGTCCTCTGTTTATTTTGGTATAAGAGAGCATGGAGAAACCAAACTCTGTTTAATGTACTTCTAAATCTGCTTTCATGGCCATGTTCAATACCACATTAATGATTTTGCATTCACATATAATATTAGTGGAAAAGAAACAATAATCTTGAGAAGAAAACTTTACATTAGTATTCTTGTTAGATAGTGTAGTCTGTTTACAAAATTTCCAACATGTATTCAGTTCTAGATAATAAATACTCTTTCAAATGGAGGTTCTGTATATTTCCTAGCTCACTAGCAAAACTTATACTATTAAATCTGTAATCAAACATATGAGGTGAAACATAGAAGTATCAGAGAAAATCACCTGCAAAGTTTTAGAGATTCTGGGTATTCTACACAAATGCCTTGACTAAATTATATAATTTATGCCTGAAAACAGAACCTCGTTTGTTGTGCCCTCCTCACTGAGCATTTATGATACATTTTTTCATGAGTTCCATCCTCATTTTAAAACTTGTAGTCTTTTATAACACCATTATTAAGAGTGACATCAAAATAATGTTTGAAAGATTCATATTCCCCCTTCAGAATCAAGTACGTATGAGATTCAGAATAATTTGATTGTGATATTCATAATAAGAAACCTAATTTTAACAAACTGTCATTAAAGAGAATGTGCTCTTGTGTGTGATTCTAGTCTTCTCACAGATATACAAGTACCTTTACTTAGACCTTGAATAAGACAGTTCCTTCTCTGAAGAAATGCAAGTCCAATAGGCATTGTGTATCTGCCACATATTAATGGTGCCAATCAGAAAGTTTCCTTTACTCAGAACATTGGTAAAACATTCATTCTCTGACTTGAAATTCTCTAGTTAATTTCTCACAGGCTCCATGAACTTAATCAAATTACCTTAAGTTATCCCTCAAGAATTGCAATTTAATATATAGCTTTTTAAAAATTGCATAGCCACTCCATTTTAGCCCATATTAATATTTTTTTTATTATTTAAGCCTTTTTTTTTTTTAGAATAAACAAGCTAAGGAAATCAGTTTACCTCTATGCAAAGGTGACAAGACTAGAACTGATGCAATTCTAACTTTCCTACTGAAAAGGGGAAAGTTCTAATAATGGGAGATAATATAAACAAATGCACATAGTTGCTTTGCAAAGATGTTTCAAGGCAGCAGATATGATGTCCCATCCCTGGAAGTGTTCAAGACAAGGCTGGATGGGGCTCTGAGCAACCTGGTCTAGTGGAATGCGTCTCAGACATGGCAGGGGAGTTGGAAGGAGATGACCTTTATGGTCCTTTTCAATCCAAGTCATTCTGTGATTCTATGATTTAAATACATTTGTGTTAATATATTCAGTATATTCTAGAGACATAATATTGACTACTGGCTTGACTACAGACTTAAAAACTTTGATGTAAAATAAACTAAGAGTGTTAAAGTATTTTTAGTCTGGATGAAAGAAGCATTGCAACAAATAGAGACAAGTTTACAGTCAAAACTCGACAGTTGTTGGGTCACAGAAATAATAAATTTCTGGGCTATTTCCCTTATGTTACTGAAATAAAAGTACTAAAAATTTCCAAGGTTTCAAATCAAAACATAAGAAATTAAATATTTTTACATTATTTGACAAGAACAATAAGATCATATGTTAAAAGGCAATGTCTTTAAGTAGTTGTAGCAGAAAAATTATGAAATACAACTGACTGTAATCCATTGTGTTTTGTTATAACATAATATTGAAAATAAATGTGATGCACTGTGTTAACTACCCTTGCTTTTCATATTTAAATATTATTAATCTATGGCAAAGACAGTCTTATTGAGAAAAGCAGGTGTTCTGGTTTCAGAAAGGGATCTCTTAAGATGTACATAATGAGACTTTTCCATTCTGATGTTGTACCTCAAATTGTCTGAGTAAAAATGGGGTCATAGCAGAATAATAGCAACAGGTTAATAGTGAAAATGGTGTGTCTTCAACATTATTTGATATGTACAAGATTCTGATTCAGAGGTAACTTCTTAGGAATATAAATTAAAAAATTATTTATGTAAAAATGAAAACAAAGTATTAATGTTTAAACTTACAAATAAAAATAGAACTCTAACTGACAATATATTTTTTTTTCTTTGTGAAGCATGAGATAAAATAGCTGTATGTTAAGTTATGGGAAAAATAAATTAACCCTGGTAGTCAAAATGAAGTTCTTTTCCTATAAGTAGTTAACAGGGGTCAGATTGAGTTATTCCAAATGCATATTGTACTTCTGCACATTTGTAATTTTCTCCAGTGAACAAGAAATAGGTATTTACGAAAATTTCCATGATAAAAAAAGATATTATGCAAATGTAGCAGAACAGCTGCAACAAATTGCAGTAGGACACAGTGCAGATTATCTTTTACTTCTGTTCTTTTTCTTTTGAGTTCTATGTTAAATCTTGAACTCAGATGAGGAAGGATCCGGTAAGCCAGAAAAAAGAAACTACAATGCTGAGAGTTATATTCCACTGAGAAATTGCTAGAAAACAGAGCACTGTAAAGCATGAGCTCTGCACTGCAACCTGATTCTGTTCTTTTAACACAAGTTTTCTCCTGGAAACTGTTGACATAGCTGGATGGAGCTGAATTGCAGAGTCCATGGTTTGCCCAATGGCTAAATGCTTATACATACTTGTGGGAGACAAAGACTCATAAATTTAACTAATTTCATTTAGAAAAGTCTTGCAGATAAACCTGCACTGACTTTCAGCAAACATTTAATGAAAATTCCAAACTGTTTGCCATTGTGTGTACTCTCAGAAGACTTATAACCAGGAGCTTTAAGATCCCATTAATACTCGTTGGTGGAAGAGATTGCAAGAGGTTCAAAAATGCTCTGTCAGGTGGGTAAAACCATACCTCAATATTGATTTATAAAATTGTAAAAGCTCCACAGGGGAAAATAGTGTGAGGTTACAGAAGTTCCACATGGATTAACCTAATGAACCTGAAGTAGTAAATATCAGACTTCTTTTTAATTCATTTTAGATTTTAGGGAGTAAATTTCGAGGTGGTTTTGAATTATTGATTTATATTTTCATAGGCTTTTAGAAGAGTTTTCCAAGCAGTGCAAAATCTCATATAACACACCACAGGAGTCTTAGGTATTCATGTAAACAAAACTCTTAAAATCTTCAGTGAGCTTGGAATAAGCTAGATGTAAGGAAAACTGAAATAACTAGAAACACAAAAGCAGAGAAGGGAGATTTTCTACCTTGAACTCTCATTTTCAGTATGTGAAATACAATTTTCTTTTAAACTTCCATAATTTATAACTTTACTGAGAGCACAGTTCATCCCTCTTATGTTTCAGAAGTGTTTGGTGATGGTGCTGCAGTTATAGTGAAGTCCTGCTAGTATGTAGCAAAACTAAGGGAAACACAGTGAGAGGAAACTCCCATCTTCCTGTCTTGTAAAAGTAAATAAAGGTAGATCCAGCTCACAATTTCAATTGAGAATCAAAATTTGTCTGGTCCTTTCTATTGCATGTGTAACTTTTCTAATCAAAGTTAGCCACTGTAATGCAAAATGAAATAACTAGAATTAATCCAGGTTTTTTAGCATGAGTCTGCAAAATGTCTCTTGAGTAGGTTGACTTACGACTATAAATTGCTTTAAGTAATGTTATCTCTGCATGGTTCAAGCAATAGAATCCTTCTCCAGGAATACAGAAAAGTTTTGGTTTGAGATGTTCTATCATCAGAGAAGATGTGGGTCAAAAGCATAAATCATAAAATAATTTGGATTTCTGTTTCCAAAATCAGTGGTTTTCTGTGCTGTAGTCATGAATAATCAGAAGTTCAGAACAAGGCATTATAATTGTAAGTCTTTGGTAGTGTTTCCAGTAGAAGCATTGTGATTGAATTTCCGTGTTTAGAAATTCTTCGATCACTACTGATGTTTTCCAATGGCCTCTGATCTGGAAATGCATTTAGCAATCTTGCTAAATTCCACTCAGTTTTGGGATTTATTTTGACATAATTCTGCCATGGCTTATGTTTTACTGATATTCCTTTATTAACCACAAAAAAGGAAAAACACGGGAATGTTTTGTGGTGGTTTTCTAGTAAAAGCAAGAGAAAAACAAAGAAAAATTCAGTGACTGGCTCTGACTCAAAATTCCGTGGGAAAAAATAGCCCCATATATAATATATTTAAATCTTTTACACCTGGAGTGAATTTCTGGCTCTGTTTGGTGAAGACAATATGGATGTTTTTACAGGGCCCAGAATTTCACATTTTGTTTTTAATTTTTAATAAAGCATGATTTACATGAATTAATTTCAGTCCTGTCCTGACTTTCAACTATGTGATACTTAGAACTGGGTTCCACAGGATAAGGAAAAAACCAAGATTTTAGTAAAATATCAGTAGAAAAACTGTAAACCATAACCTGTATTCCTATTAAGAGCTTTTTAATGGCAAACACTCAGAGTGGTGAGGCACTGACACAGGTTGCCCAGAAAGATGAGGATGCCCCATCCCTGAAAGTGTTCAAGGCCAGGTTGGATGGGGCCCTGAGCAACCTGGTCTAGTGAAAAGTCCATGGCAGGGGGCTTGGAACTGGATGATCTTCAAGGCCTCTCTCAACCCAAGCCATCCTATGATTCTCTGAAACACAGCTGCAGTCTATTGATCAAGGCTGACCAGGCAGCGGAGCACAGATCATATGAGTGTCCACTTGTTCCTGTATTCTGACATTCTGAACATAGTACGCATTTTTGGATATAAGTTATGGCTCTTAATGTGGAAAAAAAAATCTCCACTGCCTTTATTTGTAGGATCAAGGAGAAATGTTAATGGAATAATTTAGTTGTGGTGTAATTTCTTGGATTTTAGAATCCATTTTATGAGATACATGGAGGTATCATTAAAACCATAAGAATCTCAGTAGGAAAAGCAGCAAAACACAACAGAAAACCAATGTAATAAGCTATCCATGAGTAAATGAAGATAGTTGGAACTGGAATTATTATTCCACCACACAAAATATTAAGTAAATAACATAATCGTTCACACCTTACAACATACAATCTGAACTGAGGTAATGGTTACAGATGACCCTTCGTTATTGTGGTTTTTGGTTGCTTCTTCCAAGTAACAAACATAACAAGAGGACACAGCATCAAGTTGCACTGGGGAAGTTTAGATTGGATATTAGGAATGATTTCTGCATGAAAGGGTTGTCAAAAGCTAGAAAATTTGCTTAGGGATTTTGTATGTCCATAAAGGAATAAAACAGGCCTACATATAGGCTACTTAATTAGAACATTATCCTCCCAGTGGGTTAATTAGAATATAAGCTGGGGAAACAGAATAATGGAATATTTCCAAAGGGAGAAATGTCAATGCATTCTCTTTTAAAGTTGCATTGCCAAATGGGGAAAGGAAAATAAACTCATCTGTGAGCATATATGACAAGATTGGGTTTGTATTTAACTTGTGTACTTGTTTTTGTTTACCACAATTGAAATTAATTACTTTCCTTCTGCTGTATCTGACCTGAATTCTTCTTCCTTTGAGAACAGGGAACAGCTTTATTTGTTTATTCCTGTAGTCTGTTTATCTTAAAGGAACTGTGGCCTAAAAGATTCACTTCTTTCTTTGTTTGAATCAGACAGAAGGAAAAAAACTTGTAAATGGTGTGCTGGTTTCAACAACCAAACTGCAAATATGGTGTTCCAAGGCTCCACTCCCTGGTTTTGTAACCATAAGAGATGGCAGTCTTTATAACTTCACTTTCTCTCTGGAATGTCTCTTCCATTACTGTCCTCATGGTATTTTTTTTCCATATTATAGGGATTCAATATTGCTAAATATAAAACATCTTCTTACACATTATTATACCTCAGATTAATTAGACAGTTCTACTGGAAATCCATTCCAGCAGGAGTAGGAAGTCACGTTTAGCTCACCGGTTACCTGTTTGCAGTGCATCTGTGATTCCTGCATTTTCCTAAGCAACATACCCACTTTTTTCATGAAAGCAAGAAATGTTTGGGAGAGAATGGTTAAAAATGGCCAGATTGATTTTCTGAAGGCTGGAGTAAGCATCAAAGTCTAATTCAGGTGAGGTTAATTTAGTGACAGCTGTTATCCCTCTGCTTTGGTGCTTCAGCTGGGCCTGCAGGTCATAAGTAATGAAGAGAGGCTACCTGAAGGTTTGCTCTAAAGACGACTTGATCTTGATATAAACTATAAGTCAAGATTACTTGACATATATATATATACTATCAGTAGCAATACTGGATCATGACCCTTTCTTGAAACCGGGTTCCAGCCAAACCTTTTGACTCACAAAGACATGGGGTGGTGACGTCTTATTGCCACCTTGCCCTTGCAAAAGAGACTACCACTAGTCTTCATCTGAATTCTATGCAAATACTGTCTTCATCTGCAAAAAATACATTTTCTGCATGATGTGTTGGGTAAATGCACTTCTGTCCTTGATGCTCCTTCAATCTAACAGGTTTGTAGGCCATGTCTTCTAATTTATTATGTCGTTATCTGATGATCTCAGTGTTATTTGTAAATCCAGTTTTTGAAAATGTCGACTCTCTCATCCTCACTTACCATGTAATCCTTATCTGGCAGCAGCTTACATTTTCTGGAGGACTGTCATGGATTTCCTTCTAAAGGAGCTGAAGTGGAAATACACTGTAATCACTAAATGCAGATGTTTATGCTCACTCCAATTTACTGGTGAAACTGCACTGCTGCCAACAGGTAATAGCAGGCTACTCATGTAACCATTTGCTGTTAAAAGTTCTGCTCTTTGCTTCCCTCTCTAAAGTGGCTGCTGACTCAGGTGGCTCTGAATGGCTGCTGACTTCTGCCATCCAATTCTGTTTCCTCTTTTACTTGCTTTTGTGAACCTCAGCTTGAGAAATACTACATGAAAGCTTTAGCAAGTACTATAGCTACAGCATGTGCCTCAACACAGCGCTGTCCTCTTGAGATTAAAGTGAAAATGAAAAGCATCAAAAAATATGAAGCATAAAAGAAAAATAGAGAAAGCGTGTACGTGCGAACAGAATAGACAAATGTCAAAAGGAAGAGAAAGAGCATCCCTCCTAGGAAATCTATCTGAATTTGCAGAAAGGAGAAAATGAAATAGCAATAATATTGCACTTTCCTGTTCAGCTATTTATTCAGATGAAAAGAATGATATCTACATCGTTCAGGGATCAAACGACAAGAGACAAAAGTTATGAATTAGGAAGCCAGAAGTCAACTTTAAAATTGATTTTTAAAAGATTAAAGGCTTGTGAAAACCTGACAATTCAATACAACTAGAATCTACATAATTTTTGAAAAAATTAAAGGGTAGCTGTGGGAAGGAGAAATATTCTTAGTATACAGTCTTAAAAGTTACTTTGTATTTGGTATTTAAGATAAACCTGGGCCACATAGTCCTTTTTTAGGAATGTCTTACCCACGAAAAATACTGTTTAGAATGATGTACAATAAGTAGCTAGCATTGTCTATTTCTTAAAGGGGAAACAAAGTCTCTGTATGGAAATGCGACCTTTCCATAGAATTTTCCTTTCAAAACTTTGAAACCATACTTCAAACAACAGGCTCTAAAGGGATAAAATAACGATAATAATTAAAATAATAAAGCAAGAGGAAATTGACTGATAACCAGGTATAAAGAATCTTTCCAAGTGGGCCAAGACTCTGAGAGCTGATGTAAAAACCAATGACAATAAATTGACCTGAAGAGTCTTCCAAAATGTGTATGAAGAAAGTCAGAATTAATCAAGTTATCATCAGCCAAGGTGATGCCTAATATTATAGATATTTTGAAATAGAAATCACATAGTTCTTTAATATGCTTTTCTTTAATAAAAAGAATGTGTTCACTTGCTGTTTTAAATTGAGCATTGCCTTCTTTGATATCATTCATTTTACTGGCCCATGAGCAGAAAACTGTACAGCTTTTCTTGAGAAAGAATTGTTGTTTACTTCTTTTAATTTCAATTAAGTCACTATTCAGGATAATATTTCTGTTGTCTGCAACATTAGTTTTATCCCATCAGCATTATTATTGCCAGGGAGATACTATTAAGGATACATCTTTGGGGTAAAAGTTGTAATTAATTAGAATAACCATTTTACTTTGTCCAGCATACAAACTGTTGCACTAATTATATTTAACTCTCCTTCCAAAATTTGTTTTTCAAGATGTGCACATTCATGTACTACTTAGGAAAGTGGGTTTAGGGAAAAAAAAAGTGATAAGGTTGCAATCTAAGATGACATTACCCACCAAAACTATATGTAAAGTTCTTTTTGCATTTCTACTCAAGATTCTTGACAGAGATCAGTTTTTATTACATGTGTAAATACTTACATATTTAAAATCATAATAAAGCTGCCAAATTATTGGAGATTAACAAGGCATTCCATAGCTAAGGCTATATCAACTGTAAAAACTTAGAGGATGACACTCTGACCTGGAATATTAGTGATTTTTAACCAGTTTCTAAAATGCCAGTTGAAATTTAATGTTTCTGATCAAATATTGGTGCTAATTTATAAATACTTAGCTTCTGTATAAAGCCTTCCAAAATTTCTGCCTCTTTATCAGTGCTCCTGTATCTTGTGGAAATTAGAAACAAGAGAAAGCCTGTTGTTGTGTGGATTGGTTCGTGGCAGAGTTGTGGGGGAAATGGAAAAAGGATATATCTCAAAAAATTCATGTACTCCTTTCTTTTATGCAGGCAAGTCAGATTCTTTTAAAAGCAGAAGTATTGCTTTTGGGGAAGGAGTCATCTAGATGGATATAATTATGGGTTAGGAAAAAATGTCCTTTTTGAGCAATGGACAATTGATTTTTATACACAATGGCAAGGATGTCATAGTTTTGCAGAAGATATCTACAGAATACTTAAAAGAGGAAAGTACTCTGGAAATTAGAAGTCTAGTTGAGGAAACAATAGCTATTTTGATTTCAAGTGAAACTAGTATGTCTCATTAAATTATTGGAGTGATTTGAAGGTATTTTTACTGTAGTCACCAAATAATGTATTTTATGACACGAGTAGTACATAGATTTTTCTGCCAGCTGTTGGTAGAGTTTCACAATTGAAGCTAATATTCTGTAGACTTCTGGAAAACACTTTTGGGATTTCTGTTATACAGACAGTAACTGATAATCAAATGAGTTTGTCCAGCCTTTTGGTTAATAATAAATAGTCACAGAACACAACACAGGACAGAGAGTTTCTTCTAAGAAATAAAAGTTAAGTGAGATAATTTGGCCCCTTTGCTAGAAATTATGTTTTTTGTTGAGATTCAGGATAGGAAAACCTGATACAAAAAAAAAAAAAAACACATAAAATTACACGGTAATGAGAACTTTAGGTTGAGGAAGTGTATTCAATTGAAATTATTTATGTATTGCAAATAGCCTCTAAGGCTTGCAGTGCATCTTTCACCCCTTTCCTGGAATCAAAGCAGGCATGAATGAGAAAAGTACGAAAACAAAGCCAAGGGAACTCCAGGGCTGAGAAGGAATGGATCCAGCTGGCAGCATCCGCTCCTCCCAGAGAGATCTGGGGATGCTGATGCTCACTCCAAGATTCCCGACTCTTTGCTTTGGGATGGCTAAAACTGTCCAAAATCAGAGCGAGAGGGGATTCAGAAGGGCGAGCGTAGCACCAGAAGACAAGAGGACAGGTATTCATAAGTTTATTGCATAAAAAATTAAGGATATTCTCAGTGACATCAGTCTGCAATGATCTGGAATGTAAATATTGGAATTGCTATAACTGGATATAAAAATCCTTATTTGAATATATTTTGAAGTATTGGCCTAAGAAAGTCTTGGTGAATATGTATTTATACATATATATATACATACATACAAACATACATATATTTTAACATTTACATTTATCAGATTCATCTTTAAATTTTTCTTCTCTATCTGTACAAGATATGAGCATGACTTACACAATTATAAGCAGTTTTCTAAACTACTCAAGCTAGGGAAGAAAATATTTATTATGTAAATAGTTTAAATTATCACATTATTTGCTAGGAGCGCAGAAAACAATACAGATTTTCCACATTTTTATTAAAAGTATATATTAGAGTGAGAAAACATTATCAAAAGCTTCTAGTATGCCCTCTTCACAACATGATGCAAAAACTCTGAGGAAGCTGTTGCTAAATTGTAATATCTGTACATAGATTGATTTGGCAGAGTTCCTTGGGAAGATGGGGGAAGATAGATGTTTTGGTGGGGAAAAAGAAACCTGCTGATTTCCTGAGTAATTAGAATGTGAATGTGACAGTCCTCACGAAGCAGCATCTGTCACCAAGGCAATCTGATATTAAGTGGAAAAAATGAAACAGTAAGCAGTTCCTGATCAGTGTTCAGCCAGCTTAGGAGGAAAGAGGCCTAGGAATACTTCTGGTGGAGTGCTTTGTAGCTCAGTCATGTTCATGTTTTCCCTTATGGCACCACATTAGAATTTCTAAGAGGCATTGTCCCTGGGCTGGAGGTTTACACAGGTCCTCATTAACATCAGTTTTTTGGGCTTCAGACCCTTTGTATTTCAGCAAAGCCATCCCTGCTGAATAAAATTACTCCCTTTCCAGAAGTTCATAATAGGCAAAGCAATAATTATTAATAATATATAATATTAACGCTGCAAAATACTTATAAGATTATGGATTTATTAACATAGTGAACATGTTTTTACAAATTCCAGTAATAACAAATGCCAAAAATAGTTAAGGGGAAAACACTCCAAAACCATGATGTTATTTATATATGTGTAATTGTATTGAAGGACTAAAAGGAGCAAGAGGACAAGGGCCAGATGAGAGGAATAAGTGGAAATAGATGGAAAAGCTGGTAGAAGAGCTTTAGATTCCTTCACTTTCCTTCACCTTCCTCCTCCATTATCCTCTTCTGTTTGAGAATAGGATTCAAATGGATGCAAACATGTCCCTTATCAGAAATTCTTCTACACCATTTAAGGGGCTTTGCAGTACTGTGATAGGCAAGGTATTTACTTCACCATGTCCTCCAAACAAATAAAAGTCAATTCTATTTCCTCAGGGATACAATCTGAACGAGAGGATCAGGAATGAGAATTATTTATCTTTTGTATATAATGATTCCCCAGAAAATACATTGAATGACTCAGGGAACTATAAATACTAATAACATCATTGATACAATCACCTATGAATAGTCAATGAGCCCACAGCTCTCAGGACACAATGAGTAAAGTCTACAAAATCTCTTTTCTTGCAAATAGGATTTCCATTGCAATTTATAACACATAAACTGATGCTTAGAGATCTGTTTTGCAGGTCCTGTACAAGCTTTTCCAATACTCAGCTATGTAGTCTTTAAATATATATGTATGATTCTTCTCACACAATTTAGCTTTATCTCATCACACCCATGTGTGCAAAACCTGTCTTGACTAATACCTAACAATAGTAATTAACAGTAACAAGTGATTGTGGTAAAATAAGATGGTACATAAATAATAATCTATTACAGCCAGTTCTGGTCTTTGAATTTTCAGAGGGAATAAAATAAGAATTCTTATAGCATAATTACTTGTATTTGTATTGTGTTAAATTTCATAGGTATGTATCAAGAGCCTAGCCTGAAAAAGAGACAAACTGGTATGGTTCTCTAATATAAAATACAATAGAAGGGGGATATTTGTGTTTTTAGTGGGAATTTTTGTTATATAAAATATAGTTTCTGCATATTTCCACTTGTGGCAAATTGCTATTAATCCACTGAGTCTTTCATGTCACACTCATTAGCTTATCTCAAACCTTCTCCAATACATTATTTCAATATTTCTTTATCCCATATGCTACTGCAATATTAAATGGAGACTATGTATGTGTTATTAATAAAAAATAAGTTCCCCAAAAAATTCCTTTTTTCAGTCTTCTCTGGGGAAGTCAGTTCTACAGGAGACAAATGATATAGCAGAGGATTGGTACAGGACCTGCAAGCCTTGCATTGTCCATCTATCTGTGTACGTGCACAACTATTAGGTATTTTTTATTTTGTTCTGCACAAGAGCTCTAATTCATATCTGAGAGCTGTGCACTGTTGGCTGATAACTTTGCAGTCTTGTGGGAGTTTGCTACAAGGTATTTATATTTCTGACTTATCATGGGTGTCTGAAAAAGGATTTTTGCTTTCCATAAAAATTGTTCCTCTAAGGAGCAATTAAATGTTGGAAATCCAAAAATATGAACGTGCACCAAAACTATTTATTATTAGGGAACTCTGTTCTTATTCAGAAGAATCACCAGCCCTGCCAA
The DNA here is from genome assembly GCF_901933205.1 of Camarhynchus parvulus. Taxonomy (NCBI): domain Eukaryota; kingdom Metazoa; phylum Chordata; class Aves; order Passeriformes; family Thraupidae; genus Camarhynchus; species Camarhynchus parvulus. Next base: position 103,082,866 of record NC_044571.1, read on the forward strand.
ATGCCAATTATTTAGGTTAAAACTCATTCCAAATGAATAGGACTTTTTTCATATGAAAAGTGTTTGTACAGTCCAAAACTGTGTAGGTTAAGATGTTCGAAGCACCTAGTTAAAGACACATATTTAATGAGATTTTTTAGCAGAAAAGCTAACTACTGGGAGATGGAGTTAAAAGTTTTAAAAGATGCAGTTTTCAAAGTAAAATGATCAAAATGTGCTTCATGAAAAGTAAAAGCAAATCCAAAAGGGCACATCATTAAAGTTGCATGATTTAAATTAGTTGCGTTACCGAGCTAAACTCATTCTTGTGTCAAAGCTACATGAGGATCACTTTTTGTTGTGTTTTAGTTTCATATGTATTTAAAGTAGCAAAATATTATCATCATGCCCTGCACAAAATGACTCTTGTACATAAATCATCTGTGTGTTTTACTGCATTATAACTTATCTCATTCTATAAATTGTATTAGAATGAGTAGATTCAAGGAAAACAAAAGACAGAACTGAGCTGCACAGAAATATTCAGAAAAAGCACAGGTTTTAATATATAACTTTGCAAAAATCCTGTGAATACAGTGATACACAGATTTAAATGGGAGAAGCAGCATTCACATATTCAGACCTATTTAAGAGGTGATGTTGAAGGTTCTTAAAGGAAATAGTAAAAATTGGCAGCACTTTTGGCATAACTCGCAAATTTGTCATAAGAGTTAGTGGTAGCAGAGGAATCAACAGCTGCTTTTGTCTCTGAATGTCACTGCTGCTGTGGCACAGGAGGAGGGTTGAAGAAAGTCCCTGATGTACCTGGAGAGAGAAGGATAATTCAAAAATGCACAGGGCAGCAGAAACAACTGCAGGTCTAGCGCACGAGCAACTGGGCTCACCAGGAGTTCACACCATGAAATATCAACAAATTAGAATAAATTCTTGTTGTCTTCACCTCAGAGAGGAAAGTTTACTCTAAATTCTCTGGCCATCAGAAGTGGAAATGGATAGGACAAAATCTGAGCTGCTGTTTCCTCAGAAGACTCTAACCTCTTATTCACCCAGCAGAAGATTCCATCTTCAGTTCTCTTCAGTTCCGAAAACCTTCATTTGAAATGCCACTGAACTCTGTCATCAATTTATAAATTGTAAAAGTTTTTCTCTGACTGCCTCTCATTAGGAATAGAAAAATTCTTCGAATAACTTATGTATTCATGCTCAGAAAAGCTTTCTCTGAAAAGTACCCATACTTACGCATGGCATCTACTTTTACACATAAATGCCCTCTTTTTTAATGTTTGTTATGAAGGTAGAATATTCTGAAATTGCCCACAAAGAAAATATTTCATGAGAGTTAAATAAAACAAGACTGATTATTATCTTTAGGTATATAAATACATTTCATCCCAAGACAATAAAATTTTGTTAAGAATTATTCCCCGCTAAAAAAACCAAAACCAAAACCAAAACCAAAACCAAAGCCAAAACAAACAAACAAAAAAAAAACCCCAAAAATAAAACTAAAAACCAAAATCAAAAAACAAAATCAAACCCAAACCAAAACAAAAAAAACTACGTCTACAGTACCATGTTCTTACCAGAAATGCTGATACAACTAACTGCTCTTGGGATATCAAATATGAACATTGTTTTTACTCACTCTTTTGGCAGCTGAAGTTCTGAGGACTGCCAAATGTCTTTCAGCCTAAGCCCAGGTATATTTGATCACTTTTTTTTCTCTCCATCAAGAGATTTCAGCAATCATTTTTAGCAGCGTACTGTTGAAATCAAAAATATTTTGAACATGTTAGTAATGCAAAATTCTTACCAGAACCATGGTTTACAAGAGAAATAATGGAATGTTGAACCAATTCACACACCCAGAGGGCTGTGAATATATCAGTTTTCCACAAAGAAAGAAAAAAAAATCTGATTTTCTATAAGATTCAGTTTTCATGGAAAGAGTTCACAAGTGGCAGCACCTGTATTATCTTTTTGAGCAGTAAGCAGGTGTCATACAAATACAGATAGGTATAAATTTTCATTTTTACATTTGAGAAAGAATTGTTACCATTTTTGTTTCTATTTGGCTTTATAGTTCCCAATACTGAGAGTTTCTGCTTCACAAGATTATCTTGTCTGACTTCTCACAGAAGTCTGACTGAATCAGGGATGATGCTTATTTCCTCTGATCTAGGTTTTAGTTTAAAATATGGAAATTTTTGCAAATAACTTCATAAAGAAAATAAACAGTATCTTAAACCAACACTAAACAGAAGCCGGAACAGCAGCACTGGTTACAATGATGTCTGTGTCTCATGCTCTCTGGAGGGCTACCAAAATCTGACACCACAAAGGAGTTTTATTTTTTAATAATCTTGCCTAGTCAAAGTACATATAATGTTTTCATAAAATATACATCCTAGTAAGGAATTACATTGTTGAATTAAATACTATGCATCTGTTGTGTCACCTAAGATACCAAACATGCTAATATTCTTAAAAATTTCTATATTATATTATGAATTAGAGTTTCAGGATTCTCCAAAAGTTTTTGATCCTCTGTTTCTGAGTTTTCATCTTTTTTTCCCTTTTTTCTTTTTTTCCTGAAACTCAGATTTGTTTAAAGAATGAGACATAACTCTGAATATTGTACTAATTCAAATAGAATTTCTACTCAGTATATTTGACTTTTATTCCACTATTACTCTTTCAAGAAAAATTGAAGAAATTATATAAGCTGCTGTTTTCAATCAAGTATTTTATCAAATGAGATATCAATACATGGGAACATGTACATCCACTGTTTCTCAGCTCAGTTTCTATGCCACTGCCTTTTTATTCTTTGAGGAAATTGTGATCTAAGGAATAAATCAAGAAGCTATTTAAAAACATAGCATGTTTCTATAACATCTGGGCCCAAAATGCTGTCAAAACCTTATAAATGAATGAACTAACCAGTTAGACATTTAAGTGATCTCAAGGAAACAAAAAAAGAAAGCCAAAACCAAACAAAATCAAGAAAAAAATTAAAAGAGGAGTCTTAGTCTTTAAATACAAGCTTCCAAAAAGACAAATTTTGATTCATCTCTCAGAAGGGAAATGGAAGAAAATCCATTTCTCTTTTGAGTCTTCTGTAACTTGGTCTTAAGATTTAAGGAGTTAGCAAATACATCCCAGAAATTTTTTTGTAAGAGAAAATAGGAAAATATGCTGTCTCCAATGTGACTTGAATTAAATCTCTCTGTTCTATGTAATGTTCTCTGACGTTTAACAAGATTAAACATCTTTTATAGTATTAATATATCACCAGTATGAACTGCTGGATCTGAGCAGCAGAGATAAAAATAGCATGATTCTGAACAGCCATCAAGATTTCATGGGAATGAGACTTATTGCTTTCATGTCAGTGCGCTTTATGAATGATGTGTTCTTTAATTTGCACTTAAAGCATTTAAAATAAATAAATTGTGGAATCTTTTGCAAAGTGTAATATGTTGGGAATTGGTTGTCTCCAGCAGCATTGTCAACTGCTGTCCAGATGCTGACATGAGTATCTACTGAATGTCTGTGCAACAGCAAAAAAAATACTCACATGATGTGAGATTACCCCAACAGTTCTGCCATATTTTTATAGTCCAGATTGAGTATAGTTGGATGTAATCCCTCTAACATCTGCATAATCATTGCTATTATCTGAAACCTTTTACTTACTTTAACTACATGGAAAAAAAAAGCTATCTTTCATGACCATTTCTTCATCTGTGACAACAGTTTGCTTAGACTTTTAAAAATTGCCTATGTTCAATTTGAAGAACATCTCTGTTCTTGAAACCCCTCGGCCCCAGGGGGTGAATCTGGGGGAGACAGATGTCCCAAAAGTGAGAGACTGTGCTTTGTTCGGAACTGGGCAAAGCATCCTTAAAAGGGAAACCCTAGAAGCAGCTCTGGTCCATTTGCAGTGGTGAGGCCACTGGGCATGGAAGGAAGATGTCACGATGGCAAATGATCTCCAGGTGGTGGCACGTGTGACACAGAAACACAGGAGGTCTCAACTGTGTTTCCAGGGGAAGCCTATGGCACAAGAAGGACTCCTCTCTCCTTGATGAACCGAGAATTGATTATCTAAAGGGTGGTGATGGATTGAAAATTGATGATCTGAGGGGTGGATGTATTGGAAATTTCATGGAGGGGGGAGGAATGTTTTTGGAAGGGTTTCATTCTGAGTTCTGTGTGTGTTTCTCTTTATATATAGTTGTAGGTTAATAAAGTTTTTCTTCTTTATACCTAAGCTGGATCCTGCTTTGCTCTATTCCTGGTCACATCTCACAGCAGACACCAGGGAGCATATATTTTCATGGGGGCACTGCCATTGTGCCAGTGTCAAACCATGACATTTTTCTTCACCCACAGCAGTATTTACCTCAGCCAGTCCCTTGCATAGCCAGATTTTTTTGCCCAGAATGTCAATCCAGCATCAATGAATCCATCAGAAGGTACAGGTAGTAACTACTGGTTGGTCTAGGCCCAGCATCAGCCCAATGGTGGAATCTCCTGAACTGTGCAAAATTCTCACCTGGAGAACTCCTGCCAGACCTTGTCAGGTCACTGTGATTCATCTTACCTGACAATCATTTGTTGTCTCAAATCAGCCCCTTGTCTCACCTGTGAGAGCCTCGATGGGGAGTGCCTTGACCACCCAGGAAATTATTTACTTATTGTTGCTATGGGCATGAAAACAGGCACAGATGAATCTGATGTATTCGACTGCACCAAAATTATAACTTAGGAGAAACTTGAATGTCATACCTCTGCCTTAAATTTCATAGATTTTACCATCGGAATTTTGTGTAAAACAGCAGGGACAGCTACTCGCAACTATTCTTCAGCCTGGAGGAGATTGAGGGGAGAACTCATGGTGTTCTTCAACATCTTCATGAGGAGAAGTGGAAGGACAGACAGTGATCTCTTCACAGTGCCAGAACTTGAGGGAATGGCCTGAAGCTCAATCAGGTGAAGTTTAGGTTGGATATTAGGGAAAGGTTCTTCACCCAGAGGGTGGTTGTGCACTGGACCAGGCTCCCCAAGGACATTGTCATATCACCAAGCCTGACAAAGCTCAAGAAGCATTTAGACAACGCTCTCAGCCACATGGTGGGGTTGTTGGGGTGTCCTCTGCAGGGCCAGTAGTTGGACTCGATGATCCTTGCAATTCAGCATATTCTATTCCATGATTCTATGAACATTTTTGGGTTTGGTCTAAACAGAAATATTCATTCATAGTCTACCTTTCTTGGACACCAGAGAGCCTCACCCAGACAATTTCTTTAGTTTTAAGTAGCAATACCCTTACTTGAATATTATACAAAATCAGAGAAATAATCTTAAATTACTTGGATGGGAGGATAACTTATTTTTCTTCTTACTCATGTTAATGATAATTCCTGTGAGAGATGTCAAATTCCTGTAAATGTTATCATCATTGCCCTCTCATTCATTATGGAAAGCATAGCCTACTTTAAAGCTCAGGAAGACTTCAGTGATTTTAAGGATATAAATGATTAAAGAAATATCCAGACCAGTATAAGTCAGATGTACCATTATCTATGATTTCTAAGATAATTTGTAATTTTATAGCATGAGACTTTCATTTGTTTGAGAGTGCTGTAAGTATGACTCAAGGGGTTCTGTCGATTCAAAAAACACTTTTGTTGCTTAATGATCATCAGGAAAGAATTGTAAACTACTACCTCAAAATTATTTTATCAAGGATAGACTGTGGTAAAAACCAGTCAGATGAGTAATTGAAGGGTAAGGAGAAGAAGAAAAGAAGAAGATAATGATCAAATAAAAATAATAGAAACTACTAAATATGTATGCATTTATACATATATATATTATATTAATTAATGAAATGTTCAAGTGAGAAACACCTAAAATAATTGTTCTCCTTTATCCAAAATCACCTAAACATTTTTGCCTTTCTGTATTCAACCCTATGATTTACTATAGTCAGCAGATTGCTTTTCATTTTTTGTTCTGATCTCCTCTAAGCCTTATCTGTTCAGTAGAATAGGCAAGAGTTATTTTTTTGTAAAAAAATTATGACTGTTTAATCAGCAAATTGGCCCAATATGCAAAAAATTTTTTTGGCTTCTTCTGTTGCATTTGTAAAATGACTGATGAGCTACACATAGGAGCCACAGCAAATGGTGCTTTCCAGGCAAAATCACATGCGATAGAATAATGAGGAAAAAATTAGCATTGAGGTAGATTTACATAAGGAATGTGATGGTTAAGAGAATATGATATTAAAGCTGGAAAGAACTGAGGTGCCACCCCATGTTGGCAAGCTGAATTCTTTAATGCCTTCCTACTACCATGTCAATTCCACCTTTTTTTACATTGGTCCAAACAGACCCAAACTCACTTGAGCTTTCAAAGATTTCTTCCTTTTAGAGGCCTGATTTTCCACTAGGGAAAGGACAAGGAGCTTTGCAAAGGGAGCTTCCCACAGGCCCTCTACTTGAAAATATCCTTTATAAAAGGGAAAGGCCAGGCCATGTCTTCTGAAGGCTCACTGAAAAATTCATCTTTGGGAAAATATGTTGAAGTGCATTTTTCTGCTATACGATCATTCTGGCTACCTCATGTGTTAGGTAGGACAACAGAAGCTCTAATTTGTTTTAAGATTAAAACTCAGTGAATGTATATAACATTCCATTGTTTAAGATTCTTATCTAAAGGTTGCAGCCAAAGTGAAACAGTGAATGTTTCTTAAATATGTGATATATCTTGGCATTTAACACAACTGAGTTCACTGTCTTATGAACCCCTTGGGGTTATCTTAGAATTAAAGCAAATATTCATAATGTGTTTTTTTTTCATTAAAATACACATTCTATACTTAAGATTTGAAGGTAAAGAGGACAAATATTAAGATTTATGTAAGAAAAAAGGCTGGAATAATATTCTGATATCTGCCAGGGACAAAATGTGTGAACTTCAATTATTCTCAGTGCTCATCTTTAAAAAAGGCATAACAATAAAATTTTTATTAAAACTTTAAAGGTTGAAGCTGAACAAAATGTTTATACAAGTAGTCTGGTAAACATATTAAAAGTACCTGAATAATAACAGTAATGATAACATCATCACTCCCTCCCCCATTGTTGTAGAAAATGCTACTGTAACAGTACCTAACAAAAACTGTGTTCTTTCATCCCCTTTACTTGCTGTGTTTTGGTTTGTAAGGGAAAAAAGAAACAACAAAACACACAACCTTTCTCTGCTTACAACCCTTCTGCAACATTTTATTTATTTTTTTATTACAACAAGTTTTTCAAATTTGTATGTAAATCCTGTCTTACACTAAAGTAGAGACATTTTCTGGAAAATATATTGGCTTTTTTAATAGCTGATTTTTCTTTTGAAATGCAAACTATTTCTTCCCATTATTATGATTTTCTCAACAGAATATATGCTTTAATCACTTCAATTCAGACAAATTTGAAACACATTATTTCTCCCACTGGTACTTTTCAGGGAACTTTTAATAGATCAATAGTTCAACAGGTGTTCTTTCAGACTCAAGATATTTCTTCCATGTCTCACTGCTTCAATAAGAAGTTAGAGCTTTTATAATTGCCCCTCATGTAAGACCAGTCTTTTATTTAATACTCTATGCAGGCATGTTTTTTTCTTCCAGAACACTTACTTGTAAGCAACAGGAAACATTTTAATGATGTATTTATAAGAAACCATGTACTTGATTTGCAGGAATGCCAGGAATCTGTAACTGATTTCAAAGAAAAGTATGATATGTCTTCTGTAATTCAAATAGCATTTTGATAGTCTTTTAGAGTTGGATTTTTTTTCCCAAATGTCACGATACGCTAAATTTTCCATTTTATATTTCTTTCTCAAGTATTAAAAGTATTTATATACCTTAAATAAGTCAGTGACATATTTAAGATAACATTTTGTATGTCTGAAGAAATACAGGGATACATCACTAGACTCAGAACTGTTTGTGAGGATTAAGCAGCTACTGTTTCATAAAGACCTCTGGATTTAGCTACCTAGGCGCATTGTGTTGGGTTTTATTCTGTAGATTTAATTGGGCAACTACTAACTTTGGTTCCAGAGATTTTTTCTCTTTTTAAGATTTTTTCTCTTTTATAGAAAAGTATTATCACTGTGTAGTAGTATTCAAAAAGCAGTGTGAAGTTTTATTGGAAAATGTAATGCTACTAGCTAAATTTAAATATATGACATATTAGGTTTTTTAAATTGTGTTATTAATAAGTATTGCACATTGTTCCCAAAAACTAAAGGAAGAGAAAACAACCTGAAAAATGGCATTCAGCAGATGACTCTTCTGATGGAGAGGAGGGTAGGGCAGAGCAGCTTATTCAAAGGATCTTTTTGTCAGTGACATAAAAAGAAGTTGGGTCTTGGGTCTCACGTCCTGTGTTCATGTTGTTTTCACACACGAACGCTAGTGTTTTGAAAGAGTAAACTTTGCATGCAAATATTAACTATGTTAACTAAGAGCATTATCTCAGACACCTGGAGGAAGCAAAAGAATTGGACTATATGGTGTTCAGTGGTGTTACAAAGCTTACTACTACAGGACAAAAAAGGGAAGCTCCAGGCCCTGAAAGAAGGCAGTGGATGTGAGAATAATGTAAATATCACGACTGTTTATTTAACCAGCTACTTATTCCTCAAGGACCATAGAAAAAAACAATCAAGCAAACAAAAAAAACCACATGAGGTTATCAGGTAGAATGATATTCAAATTAGTTAGGCTCTCATTCTTCATGAGCAAGGTGGGTTTATGATTCTGTATGTTTAAACCTTCCACCACACCAGCAAGTGGTGACTGCAAGCGCACCACCAGAAGGAAAATACCTAGAAATACTAAGAACATCCTTGAAAGATATGGATATGAAATTCAAGCCTCAAGTCAAAGGCCACTTTAACTGAAAGCTGCATAAAATAATTCCATTGTAATAGCCACATTTTTGTTTTAAATTCCCCATTACTCATAAGTATTCCCGTACATGTACGAACACATAGAGATAAAGGAAAAGTTTCCATAGATTCGTAGAATTGCAGAATGGTCTGGATTCGAAGGGACCTCTAGGACCATCTTTTTCCAAGCCCTCTGCCATGGACAGGAACACCTTCCAGAAGACCAGGTCGCAGAGGGAGTCATCCAGCCTGGCCTTGAGCACTTCCAGGAATGGCGCAGCCATAGCTGCTCTGGGCAACCTGTGCCAGGGCCTCACCACTCTTATAGGTAAGAATTTCTTCCAGTATCTAATCTAATGCTACTCTCTTTCAATTTGTAGCTATTCCCTCTTGTCCTGTCATTCCAGGCCTTTGTATTAGTTTTTCTCCATTTTTCCTGTGGGCTCCCTTCAGGTACTGGAGGGCCACAATTAGGTCACCCCAGAGCCTTCTCTTTTCCAGGCTGAACAATCCCAGTTCTCTCAGCCTTTCCTCCCAGCAGAGCTGCTCCATCCCTCTGATCCCCTTGGTGCCTGCTCTGGCCTGGCTGCAGCAGGTCCCTGTCCTTGCTGTGCTGGGAGCCCAGAGCTGGGTGCAGCCCTGCAGGTGGGCTCTCAGCAGAGGGGGCAGAGGGGCAGAATCCCCTCCCTGCCCTGCTGCCCACGGGGCTCTGGATGAGCCCAGCACACGGGGAGCTCTGGGCTCCCAATGGCCAGGGCATGGCCAGCCTCTCACCCACCTAACTCCTAGTTTTGTTTGGCTTTTTATTGACACTTTTCCATAACTTAATACCTGAATCACTGCCTTGTTATATTCTCACTCTTTGAGTCAATGTACCGCAGTGTAGAAGAATGTGATAAAATTCTATAGCTGCACAACTTCTTAAGGAAAACTCAGCTGAGCGTGAAACATTTACTGCTGGTAAGTGCTTGTCACCCTTTAAACATTGCATTTTTAATACCTTATTTAATAGAGGAGCACAGGATTTGTGTTCTCTATTTGAGTCACTCTCTTTCATGTTTAGAGAAAACAATATGTCCAAGGTTCATTTCATCTTGTGCGTAGGTAGAGAAAAATTACATGGATTTCTGGGCACATGTCAACACTTAAGACTTGATAAGCTTTGGGTAGAAGGAAAAAAACACAACACCCTCCTTACCTACCCAAAGAGGATAAGTGTTTATTTAGTGGTTTTCATGAGGGAATGGACTGATGCTATTCTTATGCAACCACAGCCTGAGACCTGAAGGAAAGTACATACGATTTGGATTGGCTTAGGGATTTTTAGTCAATCCATAATTTATTAGCAAGACCTTTCACTACAGAATATTGTAATTCTTAATTGAATTGGTTACAAATTATTAATTCTTCTGTTTATTTTATATTTAATCTATAAAATTTGAAATATGTTTGAAACAATTATTTCTGCAAATATTAGAAAAAAAGTAAAATTATTTTAGCCAAATAATAAAAACAACTGTAGGATAGTCTACTCTATGGGTGGAATTAGATTTAAGACTAAAAGCTTTATCCTCTTAAAAGAACAACTGAAAGAGAAGATCTGTGAAAAAAAAAAAACTTAAATTAAACTATCTAGTTTAAAGTGAAATGTAAGGAAAAATAGAATAATGAGAAACTGGCTTAAAGGAAAATTTTTGATGGTTTTCAGAAAATGGTAATAAAAATTAAGTATAAATATGGTAAAATGAGAAATTAATGAAGAATATATTGTTTTATATCCAAGGAAAACAGAAAGCACTTTCAAAATAATATTAAAGTGGAGAAAGACAATTACATAAGATCCAAGGGATTAGCTCAGAAGAATTCTTGAGTATGTCAATAAGCAAACAGAAACCAGAAACTATTTAAAACAAACTATAACTTTTATGAATATGTGGATTATTGACACAACTGTTATTTCTTAAAGATACCTTAAAATTGTTGGATATTTTGCCCCAGTAAAGATGAAAATAATTTCTATATAAGTAGAATCATTACTACATATTGAATCCAGAGATTTATCCCCATGAAATTTTACCATGACAACTTTGGGTATTTTTATTGGTCTTATAAATGTCAAATATATCATTCCTGTTTATAGCACTTGTTGGAATGAATTGGTGCAGAAGAATTTCCCCATAAAGAAATAATCCTCAACATAAATTCTAGAATAGCAATCAACCTAAAAATTGCAGGTACAAGGACATATATTGTTAATGCTATTATTGTTTGTTTGTTTAGTTAAAAATGAGCAGAAGGCCACAGATGTTTATTCTGGTCTTTTAAGTTTATTACTGTGGTCTAATTAGCCCATGAAAAATTGATTTTGAGTTACTTCTTGCAATTACAAAACATTAAGCTCTTTTTTTTCCTGTCACCACAACCGGACCTAAATTTTTGAAGAACTGAAATCTGAGTCAGCTGTGATTAAAATACATACAAGTGCAACAAAACTCCAAAATCAATAGAATCATTTACTGCATACACACACTTAAAATTTTTCACGTCAATTTGTCCTTTCTTCAGATACCTACTTTGCATAAGAGTTCCCATGGAGAATGATGCTCCTGTTATTCAACACATTTCCAATTGCAAAACATTGAAAACAAAGGAGCAGCAGATTGCACAGTGTTGGAGTTAACAGGAGGTTTGACATTAAGCACTCAGTGACAGAGACATAGAAGCAACAAAATGTGTTAAAATCCATCTAAAGAAATAATCCATTAAAAAGCTACAGTACTTTTTCAAAGCATTTGGAAAAGTATGTTAGATGTCTCTAAATGAGGTATCTAAATATAATAATTAATTAATAGTTCCTTGTGGAACCAAAATAAAACACATAAATAGCAGCTGTAAAATAAAACTGTGAGTCTCTCTCTCTCTCTATATATATATAATGAATTAATATAAAAAGTCAATAAAAAGCTATCAAATGACCAAAAGAAAATACTTTCAATAGTTTTTTGTTTTTTTATATAACAAGAAAAAAATTAATATAATTTACCTCTAAAATCATTGATCACCTCTGCGATATTAATTGTGGTGGAGTTTAAAATTAAGCCATCAATGCAAATGTTAAGATAAATTTTGTCTTTATTTTAGACATGGTATTCTTTTGGACTCAACACAAAGTTCTGAAATTTGCTTCCAATAGCTGTGTTGGTCGCTTCCAGTTTGACGTTTGAAATGCAGAACCAGTTCTTTCAGTGCTAGAAGAGAGGCATAGACATTTTTTTCCAATCATCTGTGACTCTACATGACAGGTAGGCTGATTGGGACTGAAATAATTTGGAAAGGCTGTGCTGGGATGTCAGCTGAATTAGTATATATCTACAAAGAGATCAATAAGAGAGGTGATAATATTTGTCTCCTTTCTCTGCATTTGCTGATGCTTCTGTTCTAGTATCACAGTTTCCAGACTCCTCTTGAACAATTATCTGCTCCTGGGAAAGTATCTACACTGTCTTCAATTAGGACTTAATGCTTCACTTAAGTTCACACTACCTTATGCTACTTGATTCTGAAAATAATCCCCAATAGGATCCTAGCTGTCAGTAATACCAATGTGTAAAACCTTAATTTCCATAGGTCTTCCTATACAAACTCTTTGCTCCATACAGGGCTAAATCAAGTAATGCAGGAGCCCATTTTCACCTCCTTTTATTTTTCTTGGCCCAGATCTTAAAATGAATTCTTTTTTTTTTTTTTTTTTTGATATAACATCTACCACAGTTGCCCAGAGTAAGAAATGTGCTGTGACTGAAAACAAGGTTTTAAGGGAATACACTCTTATATTTAAATACTCTTTTAATTGAATCAACACTAGTGATGTAGCCACACACACTGAGAAATGTGTCCTTATTCATCTCTTTTAATAATGTAATGATATTATAGATCTTTCAAATGCCTCTATTTCACCATCTCCCCTGATTTTCATTTTACTGCACTTAAGACTCCTTCTCATTTACTCATTGTGAAGCACACATTCCACACCTGTCCATCCTTCTTGCCCTTGCCTGAACCTTCCCAGCGAGATTATGTTCATGAAATTAAACTACAAGTAGCATGCAAGATGTAATAACCAAATCAGAGGTTTCTGGGCAGGAAGAGGGAAAGCATACACTCACACATTTAGTACTTTCCCAATATTCAGTATTTCAGGAGTCCCTTGAAACAAAATCACAAAGTACAAAATTTCTCTATTACTTATATCAGGAAGAATGAAACTAAGTTTTTCAGCACTAAATGACTGCAAGAACAGATCATAGAACTTTTAAAGTATCTTCTGTCATAGAACAAATGTTTTTCTGTAGTAAATTTTGGATTATTTGGAATTTATTACCAAAACACACATAGACCTTGCTGACCTGCGCCATTAATATATTACTTCTAGCATTTCTTTTATAACATTTCTGAAAAGTCTATATAATCTTTTTACAGAAGTTCAGTCCAAATATTTATCAATTAACAACCCTAATATTTTTTATTCTGAAAAATTATTTACAACCTCCTCTAAATAAGGAGAATTTTGTGGGCTTTATCTTTATCTTCTACACATTCCAGGTATATTTTCAGAAAACTTCTTATGTGTGTAATGCTAAGGGGTTCAAATTAACAGTTTGTGAGAATGTTATCTTTAAACTGAAAAATAAGTTAAATTGAATTTGCACCAGAAATTATGTTCAGTCTACATGTCAGTGCTGGTTTGTTTGTTTGTTTTTCATCAGTGAACAGACTGAATTCATTACAGAAACAGCTAATCAAATCAATGAAACAAATCACTGACTAAGTCAGAAAATTTGCTGTTTAAAATACTATAGTTAAGTAACATCTTCCAATCTGTGGAGATTAAAATTTCTTTTGTTCATTTGTTCATTGCTAAAGCACAGTATCTAATCATCACAGCAGTGCAGAAATACATCTTCTTTAGCATCTAAAGTCATTAATACTGGTAAGTATTAATTGGATGTTAAGCCAATGTTCATGACAGTGGAACTGCTACAGATTTAGAGAATATATAGGCGCAATCATTTAAAAATTCAATGTGCTTAATTGTCTTAAAGTAGTAATTTATTTCTCCTTTTCCAATTTTCCTAATGGTGTTGTAAATGAAAACAAATAAAAAAACCGAAAAACAAAACAAAACAGAACAAAACAAACAAAAAAAACCCAAAACAACCCACCAACCAACAAACCAACCAAAATGAAATCCAGTAAATATTTAATGGTCTTGATTTAATTTGCATTGCAGTAGAGTTAAAACAACATCAGGTAAATAAACCCTGTTTAATGAAATGTGATTTATAACAATGACCAGAAAAGTACTCTCAGAACTCTTGAAGGCAAACCAATAACAATTAATAAAAATCATAAGATTCTCCTGTTCAACCTTTTTTCTGATACAACTACATTTCTGGTCAGTATAAGGAATCTAGATCTTTCACTTTTGCTCCAACTCTTGGAGTGTGACTGTAGATTTTCCTTGTTTCTAAGTATCATTCAGCACTTAAGAATGGATGAAAAGGAGAAGAAAAATGTTAACTCTACACATAATCTTTCTAACTATTCTAGCATTGAGTTCTCTCTTGGGCCATGATAGTAGTGTTTTTCCTTGCAACCAAGGAGATTTTCTTGCCAAGGAAGTTGCAGATTCAGAGAATCCGCTTTTCCAAGTGGAAAATTATTTCATTGAACAGGTAAACAAAAAGTGATGTTATCATCACAGCCCCAGAAAGGCTAAAAATGAGGTTGAAAAAATGAGATAGACTGATTAGTGATTCTGAGTAAAAATCATGATAAAATATGACAGAACTGAGAGCAGCCTTCTCTACATCCCACTTAACCAAATCTCTTTCCTTCTAGAGAGGGCCCACATTTTTCCTAGTCTTCCTTTATCATTAATGTACCAAAAAACATTTTCTTTTTGCCCTTGGTGTCCCTGTTTGTGTTTACTTTGATCTTTAATTTGGTTTTGTCTTTCCTAATCTGATCCCTGGCTGCTTGGACAATCTCTGTGCATTCTACCCAGGCTACCTGTCCTTGCCTCCACCCTTTGCAGGCTTCCTTGTGTTTGAGCTCATCCAGGAGCTTCTTGTTTGTCAAAGCAGATCTTTGTCTTTTCCTCTCTGCTGGAATCCATCTCTTCAGAGCTATTAGGAGCTATCCTTGAATATTAACCAGTTTTCTTGGGCCCCTCTCTCCTCCAGGGCTTTTCCCCCTGGTGCCCTACAATGCAGAACCCTGAAGAACCAAAAGCTGATCTCCAGTGTTTTCAATTTTTTTCTGTAAGGTAGTAGTGATGATTTTATATTTTTTGCTTTGTAATCTGCCTGAAACTTAGATATCTGTCAAAACTAATTAAGAAGCCTTTATTTATATGTGATCAGATATTTTCAGTATAATTTGTTTTATATAAAGATCAATACAATATTTTCTGTCTTTGACAGGAAGACCTGCAAGAGTTTTTCATCCCAAAGTTCTCCATGGAGATCTAATATTTGAATGAAACAAAATATACCAGGATTTCTGAGTACGTTGTGCAGAATACTCCAGAGCACAATGTTAAAATTTAATAGGGGAATTTTGTAAATATTTCAGAACAGATGTTGAAGCACCAACTCATTTTACACGTGTCAAACACTGTAAAAGCCCATTTTTACAATGCTAAAGTGTTACAATAGCCTATTTCAAATTGAATAAAACTATTCAAATAAACCATTCATCCATGAGATTGTATATGGCAAGTATTCATGTAATAAAATGTACATTAATCTTGCATTCAAAACATTCTCCTGTACAGATCATTTGTTTTAAAGGAAGAAGACTGAACACTTTCTTCTCCTGGGATTTTTTTCCCTTTTATACTGCTTGGATTACAATTCTAAGTAACATTTGATTGCCAGTCTATGCAGAGAAAGGTTAATTTTGAAAGATTCAGTATTATTTTAGATAAACCTTTTCCATACTGTTCAAACATGTTCTTCTGGGAGAGATTGGCCTTGCAGAAAACAGCTGTAATTTTATTTTTTAAAATCCTTGTCGTATAATTAGGGACAAATAAATAAAAGTAGACTACTCCAATGAACCAGCAAGTTGCCTGCTGTAGTTACATCTGGCTGGGATTCATATTTGTCTGATCTATTCCCACAGGTGGTTTGTCACTGCTTGAGCAGAAACGGGCTTGGAGTAATAAACTCATAGATAGAATGCTGGTAGGAGTTAGGCAAATTCAAACTCAAAAAAAAAATTTGTAAAGTCAAAGCTTGGAATAAAGTAATTCATTTGAACTGCAGAAAACAGCAGAGGAAGTTCTGGAAACAAAACAATAATAAAAAATCCAAATAAGGAACAGAAATGTAGGCAATCATTGGAAATGTATTGCTGAAGCATCCTATTAGCAAATTCCTAATAAAATTTTTGTTTCCCTTTCTTTTTCCTTTGTGTCTCAATTTACCAACTAAGTTTGTACATGTTCTATGGTGCTTATTTTATATCCATTCATCCATCATTCATGTCCAGTCCTAGGCAATAGTGTCTACAATGGTACCTACTTCAATGGGCTACTGTAACTCCTAAAGCCAAAGTAAATAATATATTCTCCTTTTGAGCTCGTTAAGAGGTGTGCAATAACCTGGCATAGTTATTCCCTGTACTGTGGAACAGTTGTGTCCAGGGAGAGCATGCTGGTGTCTCTCTCTCAAGATCCCTGAAGGAGAGTCTTAAATAAAGAGGAAGGCTTAATGTCTTGTCATAGAATTAATTTTAGTTTTGTGTATTCTTGTTTTTAGAGGTAGAGACTTTCTCACAGGAGACAAATAAGAGCTACTCTACAGGGTTCAATCCGTTTTCACTGAACTTATTCATTGGTCTTTAATGGTGTCCAAATCCTCAGAAATGTTTAGGAAACATGAGAATCTAAAGGAATTATTCCCCTGAGATACTCTACTTGTTTCTACAGTTGGTTGTCTATCAGCCAGAAGACAGATTCATGTCCAAACTGTTTTGTTGAATAACTATTATTAAAATAATCGCGTTTAAAAGTTTATATTTTTATATGAGTTTTCAATGAGTTTATTGAATTGGACATGATTAACTGAGAAATATTTTACTGCAAAGAACTATTCATGATATAAGAAGTAGAGAAAAATCTTTTTTCTGTGTACATGCTTTTTAGTGTTCAAAAGGAGATGTCTGCAATCAATATTCTAAGTATTTTTTCTAAAATGGTAATAAATTACTTAGGGTTAGAATAAGCTGGCTTCTCAGAAAAGCATCTTTTGAAGTGACTACAAGCAAACGCGCATGATATTCATAAACTGCTTTTCACAGCAGATGCATATAATGAAAATTGAAGGCACAAGGAAGTGTCCAGGGGAGCAGTTTTCCGGGGACTAAGCAACTTGGAGAGTATTAATATGCATCCAGAGAAATATTGCATCAGACCAGCATCAGCTTGGTGTTGGGGCAGTGCATTTTATGCCCTGAGCCTGGGAGACAAAGCTTGATGCCAGGTGATGAGTGGAGATGTGTATCTCAGGAAGGAAAAGGGTTTGGTGAAAAGCAGCCGAGGCTCCTGGGATCTAGGAGGCCATGCTGGCTCTGGCTGGGGCAGAGTTAATTTTCTTCCCATGAACTTGTATGGGGTTGTGTTTTGGATTTGTGATGGAAACAGCATGGATAACACAGGGATGTTGTGACTATCACAGAGCAGTGCTTGTACAGTGCTGATAGCAGGGATGATTTTATTATTGCTGTTACAGAATCAAGGCCTTTTCTGCCCCTCATCCCCCTCACCAGCGAGGGAACATGGGGTGCGCAAGGAGTTAGGAGGGGGCACACCTTGGACAGCTGATCCCAAATGACCAAAGGCATGGCCCGTGCTATATGGTGTTGTGCTCAATTTTTAAAGCTGGGGGAAGAAGAAGAAAGGGGAATGTTTGGAAAGACGTTATTTGTCTTCCCAAGTTATCACTAAGTGTGATGGGGCCCTGGTCTGCCCATGGGAATTGGGGAATGAATTCCTTGTTCTGCTCATTTACATGACTTTGCCTATCAAACCATGTATATTGACCCACAGCTTTTCTTACATTTACTCTTCTGATTCTCCCCCATCCCACCAGGGAAGGATGGGTGAGTGAGTGAGTGAGTGAATGAGTGAGTGAGTGAATTAGTGAGGTGAGAGGCTGTGTAGTGCTTAGTTGCCAGCTGGGCTTAAATCATGACAGAAAACCAGGAATATTAAAAAAAAAAAAAAAAAAAAAAACCAATCAACAAACCAACCAACCAAAAACAAAGAAACAAACAAAAACCCCCAAAAACCCAAACAAACAGAACCAACCAAACCAAAAACCTCTCATTTTTAGAAAAAAAAGGAATTAAGGAAATTGTCTTTCTGCTTTTCATTTAGGTCTCTAGAAGGAAATGAGTGTTCTCTGGTTCTGTATAGCAAAGAGTGAGCAAAAGGCAGCAGTGATACTTTTCAAGGAGAATTGGAGATCTTTCTGCAAAATAAATTAAAATACTGATGTAGCATGGAAGTGACAGAGAAAGGGAAGAAATACCCAAGACAGTAGTTACAGCTTTGCAGTGATATACTGTATTTCAGTAAGACTTCACTGGGCTCTTGTAAGACAGATGTCAGGCATTAGATTGGGCTCTCCAGTCCAATTTGCAGCAGTATAAACCCATGACAGGTTTGTGCTCTCACTGAATATTTGAGTATACAGAAGATTAAGCTACAGTATACCCGGATGCTTTCTTATCCTGGGGGAAACAACCAAATAACAAATATACAAAAAATTTACCTTGAATGCACTCAGATGCAACATTTTCATCCCACAAGAATCAACACATTTTATGTAGTCTTTTCTGTCACCTTGGATGCTCTTCCTGCTATATAAACTACTTTTTTTTTCAGATTCCACTGTACTCTGCCATATGCAGCTTTTCTTTCAAATTGTTCCTTTAGTCTTATTGTGAAAGATGCACATCAAAGCTAGAGTTGTAAAACTGAATAAGCAAGAACAATAGAAAAGCTTGTGTTCAATTAAGATGCAGATTCCAGATTGCTGCATTGCTTGAAAACTGATGTTTCTCTCTTATATTAGTACTTCTTATTGAAGGGGAAAAACTACTATCTTAATTACATTTCCAGAACATCTAATTTTAAGAAGGAACAAGCAGTTACAGAGGAAGTAAATTCAGATGATTTAAGGTTTTAACTCAATATAAATGACAGATAGGATTTTTACCTCTCACATGAGACCTCTTAGCAATTTAAGAGGGACATTGTCTTTAGTGCTAAAGGTAGAAATGTTTGCCAAATCTCAGAAATCTGAAATGATGAAACCCTAATATCATCAGCAGAAGTGTCTGGGGGTACAGCTGTGACCAAGTACATCAAGTACAGTTATTAGGTCACTAGCTGAGAAGGAGATCCAAGAGTATCTCTTTATCCTTCCAGAAAACAAGACCCTTAAAACCCTTCAAACCAAAGGAATAATATATTCAATAGGAAAACCACAGGTGAGCAGAGATTTGGCTCTTATGTGGTTGCATCAAGATTATGCAAAAGATTGAGTCCAGTCATTTATATGAAATGTGAAACAAAACTTGCACTTCTTCCTTTTTATTCATGTCAATGTGTAAGATGAATTAGCAGATAGGAGAGGAAATGCTGATGACAAATTTTGTGAGATTCTTTAGTACCTCCAGGGATTACTTGTGATTTACCCTATTTGATCACATTGGATTTGGAATCACAGCTGCCTCATGAAAAGCCTGCATTTGCTGGGACAGCTATTTGTAATCAGGATATTCCTTCTGTAAACAGCTTAATGCCATTTGAGCAAGATACCTTTCCCTCAATAACAGAATTCAGCCCTTGCAACCTTCATGCATCTGTGAACTGATGTGTAGGTTTTGGCATCATCTGCTGTTCCCTTCCCCAAAGGCAGAACGAAGTTACGTTTTTTGAGGGGATTTTATTTTTTCCCCCCTGCAAAGATTATCCCTATAAAGAATAAATGGATTTCAGAAAATTATTAAATGGTGAAGTAGAATGCTAAACAAACACAAACAGGATTGTTATATATATGCATGAATGTTGTCTGCATATACAAACACGGGAAAGTATTAATTTACAATAATATTAATTTGGTACTGCAAGCAAAAGTTTATTGTTAGACATTTATACTAAATCCTTTCTGTACACATAAGCAAAAGGATATTGACATTGCAGGCTCTTGCCACTTATCAGATCTTTAGCTTTATAGACAACTGAGTGAAAATACATATCAATTAGTTAGATCTGTCCTATGTGTTGAGGTCTGCCTGCAGCTCTGGAATCTTCAGCATGGGAAAGGCAGGGACCTATTCCAGCAGGTCCAGAGGTGGATCACAAAAAAGATCAAAGGGATGGAACACCCTTTCTGTGAGGAAAGGCTGAGACAATTACAATTGTTCAGACTGGAAAAAAGAAAGATTTAGAGTGATATTACAACAGTCTTTTAATACATAAAAGAAACTGACAAGAAAGATGGGAATTGGCTGTTTAGCAGGGTCTGTTGTGACAGGTCAAGGGGTAAGGGTTTTAATAGTAGAAGAGGGTAGATTTAGATTTGATTTAAGGAAGAAATCTATTATTGTGAGTGCTGAGGCACTGAGACAGGTTGTTGTCCTGTCCCTGGAAATGTTCAAGACCAGGTTGGATGGGGCCCTGAGCAACCTGGTCTAATGAAAAGTGTCCCTTCCCACCACAGACAGTTGGAACTGGATAATTTTGAAGGTCCCTTTCAATCCAAACCATTCCACGATTCTCCAATTTCATGATCCTTGACACAGGATGTAGTGCTTTCTTCATCAGCTAAATTTAACCAAAATATCTCCAACATCCTAAAGAAAATGAGCAAGGTTGTAATTCCTTTTAGAAGTGTTTTATTTAAAAGGAAGCTGGGAAACACACAAGGGACTGCTATTCAACAGCTAAAGCATGACAAAACTATGTCTGCCCATGTAAAGTTGGAAAAATATGGGTGGCAAAATCTCTCTGGACTTGGTCCTACTGCTCCTGCCCTGGAAGCTGGAATGTTTTATTGCATGCAAACTCCACTTAATCTCTTCAGTTTATGGAAAGAATTAGAGCTGTTTTGCTCTGAGGATGGCGTGCAGGTATCCCTGCCTTCATGAAACACAGGATTTCTGGCAGGGTGGAATAATGTGAAACAGGCAGAAGTTTACCTGTTTAATAGCAAGGGTCTGTGCAAACATACATAAGTATGGGTATTTTAAAACAGTGATAAAATTGCACCTCGTTGCCTAGAGGCAAAGGCTTGCCTCTTTTGTTCTCCATTATATTCAATTTTCTGTACTGGGCAGTTTTCAACATTAACACATGATAAAATCACTCCAATAAATGTAAAAAGATGTTTATCCTAGGATGTTTCTGCTCTACATCAGAATTATCATAGCCACAATCAAAGCAAATAAAATCAAACTTTAAAAAAAATGAGCCAAATTGAACTTGGAAACTTTACAGAGCAACAATTATGTAATAAAAACATAACAAAAACAAAATAAAAACAATATAAAATGTTCTTAATCTTGACAAATTGGCTAGAAATCTTAACTAGAAACAGAAGTACTTATGTTAATTGTACTTTAAATAAGGAAAATATCTATACCTTAAATCAATATATTCACAGAAGGGGAAAGGGAACTCAAAATTCTGAAATTAATATTATTTTTTCCTATATTAACTTAAATGTATTAAATTGAGCCAAGAGAAATGGTCTTATAGTGAATATTGATGGAATATTCTTGAATATTCTTAAGAAAATAATGAAATATTTACACATTGCTTTCCTTTCTATTTCCACCCTATGACATGTCTAATAGACAATTAATTAAATATACTTAGAAAGTAACACAGGGTTATTGACATTTTTTCAATAAACTGAATATTGATTATTCTAGCACAGAAAATTCTAGTATTTGCTAGTGCAAATAGTGCAACTATGTTATATAATCTATCATGAATAAACCACAATATTGCCTATTTAAAGCAAATAAATTTTGGCAAACTTAACTGCAGTGTACAGACTCTGAACTTTTTGATTGTTTATGATAAGTAACTGGATAGTAAACCCCTTGTCTTGACCTTATCCAAGTTGTCTCCATCAATTATTCAGTTTGAATTTTTCCCTAGTTTCGGGATAAAAGGGTTTTGTGAGAGAATTCTTTAGTAAAACTCTTTAGCCAGTGTTTCCGATGTATTTGCATCTCAAACTCATCAAAAATGAAGGTGGGTTTGGGTACCATCCATCCTATTTTTAATCTCAGAATTATGGAATATATTGTGTTGGAAGGGACCTTCAGGGATTATTGAATCCAGGTTCCTGTTCCTTGCAGGACTACCTACAACTAAACCCTCTGGCTAAGAGCATTGTCCAGACACTCCTTGAACTCCTACAAGCTTCACTGCTGGCTCTAAAATTGATCCCTGGGGCAATCCACTAAGTGACAGGCTGCCAGCCTGATGTAAACCCATCAAAAAATATATAATAGACTTCCAGAACATAAGGAAAAGTATAAAGAAAATTAAACCAAAAGGGTTGGGTCCTAATAACATATAACATGAATTGTGAAATTCAGTGACATTATTTCAGTCATGGTAGCATAAGGTCTTACATCAAGGAGTCCTTCATCCTTACCTCCTGATTTCTTATTTGTCTTTTTCTTGTGTCCAGGAGGATCTTCTACAGAGATCAAATGCCAGATTCTATTTCTCAGTTCTGTAATATTTTTGAAGTGTCTGTATGACCATGAAATGTCACATTTTGCCTGTCTAAAGAATTTTAGAAAAGAAGGGATAAATACCCATTTTAGAACAGTTGGACTTTGAACATACACTTATGCATAGATACAACAAATTTCCACAGGTCAAAATGTCCTTTCCTTCTGACAGTGCCTAACAGAAAAATAGTATTTCTTCTGATCTCCTCCAGTTAAAGAAAACTGACCTTTTTCATAGATTATTCTATAAAATAAGCATTTTAATTCTTCCATGGAAGGAGCTGCCACATGGAAAACACAATATTTGACTGTACTGATTAACACAAAATATTGTCAGAGTGAACACTGAGCACTGTAAGAGCATAGAATCACACAATGGATCAGGTCTGGTCCAATCACCCCAGAGCACATGGCACAGGATTGCACCCAGATTGTTTTGGAATATCTCCAGTGAGGGAAACTCCACAGCCTCTCTGGGGGATCTGTTCCACTGCTTGGTCACTGCACAGCGAGGAAGTTCTTCCTTATGTTCACATGGAACTTCCTGTGAATCAGTTCCTGCCTCTTGTCCCATTGCTGGGCACCACTGAGCAGAGCCTGGTCCCTGCTCTGACCCCTCCCTGCAATACTGACAGACACTGATCAGGTCCCCTGTCAGTCATCTCTTCAAAATCCAGCAGAAATGCTTGCAACAATCCAGATGAACTAACTCCAGAAGCCAAGATTGTCACAACCATATATCTTCCTCCCCAACAGAATCTGAGTAACAGCATCCTAAAATTAAACAGAAAATCTGGGCTTCAACCTCTCTCTCCCAGCACACAAGAGAGAGGAGGGAGAAATGAAGAAAAGAGTCCAGCCAGCATTTCACAATTGTCTTTGTCAACTACAACATAGAGTGTGAGCTTGTAATAAAGAATCATATTTATGCATATGAGCATCAATGCATATGTGGAAAATGAGTGTTCATCACAAAATATAACTTTGCAATGATGCAAATAGATCAGTGGATGAATTTATACCATTTTTTTCATAAAAGTATACATATTAACTTGTACTGGGCATGTATGGACAACCATTATTACTCATATTCGATTTATCTAATGCCTTAGACAACTGGTTCTGGCTTGTGAACTTTGTTTGGAGTGTTGTGTTAGAGAAAAAGCACATGTATCATTCAGACCTAGAAACCAAACCTGGATGTTGAAATACTTTGATAGGACAAGAGAATGACCAAGATCTTTGAATGGACTGAAGCCTAAGTACTTAAAAGGGTTACAAAACAGTGTTAACTGTTGTCTGTGAAAACTTTGGCCATCAGGTGTGGTGAAGGTGTACAGGATTAAAAGCTTATGCACTAACATGCCCTTCCCTCTGTAGGAAAATTGTTATACTGATGGTGGATTAAAATGTTTTGAATAAGCATGAACAATTACTTGAAGGAGAAATTATTTTAAAGCTTAATATTGTCAACAACTAATTATAAGCCAATGCTAATTACATTCCTTCAGCCTAAATATAATATTTGGATTAGTAAAATAGAAGGATGCATTATTTGCCTTGAAGATCTAGGAATGGCAGCAATGTAATTTAAGAAAAATTAATTTCAAAAACTCTTCCAAATTTCAGCCTCTGTGAGAGAGTAACATAACCTCTTCCTCATCCTTTCAGCTTCCCTCAGAAAAAAAACTTGACTTGCTGCTATGCTGCAATGCCCTGATGATGTGCACAGTAATCTGCTGCACAGAAAAAAACTGAAGACTGTATGCCTTGAGTCTGGACTTCAGGCTGTAAAAAGCCTAAGATTCTGCTGTCAGTTGTTGTTAAGATCCTGGGTTGTGTGCTTCTTTTTCCTTCTTCTTCACCATCTTTTATTTTACGAGTTGGAAATTAACTTATAAACAAATATAGGAATATTTGAATAGGAAATATAGGAAGCAAAGCTATCTGCAAAATCAGGTTGAAGTGACAAAAAACTGCATCTAAAAAAGAAGATTAAGTTTTGAGAAGGTAAGATTTTTTTATTTTGTCAAAAAGGGCTTTTCTCCAACCACTTGGGTTTTATTTTCCTTTCTAGAGCTTTTGTTTCTATCATTGAACTAAAAAAAAACCAAAAAAACAAACAAAAACAAAACCCAAAACCAAACAAAGCAAAAAACCGAACAAACATCAAACAAAAACAAAAAAAAACCCAAACAAGCAACCAAAACCTCCACCTCATTGCTTTTCCAGTTTTAATGCTAGGAATATGTGTATAAACAGCAGCTGAAAGCATTAGATAATACCATTTTATGGTCTGAGTATACTCCAGAATACCTCAACCAAGGAATTAGTATTTTTTCATTCAAACAATATTTTTTGACACAAGGTCACACTGATGCTTTGGCTTTCTGGAGAACTTTATGGACATACCAAACACTACCAAGAAGTAGGACAAAAGGCAACAGGCAGAAATAGATGCAAGAAGTTCCACCTGAATATGAGGAACAACTTCTTTACTGTGCAGGTGCACTGAAATGGGCTGACCAAGGAAGCTCCAAAGTCTCATTCTAAAGAGATATTTCAGAAAAATTTGGGTACAATCCTGGGCCACATGATGTAATCTGACACAACTTGAGATGAATCACATATTTATGAGGAAATATATTAAAACCTCAGAATACGACAAGCCCTATCTTCTGGAGTAGTTGTACAGGAAAACCCAGAACTTTGTGATTTCTCAACCTATTTGAGTCAAGCAAATTTTTTAAAGTGTAGGTTTAGTAGCAAGAGTAAGACACAAGACTGGAACAATTTTTAATATTGCAATGGGTCAACAAAGAACAGAAATATACCATGAAGAAATTCCATAGAAATTCTCCTTGAAGTATAAAAATTAAAGGAAAACATCCAAAATAGCCTTAAGAAACTGTACAGGAAGATGAAGCTGTTAGTGCTGTCATGTTAGGAGTATATAAGTTTGGCAAAGAGGAAGTCCTTGCTTTCCAGCTGTTTCTCAGAGATCAAAGAGGTTGTGTGCAGCTGGGCTTAATTTCTGTACTATTAATTTGGCACTATATGTTTGGTTGCATTCAATAAGATTCTAGAAGTAGAAATATTGTGGGTTACACTATAAGTCTGATCTCATTTATGGTCACAGCCTCACCAATAATAGGATTTACCAGTTGAACACTGTAAGTCAGATGAATGTAACAGGAACTTCCACAGATTCACAAATAGTGTAGTTTATTAAAGCAAGAGTTTATGGATTCCTGTTAGATTACCAGTGATCAATTCACTAGACTTGCAAAATATCAGTGTGTAGCACTATGTACAAATGTTCCTAGGTACACTCCAACACAGTTGGAGGCACAAATCTGACCTGCTTTTGGAAGGAGAGGTGTGCAGGCCTGCTGATTTGTCTGCAAGATGGTTGTACCCTCATCCTCTGACATGGAGGACTTCAAATGCTAATTTATATTTTTGGGAGAAGTAGGGGTAGGACTGTAGTTAAAATATCCTGTTGCTGTCATATAAGGTGCAGACAGGGGACCACGAATTTTATATGTAAAAGAGGCATATCAAGAGTTACAAAGAGAGAGATTGCAAAGTCTGTGGGTGTTGTGTGAGGGCAGAACATATCCGTGACACGTCAGGATCATCTTCCACGTGGCCAATTACAACAGTAAAGGTCATCTAGCCTCTGCCTGATAACTTATCACCGCCATCAACAGGCCATCCTGCACACTGTAATGCTGTCATTTTATATTTCGTGGCATATCTCATGGAAATCCCTTCACCACCTCTCTCGTGGTGCATCTCACACAGTACCTCAGAGGAGCCAAGTACCTTTTCCAAGGATGGGAACGCTGAACCCCTGAAAGAGATCTTTGTGTAGATGAGAAATTATTACAAACATAACACTGTCAAGGGATTTTAAAGGAATGTGTGACTAAATGTCCTTAGCATAGCAGCAAAATGACACACTTTTAGGAAATAGATGTTATTTCCTAACTTTCATCCCAAGTCAGATGTTTGCAATACAAAAGTGTCTGGTATAATGCAATGTTATAGGGTTACCATGGAACTCTCCATGAACATTCTAGAAAACAAGAAAAGTGAGCATCAAAAATGGATTAGAAAAATGAAAGACAAGAACAATGTTTTGATGTGGAAGGAAAAAAAGAGGAAGAACCTCCAGTCCTCCAGTCAGCTATTAGGATCAAAGGTTTCACTTCCGAAATAGGTCCATGGAAAAATAATAATTAGCAATAGAATTCTTATAAATGGTTCCATACCATGTAAGAAAACACAAGAAATGTGTAATCTGAAAATGCAACAAAATGTATTCAGTTGTGCTGAGAAGAGCAATTTGACATTGACTATCATCTAGAATGATATTGTATTGCTTCCTGTTAAAGGTGTTTGTGATTTCATATTCTACAAAATGTGAGTTTAATACTTAAAATACCAGTAAACCCAGATTTTGGCCTACTTTTGAAACTCTAAAATATGACAATCCACCAAAAGACTTCAAAAAATTCTTTGCTAATACTTTTGAGATGACAACTTGAAATGACAAAAATGTGATTCATTCCAACATCAACCGTTATGTTTATAAATTTGCAGCTTCAATTTTTTGAAATCTGTATTAAAAATCATGTATTTATTAGTTCTATTTGAAAATGAAATATAAAAATTAATCAGAAATAGCCTGTATTACAGGTTTTTGTATCATGACTTCATATCTAATTATATAAAAAATAAAAAAAAAAGATTACATAAATCATTGGATGGAGAAATCTTTTTTTTTTCTACTCAGTGATGCGGGATTTTTGTTTTTAAATAATCTGTATTTCAGTCACATCTAGAATTTCAGAATAATTAATTTAAAAATCTTCAACGTGTAAATTATCTGCTGCAATTCTTATCTGTAACAAGATGCAGCTACACCTATTCAATTTTTTTGTCACTGTTCTTAAGGGGTGAATATCTTTACTCAGGTCACCTTTCTACTTAAAATTCATTCCTTAGATCAGAATATTTAGCTTTGTTAAAGTCAACCCCCACAAGAATCAGTTCCTGTTTAGAATAAGGCATTTTAAAATTTTCCACAGAATAGAGTTTATTGTTGGAGAAGGCATTCTTAAGCAAAAGGGAATGGAGTGGCTCACAGTGACCTCTACAATGTTAGGATTTTGGATAGTGATCATGACTAGTGTTATTTAAATTTAAGGCAGTGTAGAAAATCCCTGCAATACCCTGTGTAGACAAGACAAAGCAGTTTGACTGCAAGAACATTGTTTTTCTGTTTTTTTGTCACACGAGGTGCTGTACTGGAAGTGGACCAGGTGAGAGTTTGCAGCACAGCAGAATAGTGATTGTGAATGCGCAGAGTTGTGCCCAGAATTGTGGGCACACTGAAAAGTCTGCACCACCTCTGTGGCGAAGAGAAAAATTATTGACTGCCTACAGGAAGCAAGGAGTGTAATCCCCCAACACAAAAGTCAGAGGATTGCTGCTCTGAAGAACTAGACCCAGAGCAAACATTCTTCAGAAATCACTGCTAATTACTGTATTATTTTCTCCAGAGTGACATTTAAACAATATGACAAGAATGACAAATATAATTACAATGTGGTCTTAGAAAAGTAAGATTTTCCTTGGAGCAAAAAGTTCAAGGCAAGATTTGCATGAGAAGTGGGTGTTAGCTGTCAGAAACAAGGAATGGGGATGGCAAGACATAAACAAGCCCAGAAGGGAATCTCCTGCATTCTCACTTCCTCTTTGCTAACAGAAAACCATACTATTACTCTGAAAAGCTTTTATTGCATTAGATTAATGTGCTATTAATCAGAGTGTAGTTAAATGTATTAATAATTTCCTTTTTGATGAAAAAATTGCTACTCTCTGATTCCTTCTGAATTTAATTTTCTAAGGTCCTCTTCTCTGGAAAATACTTGAAAATACATTTCTGAATATGTCTCTGTGGTCTGAACTCAGCAATATTTTTATCCAGATGTTTAGCTTGCACTGTGCATTCAGTTCTTGATGTGAATGGTGGCCCCCTGATCAATACTCAATATAGATGAAGATTAAACAATAAATGCAGACAAATATTTGTTTCTTCAACACACCATACAACACTTTTGAAACCTGAAAATGGGGAGTTGTTAATACACCTTGCTGTGACAAGGCTTATTACAAAGAACACTACTTCAAAGTGACTCCTAAAGATTGTCATATGATGCACACCATCTGTTAGCTCTTGTTTGGCTGGGTGTTTTGTCTCATTTAATTACAGCAGAATGAGGCTTAGCTCTGTGAGATTGAACAGGTAGAATTTGTATACAAATGAGAACTTCTCCTGAAGGTTCAAAGAAGCACAAAGAACAGACTAAGCCTTACTATTATTTTTTACAAAGTGGAATACAGCATAGTGAAACAAAAATCAGTACCACATATGGACAAATATCTCCAGACAGTTGCTTTCTTTTTTCCTTCTTCTTTTTCCTATTGTTGCTGCTGCTGAGAAATGATGAAAGGACATAGAAACCCAACAGAGTAAGAAACATCCATCCTGAAATAGCCTCATGACACCTGAGTACTTATTATTCTCTGTATCCAGCTCACAACAGGAATTCGCCATGTGAAGGTCCTTCCTGTTTCTTTAGGGATATTCCAGGGATGGTATGCCTTATTCATCTGCAAGATCAGGGAAACATCTTTGCACATGCTTTTACATTTGTGCGGACACATCACCACACTCGTGTGCCAGTCTAGTAAAAAGAAAATATTCTTCATAATGTACAAGGAAAGTATGCCTGACACAGAGAATTCTAAAGTCTGGGAAAGGTGGAGCAGAGCACATACAAAAGAATTTTGAATGGCTGAATAGGTTGCTGAAACACATGCTATGTGTTGGTCAAATACAGAGCCTTCTTTGCTGATAATTTTTAATTTAATGCCTTCAAACCCTCTACCACACCATCCTCCTTCATCCTGTCCATAGCAGGCTTTTTACCAATGACTTTAATTTCTCTCCGCTAATGCCACACTGAAATTTTTCTGATGCACTTCCTCTCTTATTGTGGCATCCTGACTCAGTCCCAGGCTTCAGTTTTACCTTCCCAATCCTAATCCCATCCCAGTGCTCAATCCCCTGGTCTCAGTCAGGTGACCAGACAAGTCCATGAAGTGTCAGAAGTGACAAGGTGTCAGTAGGAGGTGGGTATGGTGGTACCCATTGTGGGAGAAGGTGACATATGATGGTGATACAGGCTAGAATAGGGACATGGGCAAGAGTCTGTGGCTCACCTGTGCCAGCTGCGAAGAACTGCAGCCCATGGGTGACTCACACCAGGACAGGGCTGCCCCTGTGTTGCAGTGACCTGTGGTTTTACCATTTCTTTAATAGTTTTTTATTATTTTTCTTACTGTCTGAATCATAGATCAGAAATTTTTGTCCACTAGCAAGAAGTCAAATAAAATCACCATACTTGAGAATATTTTGCAGGCAACGCTGTTCAAGCAGCAGGGACCCCCCTGCAAAACTGCAACCTCTGCCTGAGAGGGAACAGACCTGAGGCACCACGGCCTGGGACCAATCTGGACCAATGCACAGACAGGAGAACAAGGTGTCAGGAAGCCTGTAAGTGCAGAGTGGCAGAAAGGAGCCATTATGCCCAGAATGGCCAAACATCATCTCATGATAAAAAAAAAAACCCTTACATAATTATGCAGATCTCCTCTCCCTCCTCTGCAACCCAATGCCTTCCTGAAATAATTGTGATGGAGAGAGTGTACCCGATAGTGAACACATTGAAAATAGAGGTTATGGAGAGAGGAGGATAAATGATGGTTATGGAGGGAAAAGTATAAATGGTACATAAGTACTTCTTTGTTTTATATTCTTTTTCTTACTGTCTGAATCAGGGCTCTGAAATTTTTGTCCACTGGCAAATAGTAAAGTTAAATAAAATTACCAGAATTGAGAAAATTTTGCTGGCAATACTGTACAAGCCTTTTGGTTTATTTTACTTTACTTTTTTAAAATGTACATTTTAAAATGTACAAGCATGCCACCCACACCTCACCATGTATCCTAGTCCTTTTGCCTTGCCAGCTCTGTCAAGTGAATCTATTTTCTCAGACAACTTCAGCCTTTGAAGCTTCTGTAAGTCCAGGTTCCTGTTCCCTATTTTAACCTGTCTTCCTGCACTCAGGCTCCATTATACCACCTGTATTTGGTAGAAAAAAAATTTATTCAGTCTCTTGGTTCTTGTTTTAATGAGAAGTATGGAAAAAACAGAACAGGGAACGGATCAGATCACTGGCCAGCTTTAGACCTCAGGCTAGCACTGCTTTGACAAAAAAGGATCAGTAATTGCAAGGAGGATGTTCTTAGACAATGGCCAATGCAATGAAAATCTTTGAAGGATCAAGCAACAGAGCTCTAGAGAACTGCTACTGAACATCCACAAGGTACTTAAAATCAAAATGTTAAAGATTTACTTACAAGAACACAAGGCTGTTTGAAATTATATCAAGATTTGGGGTGGTGGGTTGGAGGGTCAGGACAGACTTTTTAAAAATAGTAGTTTGTACTAAAACATATGACAAAAAAATCAATCCCACATGGTCAAAGTTTGGGAAAGTCAGAAGCAACTGCAAAATCAGCATGTAACAGTAATGTAATGATCAAGCATTACAATCTCTGTTACAAGTTCTATACTACTCCAACCTCAAATACCTGTTGCAATAAAATAATATAGCAAAGCTTTTTTCCCCCTTTTTTAAATTTTTTTTTCTTTTCTCCATAGGAGAAAGATGTCAAACTTTTTTGCAGGAAGAAAAGTAAGCTCTGTGCCAACTGTTGATTTATATAAATATCCCATGTTATTTATTAGTGCAGTGTTGTGCCAGTATTGGCAGGTTTCTTACAGCCTTTAATCTTGCAGAAAACCTTGCCAAGACAGCCTGACAGTTTCTTCAACTATGTAATATTATATGTCTTGGCTATTCCAAACTTTAATGATTTTCTCAAGGTAATTACATTATATTTGAACAATTCTAATAATATATGCATATGTTCTGATACTGTCGCTGTAAGGCTAT
Organism: Camarhynchus parvulus; assembly: GCF_901933205.1. NCBI lineage: Eukaryota > Metazoa > Chordata > Aves > Passeriformes > Thraupidae > Camarhynchus > Camarhynchus parvulus. Next base: position 103,114,756 of record NC_044571.1, read on the forward strand.
CAACTATAAGTCTTTATTACTTATTGTCATATTTGTCTTCTTCATTATTGCCACAGCATGAGATCCAGAGGTTAGGAATTGAACTCTGCTGAATAGCCTTAACATATTTTTTTCTGCATCTACAATAAAATTCATGAAAACAATGTGCAACTAAACTTGTTACTCAACTCTGAGTTCTTACATTTTCTGGGATTACTAGGCTGTTGTATTTCTGGTAGGTATAGTAGCATTTCAAATATTATCATAGTTTAGTGAGTAAAATATTTACAAGGAAAAGCAGCAACCTATTAAGGAGTGTATTTTATGTACAGAATCACAGAATATTTTGGGCAGGAAGGTACCCACAGAGTTCAGCTCTGAAGAGAAGGGCCCAGTACAGGGATCAAACCTGCAACCACAGTATTGTTAGCACCATGCTCTGACCAGCTGAGCTCATCTCCATTACCATCTTGATTTTTGTGTATTATCATCCATTTCTGCATGACCTATATTTTTTTTAAAATTGCTATTAATTTTTTTTTTTGTTAAAACAGTCCACATGAGTACATACAACATAATGACCAGAATTTTCCTCCACAGTCTTCTGAACTGTCTGCTTTCTCTGTCTTTCTTCATTAGAGAATCCCTATTAGTACTCAGGAGGAATTTTCAACTTGAATGCTCTCACTTGAAACACATTTTACATGTTTCAGGAACTACAGAGTGTTTCCTTCTGTGATGGTGGGAAAAGCAACTGGCTTTCCATGTGCAAGATTATCAAATATGCTTTACAGGAGTCTATCAGATGTTATGATGCTTTTTTCCTAGCTCTAAAATCAGAAAAGATTATGCTCTTTTTTAAGTAACATTGTCATCAAGTTAAAAAAAAGAATTTCTCTGCCAGAGTGCTGTTAGGAAGCTGTTGAGATCTGAACCATCAGTGAAAAGACTTCAGTGCTTGAATACCAGAATTCAGACAGGCAAAAAGATGCTGCAGCAACACCAGTCCACCATTCAGCTAGTACTTAGGTAGCAAATCCTCTTAAACGGATTGAAAAGGAGGAAATCAATACCAACTCTCAGGATATCAAACATCTTTCTGTGAACATTGGTAAAGAATTGAAAGGATAGTGCCCAATTTTCACGTCAAGTCCATGTTGGTGAATGACTCAGCATATTTACTTAGTTTTACCCACTAGAGTTTTACCCACTATAGCTGATCAAGATTTCCACAGTAGTAATGCAAACTATTTCATTGTTGCATACACCCACTTGCAAAATTGTCTATGGATTGAGAGGAACACACATTCCAAAATCCTAAAAGCTCACAAAATTTGTCACAGGAAGACCTTTAGACATCAAAGGACCTGAGGAGGAAACAAAATTTGCGGAACCCACTTTTTTTTTCAAAAAGTGTATAATATGTCCCTTTATCACTGGAAGACAAATGCGCATTTGAAATGTGATGAATCTAAGTACAATGAAAGTCATTTTTTAACCACTGCTCTAGCAAAATAGTATGTGCATAGACAATGTATATCAAACATCTGCTGCAGCTGACAGAGAAACAAAAAGATAGTTCATGAATATGTACTACTGGGAAATTTGATTTTTATTCTATTTTGAAATCACAGGCTTGCTGATTCCTTGCCTTCAAGAGACTATTTTATGATTTGAATTTCCAGCAGCTTCTTAAATCTAGCTTAACCTTACCATTTCTAAGAAGTTTAGCAGAACTGAACTGCATTTTATGACCCATCTCCACTTGTTTTGAAAAACAGCAAATTCACCTTAAAATAATGCACTGATATGCTTAACATGAAACACAGTTTCTAGCTTGGTATCAAAGAGATACACAGACTTGCTTTACATCAAGTTTTTAAGAGAATAGTGCCAACCAGTTACAAAACCTTGGTTTTCCTGAGCTTTGAAGACACCCCGAAGTCACAAACTGAAAAAATATAAAAAAGGACTTGTAAGTATGAAGGCAGATAAAATTTTGTTTCATACTCACAGAAGGGCAATTCTGTCTTTTCTAGCAAGCTTATATTGGTAAGACAAGTGAATTTTTGTGATATCTAGAACACAGGGATATAGACTGTGTTTCTTGTGCAACATAAAGTAGCCAGAAGCCATCAGCTCACGCACAGAAAACAAAAGTTGTTCTCACTCATGCAGATAGTCCCTGTTCAGTTAGGGCATGCCAAAGGGAAGGTGACTAAAGTAAATCCAGAAAAAACCTCTATTTCACAGAATTCAGGATGTTTCAAATCATTTTAGTAAGGGTATGTTGGTAAGTAAAATTAGTCAAAATAATTCTGATGCAATATCTTTTTACTTTAAAATGTTGGTTTGGTGGAATCAAAATGCATGGTAATTTTTTTTTTAATGTATCTATGAGACCAGAAATTTTTATTTTGATTTTATTGTTTTAGCAATACTAAGAGTACTATTTTAACAAAAATATTGGAGCGGTAAAATGAAGTAAAAAATTACATATTTTTAGGATTTATGAAAAATTAGGAATGAAATGATATCTCATGAGAAAATTGTTTGTAGTGAGCTTTAATTTATGTTTGGAAAAAAAAATCTTCTAACTTTTTTCTCTGCTTTAGCAGGGATTCTTTTGTGTGAATATTGACCTAAACCCATACATATATATATGGTTTTATGCCATATATATGATATGTATATATTTTATCTTCAAGATGCATTTCATAGTTTGTTTTGAGAAAAATTGAGTGTATTTAACTGGAAAAAAAGGAATGTCTCTACGAGGTTAATAGAAATCAAAGAGCCAACCAGCTTTAGAACCAAAGCATAACCTTGTTGGTGCACTAAAGCATATCATATACCTGCTGTAGACTGTTTTAGGAATAAAAGAGAAGAACCATTTAAAACACAGCTATGCAAATGGTATAATTATTCCCATGAATACCTCACCTCCTGCAAAGCATACCTTCAAAAGGAAAAGCACAAGTTTTTCCCAGGTAAAGTGGAGTCTTCAGTAACAAGAACCCCTACAAGCACAAAATGAAAGAAAGATAAGTTTGTTAGGATTTATTTTCTGAAGATCATGAGCTTGCATGGTGTTGCATGGCTTTTCTAATGTGGAGTGCAGTGGTTGCTTTAAAGTCCATGTAGTCCAGCCTCGCTGCCATGGCCAGGGACATGTTTTTATTAGATCAGGTTGTTCAAATCCTCACCCAATCTTACCTTGAATATTTCAAATGACAGGGCATCCACTGTTTCTCTAGACAACCTATTCCCTTGTCTTGCATCCTCATTAAAAAAAAATATTTTATATGTCTAGTTGAAATCTACTCTTGATTTAAAACCATTGTCCCTTGTCCTGCCACTACATGCCTTGGCAAAATGTTTCTCTCCATCTTTCATATAAGAAAAAAGAAATATTCTATATTGAAAAAACACAGTAAGTCGTCTCTTGAGCCTTCTCTTCTCCAGGCTAAGCAATCCCACCTCTCTCAGCTTGGCCTCAGCTGGAGAGGTGAGGTGTAGAAGAGATGTACCAGACACCTGACAGTATTTTCTAACCTTCTTTGCACCCATTCTGACATGTCTGTGTCTTTCTGTGTGCCCCAGAGCTGGATGCAGCCCTGCAGGTGGGCTCTCAGCAGAGGGGGCAGAGGGGCAGAATCCCCTCCCTGCCCTGCTGCCCACGGGGCTCTGGGTGAGCCCAGCACATGGGGGGCTCTGGGCTGCAAACACACAATGCTGGTTCATATCCAATTTTCCATCAACCAATAGCATCCACCCTTGTGCCCAGGGCTGCTGCCAGTTCATTTATCCCACAGTCTGTACTGATATTGGGAATTGCCCCAACCCAGCTTCAGCATCTTGCACTTGACCTTGTTGAATTCCATGAGATTTCTATGGACCCACTCCTCATGCCTGTCAGGGTCACTCTGGAGGGGGTGTTGTCCCCTTTCTCTAGCAAACTAACTGCATCACTCAGTTTAGTGTCATCTGCAAACTTACTAAGGGTACACCCAATCCCACTGATGGTGTGGATTCAGACATTAAATAGTGCTGAGATCATTGAGGGGCAACACCCTTTACTGGATTCTAGTTGGACACTGAGCCAACAACTGTAGCTTGTGGTCTCCAACCAATTCCTTATATACCTAACAGGCTACCCAGCAACCCCAAATTTCTCAAGTTTAAAGGTAAGAATGGTGTGGGGTATTCTATCAAAGGCCAGGTAGACGACACCCATAGTTTTCTCTTGTCCACTAACACAGTTAGTCCCCTATAGAAGGTTTCTAGCTTAGTCAGGCACGATTTGCCCACACTGGCTGTCTCTGATCATTTCCTTGTGTTCCTTAGTCTCAACACACCCTGCAGAAGGATCTGCTCCGTAATCTCCCCGGGAACAGAGATTAGGCTGGCAGTTTGGTAGCTCCCTGCGTCTTCCTTTCCACACTTTTCAAAAATGACTCTATAGTTTCACTTTCTGTAGTCACTGAGGGCTTCACTTGGCTTGCCATGACTTTTCAAATGTCAGGGAGAGTGGTAAATTGGCAACTACATGCAAAAATTCCTTCAGAGTTTTGGGATGTATTCTACTTTGTTCCATGGACTTCTTTATGTTCCTCATGTGGCCTTGAACCTGGTCCTCTCTTATGATGGGAGGGACTTTGTTCACCAGTCCTTGAGGTTCAGGGACTTGAGAGAGGTGGGAAGAGAATTTGCCATTGGAAAATGAGGCAAAACTTTGAGTACCCCAGGCCCTCTTCATGTTGCTGGACACCACTTCTATAAGACTGAGTCCATTTTCTTTCATCTTTCTTTTCTGGACAACACCCTTTTAAAGGCCCTATTTATGTTCTGCATCTCTTGCCAAATTCAGCTCCAGCTGTGTCTTAGCTTTCCAAATTTGGTCCCTACACATCTAGATGGCATCCCTATATTCTTCTCAGGAGACGTGTTCCTGGTTCCAGTCCCTGTGCATTTCATTCTCATACTTTAATTAGTTCAGAAGGTCCTTACTGAGCCATGATGGTCTCATACCATCCTTGTCTGGATTTTTTAACGCATAGGAATCAAGATCTCTTTCATTCTAAAGGTGCCTAAAGAGCTGCCATTTCCTTTCCTCTCCTTTGTTCCTGAGGGCAATTTCCTGGAGAGTCCCATCCACCAATTCATTAAATAACTGAAGGTTTCTTTTCCTAAAATCAGTGTTCTGACTCTCTTCATCGTTGTGAATTCCATCAAGATGTGATCACTGCAGTCCATACTTAAATCTCTAATTAGTTCAGCCATGATGGCAAGCAACTGGTCTGGTAAAACTTGTCCTCTTTTTGGGCTGTCACCTGAAAAAAACAATCCTCTATGCAAGGAGGATATCCTTGGAGCAAAAGTCCCCTATTGCTGACAAACATTCCAGTTGAGTGATTCGTCCCATCATGTTTCAGGAATAGCAATTAGATCACAGGTTTGCTAGTTGTACTGCAGCTTTCAGCTCCTCCTGCCTGTTTCCTATACTGTGTGTATTTTTATAGAGGCACCTCAAATGGGCTGTTGATCATACTATTAAACATATACTGAGAACATTTGGTCATGAAAAAGATGATGGGGGCAAGATAGAGGTGGAAGAAACGTTTCAGAGCCCCATAAAGAATAGTAAACATTAAAAATTTGATAACATAATGTTTTGACACTATATTGTATAAATTCTTGAATGTCTTCACCAAATGAATATTTTTCATTAGCAAGCTGTGAGATCTTGGTAATTCTTTTAGCATTTTTGCCTTTATTCTACTTTAATGCAAGGAGAAAATGAAAAAGGAAGCAATACCAACATGCTTCAGATGAATCTTTGGGTACTTTTTAGCAGACATTCCTGCAGTGCCCTCTTGTGATAACTGAGCTGTGGGCTCTTGAAATATTTTTGACAGTAATATAAACTAATAGAAATTGCCAGACTTGTTCAGAGCTGCCAAAAATTTGTCAGGTGTTCAGACTCCCAAAATGACAAGTACCAGCTGCTTCAGAAGAACACGAAAAGAACTCATATGGCTTCCATATCAGAAGGTTCCTCTGAAACTTTGTCAAGGTTAATTCCTGTTAAGAAAATGTAGAAACATTTACTTGAAGATAAGTCATCATCTTTAACTGCAAGTTCTATTTCTGGCCATGAATATTTTGATTTTTTTTGAAATCTGATGTTCTTTAGCCTCACGAACAAATTCTGTTCCTAAGTCTACCTGCTCATTTCTAAATAGTTAATTTATTTTTTTTTTCATTTCATTGATTTTTCCATTGTTTTCCTTATCATAGAAGAAATAAGATTTATAGACAGGAAAGAAGAAGATATGAATAACTTAAATTCTTGGGCATCTAATTACTTTATTAAAGTGATTTCCAAGCCTTTTAAGATTTTATTAGCTTTTATTCCCATGTGGTGTGCTGAGATTTCCTAAATAAGGTGAATAAGTTGATCTGAAAGTATTCCATGTGAAGACACTGTAGGCAGTGTCTTCACTAAAAGGTACTAATAATTATTGGAAGTTTAGGGGTTTTTATGCATAATAATATTACTGACTTTTCTGGTTGTTGTCTGATCATGGGTGACCTGGGTATTGGTGTCAAGATACGGATATAGCCATGGTAGCACTGTATTCAATTTTAACTTCAAAATTGATTATTTTAGTTCAAAGTCATTGGAAAACAAATGCTAGACCAAAGTGAATTTCTGAACAGAAAGTTTTTTATCTGTTCCATGCATCTTGGTGAATCCCTGTAGGAAACAGATTAGGACATTTTCACTAATCTTTTTCTTTATTTAATCATATTCAATAGGTATCTATTTTTTTTTCCTGTTTGGTTAAAATATCTTTCATCAACCTCAGTATTCAAATTCTGGACTGTGGATGACTTGGCATTGCAACAAGCATCTCAAGTTCATTACATTTCTTATATTCTTATATTCTTTAGCTTATCTTTTTTATTTATCCAAGACAGGCAACTTCCATAGAGATTCTCCATGAAGTTAAAACAAAATGTTCTTCTGAATGTGTACTGTTCCCTTCAACTCCACCTATTGATCCCTCCATTCCTTTTTAAACCCTAAATTAACTAAACACAATTAGACTGGAAGAGTTTATTTTGGTTTATGGTTTTGACCTAGAAAATCAGTTAGTTACCATTCCATTGTACCTACTTGTGAAACATTCAGTGAATCAATTGTGATCTAAGCTGACTACAGATTTTTTCCCAGTCTTCTTTGTCTTCAGAATTTTTTTATTTTCAGAATTTTGTTTTTAATTTAACAGAGTTGTGTATGTATTCTTTCTGTCTTATCTTTTTGAAAATTATATTCATTTTTATTTTCTCCTTTTTCCTTTTAAACTAATATTATCAATACATAACAAAAAACCCCACAGAAATGTGTCTGATACTGGATACTTGGGTTCAAGTCAATTGTAAGAAAGAACGATAAATTTTAAAAAAAGTTGCTGCTATTAACTATGAAAAACAGATTGAAATATGAAATCTGACAGATTTCTTCAAAGTCACATCAAAATTTTTACAACAGTGTTACATAAAATAAGCATGCTTTTCTTTTTAAAATATTTTATTTAGTCACTATTTTTTTTTATTTTCTGTTAACAACTGGTGTTTGAAATTTCAGTCAGCCAGCCCACTGATGCTGGTATGAAAGATGACATTTCAGGCTAAATGCACCTTCTCATTGAAAGAAAAATTGGTAGGAAATTCAGAAAAGTAGGAGAAACCCATTCAAATTCATCTAATAAGCAACCATTGAAATTACAATGAAAAATTAAACACCGATTTCTTCTCTTACATCAGACTGCTACCTATTTTTCTTCTACTAGTCATAATAACTCCTCACTCATGCATAATCTTATCTGACTATCATACAAAGGATACTTATTCATTTCACATAAACTCACATTGTATGTATTGAAATAAAACAACTCGAGCTATTAACAAGATAAATGCATGATACAAAGTTTTAATACATTAGCCTAAATAAAAATTAATTAAATAAAAGAAATAACTAGGCTTTTAATAACACTCATTGCCATATAATTTTGCCTGTTTTGTTAATGAAGCTCACTAGGACTTGGTTAATGACAGAAACTAAGAAAATACATCTGAAGACTTGACCAGGCCACGGCAATTTTCCCTGCAGGGACCTCCAAAACCAGGGATGAAATGCAATAGCATTTGTCACTTGCTGCCATCAGCAGCCTTTCACACTGGGCTTGGGGCATCATGGTGACCCCTGGTGAGAGCAAGACGAGGCAATCTATGTGACCAAGTATTCCTCAGTTCATTTGTTGCTTATGTTTCCTTTCAATCACAAATGCAAACCTCATTGCCTGTACCATAATCTCTGATGTGAAACATGAATTTATGACATGGTCGAATTTCTAAAAAATGTAGAAACTTAGCTCTGATCGTGGGTGTTACAACGTGTAGCGCCAATGAACAGTGGGAGTTCCTCATCAATACTGTCATTTTGTCAAATGAATTTTTAATTTCCTTTATGGCTGTGTTTTATTACTGATGCTCATTACATGTGATTCTTTGTGTGTCTTGTAAAGTAGCTGTGAGAAAAATCAAAAAGGCCCCCAAATGTTCTTCTTCTAGTGAGGCAACTTCTTCCTTACACATGGACGTACAATTACCAGTGGGGATTCAGAAGTTTTTAACATCCCAAGAATACAAAGAAACCTCTTTCCTTGCTCTTTTGGCCAGGTATGGAATACACATCAAATCTGCCACCTACTACATTATGTAATGTGACTGGCAATAAAAGTGGCCGATGTCTTACATTAAAATTGATTAAGAAAGATTATATGATGTTCCTTTCCTTTCCTTTCCTTTCCTTTCCTTTCCTTTCCTTTCCTTTCCTTTCCTTTCCTTTCCTTTCCTTTCCTTTCCTTTCCTTTCCTTTCCTTTCCTTTCCTTTCCTTTCCTTTCCTTTCCTTTCCTTTCCTTTCCTTTCCTTTCCTTTCCTTTCCTTTCCTTTCCTTTCCTTTCCTTTCCTTTCCTTTCCTTTCCTTTCCTTTCCTTTCCTTTCCTTTCCTTTCCTTTCCTTTCCTTTCCTTTCCTTTCCTTTCCTTTCCTTTCCTTTCCTTCCCTTCCCTTCCCTTCCCTTCCCTTCCCTTCCCTTCCCTTCCCTTCCCTTCCCTTCCCTTCCCTTCCCTTCCCTTCCTTCCCTTCCCTTCCCTTCCCTTCCCTTCCCTTCCTTCCTTCCCTTCCCTTCCTTTCCCTTTCCCTTCCCTTTCCCTTCCCTTTCCCTTTCCTTTCCTTTCCCTTCCTTTCCTTTCCTTTCCTTTTTTCTTTTTTCTCTTCTCTTCTCTTCTCTTCTCTTCTCTTCTCTTCTCTTCTCTTCTCTTCTCTTCTCTTCTCTTCTCTTCTCTTCTCTTCTCTTCTCTTCTCTTCTCTTCTCTTCTCTTCTCTTCTCTTCTCTTCTCTTCTCTTCTCTTCTCTTCCTCTTCCTCTTCCTCTTCCTCTTCCTCTTCCTCTTTCTCTTTCTCTTTCTCTTTCTCTTTCTCTTTCTCTTCTCTTGTCTTCCTTTTTTTCTTTTTCTTTTTTTTTCCTTTTCCTTTTCATTTTCATCTTTTCAATCATCTCTTCTCTTGCTTCACTTTATTATTCTTTGGGTTTTTATACTTTTTTAACTTTTTTCTTATTTTTTTAAATCATTCCGCCATCTGATCTCTTCCCCAAAAGGAAATAACAAGGAATATTCTGAAAAATTTTTCCCCTTTAATTCTCAGACAGAAAACCTTCCATTGTCATTTAGCTACAGTAAGGAATAGGAGGCTGAATGCCTTGGGGACTTTCTTTTGCAAGGAAAGAATTTGGAGAAGCAAAGCACTTTAACTCTGAAATGATAAGCAGTGGAAATGGCTGGAAGCAATAATAAGATTGTATTGCTGCAATAAGATCTTAATAGGCAGGGCAGGACATCTTTGCAGCATGTCATTTTAAAATGGTCTTCATTTTAAGGGAAAGAGGTTTAGCACTTGGCTAAATGCAGATATACATGGAAGGTGTAGAAATGGGACCTGAATCATATATATTACAACTTTCTGTGCTGTGTCACAGGAGCAGTAAAATATCTTTACATGTAAATGCTTTGGGGATTACTTATTTTATGTAAAAATCCAACCACCTTTACTGCAATAGATTTACTAAAGAGAAATAAAAATAGCTGGGTAGAGTAGGAATTGGATTAACTTATCAGGTTTCTCAGTTCAAAGTACAAGTGCAGTTCAGATGAAGACAGCCACAAAATTAGAAAAGGTGCTGTAGTTATGAAAGTAGAATAGTCTCTTACATGAGATAGAGTCTCTAGCTGACATAACTAAAAATTAAATACTGTTGTCTACATGATAGGCATGACACCAAAGTTCAATTAAGCAACTGGCCTAGATTTACAAATAATTTGGCCAGGGGGTGAAAATACTTAGTAGCTGGTACAAGCAGTGTGGTTTGTATTTGGGTTTTTAAAGCAGAATTGCTTTCTAGCTAAAGATATTGCATTATGTCACATATGCCAGTGGAATAATGAACATGTAGGCCATTCAGAGAAAAACATTCCAGAAAATCAACTTTGTTTACCATTGGTTTCCATGAACTTCAATGGAATTCTTGTAGAACTGAGAAAAGGATAAAATTTAGCATCTGAAATACTGTGTCCTTATAGGGATAGATAGGTCCCTGGCCCTGTGAAGTTTTTAAGCTGGAATTTCTAATTTAGGAAATTATTTTGCAATGATCAGCAAATGACTGTGGAAACAACAGTAGTAACTAAACCCAGATTTTATTTCCTTTTTTTTTTAATTGAAAGTCTCAGGGACTTTTTGAAAGGGAATTGCACCCAGTGTTCTGTCGTGGCACTATCATAATTCCTCACACATAATGCTTCTACAATGATTGAAAATAAAGGTCGATAATCTTTCATTCCATTCATCCTCATTGCTTGTCACATTCACTTGACCAAAATTAGGTTATTGATTAGATCTATGATGCAAGGAGCTGTTTCCAATATATTGATATAACATCCGAATATTAATGTTTTATTCTGATACTTAAAACCTTTTGCAGTACTCTGGGAACTTTTGACAGGTATCGTAAATAAACTATGTTGCCAATGCAATTCATTAAGGCCCAGTCAAGCTACTGACAATTCAGATGAGATAGTAATTAATATTTCTCTTTTCCCTATTTTCTCCATTAATCATATAACTATCTGGCTGATAATTCGAGGACAAAGATTTCATTTTTTTAAATGCCAATCTATGGGTTGAAAATTTATGGGATTTTAAAAGTCTGAGTCAAAATTAATTTAATAAATCTGCATTAGAAATCATCACGAAGTAGAAAAGATTTCACCCAGAGAGAGTCAGTCTGCCGGTGAGGGAATGTTTCCACCTTCCCAAAATGTGATGACCTCTTTACAGAAGAGTAAAAAAAACTGCTTCAAGATGCGGATAATAAAATATTTTTTTATAGTCTGACTAGAGAAACTGTTTAGTTGCAGCCCAGACAGAAAGACCAATTGTGACTTACATGTGTAGAAATGGATAAGACACACAAAATATTGAATGGTTTTTCTGTAGAGCACCATAATGTATACAATGACCTGTGCATTGAAGACCCATGATAACAAAGGTCACAGGCCAGAGAAATCCTGACTCCTGTTGAAAAGTCAGATGTGGAAGGGAGAGAAGAAAATCTCACACCCATCAATGACAAAGTGCTCAGGAAAATTTGCCTATCAACTAAAATAATTAACACATTTCAATTTGACACATGGAATCACAGAATGGTTTGGGTTGGAAAGGACCATAAAAATCATACAATTGCAGCTCCCTGCTGTAGGCAGGGACACCTTCCATGAGACCAGGCTGCTCACAGCCCATCCATCCTGTCCTTGAACCCTTGCACAGGTATGGTATGGACAACCTCTCTGGGTGCCGTGTTCCAATGCCTCACTACTCTCACAGGGAAGAGTTTCTTTCTAATATCTAATTTAAGCCTATCCCTTTCAGTCTGAAGCCATTGTCCCTTGTACTATCACTACATGCCCTTGTTAAAATACCCTCTCCATCTTTCTTGTGCCATCCTTTAGGAACTGGAAGGCTGTCCCAAGAGCCTTCTCTCCTCTGGGCTAAGGAGTCCCAGCTTTGTCTTACCTGTCTCCATAGCAGTGGTGCTTCAGCCCTCTAATCATCTTCATTACACTCCTCAGGACTTATTTCAACAAATCCAGGTCCTTATGTCAGGATCCAAGAGCTGAAACCCCACTGCAGGTGGAATCCCACAGTTCTTGGACACTTTTTCATAACAATGGATATCAAAAAATCTGCCTGACAATCACTGTAGTGACTGTTGAGGTTTTTAACAGCTGCATCATTTATATTTACTAGATTTTTTACAATTTTTATGTATAATTAATTTAAGACACAGTGAGGAGAGAGGAGGTCACAGTGACAATACAGAAGTAGGGAATTATTGTTTATTTAGCATAATGTCCCTAACACTTTGGACATAAAGCGTTTAGAATCAGAAAAGAAAATTATGTTTTGCCTGCACTATTAAAACATTTCAGAGAACTTTCTGAATACATGTGTTCAAAATATTTATAAGAAAAAAACACAGAGTAAGCAGAATGACCTAGAGAGTTCTTAACAGGATGGCTGTTGGAAATCTGATAAAAAATGAGTACTTGTCCAATTTTTATGTTACTTTTCCCTAGCTCCAAGCCTCATTGCAGTGGCTGAAAGTTTGCGTGTCAGTGTGGTCAACGTTGCTGGAGAGGAAGTTGATCAGTTGTCACGGGACAAGTTTCATCCTTTTGATCCACACTTCTATCCAGGCTAAGCCACCTGAACCAGATATTCAGAATAACAGGGTGATGAGTGAAAGAAAATTTCTTCACATTTTATCCAAAGCATACCCCAATCTGTTAGAGGCTTTCTAATGTCATCAATAGACTTCAATGTTTGAACACAGTAAAAAAATATGCTAGAAACAATAATTCATATGTTCGAAGGCATTTCAGGTCTCCTAGGCCTCACTTCATCGCATCAAATTTTTAGGAAGTCCTTGGCAAAGAGTTAAAAACTTCTCAATATTTTAAGACATTAATTCTTAAACTTTATGGAAAATAGAACAATGATCAACTTTATGGAAACTTTATGGAAAATGGAACAATGTAGAAAACATAGGCTTTACTCTGTTTGCTTGGCATTGCTTTGTCATTGTACAGAACTTTCTGATGTTTCAGTGTGAAAGATGTTCTCTGCAGTATCATCATATTTGATAGAGTAAATTCCACCCTTTATCAAAATAAGGATCATTGAAAGGACATTCTAATAATCATGATGTGCAGCCATCACTTTCCCACTCATTCTCACTCTCCCCTCCCTAATTATGAAGTAGAATAGCAGCCATGTCCTCTACTAAGTCTTTAAATTCTCTGCTCTTTAGTTCTATGACATAGATACAGATGGCATTGAGTACAAAGCCTATTTCTCTCTCCACAGATGGTCGTTAAATAATATAAACCACAAGAAAGGGAAAAGATCAGTTCTTTATCTGCCATGGATTTTTAAATTTTTTTTTTACAAATACTTAGGATTCCTGTTTCTCATTATGTCATTAGAAATGAAACACCAGCAGCTTGTAGAAACTTCAGGTAAAGCACTTCTTTGACATTAATGCAGTTATTTAATACCACTACCATAGCCTCACTTTTCATGATCTGCCTTCTGTTCCCACAGCATTCTCTGGTTATAATGGACAAAATGTTCTCTTTGAGATCAGAGAAAATGTGAAAAGGTTATCAAAACCTTCACTTGGCCACCTTTAGCAAATCACGTTCTTGTCAAAATGACTATGCATAGAAAAAGAAATCCATACAGACATCCTGGGATCCTAGCAGCAAGTAAGAACTGTGGAGGTGTTCACAGGCCTAAATCACTACCCTGAAGACCATAATCAAGCTTCCTTCTCTAGCACAATACACTTCCATTACAGGGTACTAAAAGAGGCTTTCTATGTAAGCATAAAAGTAAATGATCATGAAGGGTTTTTGTTATCCTGCTTGATGTGGACTACACAGAATGATTTGAAAAGAAATCAATGCTGGATAAATATAAATCTTCTTTCAGTTTTTCAATGGGGAGTGAATAGATAAAGGATGAATATCTACACACTGGGTGCTCTCAAATAGATCCTAATTTGCTGTTGAGAAAGCTTGAGTGATGAAATATTTTATTGATGAAATTTCTTCATGCAAACTTGTAGAGCTAGAATAAACAATTATTTTTAAAAAAAGAAAGCTTAAAATAACTGTTATTTTATTTAAGTCTAAGAAGGTAAGAATGATGAAATAATGTAACAACCTAACATTCTACTTAAAGAATCCTTTATAGTCTCTCGCCAGTGGGACTTGATTGTTTTTCTTGCTCCTTTGAAATCTTGACATTCATTGTCAAGATTTAATCAATCAAAACATAATATCTTCAAAATTAAAGAAAAATACCTGATATTATATTGTTTTCTGCAAAGTACAAAGATCCTGAAACGTTTCTACAGCAAAAACAAATTAACCTGCTGTTTACTGAATGGACAGACAATCAGCCACTGTAAATTAGGAAAGTATTCTAATTATTGAGGAATTAATTTGGAAATAAAGCCCCAAAGGTTCACTTTGTAATTCATTCTATTGGATTTTGTGTATGCATATGTCTGATAGAGAGACTGATTTTTGTGATGATTTCTAACTTCAATGAATGGGGCTTTCCAAAATTCGATAAATATTTTCATACTTTCAGTTCTTTGCAAAGTCATCCACAGGCTCTATCCATTTCCCTTACTTTACTCACAAATTAAAAATAAATCTGTGGCATTGGCTGGCAGTGAAAATTAAGTATCAAACACTGGAAATTAAGTATGACATTCAAATACCCCCCCAAAAAGATATTTTAATTGCTGGTATTGTATTCACAGCACTCCAAAAAATCTCTCTTTTTAAAACAGAGGTCTCTTATTTAAAACTTCCCATTAAAAATCATGGAACTTTATTAAAAAATAAAGTTTTTAATAAATATACTTTAAAACTCAAGAAAAACAAGGTAGGGTGGAGAGCTGATAATGTGTGATGTAAAAAGAAAAAGGAAAGGAAAACTTAACACTGTCAACACTAGGCTAAAAATAATTATAAGAACAGCCAAATAATTTATGAGATTTCATCTTGTAAACAGGTTTTGACAAGCTTTGGCTTGTCTTTTTTCGATTTGCTGCTATTTTTTCCTTTAAAGTTTTTTTCAGATGTTTTTAGGTCCTATTTTCAAGCTTTCCCCTTGAAATTGAATTGAATTCAGCCTAACATTAGTTACACGTTACATTCAAACTAACATTAGTTAAATAACACTCAAAAAAGTCACTGAAGATGGCTCTTTCTCAATATGCTCATATCATGAAAAAGGTAATTAGAACTGCTAGAAAGTGAGGGATAAAGAACAACATTAAAAGCATAATCATCCTAAAAATTGTATTGTCTGGACAAATACACAGTGCACAGTGCATCTACCATCTCAAAAAGGTATTGTGGAACAAAAAAAGGCAAATAAGAGTATGAAATAATTAATAATTAATAATTAGATTTAAATTGCTTATTGTGATATATTAGAGACCAGGGCCTTTCAGTTTAAAATCAAGGTAACTCCACTGCTTCATGACAGATGCTGAGTTGCAGGACAATATTAATTGAAAGAAAATATTATTATTATTTCTAACAGGAAAACGATATCATGTTACACACAATTAGGTAACAGTCAAAGGGAGTTTGGTTTTGGCCACACATTGTGTGATGTTTAAACTTGAAAGAAGGCACTTTGAATATATGGAACTTACATATTGGTTAAAAATTAATAAAAACTCATAGAAGTAATCTGCGACTAAAAGTTCCACCGGAAGTAATGATATGCTGAAAATCATCAGAACCAGAAAACTGTCAGGGAGGGGATCATGCTGTAGCTTCTTCATTCTTTTCATTGTTCCCTAAGCAGCTATTGCAGACCACCATCAGAAAACAAAAAAACAAAACAAAAAACCAAAAAAACCCCAAACAAACAAAAAACCAAAAAAAAACCAAATAAAAACCCCCCCAAAAAAACGCAAAACAAAACCAGAACTAGATTTCTGAGTTTGTTTTTTTTCCAATTTTGGGTTAATGACAACTATGTTCATCTGTGTGCATACATCCCTGTCTGGATTTTTTTCCTTCTTCTGCTTTCAAGTACCCCTGAATATATTCCTGACTGGGTTGTGAATGTTTTGACCCAGAAGTAAATCAAGTCTGCTAACTCTGGTATTACAACAGTGCTATTACTTTTCTGCTTTTTGGCAAAATTCAACTTGACCCACTTAAACCTATGTGCAATGCATGACAGCCTAGAAGAGGATTTTAAATGGTGCAGTATTAACTGTTCATGACAGATGTGGAAGTCAGACTCCATGAGGAAGTAAGCAACAGCTGCAGTTCATCCAGCTTCTCAAGAGAAAAGGTCAGGAAAGTAAATGAATAAGCAAATAGTGAAACAAAAGAGCAGAAAAGTATGTCTTTAAACACATCTCTACTAGTGTCTACCTGGATGTAGTTATTATTTTACTGCTATCTGAAAGCTACAGACTCGGTCAAAAAGACAAATAGAAGCAGACTTTCCATTTAGTTTTGAACCTGTTTCAGAACAATAACCTGAAAATAACAAAAATCAGGGAAATAAACTGGTGACATTTAAGATTTTCTTAATGCACATTTGCCTTCTTTGAAGGAGATAAGGTCTCTTCCTACACTGGGATGCATTTGGAAAAAAGTACATCAAATAATGCTAACAAGCAGTCAGAGGGAGCCCACTTGCTAGATAGCATCAGGTGTTCTTGGCAGTATCTATAAAATGGGTTTGGGTTTGTCCTGGCTGTGACAATATTGAAGAAATCTTCAACTCAGTGCACGGAATTTATGCATTCCTCTCTCTCCTTACAGGTGACAAACATGTTGGTCTATCACACAAAAGTTCACTTTGAGAATAAAAAATGTTTCTAAATATTATTTTTAAAAATCTAAGGAAAATATTAATGTTCTAAAAATTAAGAATTTTGTGGTTTGTATTTGTTTTTGCTTTCTATCCTATAATATTTTAGAAATAAAACAGTTGCAGGCTGCTCTGCCTGCCTTTTATTTCTGTCTGCAGATACTGTTATTGAATGCTTAGATGGATATTTACCTTGCACCATTTGTAAATTGAAAAGAATGATTTGCAGCAATTAAACTATCTTTTCATGGGAAAGAAAATTGAGTAGATATTTAGCATTAGAAACCACTCATGATCAGATGAGAGCAAAAATATCTAATCTGCCCTCAATCCTCATCCTACTACTGATTCTTCCTTCAAGGCAATAATCTGTCAAAATGC
This sequence comes from Camarhynchus parvulus, assembly GCF_901933205.1. NCBI lineage: Eukaryota > Metazoa > Chordata > Aves > Passeriformes > Thraupidae > Camarhynchus > Camarhynchus parvulus. The sequence goes on from NC_044571.1 coordinate 103,132,224, forward strand.
ACTGTTGCACAGTGAGGATGTGTGTTATGGGATTTATGGTTATTCGTACACTTTGTATATTTACAGGACTTGATATTTCTACCTTTTGCTGAACTGGTGATGGTCTGAAAACAGAAAGACATATTAGTCTGTTCTGTCAGTTTATAAGAAACAACAGCAGAAGGAGGAGAAAACTGACATTTTGTTATATTTTTCCTTGCCTTTCTTATGTATTTTTTTTGTCTCTGTGATTTTTTTGTTTGATTTTTAAAATTGATATCATACAATAACAATACTAATGCTGATAGAGCGGTTTTGAAGAAAACTTCAGGGAGTAATTTTTGTATCTTGCTTGGGAATCTATTGATTTCTATTACTTCCTCACAGTGGGTTAAAAATTTAATACTAGTGGACATTAGAGTGGAGAGAATACTTTTTATCCCTTTTTCCTCCAACATTTTAATAAAATGAACTGCAAGGAGGAAATTAGCCACAAAGTTCACAACCTTCGACCTAACTCTCTAACCAGCCAGAAGCTGTAACAACAATTATTGTAGGCGTCATGCCCTTCTGGTGCTCATTTAGTAAACAATATATCTTTGAATAATGTTGAAATAAAAAGTCAATTTCTTTACACCCTATCAGAACTTTAGTAATTAGTACAATGTGCAATTTATAATTATTCTTGTTTTTGTAATTGAATTTAAAATATTTTTAAATATATAATGAATTTTTAATGGTCTTGGAATGTAGGCTGTAAAAACATGTGGGGAAAAAAAGATGGCTATTCCAACACCAGTCTTTTAAGCACTATTACATCTCTTGGGAGAAAGAAGAAAAAATCTGTTTTACATGATGATTTAACAATGATTTTCTCCATTTCGACCTTTTGAGATTTTTATCTGTGCAGAATACCTGATCAAATATTCAGAATGCTTTTTATTTGCTATTTCTGAAGGACAGAGGAAATAGTAAAAGGTGTAGAGTAAGTCATGACTCTGCATCTCAGTATCACTACCTCACAGGTTGAAAAAATGCAGCATTTGATTTAATTTAGTGGTACAGGGTATTGAATCTGTTATTGCTGTTTGCAGTGGTAGCAAAATTTGCCAGCTTAAACTGCAGAAGATATTGTGCAGAGTAGAACTATCATTTTGCTTCACACTGATCTTCTCCTACACCTGTTACTGCTCCCCCATGGAAGAATTGGTAGCAAAATGCCATCTACTTGATAAGAAAAAAATTAAAAATCCAAAAATTTAAAAATGACAAAATCAAGAAACAAATAAAACAAAACCCAACAAACAAAAACCAGCCAAACAAAAAAACCAGCCTATTTACTCTTGGCAGATTTTTTTTTTTTTTGTAAGAAAAATCCTTCATCTAATTTTTAAAAGCTATGGATACATAAAATATCAGTATATTGTGCCACTAAGCAACAGGAAAAAAAAATCTTATATTTTTCATGTTTCTCTTGCCTGAGCAATAAATGTCTCAGTCGGAGTATTGTTTTCCTTTCATGTTTTCCATAGCTGAGAAAATATTGGAGATATCTCTTGTATGTTCCTTCATAGTTGTCAAGACTCTGAATCATACCAATAGGGAGATCTTTATAAGTCACCACTAGAGTTTCCACTGACAAATACATTCCCCAAACAAGCATCTCTTCCTGATGAGATGTGCTAAAAAACTGGAGCATTTATCCTCTGTAAGTACAAAAATCAGAAATAAAAATCATGAATGAGAGCTCTCCATCTATGTAGTTTAGAAAACAATTTAAAATAATCACGTACAAACTGTTCCTTCAAAAGTAATTTATATATTTGGATCAACCCAACTACTGCTACTACTGTTAGGGCTAGATGGTCATATTGACATAGACATTCATGGAGAAAATCTGTGTACTAAAGGAATTATTTTATAAAGTATTATCAATAATACAAATTCAAAGGGCATAAAAAATAGCATTTGAACATTGACTCAGAAGAAAGCATTTGCAAAAATAGGTCAGGAAGAATAAAATCCACACCTCATTTAGAAATCATTTTTAAAAGAAACTCTAGACTTGTCTTCTTGCCTTGTGAGTCCCCAACTGACAGAGCTGAAAATAATTTTAGCTATTGCTGAGGATGACAGATGAGCTGAATCTCTGTTGAGAGAGGCAGTAAACGAACATTGAAGAGGAGGGAGCAAGGAGGCTGCTGCTCTCCAGCACTTCTGAAAGATGCTGAAAACAGCAACTTTTAAAAGCTGTTCACAGGCAGGCATTAAAAAACAATTGCCAGACAATCCAAGAAAGTACATGTTTGAATATGTGTGTGCATATTATATATATATATCAGTATGAAATACATGTATTTCAATTATTGTTTTGCAAGGAATGCTGAATATAAGAACAAAAAACCAAACCCAGGCCAAAGAAGATTTAAATGCATTGTCTTTTTTGAGATTTCTCTTGTTATGTGATTAGGTTACATTACCAGTAGCTGTCACAAAGTTTAGCTTTGTATGCAGAATATAGATCTGTTGAGATAGATAGATCTGAATGAGAGTGTGCTTTTTAGACACTTGGAAAAGTCAGGTTTTCATTAGAAAGAAACCAATACAAACCCATAATATAGAGAGATTTGTTATTCTGAGCAATGCTTTATCCTGCAGCAAAACTTTTAAATTAGGATTTTTTCAGAGCCAAAATTTCAAGATTTTCCAAAAAACTTTTTAAAACTAGCTTGATTTTATTTCAACTAATTTTATATTTACTTGTTAATACCATGTGACTTAAATATTCTATATTGCATATTTTGTCTTTTCCTCTTCTTTTCATCATCAATGATGTAAAATATACTTAAGGATTTAATGCTAAATACTAAAAATAATTTCCACAACAAACTTGTTAAATCTGTTTCTAATTACTTTGGCACTTTTAAAATTCTGTAGTCTGCCAGCTGTGAGCATATTCAGAAAAGACAGAATGAGAATCTGTGTTGAAAACACCTGGATAATTTTTCATTCCTGTTTTCTTCCACATCATCTCTATGTTTTCCCAAGTGTGCATATGTCTGAAAAGATTGGTTGTTAAAGACTTGAGAAGTCCTTTAGTATGTCAAGGCACAGCAAAAATGTGGTTTTCTGCTGCAAGCACATTAATTAATAACATTTTAAGAACAGATGAAACATACTCCATGGGTAGTTCTTCCAGGCAATCACACCAAAAGAGATCTGTAAGTTTTCCTTAGTGTTTCCATCAATACATCCTTGCAACAATAAAACCACTAATCTTAATCTGATTAGGACAGCTACAAACAGAAATTCATTTCTTACTCTTCTTAAAGGATAGAGGAGTGGTTATACACCATGTGGTTGATTTGCTTTCTGCAGGATTCTATTAAACAATATTTGATTATCCTAATTGAAGCAAGAGAAACTTCATTTAATTAAAAAAAAATAAAAGTAAGAAGGAACAAGTAATAGATTTTAAAATGAGAAATGCTCATACCTTTTATCAGGATATATCAAGCTATCAACAGATCTTGTACCACACATATTAAAATTTCTGTGTGACATTGCATTTACAGCCTGTGTTGCTTCTCTCTTGAAAGACACATTCTAAAAGAAACCCAATTTCCTCAAGCATATAACATAACAACAGTAATCAGATAATACTCTAAATTTAAACTCAGACATAGCTAATCAGAGCAGTTTATTGTCACCAAAAATGTTTGGCCTCTCCTCTATGTAAAGGTGAAAGAATTTTAAAATATATTAATGATTTATTGTTTAAAATTATTAAGAGAAGGCACATAAATACCACTGAAGAACTAAAGGTTTGTAATAACTCCAAGATGGGGAAGTTCCTGTTGATTCACCTTAAAAACAACTTTTATTTTTTTTTTCAGTCAATGCAGCAGCACCACTTAAGATTTATTTTCTTTGGGTTTTTTTTTTTTTTTGTTTTGTTTTTGTTTTGTTTTGGTTTTTTTTTTTTGTACACTCTTTCACACATTTAGAAAAAAATTTCAAATCACACAGGTTGAATATATGATTGGTTTGACATGATGATTTTGGGGGTCCTTTCCAACCTTAGTGATTCATTGATCTGATCACACTGCAAAAGGAAGAAGAAAACATTTCATTTTGCAGAAAAAGTGAAGAATTATCTGTGCTCCATCTGAAAATCCAAGGTATTGTTTGTGCAGAGATTAAATGAATTTACATGATAGGTGGAACTTTAGAAAGACTAGTAAAGACATTCTTTAAGGAATAATGCATATCTATATTTAAAAAAAATCCAAGATTTTATTATAGCAATTTATTATATCAAATCATCCTCTATCCATTGTTTTATTTTCAGTGTAGGAGAAAAAATAAATTTTATTTCTCCAAAATACACCACACTTACTTCCCCTCCCCCCAGTACACTAAGTTGTCAAGGCTAAGTATGTAAATTGTCAAGGCTAAATATGTAAAAGAAAAATATTCCTTAGTAAATCTCAATAGGCTGTCAGGTTATGATTGTATTTTCTTAATGGAGGAGGAAATTGTTCTTCCACTAGCTAATAATAATTGAAGAGAAATAATCTAAATATGAAAACACATTGCGAAGCTAATGGAAAAGTAGTTGATTTAAGGTCATCTGTGCTCAGCCATTACAAAGTAATTGCAAACTTGAAGAAAAAAGCTCTCTTCTCCATATTCTCAGCTTTTCTGTTCTGTTGCTGATGTTCATCTCTCCAGCTGTTATTAAAGCCTGTATGTGCATAGCAAGCTTAAAATCATTAAATAAAATTATTAAGTGTGATTCTAACAGTATTATAAGCAAAACCAAAGCTCAAACAGCTCAAACAATTCAATGAACAACATTAAATATTAAAAAAACAACACTAATCATCTGACTGGCTGAGACTGCTCCTCAAGTTAAGAGAACAGGTGCTTTCAAAAGTTCTGTCCTACTTTCCAAAAGGTGAAGGCAGGAGAGGCAGGTGGGCTCTCAGAGTTGCTCAAATGAGCTCAGAAGCTTTCAAGCAACTATCCACATGTATTCTTCTGCCTACTGTTAGTAGGGCATAATGTAAATTTCTTTCCTGCAGTTCTTGCAAGAAACAGTGTTTAAAAAGCCAACATGACAGAGAATGCACAACTGCAGGTGGAGTCACGTAAAAAAAAAGGAAGAGAAAGCAAGAAAGGAACTTAGACACATTAATGTATAATGGCCAATTTAATCATTTATATATATGTAAAGTTGCCACTTAAAAACCCCCTTGATGGCATCTAAGAACTGTGTATCTTGAAATTAATTATTAAGAATACTGAACACAATAAGTGGCTCTTTTATTTTGATTACAGCAGTGCCCAAACACTTTTTAGAGACTGCGACTCTTTTCTGCTAAGGAAAATAAATACATGAAACAAGTGACAGCTCCTTGTCTAGGATGGAGAGTAGATATTTCAAGTGAGAGATGAAATAAAACACAGAAATTAATCTGGGGAGGACAAGAAGGGCAGGAGGGTATTCTCCTTGCCTCTATACAGGGCCACGCAGCACCACCCACAGAAAGGCATTACAGCTCTTTCTGACACAAATTGCACCTCCTGTTCACCTCAAGTTATGGGCAGATAAATCAAATGACTGAAACAAAACTGTGTTGCATCAGCTGTCTCAGGAATTCAAAGAACATTCCAAAATGGGAAACTTCACCAGCTCATCACTTGAGCCCTTCTCTGAGCCTTTTCCTGTTGTGGGGGATGCATTGGTCAGTCACACTGATAAGAGGTAACATGCTGTCTAGACATACAATCCTATATAAATAATAAAACAATAAAAGCCTGGTTGAAATCTCTGTAAAAAATGAAACTATAAATCTTTTCTATTTCTCCTATGGATTTAAATTCAAAGCAACCTCAGAGTTTTTCACTGCATCATCTTGAGCCTATTGATGTGACACTCAGTTACACAGCATGAGTTATAATAATAAACACACTAACAAGTAAAAGATAAAAAAGAGACTATTTTCATTACTGAACCAAAGACTGTTGTTTAATAAGTGAATTTTAGCTAATAATGATAAAAAATTTGCAGTTCTATCCACTAAAACAGCATGTGTCAAAAATACAGAATTTTTTCTTAAAGTTTTTATGTCATATCCTAAGACTTCGCTGCTTTGATCACAAAGTTAATAAGTGCTCAGATCCTTAAAAGAAAGAATAATAAATAAGAGCCATAAGAATTAGAGGTGAACTTGGAAAAGGACTTATGTCAGCAAGCATTGTACTGTACTTTTTGAAATCTTCTTTGAGTATTTCTTTGAAAGCAATACCTGAACTTTTGCCATCTATGGGTGTTCCTTTCTTACACTTCAAAATATCTGATACTTGAAATACAGGAGGGAAACCAAACCAAGCCAAGCCAAGCCAAATCAAAGCAAACCAGACCAAACCAGACCAAACCAAACCAAACCAAACCAAACCAAACCAAACCAAACCAAACCAGACCAAACCAAACCAAACCAAACCAGACCAAACCAAACCAAACCAAACCAAACCAATCCAAACGAAATCAATATACTTCCCCACCCCCTTAAATAAACCCAACCAACCAACCAAACAAACAAACAAAAAACCCACAAACCCCCCAAAAAACCCCAAACCTTCAACACACTAAATCATAGAAGTAGGTTCAAAAAGACCTTTGAGATCAAGTAATCCAACTGCCAAGCCCTAAACCATGTCCCCAGTTGCTACGTCTACACGTGTTTTAAATACCTACAGATATGGTGACTCCTAACACTTCTCTGGGCAATGTATTTCAATGCTTGACAAACATTTCCATGAAGAATTTTTTTCTTAAAATCCAATCTAAACCTCTCCTGGAGCAATTTGAGCTGTTTCCTCTTCTATCTCTTGTTGACTGGGAGAAGTGCCCAACTCCCACCTGGCTGTACCTTCCTTCAGGGAGCTGTAGAGCATCAGAAAGTTCCTCCTTGTGCTTCCTGTTCTCCAGCCTGAGCCTACCCAGCTCCCTCAGACAGTCCTCATCCGAATTCTGCTCCAGATCCTTTGCATCATTTAACTAAAACCAAAATAAGAACTTTGTGGCTATTAAGAAGAGGGAACAGACAAATCTATTTTCTTTAGTTAAACACTACTGAATATTTTGCAGTGAAACCCACACAATGTACTGCATTTACAGGACATATTTTATAGTAATTTTAATACATTTTGATTTCAAAGATGCTAAAAAACCCCCATATTTTAATACTGGGCCTGCAGAACTCAGCATTGAAAATCAAATATTTTTGTGAATTTTTGAATTTGGAATTTGAGTGAAATTTTATGCTAGGGTAAATATTAATATCTTGTTCATAGTCAATGTACTATTTTATATTAAGAAAATTTTAGCAGCACAGGAGTAATAACCACCTACATTGCAGTGGTGTCTGAATGCAGCATTTGAAGGAAGTACACATTTTGACATGTGGTGCAGGTTTAAATTCTTTTAATTTGTTTTTTGGGTTTTTTTTCTGTGAGTTGAGCACCAACACAGGAAAACCCTGCTGTTGCATTTATGCTCTATAAAGTTGTATCTTGAATTTGTGGCCCTAAGGTGCTTAATTTAGGTTTTACTAAAAATATGTTTGTTTTCTGCCAACAGTGGAGTGCTGAATGAAAGCAGAAAGAGATGCAATGAGTGCAAGAGATGTTTCAATACATATACTTACTACTGGACTTGTAATAAATGTTTTGCTTGAGGTCTTGTTATGGACAAAATGAGATTATGTCACTGTCCTGGCTTCGGCCAGGACAGAATTAATTTTATTAGTAGTAACTGGTGGAGTGCTGTGTTTTGGATTCAGCATGAGAAAGAGGTTGATATCACATGGATTATTTGGCTATTGTTAAATTGTGCTTACCCTAAGGTTTTTTTGGCTTCTTATCTGTGCCAGGAAGGGAGCTTGGAAGAAGCACAGGCAGGATGGATGACCTGAACTGGCCAAAGGAATGTTCCATATGCTGGAACATCATGCCCCATAGATAAACTGGGGAGAGTTACCTGGAAGGGGGCTGATCTCTATTCAGGGACAGGCTGTGCCTCAGTCAGTGCTGCTGAGCAATTATGTTGGATTCAGTTACTCTCTCTCTGTTATTATCATTAAAATTATTATAATTATTAATATGGTTATCAGAATATATATTATTATTGAGATTACTAATATATCAATGCTGTTAATTTATTATTATTATTGTTATTATTATTATTATTGTTATTATTATTATTATTATTACCACAAATATTTTTAATTATTAAATGTTCTTCTCTCAAACCATGAGTTTTACCTTTTCTTTCCAATTCTCCTCCTCATGTGAGAGGTGGAAGGTGGTGGGGAGCAAGTGAGTGCCTCCACAGTACTTAGCTGCCACCTGAGGTTAAACCACAAAAGCCACAGACCCATGAATTTACAGGCAATTCAACTAATGTTTTAATAGTTTTACAGTCCAAATCAGATTAAATCAGATTCTAATTACATCAGAAAAAAGCCCTCATTGACAGTAGAGTTATAGATCATTGTACAATTTTTATATTAAATATATATATATCATATACTTATTTTTACTAGTTTTACACTCAGTCTTCCAGAGCACATCTTGAGCACTTTCATTTGGCTGTTGCACTGTTTTTTGAGAAAAGGGAAACTGGCATTCAGCATCCTGTCTTTGCCAGGAGGAGTGTGATATTCATGGAGGAGGGAGAGTATTCCTTGTCATTCAGGGGTCTGCTTGGGGATGTTTTTACTCAGCTGTTTTTCCCCAGCCTGCTCCTGTCCCCCTGCTCTCAGGAGAGAGGTGACAGGTACCCTCACTTCCCCAGTACTTCCAGAGGCTGTTTTCCTGGCTGGAGCTGCCAGGGTCTGCCATCCCCGTCCCTGGTGTCAGTCCCAGGGCTGGAGCTCAGAAAGGCTGGGCAAAAGGAAACCCAGCTCAGGGCAAGGACAGTCCCTGGGACCCAGCACAGCCTGCCAAGAGCTACTGGAAAACCATATTTGCTCAGTTTCTGCACATCAGGAAGTGCTTAAGGCTTGTGCCTTCTTGATTTCCTCTTTTCATCCACTTTCACCTGCTGAAATTTAGAGTTGAGCATTCATAATTGGAATTTCTATAATCTGTATCTCATGCCACTGTTTCATTGGATCAAACACCCTCTGGTTCTTCATCTGCCCGTACTAAAAGGGTTTCACTATTGCAACTGGTTTAACCAAGCTTCAGATCAAGTATTCAACTCGATAGAGCAATTAGAGAATCTCAAAATGGCTAAAAAAAATGAGACGGAGATCCTTGCCACAATTTGAGTGATATTTCCCCCACTGAATAAATGAAGAAAATAAAGAAATTTCCTCCTGGATGCATGTTTTCATACTTTCATTAAGAACTTTCAGATGTAAGTATCCCATACCCAGGGAAATTAAAAGCTGAGCATATTTTCTACTACACTGTAAACACAAGATACTTTTGAAAGGCACATATTTGCATATTTGCATGTTCAACTAAAGGTGAAAAGAGGCTGCTTGCCAAAATCAAGTGGAGCTCAAAATATCAATTTTTAATAACCTAAAAAGTTTTGTAATAAAAATCAGACAAATTTCTCTTTCTGTTACTCTTTAAATTTTCCCATCATATTTAACTACTCTGAAGAGAGTGAATAAAAATTAATTCTGGAGCAAATAAACAAAAAAATTAGCACAAACCTCCCAGAATACAAAAAGAAAGTATCAATGGCAATAAAGTGGTAGAACTTGCAGATAAATAATGAAATAACACTGGCATAATTTCAATGAGTGTAAAAAAAAAAGATTCAATGACAAAAAGAAAGATCCATTTCTGATAATAAGCTGTCTATATTGCATTTCTAATTGTGCTTTTCTTCATTTTCTAATGTGCACTCTGGGGAGTCTTGTGATCCTTTTCTTCCAGAGTTTTTATTTGCATAATTAAATCCTTAACATATAATTTGTCAAGTGCCAAATTATGTATTATAAGGCTCCAAAATCCCTATTTTTCCCCCTCCCCTGACATAGTTGTTAGCTCTTTTGTGCCCACAATGAATACCTAAAATGTTTGCATTAAAACTCACATTTAGACTGAGCTTTCAGAATGTATTGCTACACCCTTAAGCAAAAACATCCTGTGATGACTTTCTCCTGCAATGGCAAAGCTGAAGGCAATGCAGCAGGTGTTCAAGATTAAAATGAGTTCATAGGTATTGCATTAATTCACATTCTTGTGTGTAAATATGCACGTGGGCTCAGCATTTCCATAAATACATATTGCATGTGAAACCCTCTGTCCCCAGAGGGGACTTTGCGCACTTGCTGTGATCGATCGCTTGCCCAGTTTCAGAATGTTGTAGGTGTCTTACATACCTGAAGGTCAAGAATAAAGTTTTCTTTCAGGACAACCATGCCACTCTTTAAAATGCATTGACCTGTCTCACATAACACAGTTTTCCTCAGGTGGTGCAGGGAAAGCATCATTTAGTCACAGAAATCATCAGCTCATTTTGGACAGAGTTATAAGAGCAAAGCATTTAGTTGAAGCTAATTATGTAGGTTCTATCTGAGGCAGAAGAAGAGAAGTGGGATGATATTTGCTCTAGAGGGACATATCTTCCTCCTTCATTGCCTGCAAAGAGACCTGGTACAACTACTTAGGTTAAACAATTCCATTTTCGACAGTTAAATTCAAGTGAGATGAATTCCACATTGACGACCAAATACGGTTGAAAATCTAACCCAAGTAATTTATCGAAGGTCATATACAAATGGCAGTGTATTTAATTGAATTCTATTTTCATAAATTCATGACTAGTGCTCTAATTATTATCCTATTCTCTCTGTGACAAGAGACTGAATAAATAAGGTTTATGGTTTTTAATCCGTGTTTGGATTGAGGTGATGATGTCAGGCACTAGATCAGCTCACAAACCATCATCTACCATATGTCAACAGTCAAATTATCAACTCCTATTTATCAACTCCTCATTAGGCTTTTAATAGTGTCAATGGAGGAAGTAAGAGATAGCCATAGACTACATAGAAATAATGTGAAAAGCTTGGTCTCAACAAACATTTGGCTGTCTTTCAGAGGCAAGAAGTCCAGTAAATATTTCACAACTTACCATGAGTTTGTAATTTGTGCACGGTCTATAACCGTGAAGGGAGGTTTAAAGTTTCCTAATTATTTATGGAAAGTAATAATTAGATAATCTTTCAAATAAAAAAAAAAAAGTAGTATATCTTTGGACAGGAAGGACATAAAGTATAGGGCTGAGAAGTCAAAAGAACAATCAAAATTGTAAAAGAGTAAGAAAGGTTTCTTATAGTTTTGTTGTTTCTTGTTTTTTTCCTTAATATAGTAATAGCAGAAGAATTTAAACCTAATGTAAGTTAAAAAATACTTGTGGGGGAAGTGTGAAATGGTCATAACCAGCTGAAAAATTATTAAGAAAATTTTCCATAGTGAAATACTTTCTAAACTTTGTGAAGTTCTTATATAATAGTTCCAAGAGACTGTAAGTTAGAGAAAGATTAGGAAACAATCTAATCTTCACACCTTGTAGTGTTTTTCAATTTGAAAGTGTATATAAGGAATAAAAAAAAAATTGAGAACACTTGAGAGTTTCAAAGCACTTTTTCCTGGAAAGCATTTTCACATTTTTGACTTCCAATTTCAGTTCAGGATTTTTTATTTTAAAAGTCAGAAAGATTTCTGGACAGATTCATTAAAGATGATAATATCTTAAAGGAAATATATCTATTTCTTGTAAGCTCTCTACAATTGCTGTGCAACACCTGGATAATAATAGTTTTTAGGAAATTCTGATTTTTTAAAGAAGTATGATAAGAACCAAAGTTTTTTAAAGCCATAAAATCTCATTAAAATTTATCTTTAGCAAAAAAACAAAAACAAAAACAAAACCAAAAACAAACAAACAAAAAAAACCCCAAAAAACCCAAAAAATCCCCACACACAAACAATTAATAACATCATCATTTTTAAACTTGAAATTTACCATGCACCAGATCAGAAATAACTTCTATATTGAGGTATTCCCCATGTAAAGCAAACTTGTAAAAGTGGAAATACTGTTTCTGTCTTGAAAAGTGCAATGTTGAACTTTGAAGTATGAAATAATTTTGGGGTTTTCTCAATAAAAGTGTCATTAGAACTGGGGTATTTTTATAAACATACCTCCTCCAAAATAATACTTAACAAAGTTTTCCAGTAGTAACAGAAAAGATATATTGGTATTTCTAAGGCAGCTCTGGAAAATTTCTTTTTTATAGGTCACATTTCCTCAATTATCTCAGTCACATATGCAAATTATGTTGGTGTGATAAGGAATAGGAGATTTAAGAGTCTAGGAGAATAAGAGTATCATAATGATCTTAAAGAAAAAAAAAGATTTTCCCCCCTCAGGTCACATTAGGTTCCAAATTATTGTATTATCATGATTTCATAACATACTTTACTTGAAAGAGTCATAAAGTAAAACAAATCATACAAAGTTATTACTATTATCATTATAATAATAAATTTCCATTACATGGTAGAAATAAAAAATCTCTTAAAACAATATAAATATAGCTTCAGAGAAATCTTTTGTTTCCTGCAAGCCCAGCAGCTCCATTCAGTGACATTACAGGAAAACAAACAAATTAATAACATGGCTGGTCTAATTCCACAGAGTTTAAATGCCTGGATTCAGATATGAAATTGTACAAATAGTAAAATTAAAATGACACAAAACCCAGAAGCAGTGAAAAAAGGCAGAAAACACTCCCCCCACACACTTTTAATGAGAATATCCAACAATATTTATTATTGCGGCCAGCCTGGGGGAGGTCACACAATAAATAATCATCTTGAAGACAGTGTGTTCTCTAAAGCTTATTGCTTTGTTTGAATTTTTCATTATTGCTATAAATTTAGTGAATGAACTGTAAAAGGTTTTGTAACACGCACATGTTTTAGTAAACCTCAGGAGCCCCTTGACCAACCCTGTACAATGTATACTTCATATATTCATGAGTCATTTTCCTTTGATGCCTTGAGTATTTCCTCCATAGACATCCCCCTCTGAAAGATGTTAATCTTTGTTTTCACTGAAAAAAAAAGGATAATTGCAAATTTCTCAATTGCCTTAAAACAAAAAAAATCATTGCTTTTAGACAACAGAACACAGTTTATATACATGCATTTCCTAGAATTTTCTTTGATCCTATGTCAAAATTCAGTTCAATAATTTGTTTACTGGTGTTTTCTGCTCTCATTTGGATCATTTGAACAGTTTGCCAGTCCAATCAGAGCACAGAGGAAAACAATGTGGTATGGTACAAACTGGGATAAAAATATCAATGCTCAACAGCAATCTTAAAAAAAATAAAAGGTGAAGCACTGCTAAAGGCTCTGTGAAATGTGCTTTTGAGAAAGACTTTGAGACACATAATTAAATACTCCATAGGTACTTCAGAACACATGTGTTTATACAGAATAGAACCTCACTTCTGAAAACTATTTGAAAATATCTGTAAGTAGAACTATTTTTTCATTGAAATATCAATCACTGTGTTTACCTTATTTCCCCATTGTCCCATTAAATCTAAGCCAATGGAACATCAAACACAGTAACCCAGACAGTGACTCATCAGCTCTTAGCACACATTTTTATTTCTTTACAAAAACCAATAAGATGTGAGATAGCATTGGTATGGTAGGCTACCTCAAACAAAGGTTTTATCCTTATTTAAAATGGAATACTGTTTAAAGGCTAATAAAATATGACCTGAGTTTGCAAACATATTTATCCAAAGATATTTATACAAAGATGGTGTGTTTCTGGTTGTAGATTTTTCTTTTTAATATTTTTGTAGAGTTGAATACTAACAGTATTTACTGCCTCAATAAAAGAAAATGTTAAGGAAATTTAAAGTCAACTCAGCCTGCATCCAGCTGTGGTTTTTCCTCCTCCTTTGTCACCACTAGCAACTCAGTGAATGTGGATGACTAAATCTAATCCCCATACACTTGCAGGATTTTATAACATGGCATTCTGAATTTCATGGAAAGGTTACTCTGTAAATTCAAACCATTCTGATAAATAAAATTCACCTTTTTATATATATATTTTAATGCAAATTGACACCAAAATTCAATTTGAAGAAAAATTTTAACACCCCATCAAAAAAAAAAAAAAAATAACCAAAACAACATGAAGTAAAACCAAGCAAAGAAACAAACAAACCAAAAGGTTTATGCTCCTTCTATCCTTCAACAGGAGAAAATAGAAAATATTTCATCAAGCAAACAAACAAACCTCCAAAATGCCAAAAAAATAATTATTTAATTAAGTTAAATACCTGATAGCCTACTTAATTAGAAAATTTGGGAGGCATCAAACACTTATTAGCACAGAAAGTCCCAGGGCAGGATTTTTGCTGTCTAGACTCATGTCATCCTCTGGGAATGTCTGTAATTGACATAAGCCCTCTGTGTATCATGCACCAAGACAAAAATAGGTAGACAACAAGAATTATTCCATTTTTCTCTCTTTTTTTGTGCACATCTGGAATAAAAGGATACTTTTCTGCCTTTTCTCTAAGCTTTACAAATCAGTGATTTAGAATTCCCTGTGTTGTTTAAATTAATATAGTTTTTTCCTTGAGAAAATGTCTACAGAGAAGTAGAGATATATATATTTTTAAGAAAACTAAATCATACTTTTTTCTAATTTTACCTCAGAAAGCCCTGTTTATTTTGGCTAAAGGTAATGTATGAAATTATTTTAATAACAATATAAAAGAGTGAAAGATTCTACTATGCCTTATGAGGATTGCAGTATCATTAGCTTTGCTTTCACATTCCTCTTCAGGCCAAACTCTCAGATTTTATTCTATTTCCCAAAGGGTGCTCTCATATTTTCTCCTGGAAAGAAGGTTGTCGTGAATTATCACAACGATACACTATAGGAAGTGTTATCCAGGTTGGGAAATGAGCCTGATGAAAAGAAAAGGGTACATAAAGGTAACTGAATTACAATTCCTATGGAAGTCTACACAATTTACAATCATTTATTTGAAAATCTATTTTGGTTTGAAGTCTTTTCTTCTTTGTAATGCCAACAATAAGATATTTTCTGAAGACAACAGGTACTACTCATTAAAATTTTCATTATAATATACCCATTTTTTTTTGCAGAATTCCTATTCTCACTTTTTTATGAGAATTCCTTACTGGCCTAATATGGTATGCACTGAAGTTGGCTTAAAAAATGAAGGAAACCTATCTAGAACTAAATTTTAGTTAGATGTGCAACAAAGAGATCTTAGTACAAAAAAAAAGAAAAACATAGGAACAAAGAAAAAACTGAAATAAAAACCAACATTGTTGGACATTATATGGAATAACAAAAATAACAATATAGAACAATATATTATATTAATTTTTAAAAATTGACTTTTATTACTTTAGGAAACAGAGATTCCTACATTTTCCAAAATTTAATAATTAATCTAGGATGCATTTTAAAATATTCCCTACCACAGTGTCAGAAGTTCAGCTCCTCTTGTATAGACTTGCTGTGGAGCTTTTTCATCTTCCAGTAAACCATAAACATCTGCTTTGATTTATTTTTATGTGTTACAACTTATTGGTTTGTAAATGCACATAAGAAATATTAGATAAAAGCAAAGGAAAAAGCTACTTAATAAATTATGTTCTGAATTTAGCAGCTGACAATTGACATTGTCAGCTTCATATCAAAATGCCATTTTCTGGGATTTTTAAGAGGGAAACATGTATGACTGGTATAAAATTCACTGTTGTTGAAGTATAGAGGCTCACAGACCAAAAGACTTTAATAACTGGGATAACTGTCAAGTTTCTGCTTTCTTTGCAGTCCTGTCTCTTATTCTTAACAGCTATTTTAAACCAATATTTGGCATTTTATTTTCCCAGTAATTTTACTGAAAATTTGTAGAAGAATATAAATTCTGAGGTATATCAATTAATTTTTTTTTGTTTAATGGAATAGTTTTGCTGCCAAAAGAGTAGTTTTTTTATGAAGTGCTCCATGGGAAATTGCATTATTTTTATTTTTAAACCTGTCAAACGTTATCAGCTTCTCATTCTTATCACTTTCTTATAAGTTTCTAATACTTATTTAAATTGCAGTTGGCAATTTAAAATACACTTTTAAAAGGTGTACTTTTTATAAGCACATAAGGAAATACAACTTAAAAGTATAGTGAATAAATGTGATAATTTCCTGAAAGTACTTCATAATATTTAAAGCAATGACAAAAGATGAGCTATTTCTCTGCTTTTCTGGTCTCATAACCCAGCCAGAATAGGACTGGTTATTTAAATTTCCAAGTTCCTCAGTGTTTTGCATGTTTACATATGTAGATCTTGGCCAAATGCCCACTTTTTAAGGTTAAAACTTAGAAATCACTGAAAATGTCTAAAATTATAGGAAAAGTTTAGGACCATTTATTTTAAATAAAAAATCGCTTAGGCTGACGTCAGACTGACAAATAAAAGAGAGCTGAAAAGTCGAATTTGGTGTGAAGTAAAAAGTACATCATTTTGAAATTTCTCACCAATATCCTTGAGCAAGGAATTTTTGGCACTGCAGGAGATCACACTCCAAGACTGCCTCCTGAGGAGGGGTGACCTGATTACTGACACACTGCTAAATCCAATTTTCAATGAGGCCCTGAAGGGCCCAACAGAAGGGAACATGATGCTCCTGATATTAATCAGGGTTGCAACTGGGAAGTGGACCTTTCACAAGGGAGGTGCACATGGACTCCTATGGGCAGGAACAGGATGATGTTCTGGGTTTCTCAGGAAGGACAGACACACTCAGTGCCTACAGTCACACAGCTGGTGTGCTGGGTCCATGGTGTTTCATGGAAAGCAATGAGAGCTGCTGCTGCTGCTCTCCCAGAAGATCTGAAAGTATTCAAATTGCAGCAAATGCTCCGATACACTTTCGGAGACTGCAATAAACAGTTAGCTATAAATATAAAATAAAAGGCAGCTAGAGGCTAATAAATATTTCTGACACTCACTGTGGATCAATAATTCTGCTGTCACTTCTCTGCCTGCCACCCCTGCCTTTCTACCATGGACTTGAAGACCCAAAAACCAGTTGCCCCTTGACTACAGAAAGTCAGAGACAGCAAAGCTCAAGAGAACAATGGAGATTCCCTTCTCTACAAGTAAAGGGTCATGGAAGTGGTGCTCAGGAAGAACATTCTTGTATCTGATGTTCAGCACCAGCTCCTGTGGGAAGCCACATTTATCATGCAATGTCTTCATCAAGCTCCAAGCTACAAGTTGGGAAAATGGAATGGGTATCACATTGCCTCAGAAATGTCCCAGCATGGATATAAGCAGAAACTCCAGGAAATCCAGAAGCCTGAGTTCCTCATTGTAATTACTGAGAGGTTAATGTTCTTATCAGAGGTTTTATTACAGAAATCAAATAAATTCATTAAATTCATGAAAATTCAAACTAGGCGTTGGCAAGATTCTTTCTGGCATAATGCTCATATTTTTCCCCGATTTTGGATACCAACAAATATGGACAATTTTATAACAGAAATGCAAATTTTGCAGCCATCACTGACTGAAGAGTTCTTTTAGTGTCCAATTCCTATTTATCACTTGCATTGCAAATGACATTACACACTCTCAAATCAGTACTTGACCTAGTCTAGCCAAATATGAATATGTTTTCCCCTTAATCTTTTGCAATGCATGAATACAGGTTGACTTGAATTTTAATTCATAATTTTGGAACCTGCTCATGCTGCTAAGAAACATGCAAATAAATGCCAGTTTCTTGCAGAAACACTTTATCAGCAGCAATAAATAAAGTAATGCTTCAAGCTTTATTTGAAATTATTGTTTGAATGCATATGATATACATTCCCTTTCTGTTTTCCAGATTTATAGGGGTATGGATCCTATATCAAATACAAAGCTTTCTTCAGGGCCCAAAGTCCAGCACCTATTTGTGTTAATGGAAAAATCTCTCTTCACATAATTAATAACTAGTTAAGAAAAACATTAATTGCTGAGGTCATGTTCATCATTGTATACTTATGTAAATTAAGTGATTTACCACCTTCACAGTAGAATTAAGAACAAACATCATTTCCATGGAAGGACAACCGAGCTCACTTGTTGTTCATGATTTTACTGCCCATGCAGAAATCCATCTCAGCATAAGAGTAACATGCAGCTGTAAAATCTTCTGTGACAACTGTGCACACACCCACTCTTAAACCCATCCAAGAAATTTCTTTAGTTCAGAGGATTTTGTGAATCAATTTGAAAATGTAACCCTAGTCAGTTTTCAGCTCTATTTATTTGAGAGAAAGGCCACAAATTATGTGTCATTATGACACCTGTTCATAAGGGAGAAAAAAAAGGATATGGAAAGAATATGGAATTTAATTTTTCCAATTATTAACAAAGAAAAAAAAATCTGTCCTAATTTTTTTTCATTTGCTTTAAAAATATCTGTTCTTTTTAGGTTGTTCCTCCATAGTCCATGAACTGGTGTTCCCTGAAGTTATAAATATATTTTTCATTTACTAAAGCCTACCAACTGAGAAAATGTTCCTACAAGAAATTCTTGCGAGACTAAAGATGAAGAAGTGTTCAAGCATAGGTTGAATAAGCCCAGATCATGAATTTAAATGAAAGCATTTTTTGATGCTTCTAAACTAACCCTCTGAGACCTGCTGGACAGTTGTGACACTCTTTTTTTCCAACCAGGATATTTGAGTCCAGAGAAATAAAAGCTGAGATCCCTTAAATTTAGTAGCACATGCCTATTTGCCTTTGTGACAGTGAAGTGTGCATAACTCATACCCTCTTATGATTTAATGAGACATAAGATCCTTTATTTCCTTTTAAAATCTCTCCAGAATCAAGTTTAATTTGGATTAATTATACTTTAAATGAACAGAAGACCATTAGATTAATCCTGTTAATTTTAATGGATCTTTGACCACAGATCCAGATATTTGCTAGAATACAGAGATTTTTAAACAGTACAAGATTACCTTGTTTTTCTTCCAGTATTTTGTTCTTTAAAGTTGGAATAAATCTTTCTTACAAAAATTTAATTCAGACTGCTATATTACTTACATAGTGGTAAACAAAACTCAAGTTTTTATATGTAGACTTTACAGAGGTTTAGGCTTTATAGAGCAATTTAAATCACGGTTTTGAATTATCATTGAACACTTAATAGAAGCACATGGAACAAACTGTTCTTGACAAACTGCTAAGTGTTAATTATTGTGGCCTCCAAAATTCTTAACTTTGCCACCAAAAATTTCTGATTGGATAGAACAAAGGAATAAAGAATATAGGTTTCAGAACTGTTGTGTGTAAGTGATGCCAGATATGAATATCAATGAATCCGACATCAATTCTGGAATCTTGAGAAATCTTTTGATAAATATGCTAAATAATTAGAAATTGTAAACCATATGCAATCTATAATTTGTAAAGTACAGTTTATTGTCATTTAGTGTTGTGGTTGCAACTATTGCAATAGACTAAATGAGCCAGCCTCTTAGCTGCCTACCAACTAAGCAAGACTTTTTGAGGCCAGCAGTGCGATGAAGACAGGCATGACGTTTGACATTAAGAATTTTTGGTGTCTTATCTATTTCACATTGCTAATGAAGCTTAGAGGAAAAGAGTTTTCATACATTTCTGGATTCTGCCTTCTAGAATGGTACAACCGCAGAACAACGGGATTAAAGGGGCCTAAATAATGGACCTAAAGAGGCCTGAGGAACTCAGAATGTGCTCTGAAAACTGTGAAAATTGTGAAAAGTAAAATGGCCTTCCTGAGGTTATCTGGTCCAATTAAATTCATATTTTGAAAATCTCAAAGGACAGAGATCTCGTAATCTCTCTGGATAATACAGTACAAACACCCAAGGTGACCACGTTTTCACTTGTATTTAGTTGAGATTTCTAGTAAGATTCTGAATTAATTTTCTCTCTTTCCATTAGCCAGCATGAATACAGCAATTAGATTGTCCTTTGTCTTTACTTGAGAATGGAAAAACTCAACTATTTTAGTCTCTCCACATATGCCATACGTTCCAGCCCTATAACAATCTTCCAAAAGACTAATGATCTTCCAAAAGACTTGTTCCTGTATGTCCACTTCTTTCTTATAACAAGAAGCCTGAAACTGGACACAGTGTTGCATTGGCACCCTGATCCTATTATTACATGACCTTGGTTCAAGTGTTGCCCCTTGCTTTGTTCAGCTTCACAGGGTTTTCTTCAGCCCATTTCTCCAGTCTCCTGGATTCTCTCTGAGCAGAAAGTCCCTCATCTCTATTTGGCAATGCTCACAGATTGGCTAAGTGGGCATTCTACCTTTTGTATCTGAGGGACACCACTTGTCTCAAATAGCCAGCTGGATGTTGTGCCAGTGACCTGACCCTTTAAACTTGATGGTCCATTCCCTTTTCCACACACCTTACTTCCCACTTATGCAGCAACTCCAGTTTGGCTATGAGAATGCTGTAGGAGACCTTGCTGATGGTCTGGACAAAGTCAGGACATATGTGTTGGGTTTGTGTGGCCAGGTTTTGGTAGCTGGGGGACTACAGGGGCGGGTTCTCAGAGAAGCTGCCAGAGGCTTTCCCCATGTCCAGCAGAGCCAATGCCACATCTTTCCAGGATGGACCTACCACTGAGCAAATCAGAAATGGTAGTATCAATCTGTGATAAAATATTTAAGGGAATTAAAAATGTAATTGCGGCCAGAGAAGAGAGGAGTGAAAATACATGAGAGGAACAGCCCTGCAGACACACAGAGCAGAAGGAGGGGCAGGAACTGCTCCAGGTGCTGGAGCTGAGATTCCCCTGCTGCCAGTGGTGGGACAGCTGTGTCCTGTAGCACATGGCAGTCCTTGGAGGAGCAGAGGCTCACCTGCAGCCTGTAGAAAAGGTGCACACAGGCGGATGCCTCAGCTGAGTTTTGTGACCCCCTGGGAAGCCCCAGGAACATTCTGGAACAGACTCCTGGCAGGGACCTGAAGACCATGGAGAGAGGACCCCACTCTAGAGCAGCTTTGTTGGCAGGATTGTGACCCCATGAGGGACTGAAGCAGCCTGTGCATGAAGTGACCCACACTGCAGTGGTTCATGAAGAACTGCAGCCTTTGGGATGGACTCACATGGAGAACTTCATGGAAAACTGTGTCCCATGGGAGGGACACCAGGGTGGAGCAGGGGAAGGACTGCTCTCCATGCAGCATCAGAAACCATGGGTGATGAACAGACCACAACCCCATTCCTATCTCCCTGCACTGCTGGGGGGAGGAATCAGAGCCCAGAAAGGAGATGGAGGTGGGGAGAAGGGGTTTTTATTTCTTATTATCCTACTCTGATATTTTTAGTAATAAAGTCAATCAATATCCTCAAGTTGAATCTGTTTTGCACATGAGAGTATTTGGTGAGTGACATTTCTCTGTCCTTACACTCATGAACCTTTTATCTTATTTTGTCTCCCTTGTCCACCTGCAGAAGTGAGTGTTAGGGCAGCTTTGGTGGGTGCCTAGCATCCAGCCAAGGTCAACCCACTGCAAGATGTAATATCCTGTGCTGTGACCTTGTCCACAAAACCAGTCATCTCACTGAAGCAGGCAACTGGATTGTCCAGACACAATTAACTTTTGAAAAATCCCCCCTGGCAGGACCCAGACACTTTCTTGTACTTCCTCTGGCTGGAGATACGCTGAAAAAAATCTGGCCAGCTATGAGATGTTAAGTACTAGCAGTTATGAGCAAAGATACACATCTCTTTTACACTGTTGGTGACATGAAATTTAAAAATAATAATTTTCATCTTTTTTTTTGTGGTAGAGAGAATCAAATGATTTAACTAATATTTAACATTCAGCATGCAAAATTGATGGTGGGTACTGAGGCTCAGAAAGTCAAATAATCCAATTAGTAACTCCATTCTAAATGTGCAATTAAATACGACTGAATTAATAATTCTTGATCAGAATTGCTTAGAACTTCTCATCTCCTTTTGACAATACAAAATTGACAAATTGTAGTAAAGTCAGCCTTTTTAATATCTCTCTAAAAAGTGCTGCACCAGGTTTTTTTGTACCTTTAAACAGGATAAATTGTTTTAGTGGGTTGGTTTGTGTTTTTTGTAGAAGTCATGCCTTGTCAGTCTTCAATGATTTATCTCTTCAATATATAATTTTAATGGAAGAATGCCACATATTTATAGATATCTGAATGTGTCCACTTACTTAATTCTGTGATAGGATATATAGGTATTGGCAATGGAGCATGGAAAGCCTTTGGATAGGATCCGAGAGGCACAGATGGATTGCAATAGCACAAGCTTATTCATAAAAATAGGAAAGGAAAGAAAAGCATATGATAATATTTTGGCTACAAGGATTTTGCAGGCATAATGGAAACAACTGTGCATCTTATACATATCATTAAGCCTAGGCTATTACATTAATCAGACAATTTTTCAAACAATTAAGACATATTTTGAGTGTATTACTCAACCTTATTGTACCAAATAAAGCTTCCTAAAAACATATAAACAATCATGCTCTTTATTACTAGCAGACCAGATTCCACCTAGAACAGTTTTCTTGTGTGATGTATTGTTCACAACTATACTGTTTTACCCAGAATCCTTACAAATTATGAACTAAATACACCCTTTCACAATCACGACACAAAATGCTTTGAAAGAAAACAATGCACTACGCAGGGGGTTGCGTTGCAGGTGCTGCTTATCCCCCTGAGCTTCATTATCTACATTTGAAGATTTAAAAATCAACAGCCTAAAGCAACTGGAAAAATATTTAAATGATCTCTCCACATATATCCAGGAAACTGTCACTCTCTGCTACCCATTGCAGAGCAGACTGAGGTCTCTTATTCCAGCACACTGAACATCTCTGTTCTGAGGGTAACCCAGGCCTTCTCCAGTGTTCCTCCCATCTTTCCTGAGTCTTCTGTCTTGATCTGGTAACACTGTCAAATTTACCTGACATTTTTCAAGACAACATTTCTGTGGTTTTTTTTAGTTAAAGGAATCTCAGTTCCCTTATTTGCATTAGGTAAGTGTTAAGCATGGGAGTTACAGTGTTAGAATGATAATGTTACGCATTTTGTGACCTGTTTTTGCCATTCTCATACACAGATATATGGTAGCAAACTTGGTCTTCAAGATAAGTGTTTTGTTCAGGACTTCTCAAGAGCCAGGCTTTTCTGCCCCAGGACTTTTGTCTTTATGGATTTATTTTGCATTATTATGTCCTGAATTATTTATAACGTCTCCTAATAATTGTCAAAATAATTGCTTTTGAAGAAGCTATGAGACATAGTGACTACGCTATTAAATCTGAGATACTGATGCAAATGGATAGCCTAAATGTAACCTCCAGTGTACATTTACCTAATTAGTAGAGAGTTGACACCAGGACTTTGCCCTCTGCCAATCTGTTCCTGAGTCAGGCTTTTCCTCAGAATCCTCTGGGGAAGAGTAAGAGCAGCTGTAAATGCCAAATCTTTGTGAGCAAAATGAGAAAAATAAAATATTGGAAATATGTAGTGTCCTTACATCAAGATTAATTAATAACTGTCGAAACTGGTATATTTTTGTGAGTGTGAGACCAAGAAATAAATAGAAGAAACAATGGTTAAATTATGAAGACACATAAAATAGAAAACTTTGGGTGACTGAATCTTTCTTTTTAATCTTCTTTATTTTCTTTATTTCAATTTTTTTAACCACAGTGATGAAAAGACTTAATGTCACCAACTGAAAAAGACAGCTGGGAGTTTAGGGTTTGTTTTGACAAGCAATGGAGATGCTTTAAGAATTTGCTATCTCTTGAAGATAACTAAACCTGTTAATCTCTCCTGTGCCCTGCTTTATCACCTCATCTATCACTTGCATTCTCATCTTCTACCCACAAGTTTTTTTTCCATTCTTGCAACTAAATCTTCCCTTTCCAAAGAAAAGTTCTTCATGATCTATGGTTTCTGCTGTGGTTTAAGCCCAGACAGCAACTCAGCCCCACACAGCCACTCGCTCACTCTTCCCCTTAGCAGATGGGGAAAAGGGAATTGGAAGGGGAAAAGTGACAAAACTTTGTGGGTTGAAATAAAAACAATTAAAATGTAATAATTTAAATATGTGAATAGTTAAATAAATAAATCTACATATTATCACGGGATATTTGGGGTTGGAAGGGACCTCTGGAAACCATCTAGTCCAATCCCCCTGCTGAAGCAGGTTGATCTAGAGCAGGCTGCACAGGACTGTGAACAGTCAGGTTTGGAACACCCCCAGAGAAGGTTCTGGGCAACTTATTTTAGTGCTGTTTGTTCTGGGCAACCTGCTTTATGTCACCCTATGGGTAAAGATGTTTTCCTCATATAGAAATCCATTTGGATGGATTTTCCCCTGCTTAAGTTTGTCCCTGCTGCTCCTTGTCCGATCACTGGGCACCACTGAAAAAACGTGGCCCCATCTTCTTGACACCTGCCCTTAGGATATTTGTAGGCATTGATGAGATCTCCTCCCAGAAATTAACACTATCCCAGCTGAAACCATGACTAAGGGGCAGCTAAGGATGCCACTGGCTAAGAAAAGTTTGTGTTAGAAAAACAACTTCTATTGAAGAGTTAGGAAATAATCTTTGTGTATTTTATTACCAAGAGATTTTTTTTTTTGAGAGAAGGAAGATCAGAGTGGGGAAGGAAGGGGAAGGGGAGTGCAAAAAACAGGATCAAGAAGATGAAAGAGTCAATGATTTATCTCAGTTCATTAAAAAGAAAGTCAAATGTGAATTATCCTAAACCATTAAAGAAGTAGGGTGTTAAAGGTATCTATCAATACTGAGAGGCCAAAGTTAGGTAGGACAAGGAAAAAAAAAGTCATTCCATTGTTAGATGTGTGGTTTCTTCCACACTGATCTCCAGATGGAGATATTTCCATTATGCTAATTTGTATTTGACTTACTGCAATACAGTGGATGTTACGAAAGCACCTGTTTTTTGGTGATATCACTAACATTTTTACTTGCTCACTTCAAAAAACAAAACAAAACACCTCCTGCAAACTCTTCTATGACTGAGCTTTAAATATACCAAGTAAGGGTCAAAGAGAGAGTCATTCCTCCCTTCATGAGACAGAAAATGAGAAAATATCTTCAAAAATGAATCAGATCCCTGTGCTGCTGTCCTTAACTGCAACATGAAGTAAAACTCACTGAGCACTTTAAGTGATAAAAGAGAATCTCCTAAAGCAATTCAGCACATGGATAACTTCCCCAGGTTATATATTGTTTCTTTTTGAAACTGTTAGAAAAAAATCGAGGCAAAATGCCAGATATATTTTTAGGTTGGCCTCTCTCGCTCCAGAGTGTTAGAAGATTTAGTTTATCTAAAGTAAATCTAAGCTTCTAGAAGAAACTAATAGAAGTATTAAGAAGAAACCAGAATTAATTCTGAAGTTATATGAATTAAAATAAACTTTTTTTAAAGAATACCTACTGTTGAAGATAGAGCTGAAATGCAACTGGGGTATAAATATATTTCTTTGTTAAAGATAATAGAAAAAAGGAAATATAAATAATTAGCTCAGATTACAGTAAGTTTTCTATGCAAAAAATAAGAAAAAAATAAAAGAAGAGATCTAACATTATCCTCTGGCTGTCTTAGCTTTTGTGGGCACCTTACTCCTAGATGAAAAGTGCTATTTTTGTATTCAGGATCTGTTCTTGAATTGAGGTGAAACCCAGTATCTTCAAAAAGAAAACAAAAAAAAATCACAACAAAAAAACCTTATCAAATATGCAATTCTGTGCTTAAATACATCCATATACATATGGAATGCTTTTTTAGCACCTCTTGTCACCTGACATAGCCTTGCTGAAGGACCTCTTGTTTTTCTTCAGATCTTTATCCAAAATAAAACTATAACAAAAATTCTTGTGTTTTAACATCTTGAGGGAGAAATTACTAGATTGTTCCACAGAGAATAAAACATAAAAGGGGAAAAATTAAGCATATACGATAAGAGAATCCTCATCAATGTATCACATGTAATATTTTTCAAGTTAAATGAATACCCTAATGCATAGTGAGATTTTCTGGGCAATAATGGAGACAGGCACATCTCAGCCTAAAAGGAAAGATAACAAAATTTAAACTAGTTGGAAAAAAAAAATCATAGACACTTGGAATTCTCAGAAAAAAAATCACATTTTACCTGTTCTTCCTAAAAATAGTTCAGGGACAATTCTTATAGCAGTGGGAATAGAATAGAGCATCCAAGAAAAAAAAAATCCCAAAATCTTATGGAAAGAAATTCAGTACATGTCCAAAATAGTTCCTAGGCAGAGAAGGTCACTCTTGCTATGAAGAACTGTAAGTAATTGTTTCTAATGAACTGGCTCCCAAGGCAAGGAGCAAGCAACATCCAGTTAAACAATCAGGCAGTAATTCTAAACTACCAGCCAGAAGAACATTTTTCCCCAGACACCACATAGGTAAACATTGGACCTATTATCATAAGCTGTAAAAATTAGAAGCATAAATGTGTTCAAAAAAGAGCAAGACAGATTTATTGAGGCCTGTTAGAGAAGTTTCCCTAAACTTTTTTGACCATCTTTTCCCTTTTCTATTCTCTTACTATTAAAACAAAAAAATACTAATTTCTACTATTTTTATTTTGATTTTTCTGAGATGTTTGTTGATATAATTTTCACCCTGAATACTGTCAGAACATGGAATAATTTGCAAAGTAAATATTTAAACTTCACAGTATATATTGATTTACTTTCCTATGCCAATGCATACCCAGAAACCGAATAATGAGTTAGCTTGATCCTTATATTCATGAGGTACAGCTTTCCATATGATGTTTTAAGCAGTTATCTAAGATATTTCTGCTTTTGATCTGAGAAATGTAGCTCTTTGTTACTATAACTTTTGATAAAAACTTGTTGCTTGAATAAGGCCTGCAATAGGATTAAGTAAATAATAATTTTCCTGCTTTCCACAGAAATATGCCAATATAAACCAGGGGTATATAACTTTTGAGAAGCGATAGTTTTGGACATGCTAAATTCATGATTCCAGAGGAGACAGCTGCCACTTTTTCAAATGTCCCCCACCACTGGGGATCAGATATCATAGTGCAGAATGTGGCCTTCAGGGTTTGAACCCCACAGCGCTACGTCTTTTGTGAAAAGTTTCTGAAGTGATTTGGACTCCCTTGCCTCAAAAGAAGCAATCATCATTTTGGCAAATTTCTCCAGCGACACAGCTTCTGATGTATGGCTTCCTGGAGCTAAATGAATTAGCAGAGCTGCCCTACATCGCTGCTGCTTCCCTGGAATGTGCTGTGTGCACCCTGCCAGGCTCCTCTCTGTAGTAAAATTCAAAGTAGTTCCGAAAACCATTCAACCGCTCACTTTATTTTATTATATTTTAATTAATACTTTTGAAAACTCCTGTGAGAAAAGAATCTGAACACTTCCAGCCTTGAGTTTAAAGCTGAAATTAAGGCAATGAATCAGACTGGGGGAAGTTGGAAGCTAATATTCGAAAAGTGTTCACCACACAGCACTGCATATTTGGAAGCTCTGCACGTTTGTTTGGAATGTTGACATACAGTATACGGTTTTCCCCAAGAATTATGGTTTGTTTCTGTTTAGGATAAGAATAATCATCCATTTTCTAATGCAAGCAGAGAAGTACCTTACCCTACAATTTCACTATAATAGTATTTACCAAAATTAGTAATCTGTTTAAAAAAAATATACTAAAAGAAGCCCCTATGTTTAAGGCGGAAAAATTACTTTTTTATCTATAATAAAGGTATTTGGTTAAATATGAGAAGATAAATTGCTCTGTCCTTTTCCCAGGCAATGCCCAATATAATCATGTGAATAAAGTGACAATGTGACCAGATATTTTAAGTTTGATTACTTCCTACTAGTTTCCAATGTGTACATTACTGTAAATTCCTCCATTATCAAGTATGCCATTTTAACATTTCAGCGATTTGAATCTCCATAGATTTGAATCACATTAGACACACTTAACAAAATATGTGATTTGTTCCACAGTTTTTAATAGACAGCGCATTTTGGGAAATGTTTTCCCATTCTCACGCCAAGTATTCCAGAATACAATCATGGCAGAGGGCATAGCAGCAGGATAAGTAGGTCCAACAGCCCTGATATCAAAGTCAGTAAGAACAGTTTTTTATTAGTGAAGAGACTTAAAACATACTAGTTAGTTAGTTAGTTAGTTACAAAGAAGAGCAAAGGCATTAAGTTTAAGTACAAAAAGTAGCTCACTCTCGGTGGAACTCGAGTGGAAGTAAAATGTGAAAAGAACACACACTCTTTTGATTGATGTTGTTTCATCAGTTTTCTTCTGTATTTATATTCTGACAGATAAGTGTTTTGCTTTGAAGAGGATCTCCCATCTCACCACAATTTTAATGTCTCCGATGCTGCAAATGGGAAATCTATAAAGGCAGCCAAAGATCTTTTTTGATTGTGAGGATGTGATGTAGTTTCCTAAAGAGTACTATTGCCACTTGCTGACATAGAGGAAAAAGAGAAATGCCTTGTGGAATATCACTTGGAGATCCAAAGGCAGGCACAGGAGCTGACATTAGCAAAGTAATTAATGTAGGCAGAGGACCTGTGGCTATTAAAAATCTCAACCTGAAGCTTAAAATTATCCCAAGTCCTTTTTGTACTTTTTTTCTTTTAAAGGTCTACTGTGTCTTGTCTATTTTTCAAACATATACTGAGAGATTACGATACTTTTTACTTCCTTTATTCGTACCCCTATAATGTTTTTTTCACTGTTTACTATTGTTCATTCTTATTCAATTTAATATTTAAAGAGAACTATAATTAAGTTGCTTCAAAATTAAATACATAAAACTTATAATAACACCACCAAATAAAAAATAAGTTATTAATTTAAATTTTTAGACCATTTAATTATTTAGAAATATATAAATTAATGGCAGACACACAAGAAATTTATAAAATTTTATAAAATTTTAGATACATAAACTAGTTCCAAGTTTAAATATTGAAGGCAGTAATTGAGTAAACACCAGTAAATTAGGATATCTTATTTACTAACCCTTTAAAAAGTTATTTGGGTTTTTTTTTACTTCATTTTGATTCTAGTAGTGATTGGTGAGAAGGTAAAAAAAAGCATTTGACAAATCTTATTGCTTATACAGACTTAAAATTCAGACTCCAAAACTGGGCAAAAATACTAATCGAATAGAAAATGAAACTCATACACATGATTTAATTAAATACTGGGTTAGGCTTCTTATTTACATGGTTGATTTGAGAAAGAATAGAGTAGATACAATATTCATCTCAGAAAATTGTAGAGACTTCAGAAATGTGCGCTTCATTTGGAAAGAGTCAGCTGGAGAGACAGTACCCAACATCTTTCCCCTGGGAGGGGCCAAAGGAGGGCACAAGAGGGCACCCTAAAAAAGAAAACACTGAAGCTAAGTTGATGCTTGTGTTCCAAATCTTTCCAAGACAACTCTGCTGGCAGCTGCTGACTTGCCAGTCCTTATCAGTCACATGGATGTCAGTGACCACTGGGGGCATGTCCTGGCCTCCCTGCCAATCACCCTTGTAAAAAAAATTAGACAAGATCATAGCATGCCTTTCAAAAACAATGTAGATGCAGCACAAACAGAAATTAGGAAATGCTTTTTATGGAAAGATGGCATTTAAAAGAGTAATTTCATGAAATGTCAAGTTTGATAGACAAGGCTTCACTTTTTCGCCTGCCAGAGCTCTGTGAGAAAAATAATTTCTGCAAATCTCTTCAGAGGGCCAAACGGGGTGCCAAAAATGTCTGAACCCTTAAATAAATGACTAATCTAAATAAATTGTAAATTACTTTTCACTTGATTGTCTTACTGTATTTTTTATGATTTTATGTATTTGCAGTTTCCAAAGCTATATCACTGGAAAAAATTACAGAATTTCTGGTTTCCTTATACGGAAAGATGAATTTCATACTGTATCTTTTGGTCCTAATTTACAATGAAATCATTGAAAGAAACTAATGAAATTATTTGCTCATTGTGAAGAAATAAAAAAAGCCAAAAAGGAGGTGAGAGAAAGAGGAGGAGAGGCGCTACCAGAGCAGAGCTCCCTCCACAGCCCCTGGAGAGACCAAGGAGGAGCAGGTGTTGCAGTGTGACCCATGGACAGGTCAGTGATGGAGCCTGTGCAGGTGCCACGCTGGTGTAGGTGGATGGGTCCTGAGGGAAACTGCACCTCATGGGAAGGACCTGTGCTAGAGCAGGAGAAAAGTCTGAAGAGGAAGGGAGGGCAGAGAAAACCTCATATAACTTGACCACTACCTCCTCATTCCCCATCCCCCTGCACCACTCAAGGGAAGGATATAGAAGAGCTGGGAATGAGGGACTAAAATTGGTCTTGGGAAGAATAAGGAGTAATTGAAAGTTGGTTTAGATTTCGTCTTTGTTTCTCACCATCTAATTTAATTGGCAATAAATTAAACTAATTTGCCCCAAGATGAATCTGTTTTATTCATGATGAAAACTGGTCTGTGATCTCCTCTATCTCTGCCCGCATGCTTTTCCATCTTAATCTCTTCTCCTGCTCTGCTGAGCACAGGGAATGGGTGGACAGCCCCTCCTGTTCCCCTCATGAGGAATCTGTAACTGCAGGGAGTGAACTCCCCTCAGTCTCCTCTGCTCCAGGCTGAGCAGAGCAAGTGACCTCAGCTGCTCCTCACATGGCCTCCGCTCCTGACCCTTCACCACCTTCATCACCCAAAACACAGCTCACAGGCAAAACACAGTTCCTACTTCTGTTATTTCCTTCCTCTGCGATGGTACTGCCTCCAGCTACTTTCCTTTTCTTCTGTTTTTTACCCCTCTGAAGGAATCATAAAGACACGACCCCCTTCCCTTTCAGCTTGTTTTGAAAATACTTTCAATCAATTAAATGATGGGGGCTAATAGTTAATAGGTAGCAAATAGCACCTGTAAAAGGAGATAAAAGCAAACTTATAGAATGCTTTCATGGTTTGCAGACTTCTATTTGTTCATAGAATGTAGGAGAATCCAACCTCTTTTAGGCATTAAAGCTGAGGCAGATCATTTGAAAGTTTGACCTTTGGAAAAATAGATCAATCTTCTTACCTAGTTCAGAAGCTGAATCACTTACTCATCTAAATGGATCTCTTAGAAATCCAGTGATTTTTCAATTTGTTGCACAGTGTGCAAATATTCCACATAAGTCTTAGAGATCGTAGTTAATACCTTTTCTTTTCATTGGAAATTGGCAGAGAAAACAAAGCAATCACAGTTAATCTAATCACAATGTGGTTGAAAAATACATTTCTATTTTAAGAAAGGATTGAGACATTTAATGTCATCAGCATACAATAATCTGAAATCTTTAAACTGGAGGATCAAAACACCTCCTTCAGCTTTCTTTTCATGCCCTGAAATCATTAATGTTTGATTGAAATAACTTATGGTTTCTAAAATGCAAAATATTAAGTCCTTATGTAATCCTAATATTTCTTCGATAATATCTTGGTTTTTTTCCCACTAAGAGATAATTTTTGCCAGTCTTAAAAGTAAAAAAAAACCAAACCCAGTTCTTTGAATATATCTGTATTTATTAAAAAAACAAAATGGTCAGCTTCATTTCAAAGGAGTCTTAAATGTACAGGAGATAAGCGACTTGGCAGTTTTACTTCTAAACATGTGCCCAGCTTCTTTTTTGGTATCACCAGTGATGCCCAGGCCAAAAAGTGCAACACCTAAAGCCAAATTCTAAATTCTCAAAGACAAGTGACATCTGAATCAGTCTGTCATTAGTAGGGTCATTAGTTCAACAAAAGAAGATTTAAATTGATACAGATTTTCCATGTACAACTGCCTCCTTTTCCACTGCCCCTCCCCATAATTTATGGTCTTTTTGATTTGGTTTGTCCATTTTATCATAGTTTTTTTGGAAAGTACTATAAACTGGGCTAGCAAATACAGAATCTGTTGACAATCAGGATTTTGAGGTCAGATTTTATCTTTTAAATATTAATAGGGAAATTATGAATATTTTACCAAAGATGGCTGTAAAATGCATATAGCATATAAACATATTTAACCTAAATGTATAGAAAATTATTACAATAATTTATAGCTAATTCATGAAAGTTTTTCTTCCATCTGTTGTCTCCTCTCCTTGATGTTCAGACGAACATTTTGCCGAAGAACACTGACTAAAAGATAAACACTCCACCAACACCTACACATTGCAATCACCAACATGGATTAAAGGTCATTAGCAAACAAACAAAAAATTCACAAGAACAAGAAAATGTCACCATTCCATTAAACTCAGTCACTTCTCAGTAAGAGAAAAAAATACCTCTGAGGTTACAAATGACTCTACTACAGGTCTAAATCTCAAATTATTTGAAACTCCATTGAAATGTTGTTGAAGGAAGTACTGCCAGTACCTTTGCTCAAAACAAGGATTAATTTGAGAAAAACAGAAGGGAATGAAGCAGAACAGCCTTATGCTGCCACATCAGAGTTTTCTTGGGAAGCCTCTTATTTAAATACTAACAAGACCATATGGCTTCCAGATCTTAGTAGAAAGGTTTCAGGCTAAATTTAACACAACACAGGAGACAAACCCGCTAGTATTTTAGTCAGATCACATAAAAAATGTAAGAATATCGTCTAAAAACATATTGGAAGCCTACAGGCAATTCTTGTGTATCTTCGCCTACTTGTTCCCTTGTTATTCTGCTCACTGAGTAGTTTTCCTCAAAAAAGGGTTGTGAGCATTCAGACCTACCTTGAAATTGTCTATTTCCTTAACCTAACACCCATATTATATAAAAATACTGATAGGGTTCTATGCCTAAGCGTTAAATAGAAGTTAAGATTAGAGGAAAGGAGAAAAAAGGAAAAAAAGAAAGAAACTTCTTAAGAAATTATGTATTTCGCCACTTCAAATCCTATACAACTTTTAATAAACGACATTTTACAAATCTTTGAGTTTGAAAATACAAGCAGGTTCCAAATTTACAAACAAAAATTCAATAGATTGATGTACAAATAGATTATTTAAGATAGAGACAGATTTTTTGTTAATGAAATTTCAAAAGCAAAAAGGAGCAAACACTCATGCTTTACAATCACAGATTAGTTACTGGTGAAGTTTGAATTGTTCATAGGGAGAATAATTTTCTATTTTAGAGAGAAAGAGATTGAATTTGTTCTTTCTAATTTAGAGTAGTATAAAAAAATTTCATCCAAAGTGATTTCAAAATGGAGTTATTGCAATTGTTGCAGTATGTATATAGATTCTATTAATTCTTTTTTTTTCCACACTAGCAGAGAAAAGCTAATATTCCACATATTAGAATGGTATGCAGTTTGAAATTGAAAACAGCAGATATCTTACTGTCCCTTTTCTTTTTTGCAAGGGCTCTCACAGCAGCTTCAAAGGAACAACTAGCTAATGCAATTGTTGATGTCAGAGAGCTGAGGAAACTTAATATTCTGATGTACTTGACTTTGAATAGGATAAATTAGTCTGCAAGACAATAAAATCATTGCCACCCTCTGAAGTTCAGAGATTAGAGGCTCTAAATTGTACAGATTCAAAGACTATTTTAGCGCCAGTTACAATGGCAAATCCTGCTTTAAATTTCAGTTGTGGTTGAAACACTGAAACATGTTATACAAGAACAGTAAGTGGTCAAATATATTATGGTACTCCCTTTGTTCCAAGATATTTCCTTCATAATCAAGCAAATTACAGTTTGCAATAACAAATTGCAAATTGCAAATTACAAATTTGCAAATTACAATTGTAATTATAAATTGCCTTCCACTTTAATGATCATATATTAAACTGAAGACTAATTGGCCTTAATGAGCTTTAAGGTCTGTCTCTTACCACGGACATACTGCAAGAGTTAAGGCATTATTCCTTATTTTCCAGCTATTTCACCTTTGCTCCCATAACCATGCAACCTAAATTTTTACACTTACCCACAAAACGCAAAATTCCCTAATGTTTAAACTTTTTTTTATTACTTAGGCCACAGAGTCCTGAGTTCAACTGACATAAGTGGAGGCAACAAGATTCTTGGGCCTTCATGAGCAGACTGTGACACCCCTTGGCTATTCCTCTTTATACATTAAGAGTTTCATATTATATAATTGTTCCTGAATTTTCCAAAAGGCCTTCCAAGGAGGAGTAGCAAAGGTAATAGAGCAATTTTCCTCAAGCTGCGAAACATCAGCTTTCTATACACTGGCTTTTCTGTCATCAAAATGAAGACTGAAATGGAGCTAAATCTGTTACAGAAGTGTTAAAAATAAACCACACAACCCAACTCAACTCAAACAAAACCAAGTACCTGGATGGGTGTTAGTTGTTATTTGCTTCTGTGACACTCAAATTCTAATTTGAGTACAAAGTCAAAAAAGGTAAACTGAGGGAGCTATGAAAATTTGCATCTTTTGAGGGTAAATACTAGGAAAATGCAACTCAGTGTTAATAGAATCACAAAATCAAATTTTTTGGAGATCTTTGTTAAAAAAATCCAAAAAAACAAACAAACAAAAAACCCAAAACAACATAGATCATGTAACAGCTTTTAGGATAGAATATAAGATTTAGTTTTCTGGCGTTACGATTTTCCTAGTAGGAATCTCAAGAGACAATGTAGTTTATAAACTCCATTATTAAAGTCATACCAAATAAACAAAGGGAAACATTAAATCACATAAAGATAATAACTTTTAGTTTTTGCTATTACAAACTTGATGTGCCACAGTATGTGGTAAAAAAAGTTATTAAGACTTATGTGTTTATTCTGTGAAAAAATAAAGGCCTATTATAAGAAAGCCAGAACAAAGTAGTAATGCTTTTATGGCAATTTTAGAAGTTATTTCTAATACCCTCATTCTGATGTTGAACAGAAGCCTCATCCAATTTCTGCTACACAGAGAAGTTCCTGTATTGCTGCCCACCTGCTATTGACTTCTGAAGAACTGAGTATGGACACTAGTTCCACTTATTTATTTGGTTATGTGTTAGTTTTATTTAATATTTATTACTTTGTCAGGCCTTTGATCTCATTTTTATCTACTGATCCCTGTGTTCTGGAAGGCATCTTGATTTTGTGGCATTAAAAAATCTCTATCCATTGGTCATTCTAAAGTCTTAATATGGGACAAATGTACATTGAACTCTGTAACTGGCACAGGGATATACAAATTCAACTAACCATAAAAAAGAAAGGTGATTTCCACATTAAATAGTATTTATCTGTTGAATATTTTCTGACCTTAATAGACAGAGAAAATTAAAATCTACAGATGTAAAAGAACAAGGGAATGACATATGGTTTTTCTTCAAGAAGTCAACCACTGTGACTTTTACTTTTATTTATAAATCAAAAAAGCTTGCCATATTTAAAAACCACATTTCTTATTGTAGCTGAGATGTTCTAAAACATAGTTTCTAATATTTCTTTCAGCAAAAGAAATTGATGAACATTTGATGTAAAAATAGAACATGGAAACAGAGGTGACCCTCTAATTATGAGATATCCATAATATCCAGGGCAGGAAAATAACTGGGACAGAAAATGTGAAAAATGTGCTATTGCTACATTGCTTTTATAGAAGTACATAAAAATTAACAACCTCTAGTGTGCAAATTCCCCTTTTACTGTAAGTGATAGTTTGTTTTCATACAAAGGACTAAAATCTTGGGAAGAATCTCTTCTTATTAATTCCAGGATTTTTGTCTGAAATATAAGTCATTTATAACCAGCTCCTTGTAAATTATTGTGAAGTAGTTAAATTAATTAGTAGATTGGCACATTAAACAGATTTATCAACATCAATGCCTTCAGCCATTATTATCGTCAAAATATCTGCTAAAAAATATAAAAATTTAAAATATGTTTACCTTGAACAGTAGCTGCTGTTACCCTTCCCTAAGAAGGGCTGTAATGACAGAAAAAATAAAATAAAACTAGAAGAAATGGCATTAGAATATGGAAATAAGACATCATCCTGAGCAATGTCTTTCAAAAATCTAGGACATGGCATTAAAGTTAGTAGCTAATTTTATCTTTAATGTCTTACAGCCATTTTTTTATAAAATACAATTTTATATATTTGCAATAAGCAGTTGTAGCTTCCTCAGACCTCAAAATGTCTTAATGGAGCTGGAAGTCATGGACACCATCAAACACTGTACAGAACCTCTATGACTGAATACTTGCCATAAAATCTTTCAGCTTAGGAGCCAAAGACAAATCCATAGATGCCAACTATCCTTACCAAAAATGCCTTTGGAGTTTATTGCTCACATACTTAGGCACATTGAAGAAATAGTTTATTAGCCATGAAAATGGGCCTAAAATTTATTATCTACCCACAGAAAATGAAGTTTTTTACATTTAAAGTAGCTAGGACCTAACAGGGAGTTCCTAATTGTTCTGTGTTCAGATAACTTTGTTGACTGCTTATCTTATAGATGAAATTTCAAAAGAAAGAGTTCAGGTTTTGCTCCCAATTTCTTTGTAAATGTTTTTTTGGTATTGACATATATACCAATCAAGAAGAAATATACCAAAATAGAGTTTTGACTAGAATATTCCCCACACACTGCCTATAATGCTTAAATTTTAAGATGTTAGACTCCAATAGGTTACTATGAAGATTTCTATTGTGCATTGCTCAAAATGGATCCCTAACAGCTCCTTCTACAGCAAGGATTTTTTATTTGTCATATATATCCAACTATCCTGATTTAAACAAATTTATCATATCTTATCAAAGACATGGCAGTCTAACTGATAATTCAAAATATTATACTTAGTATAAAAGCAGTTTTTCTCAAGTTCTGTGGTTCTCATGAGTTTTTTTTCTTATAACTCCACACATTCAAGCCATTTTTACAGATAAGATCCATCTGTATATGCTCTACTTCCTTGACTGACACATAAAGATATGACATGAGATAAATCACTGCATCAATCTTTTCAGGATATGACTTAACGCAGTATGACATGACTATTAAGATCCAGATACAGAGTTTCATAATACCACAAGTCAGTCTGAAGTACCAAAAAAGACAGATCACCTTCAACCATGATCAGAGAACTATTCCTTAAGAATTAATTAGCCCCTGGTCTGTTGAAAAGGTAATGAAGCAGGAACCTTTGAAGATATAATTGCATGTGCAAATGTGCAACTAAGCTGCTGCTGTGAAGTAATAAAAGGTTCCACAAGGTTTCTTTTTCTCTACAACTAATTTCAATTATGAATTCAAAAAGGTTGCACATAAATAAAAATTTATTTCTAACATACACACTGGCATTCACCTAAAGAAACTCTGTTAATCACAGAATCATAGAATCATTAGAGTTGGAATTTACCTCCAAGATAATTGAGCCCAACTCTTGACTGATCATCCCCCTGAGGCACCAAGTGCCGTATCTCTTTCCTGAACACCTCCAGGGATGATGACTCCACTTCCATAGGCAACTGAGGTACTTTTCAAAATTTTCCATGATAAAATTCTTCCTGAAAAGGTATGTCCGAAGAATATTGAAATCTGCAATTTTTAAATAAATAAATTTCCTAGTTCCATTCTCACTATCCCTGTTTTTTGAGCTTAAAGCCTTAATACCTCAGGTGACCAATGAATCACTCAGAAAACAGCCTGGAGATATCTGGGATAAAAAAATAAAATTTAAAAAAATGGCCTCTTTAATGACAAAATAAATGCTCTGAAAGCAAAAACAAAGAGGAAAAGGAGGAAAAAGTCCTGATTACTCCAATTTAATCTGAGAAGGGCTGTTCAGCTGGTAGGAAGAGCTACACAAATGACCGTAAAGAGTCAAAAGTGTTTGTTTCAGGTAATCATGGAAATGTTGGAAGTTTTCCCTGATTTTTTTTTGTGCAGAGGCAGCCAAGCTGTAACTCACAGATAGTTCACATGACTCACCAGCTATGTAGATTGAGACCCAAACCAATCCTGTTCCAAGTCCAACAGCAAGGAACACACACATAAAAACAAATCTGTACAAAAATGTTTGCCTTGCACAGGAGGAAGCTTTCCAGCTGACACATGTCTCTGTCTGTTCAACATTTCTCCCTTAGTGATTTCTGCAGAAAATCAAGCACTTCCAGGACCTCACTCTGTACAGGGCTTGTTTCTGTCATCAGTGATTTATAGCATATGACGCAGGTTAGGAGGACGGGCAAAACAGGAAATTAAAGAGTTGGGAGAAATGTGTTAGGATAGCAGATTAGTAAATAAGGGTTCAGAAAAAGAAATGACAAAAAAGAGTTTGGGATACAAAAAATGTTTGGGATTTTAGCTGCCCATAATTGCTATGTTAGAAAAGGGAAGTAGATGCTGCATAGAGATTTGCAGACTAGCTAAACTCCTGTTTCAATGTCTTTATCGTCTGGATATCTCAAACAAAGAAATAAATTAATAAATGTTGGGCTCCACTAGTAATTAAAATCCCTAGGAAACTGAAAGTAAAATCAAACACTTTTTGATCCTAATCCAGTTAGAGAAAAGAGTGTTAAGTGGCCTCCCTATGCCCTGCTGAGGCACACAACCCTCCTGTCCTGTTCAAAGTTGAGGCTGCACCTACTCCTGCCTTCTGGCCTTTCAAAATTATAGCTTCCATCCCTTGAGCTATTTTCCTCTTATCTTCCCCAGATCCACTGAATATGAAACTGAACTTTACTTGCACTGTTGGGAAGATTTTGAGTGAGCTCTGTCTGACATCAAGCAGCAATGGAACTGAGTGACTGCAGTAAGTGTGTGATTTGTCTGATAATGATAATTGTCTGAGATCCCCAACCCACAAATTTTGAAGGCAGAGGGAAAGAATACTTCCATCAAAATGTGTCATACAAAATTCACAAACAATTGACACTGAGTGGTATCCAAGCTTATTTAAAAGAGTACAAGTGACATAAATTTAGCAACTCTGACCAATTATTTTTGATAAAGAAAAAGAAAATTACTTTTAACACCTCTTTTCCTCTGTTCCTGTTTTATGTAGTGCCAGACAAACCATGCATTTCTCTTCAGTGATTCTGGAAACTGATTATGCTTAAAATATTTAAACAGAATGTTGTTACCTACTCTCTTTTAATACCAATTTAAAACTTGAGTAAGTTAATAACTGGATTCTTTTTTAAATTTCACTACAATTGGAAAATCCATAAAGGAATGAGACTGTGGGATTTGATAACTGAGAGGTTATACTAGCAGGCTTTCTGGTCTATGCATTCTTGTCAGCCTGCTTGCAAGAATGCAAGAGAGAATTAATGAAAACATGACATTAGAAAGTAGCCAGAGAAGACTTCTCTCAGTAGCTGAGTTAGGACTGAGGACAGCAGAAGAATAAATTTAAGGAAAACTTAGCTGGCAAAATATGAAGTTCAGTGTTCAGCCAAAAGCCCAGAAATAACAAGATAACTCCTGACAGTTGATGCCTGATAGCTGGAACATAGCAAATAAAATACTAAAATTGAGTGCTTTCTTTGCCTGGCATGTGTGGGTCACATTTTCAAAAAACTCTAGCAAAACCAAACCAACAAAAACCTGAAAAATGCAGGTTATTTCTAACAATAATATGAAAAATTATCCTAAGATAATTGAATCTAAAACCCAACTGTAGAACTATATTCAAAATACTTTTATGAGAGCATACAAAAAGGATGTCTAAAATTTGCCAATTTGACAAAGATTTTAACCCTTCATTAACCTTATATATTAATTATATCTTAAACCAAGAGCTTTTCATTTCTTCCCTGCTTGAAAACAGAAAACAGTGGTGGCATTTTAAAGCTATAAAATCAGGCTAAAATATCATCTTGGCTTTGACAAGTTCCTACATTTAAATCTGGCTGTCAAAATGCAATCCTGGTAAAAGCTGGAAAGAATTGGTACAATACTTTTATTGTATAAGAGTTTTCCCAGCTACTGATGGCAATAAATGGGAATTTCAATGAACCAGTGCTACAAGACTTGTAAGGTAATGACTACATGAAATGAGTCAATTTAAGCTCACTGCTGCTGAATTCCTTTTTCATCTCACTCAACACCACACTTCCAGAATGTGCTTTTAAATGTAAGAATTCTCATATACCAGACCTCTACTGCTGATGACAATGAAGA
This sequence comes from Camarhynchus parvulus, assembly GCF_901933205.1. NCBI lineage: Eukaryota > Metazoa > Chordata > Aves > Passeriformes > Thraupidae > Camarhynchus > Camarhynchus parvulus. Next base: position 103,172,597 of record NC_044571.1, read on the forward strand.
GAAGACCACTGTAATCACATTTTATATGTGGTTAGAGTGGTGTTCTTTTCGTTTTCCATCGGCAGTAGTTAAAATAAGACTCTAGATAAAGGTATGTGGGAAAGTAATCTAACAAATTACAAAATACATAGTACTTAACAGACTCAGCTCACAATTGATGCTGCCATTGGAAGCTTGTTAACATCAAGCACACATACAGAAATATTTACGTTTGGAATTACACACTTTAAGTCTGCAGTGGAATAAGAATCTGTGTAGGAAATAGATTCAGCAACAGGTTCCAGTTCTGGACCCTTCATTTCAAGAAGGACATTGAGGTGTTGGAATCACTGCAGAGAATGACAAAAGGTCTGGTGAAGTCCTTTGAGGAGCAGCTGAGGGTTCTGAGGGTGTTCAGCCTGGAGAAAAGGAGGTTCAGGGGAGATCTTGCCACACTAACAATTTGAGAGTGGATCCAGGTGGGGGTCAGGCTCTGCTCCCAGGCAACACACGATAGGACAAGAGGTCACAGCCTCAGTTTTCTCCCATTGGACATCAGGAGGAATTTCTTCATGGAAAGGGTTGTAAGGCATTGGAACAGGTTTCCCAGGGAGGTGATGAAGCCAGTATCCCTGGAGGTGTCCAATAAATGACTGGATCTGGTATGTAGTGCTGTGGTTTAGTTGAAATGGTGGTGGTCAGTCAAAGGTTGGACTTGATCTCGGAGGTCTTAGGTCCCAACCTAAATGATTCTGTGATCAATGGATGCTTTCCACAGGCCTTGCATAAAAATGGATTTTGTGATCTGAATGCAGATAAAATTGCTCACCCTGATGCTGGCACACAAACATGAACACACTTAGCACATCAGCTGCAGTGGTGATAACAAAAGAAGCACAGCCTACAAGACAAAACTTTCACACTTATTTACTAACACAGTAACTCACCTGTTCATCAGAGGGAAGCAATAGGGAAGCAAGAACCAAACCAGATATTTCTAATGGAATCCAATAGGATTAGAACTACACAGCAACTCTGTGTGACCATACCAAGAAAACTATCAACATTTGAATACTACACAGACAATGCATTTCATAGTAGTAAAGTATTTGCACAAAAGAAACAAGAAATCAAACAAAAGTCAAAGAACCCTGTATATCTCACTAAGTAACTTTTTTACATAGATTCATAGTTTTGTAGTTTTGAAAGAGATTTCTGTAAGTCATCTTATGCATCCTCCTCCTCAAAGTTTAACTTACTTAAACTAACCAAAACTTGGATTGTCTTGATCAGGACTAATAAATTTGGAAAACTCCAAGAATGGATACACCCCAACACTCTAAACAGAAAGTTTAGAGAGTTTCTGTTGCAGCCACTTGTGATAGTTGCATTGTATTCTCTCACTGTTCACCTCTAAGAAGAATCTGATACCATCTCCTCTCTCCAAATATTAGATACTGAAAGGATGCAAAAGAAGTTCCTTCCCAAGCCTTCTCTTCTTCAGACCAACAAAAAAACCCAATCTAGCTTTACTAACCTTGAGGAATCAATATTGACTCTGAGCATCTCTGACAGTTCCAAAGATGTCCAGCTTTGAAAGGTTTCTAAAACATCTGCTCAAATGTCTATTCCATTCACACATAAAGTAAAAAGTGTTTTTAAATACCCTACGGAAAAAACAAAATTCTATAAGAAAGATCAAAACCCTCTCAATAAATACACACTTGGAAAATTGAAGAAAATAAGAGGAATGAATTTTCACAGTTTCTGCAAAATACATTTTCCTGTGCTTTGATATGCATGTTGCCCAAAGAGCAGGCAAAACAGACATCTCTCTACATTACAGAGAAAGAAAAATAAATCAACAGAAATTACTTTTTAGAGAGAGTCAATTTACACCTGTCTCAAGTCTCATCTTCAAACACTATCAGAAGTAGAACAAAAATTCACCAACTTGATTTTTCTCTTTTTTAAATAGCAATAAAGAAAGGGTGCAATCTTCTCTACCTCTTATCTCCAGACATGGCTAATTTCTATTCAGAAGCACATCAGCCAAGTTATTTTGCTCTTAAATTCAATTATTCTTTTCTGGTCCCTGCAAATAAACAGTTGTCTACCTGAAATAAGAGATTAATAAACATAAATTTGTTTCAAAAACCTCAGTCATGGAAAAAGGACTTCCAGAATTTCTTCTGTGTTTTCAACTGGTGCAAGGTTCATTAATGAAGCTTTACTAGAGTATTCTTTATTTTGCAATAAAGTTACTACATACAATCTTAACAGTTTTCAGAACTGGACATTATTTTGCTGTGGGTATAAGTGCCACAAGGAAAAATCTATATATTAAAAAGAAAGAGTTTTATTCTTTTATAAGATTCCTTTCTAAATGTACTCGGTAGCAAAGTTGTTGGATGCCTTCAAACAGCTGTTAAAGACAAAGAAAAATATAGTCCTGTGTCTAAAATACTGGAATATACAATGCTGCCTTAAAACTACTGCTATGATCTTAAAAATATTTCCAATGGTGACTGGCTAGAGTAAAGTCAAGCATATTAATGTCAGAACTAAATAATTGAAAACCTCTAATTTATTGTGCTTTTATGGAGTATCCTATCATGATTTAATAGGACCAATCCTATCCAAAGTTTTCATGTAATGCATAAAAATGTAATTGTTTTTTATGAATGTTCTCAAAGTATCTGTCAGTGTTATTGATTTTGCTGGAGGTATGATGCAAAACTGATTTTTCTGAGTCATGCAAAGCAGCTTAATTTATGCAAGAACATTTCAGTTTCATTTGTTGAAAAATATTAGAATAAAGACAACTGTGAAAACTCAATAAATTCTCCTTGTTTATAAATTTAAACAAAAGTCTAAAACTGGAAAAACTTTTCCGTCTGTAATTTTGAGACAACTAAAAAATCAACAGCTCAGCTAAATCAATTAACGGAATGAAGATATTCAGCTGAAGTCAAGCACAGCTATAAAAATTCCCTCAAAAGTGATAGTGAGGGGCAATAATATGTTCGAATTCTCTTTTGCACATAATTTGTAAATTATCTAAGAAAGTCACAAAGTCCTTTACAGCAATAACATTTGTTAACTAAAGCTCTAAGTCATTTTGCAGAATTGTTACCAAAAATCGCCCTGTAGGGGACTTGATAAGTGTGGATTGTAAACCCAAATGGGAGATATATTTATGAATCATCTTATTAAAAAAAAAAAAAAAAGCTTCATATTTATTTATTGCTTTTTTTTTTTTTTTGTAGATTAATTTCCTTTATTAATTTCCTAAGTAACAAGCTACACCAGGGTCATTTGAAATAGTTATTTGTTTATGTCCTTATTCCATTAAACAAATGGTAAATATTTACCATTCTTACTTTTCACCAGGTAATGCTTTGGATACACAAGAATTATTGCATTCTAGTCTTGGGACTTAAACATTATCTCCCTGCTGTCACTGACTATATTTAACTAACTCCGATTGTTTCAGAAAAATAATTGCTATTCCCAGATATTAACTTCAGCTTCCAAACCCATTAGCATAAAATCACATTGCTAGTCCCAAAGTCAAACTTTTCTGGTGTCCTTAGAAAAGAGTTTGTACTTTACCCTTACACTGAGTTATATTGTACTATTTAAGAGGAAACTAGCTCACATGAGCTCCATCATGTGTTAGGTTATCACCTAGATATTTTGGGCCTTTTTTTTTTTTTTATTCAGCATCTGCCTCAGCAAGTCACTTCTCTCTGCCAATTTCCAATCCTTCTCCAGAAGCCTTTGTTTCTACTTTTTGTTTATTTGTTTGTTTCCTTCAGTTTACATTAAGTTCCATCGTGGTAATGGCAGCTTTGTAAAGGGAAAATTTTCTACTTTGCTACTTATGGACCAGTTTAGGTAACAGCCTAAAATAATGGAAAAATTAAATTAAAAAAAATCCAAACCAAGCAAAAGTACAAAGGCAGCCACATTTAAAAACTAGCAAGCAAGCAAGCAAGCAATGTCACTAATCCCATAAACTAGAAAAGGAGCATATTTGCACATAAATGTAAAGGACAGGAAGTACCAACCACCTTCAGGATGTGCATCATGGCTCATTCAATTTATGACCAAATAATGCCATGATTATGAATCTACTTTTAATATGCTATTAGTATTTTTTCCCTATAGTTGAATTCCAAGAATTCCATTTAGAGCTAAATCTTTAAATATTTTTCCATACAATTGCCTCCTTAGCTTTCATTAAAAGCAGCCCAAAATTTGCATTTCCATTCTTCAAACTAAGAATGTGAAAATGGTTTAGCACTTCTTTTCCAATTCTCACATATTCCTTATATATACACAGGCATATAAGTTTGTATCTTTGATTTAGGACATTATCTCCTCTATGCTTCACAAAAATATCTCCTCTCTCCTCCAAAAACACAGCTTTACCATGCATACATGCCTTTTATTTTATTTTTTTTAAGGTACTTTCCATACAGTAATGGTAACTATATGGTATAAATTCAAATTCTGTTCTCCTGGAAAACGCTGTTCTGTTTGAGGAGGAGAAAAGGTCATCTTTCTTCATCTTCCACTAGGAAATTAAACACACACTTTTAGAAATAATACTAAAAAAAAGAGTTGTGAAGTCACCCTTATCTTTTGAGCTGAATTCATAACAATTATTATTAAACATCTAGAACTGCTCTTCAGTCCTGAAGTGAGCTTCCATTAGTTTTTCTATTTTTCATACACCTGTAAGATGTTGTCTAGATAATATTACTTGGATGTACATGTAGCTTCCTCCTCAAGGTTTATTATTAAAAATATGTAAGATGTAAATCATGACAGATTATTAAACTTCTTAGAATTTCATTACTGAAAAGGGGCATTATTAATGAGCACTTTACATAGATATATTCAAAAATAATTAAAACTCTTTGGGAAATGGTGTAAAACAGCCTTAATGGGGTCACTTGAATTTGTAAATACTCCATCATTTAGTCTTTTTGGTCAAAAGACCAAACATTATTGATATCCAAAACAGCACTAGACTGTATATTAAACTCATCAAAGTTAGAAGCTCTATCTTGACTCAAACATTTTGTTCCTGTCTCTGCAAATGTCTGAAAGTGGAAATGTGTGCCAAGTGAAATATTTTTCTTTACCATGGGATAATTTTTCACTTTTTCTTTTATCAAGATCTGCGTGTGTGTTCATGTGAGTTCCTGATGGATCTAAAGAAAAAAACCTTGAAAAATTAACAAGAACAATTCTCCATGACTACACACATTGATGAAAAGCCTTAATCATAGAGTTGAGTCTTGTCCAACATTCGATTTCTGGATTTAGGAACAGAAAATTTATAAAATAAAGATGAAAACTCTGATGTTCTTTCTTAAATCTACAACACAAGATATTGCTTACAGGAATGCCTATGCTGCTGGCAACACAATAGTCATTAGAGGTTGCTATAAACTGTGTTTTATTAACCAAAATTACTTTGTATTTAACTTATAAACGAAGAGCTGTAAAATAATCCATAGCTGAGAAATAGAAAATAAAAAAGTCATAATTTCATCTTCATATTAATGAAGAGATTATAAATCTTAAAATGTTTAAATTAAAGAGGACATTTTATCTCTGTAATAGATAATAATAATAATGTAAGCCATAAGGAATACTATTTTAGCAAAATATGAGGCGATAAAAAAAAATTGTTTATGTCTGTTGCATGAAATGTTAATCTTCAATACGTAATCATTTAGGCATTTTGCTAAACGTAGCAAAAATTTTAAGTGCTCTGAACTTCTTCGTTATCTAAAAAATCCCAAATATTAGAAACTAGGCCCCATTCTTTACAATAAAAGCAGTTTCAATAAGCATATAGAGGATACAAAAAACATTTAACAGTTTAAAATCTGTTAAGCTACTGGAAACCTTAAAGAAAATACAACTTTTTTTTTTCCTTTATAAGTTTAGATAACTTTAATCCTAAACTTAAAGCTTCTGTGATATGTTGGATACATCTAGGCTCATATCTTTTTCAGAAGATAGATTACGTTCCTCTTTAAGCATTTGTCTCCAGATATTAACAGCTGAATTTCTTGCAAAGGTCATTTAAAAATCCAATGGTGCTTCTGCCAGGCACAATCTTATTACAAAGAATCAGCACTTAAAAATTAATTATTCTAAATCATAAGATAATTCCATCATGTTTTTCATTAAGAGAGAGAAATAGCTGAAATATTTTATGAAGGATTATTTCTTCCTTCTGATTTTATTAGTGGTTCTGTAATCCTTCAAAGTTTGCTTTCCTGGAAATAGAATTTATCTCATCATTTTGCATTTTTCTGAGAAATTTTAGATATTGACTTCTGTCAGAGAGAGGTCAGGCAAGATGATTCTCCAGTCTGATCTAATGTAGGAACCACAGTTTATGTTCTTGGTGTTACTGATAGACATTAAATTTGTTAAAGGATGGAGAAAACATAAAGAAGGGGAAAAAAAAGAGGATTGCAGCTGGCTTACATGTCTGTAGCCAATAAACTAACTAAAGAACTGAATATCAGCTATTCAAGAGCAAGATAATTATGAAGCACATCTTGCAGTTACAGAAATTTATAAGCAGGAAGATGAGATCTAAAGGAGGTCACTCAAGTATTCCAAAACTGGAGGCTAAGTTATTAGCTGTGAAACTAAACCAGAAGGGAGCAAAGCACAGTTTAGGTTAAAAACAAGCAATTAAAAGACCTTCCACAAAGGTTGCCTTTGTTCAAGACTTATTTAGCTGATGAATGTGAACAGCAGAGGAACCACGGAAACCAAGCCTCAGAGAGTGGAATAACTTTAGAGCCTTTAGTGCTGCTAAGCTGCAGTCTTAAAATATGAAAATGGGATGTTAGCGCCTAATATCATTCACATAACTGTATTTGTTAATGATGTATAATGTAAATAGCTGCTACTTGGAAAAGAGTGAAATAATTTGCAACCTAGAATCATAATGTATCCATAGAAACCAAACGTCCCAAGCCATCCCAATCACTCTTCTGGTGTTTATACAATTGCAGAACTATAAGAAAGACATGCAGAAGATTTGCCTGGATTCTCAGAATGTATTTGATGCTGTGTCACAGCATATCCTATGGGGAAATTAAGTCAAATTGGTTTGAAGAAGAATACAATTAAATGAATCAAAAGCTGTCTGTCTAACTCAGGAGAGGGTAATTATAAATAGTACATCCATCTAGATGGGACAATAATGTCCAGCACTGTTCCATGCAGATGCCCTTGGGGTCTTATTATATCCAATATCTTTATTCTGAAAATTTATAAATATAGGGATTAATGGCTGTGTTCACAGCTGCTGAGCACTTACCCTCTCACTGGAGAAGTCCCATACTATTATTAAAACCTTGACAATGCCATCCGTATCCACACTGCAGCTCCTGGGGCAATAATCCTGGAATACCTCTCTAAGGATGCAGTGCATATGGCAGGAGTCTGCTGCCTCATATTCCCTGCTAGAGGTCAAGGAAGTTCTTGCCTGACCTGCACCACATTAACTCCGTGTTAAAAATTACTTCACCCGTGTCATGATGACCTTGAAAAAGCGCAAGGAACTTCCCTTCCTGAACTGGAAAAATTAGACAATTCATGGCATGATCCAACCAGCAATGTACATACCTTGCTGTCCTGCAGGCTGGCAGCTGTGGGTGTATTTTCCATCCCTGGGCAGAGGTGTGGGACTGTGGTGGGTCCAAGGGCTGAGCTGGTGTCCACAGGCATCCCCTGGATGGGTCCAGCCTGTTTTGATCCCCAGCCCTGCCACATCAGGGCACATCAGGGCTGTGGATCAACTTTCACCCCTTCCCTGGGGAGAGTAAAAGAATCTGGCAGCAACTGCAAATCATGTAAAAAAGAATTTTAAATGGACTCCCTGTATATAACACCAATATCTTGCTCCATGTGGCAATGAATAGAAATTCCCACCACAAGCCTCTGGGTCCTGCTGGCAAAGACTTGAGGATGCTGCCAACACATCCTGTTTTCCACTCCCTCTTTCTTCTTGAGGAAAATTAAATCCACCCTGCAGCTGATTCCTGTACATAAAAAGTTTCACAGATGTTAAGCAAGTGGAAACACTTAAATTTTCAGTAATAAGACAAATGTTTCTCTTTGCAGATAATGTATCATCATGACTATCACAAACCAGACAATGACAATTAAATATGCATAGGAGGGACAGCAAATTCTACTGGTCTGTCCTAACGACTAGATTTTAAAACTTAGCGTGGAATTTTTAAACAAGTTACATACAATGGCATGAAAAATTCAATGATTTTGCAAGTTTGTTTAAAAAGTAATTCTGTATTTTCTACTTGTTCTGATTTATTTTATTTTCCCCCAAAGAAATTCATCTATCCATTAAAATTTCACCTTAAATGCAAAACATGATTACAACAGAATATTTCTTCATGGTGAATTTTCAGATTTATAAGCACTTGGAATGTCTAGCTGTGAATTTGTTTGGAATAAAAATAACACACCTTCTTTGCAAAATAGCTCATATCTCCTTTCCAGTCTGAATCTAAGCTTTGCTTCATCTTTTCCATTATTTCTCCATTCCAACTAACTTCTAACATCTAAATTGCAGTCATTCGAAGTTTCTGGAAACTGTATGAAACAGTCTGAAATTGTATGAAACAGTATGAAATAGGAGATTAATCTATTGTTTACGGGCATTTATCATACAGAAACTATCTAAGTTCCTTTTAACTAAGTACAGATTTTTTGATCTAATGGGGAGTTTTGGCCATACTGAGACCAACTTTTCTTTGTGTACATTGAGAGGCCAAATGATTCTTGCTGAAGGTCTCAAAACAAGATACAAGAGGATTGCTTTTCTAAAATTTTGTGGAGTTTTACTCATATTTGCTTTCTATATTAGCAATGTTTACTGAGTGTTTTATACATAGGTATGAAACATTTACATGCCTTGAGCATAAAACAAAAGATTATTATACCACTAAAATATAAATCTGATACCTTAAATGTCTTACAGGGCTATCTTCCCATTATAGATCTGTATAATATTGTATTTACATTCTACCACTACTTCTCATTTTAATTATATATATTCAGTTTTAGAGAAGCACCATTTCTTTTTTTCTTCTTTCCTTTAGGATAAATTTAATTAGTTTAATTCAAACTCATGCCCTCCTGGCATCATCATTAACACAGAGTTAGGATAATTAGCATTTTAATGTACAATAAATAATCCTGTACAAAACGGGTTTTTTTACATTACTCCTTCCTTTTTAACAATAAACCTATTTTCCATTTATATGCCACATTTTTATATTCTTTTTTCCCCGTTAAAATAACTGAGCAGAGACAAGAGCAAGGAAATTATAATTGAATATTTCTTCACTTATCAAGTCATTTTGACCTTGCTGCCCTTAGTACTTCTGTTTTATACTATGTTCAATATCAAATGGATTGACTGAAGTATCAATTTGTGGTTAAGGCATTCCAGGTCTCCTAAAGAACCTTAAGGGATTTGAGTTCTTAGATTAGAAATTATAATGTTATTTTTAAAATTTACTTAGTTCCAAAACAGTGATTGCAAAAAGCTGGATGAACAAATAAAAGCAGAGATAATGAAATTGCCATGAAATTCAGAGAAAAAAAGATATTGCTAACATTTTATTAATTTTTTTTTTTTGTGAAAACATTATTTTTGGTCCATAGAAGGGTTGAATAGTCAGAAAACTAAGATTTTGTAAAAACATTAGCATACTGTTACACCTGTCTTTCCACCTCCAAATCTACATGTTGCAAATATTCAAAATGAATGTTCTACTGAATTTTTTACCTTACACCCCAATTCACATATCTCACCAAAAATTTATGAAAAAAAATTAACAAAACCCCTTTAAAGTAAAATGAGAAGTCAGAGCAAGTATAATTTTATCACATGTCTTTAAGCATAACCTTTCCAACATGAATTGTCTACAGAAGAAAAAAAAAAGACAAAACATGTAAACAAAATTTCTACCTTGAAACTGTGACCCCAATGCCAATAGATTTCAGAAGGATGTAAAATTTTACAGTTAACATCAAATTTTACACTGAAGCTCAAATCCTCGAAACTTAAATTTCACAGAGAAATTATCACAAATATTATGTCCCTTAAATAGGACAACCTAATTTTCAGGATGAGCTATGACCTTTCATAAATGAGTTAAGTGGGAAGTCCAGTTCCCAGCAGATAAGCAATCAAGGAAAGAAAGAAAAAAAGACCACCAGAGCTATAAATACTCATATCTTTTGTTGAGTGAATATATATCAGAAAATTGAAAGTATTTTTGAGGATTTGTGGCAATCTACATTTCAGAAACTTAAAGCACCATTTTATGTGTCGTTATTATTCTATATTGCTTTTTTTTTTGTTTTGATGCTTTGTTTGTTGCTGGGTTTTTTTAAGCTTTTCTTATATATGTGTTTTCTTTCATGAAGGGGTGAGCTGAACAATTCCCCTCCAGGACAGGTTAATTGTTTACTTCTGCTGTGATTTTTCTCCCCTTTTTCTATGTGTTTTCTGCAAATTTGTCTTTGACAACATAGTTCTGTGAATGCACACAATGATTCAATAACAATTAAGTTTCTTGAACTTTAGAATAGAAAGCTACACCATTATGTCCAGGTAATTCAGTTTGCAGAACAGCTGGTGTGTAATTCCATCATTTAATCCATTTCTATTAATTCTATCTGATGATAGTTTCAGTTATGATATATTGCCAGTAAGTCATGGATGTTTATACCACAGGCTTTGCCATGCTTATTAGCTATGAAGAAATATCAGCTTCCATTACAGCATCCATTTGAAAGGTGAAAACCATCCCAATATATGAAAATCTTTCTTTAGTAGGAAATAATTTGACATAGCCCCATCATCTGTTAGTTAGAGACACCATTACTGTTTTCAAAATATTAATTCTTATCCTTTTTCTTATATCCATTTACTTATTCCTGTATGTTTTATGTTTTATACTTTAGCAATTAAATAAAATTTTTAATTGAAGTTTTAGTAATTTTTTTATTGTACTGATAATTTGTGAAATTAGTTGTAAGTCTTTTCAATATATATATTTAGAGGTTTTTGTGACTTACAAGGTTTCAACTACTGACTTACAGAACTAAGATGTCTGCAATTTAATGCCTATTTTCCAGGTCAACTTTGATTAAGTTTCATTTAATTATAGAATCATAGAAATTATTTCTGTTGGAAGAGACTTTAAAGATCATTTTGTTCCAATTCTTTGTGTGATGGGCAGAGATCCAGTTTTTTATCAACCTGAAATACCCACCCAAATAATCCTGAAGGATGAAAGAAGAAAAAGAGTTTTCCAAAGAAAATGAGTTATCCAAAGAAAAAAAGTTATCCAAAGAAAAACCACCAAGATTGTACTGCTTGCCTTTAGTCATCAGGATGAATTATGTGAAAATGAAGCTGGGAAGAATGGATGTGAACTTAAAAAAAAAGAAATTAATTTTGTTCCAGCTTTTTTATAAAAAGAAAATCTTCAATTTATAAAGAAATATGAATGCACTTTGATCAATCTGACTGAAAAATATGTCTGATAACACCCAAAGAAGATGCAGTAGAAGGAAAAGCAAAATAAAAAGCCTGTCATAAATGCATATGGATTTGAGGCACAATAAAAACCCAAAGGTGCTGAGGATATTTCAGTGTGTGGGATAATAAAAAAGAGTTTACCCATCAATATTTCAATGGTATTTTAAATTTATTTGTTGGACAGAGAGGATGATAATCCTAAAGAAAAAATAACCAAAACCATACATAAAAACATAATAAAATATATGAGGATGATATTGACTCTAAGTAAAAACAGTAATTACTAATTTTTTTTTTATTTTGTCTAATGTACAGAAGAAATTCTCTGGTACAGTAGAATTGTACATTCACACACAAAATCCATGTTAAGAAATTTGGGATTTGCTGTTTTATTTAAAAATATGCTCACTACTTTCCAGAGATTATATTTTCAAATCATTTCTGTGGATTGTGTCAACAAGAAAGGTTTTTTTAACCCCTGGGCTTATGCATAAAAAAAGGTTGTTGTTATTTTGACCTAAAAATATTATATGTCTGTTCCTTATAAAAAAACATAATTTCATAGGAAATAAGTAGAGAGATAATGAAATTTAGAGAATATAAAATATGAGTTGCATCCATCCTCATCAATTCACAATTTCAGAATTTAACTATCAGCTGACTTGATGTTGAAACAATTATTTCTTCATTTCATTGTCATTTTGTACCAAGAGTTCATGAATTAAAAACAAACAAAACCAAAAACAAACACCCACTCTCAAAAAAAACCCAAAACAACACAGTTAAGAAAATGTGGCATAAGGTTAAGGATAGGAAATATGGTTAAAGTCTTTATTGCAATGAAATTTTGAAGATTGTTGTCGGGACCCAGGACACACCTCTAGCTGTCCAAGACACCAGGACCCCTGCTAAGGGTCTCAGAGACCCTGTCACAGAGCCCAAGACACCTGTAGTTTTGATTATGACCCGTAGAGCAAATTACCAACCTTATATGAAGATCAGCAAGCCACAACAGTTTAAGTAGAATAATAGTGAAATTATCAAGAGCTAGAAAAGAAGATTTTGAGTTTTTTAGTATGAAGGTTCAAGAAGCAAGATAGAAGGAACTGAGTGTGTCCAGCCTTTCTCCTTCTTCTTCTTAACCTTCATCTTCTGCTGTGATGTCAGCACTTGGAAATTAGTTTAGAATATAAGTGCACTGTCCAACATGAGTGATAAGTATTAGAAAGTAAAAGTAAATATGATATACGTAATTTGTAGTATAAGAAACAGCGCAGCCTTGGGGGCAGTCAGAGAGCGTCGTAGCTGCCTTGCTGGTCAGACCTCTGTCTGCCAGAGAGAAAATTTTGTAGATAAGACTTAATAAACAACCTAAAAACCGAACAACAGAGAGTCCAGTCTCATTCTTCAGAGCCTGGAGTCGTTCCCTGGACCACCCAACTCACCTCGGGGGCAGAGAACAAGCAGCCGACCCCGAGAATTGTTTTAAAGATCACATGAATAACTGAACAAAAATTGCCTTGTAATAATGATAGATAATTAATTCCTTATTTTGGAAGTAGACCAGAAAGCAGGGTTTGTACATTAGATAATGAATAAGTTATCTGAAAAGTCTGAAGTACAGTTCTGAATAAAAACATCAAACGTTTATTTTAAAATATATTCCTGCCTTGGCTAATAAAAAAAATTTCCCCTTTCTTAAAATATATACATATATATATATCAGAAAGGAAAAATATATCTTTAGAATTGCATGAAGTACAATGGTGCTAATTTCCTTGCAATTGTATTCAGCAATTCCTAAAAAAACAACCAACCAACCAACCAAACAAAAACAACAAAAAAAATTACCCCCAACAAAAACAACAACAACAGCAACAACAACAAATCCATCTTATCCCAAAGAAGGAATCAGAAGCTGATGTAGTTTGACCTTATACCTCATCTGTTAGAGTTAGGTTTCATCTGCGTATTTTCTTATTAAATCATATTAAAGTAAATCAAATTCTTACTGATATTGTGTGTCTGGTTTTTTTGTCACAAGGTTTGGCATCTTTACCCATACTTTAACAAGAAGAAGAAAGAAAAGAAAAGAAAAGAAAAAGAAAAGAAAAGAAAAGAAAAGAAAAGAAAAGAAAAGAAAAGAAAAGAAAAGAAAAGAAAAGAAAAGAAAAGAAAAGAAAAGAAAAGAAAAGAAAAGAAAAGAAAAGAAAAAGAAAAGAAAAGAAAAGAAAAGAAAAGAAAAGAAAGAAAAGAAAGAAAGAAAGAAAGAAAGAAAGAAAGACAGAAAGAAAGAAAGAAAGAAAGAAAGAAAGAAAGAAAGAAAGAAAGAAAGAAAGAAAGAAAGAAAGAAAGAAAGAAAGAAAGAAAGAAAGAAAGAAAGAAAGAAAAAGAAAGAAAGAAATAGAAAAAAACAGAAATCTTCTTCAGCCCAAGCCAGCTAAGGAATAGAACAAATGTGGATTCTTTATGCAGCAATACCAATTTAAAATAATGAGGTTTATCTGTGAACCTCAGCTCGAATGCTGGGGATATCAAAGGGAGGGAAAAGAAGGGAAATGTGGGACCAGAAGCAAACTTTCAGTACTTCTGCATATTTTAAACCTTCACTACACAATGAAGAGAACAGTGTACTTTTATTTCAATGGACAGGAAAAGATTTACTTTTCTATGAGTCACGTTCACCTGAGCATCCTTTCTTTTGTTCATATAAAAATCCAAGAATCTATTTCTGAAATAAACATTTCCAATTTTTTGAGGGTCTTGTGCAAACTGCAGCACCCCTGAATCCTCTGGGATACAATAAGTTTTAATGGAACTGTGTCATGAGCAATCTGAGTGAGCCAGATTATAGAACATTGCCCTACCTTACAGTCTTTTTTCCTTTTTTTTCTCCTCTGGTATCAAATTTCCCTCTATATTTGAAATATGGTGTTGAAAACACAGAGGTTGAAAAGTTTAAAAATTGTCAAATTTCTTGTTAGTAATCAACAATACATGCAATTAAAATATACATATATAATATACACAGCTGTATATTTAACCCCAACAAAGGAAAAAATTTTTTTAAAAAAGCCATCAAAGACCAACACAAGCAACACCTTGCCCTAAAGTACAGCACTAAGAAAAGAAGTTCTTCACTTCTTCACTTTTCACACTTTATAACCCCCTCAATCCCATCCTATTTGATAAATCAACTGCTGAATACACACTGAGGAGTTTTATTCCTCCCTCTTTACCTCTCCTATCACTTGAGAATATTATTGAAAAGCGCCCATGTGTGGATGCCCTGGCCAGCAGATTACAGACTTTTATAGCAAGGTGTCATTACTCCTGTCCTAATTCCCTTTGCATAAAGGAGTTAATGGCTCACTGAACCAGAAAGGACAAACAGATTACAAATGAAATCAATCTAATCAGATAGGAAGGAGACCTTGGTTCCAGTTTCAATTTTGAAGGCCTTCATAAAACTTCAGTGAATAATATCACTACAGAGAGAGTCCTTAAGGATATGTCTACAAGAGGCTGTGGTGGTGGGAACTGTAACAAATTTTTTTAAGAGAAGTCTTAATAATATTAATTATCAATATTTATAGATAAAATACTATTTTCTGTATTTTTACTTTGTTTCTACTTTATCACAAAGGCCAGAGAGAAACTTGATTAATTTATTCTTCATTCTAGCCATGAACATGGTGGTTTTTTGCATAAGATTTGTAAGAAATTCAAAACAGTGGCTGTTGAGAATATGAGGCTTTAAAAAAACTCAAACCCTTGAAATTATAATTTATTAATGATATACAGGTTGAAATAGTCCCTAGTAGGAAGGAATAGAAAAGTTACTATGATTTCTTTTTGGGTAAGATGAGAAAAACTGACAGGTGGAGAACTGCAACTTTAATGTTGCTGACTTGAGGTATCCATTTCTTAAAATTTAGATTTACAAAAATCTAAATTTTTTAGGAAAAAAGAAAACTTACTTAAGGACACCTATGTGTGTAAAATCTACAAGAGAGAGATTCAGGCAACACTTAATGTATGAAAAGTTACCTGCATAGTTTGAAGTTACTTATAAGTTTAACTTATATAAACCTATGGTCTTTTACAGTCACGACAGTTTATTTACAGCTTATCAAAGTCTGACATCACTGGTGTCTGCACTGGTTCTTCAGACCCCAGAACAGCAATATCAATCACTGGTGTGGGCTTCAAACTTTAAAAACTCTGTGTGACCTCTATAGTATAATAGTCAGTGATATCTATATTTATATGAAGATTTAAAATAACTACATGAAAATAAAGTCAGTGTAGAGGAATTAGATTTTTTATATTTTTTTACATAATACAAAATAGAGTGCCTCCTTATGCTCGCTGGTTAAGATGTTAAAGATTTTTTATGGTTGGATTATAAAGTGGCTAAAGCTGATTTTCCATAACTGTTACATTATCATATCTTAACCATATATACATTTATCTTTAAAAAGGGAAAACTACTCTTACAGCTCATGTTTACATCCCCTTTTAAAATGGCTTTTCATTTATGTTCAGTCTCCAGACTCTCTTAACATTACAATTTTCAGGATCAGAACATTAAATCTTTTCTTTTTTTGAAGTCAGCTGATATAAAAATAAGACAATGAAATTCTCAAGTTGGTCCTCTCAGTGTAGAAAACAGAACAATTATTTCAGTATGAAATCCTCTTGGCATTATTTAACCCGCATATAAAGGCACTGAAGAATACACTTGATAGCTTGTGAAGAGCAGATCCCAGATAATTTTTGCAGGTGAACAACACTGAAGAACAGCCATTTCCACTGTTTAAAAAAAAATTCTTGGAAATAAGACCAGCTAAGCTTACAGGAAAAAAAAAAAAAGTATTATTGCATCAAGAGAGGTTTAAATTAGATTCAATAATTATTCAGATTCCTAAAATAGTTTACGCTGAATTTGGAAAACTTCCATAAATACCCTTTACTTTTAAAGTCTCTTGAAGGTGATAAAAACCAGCCTAACACTGAATCCTACTAAAACTGCTTGTTTTGCAGCATGAATTCATTCACAAAGTGTTTTCAGTTTAGTGTTACCTGGTTGAATAAAAGTAAGAGCAGTGAATATTTCACTTTCTAAAGCATCTTTTCTGTATTCTGGAAATGCTAGCCTTCATCTACAAATTATGTTCTAATTAGTTTTTGCATCAGACACTCACTAAGACTGTATGAAGTCATACAGTCTACTGCTCTTTAAACTCAATCCTTTTCCACTCAAATTGGATGCTTTAAAAACAGAAACCATTTTTAATGGATTTTATTGAATTAAAGTAACACACAAAACAAAACAAAAAAAGCAGTGCTCTACATGATACTAATTAAGCCACCCTATGCATTTCAGGTAATCTGGTTATTACAGTGATCCCCTTCTAGTGATTTCTAACTGCTAATACTGAATTTCATGATAAACATATCAGTTAATGAGGAGCCCAAATTAAGAGCTGTGAAAAATGAACTGGAAAAAGAACAATAAATTTCTAATATTTACCATAACCTTGAACTTTCACAGAACACTTTTACTGTTTTTACTGGGCTTATTCACTGTATCTTATTCACATGTCTTAAAGTAAACAGAGAAAACTCATTCATTGCGTTTGGACAGGCTATCAGATGTTATAAATACAGAGCTCATTTCATGTCATTGATAAGAATTCAAATATCCCTTCTGAAGTGATGATAAAGTATATTATATTCTTTTTAATTTTGCTTATTATTACAAAGCTGGACACTTATACCTTATCTTTACTTCAGCATAAAAGTTGAGCCTTGAGGCTTTTTAGCTACATCTATTTTTTGGTTGTGGCATTCTGTATTGCAATCACATAAACTTTCAATGTCATTTATTCTAATTAATCTTAGCAAATAGCTGCCATCTCAAATTGCCATAAAAACATCTGTTTTCATCATAATTCAAATAAGAACACTAGAAGATAAGAAAAAAGAGCAACATATAAATAACCAACATGTAAATAACTTGATGAATAGTGAAATCTGACTTGGTTATGAATTGTATCCATTGTATGCCTGATGTCAGCCTCAGACCAGCACTGTGAAGGTAAATTGTTCCCAGCAAAGCCAGAGCCATGTAATTTTTTACATGGGCGTTAATTAACATTTGTATTTGCTCTTCCTTTCATTCCTACACCTAATGTATGCTCAATAAATCACAGAATCACAGAGTGGGTCAGGTTGGGAGGGATTACAGCGGATCATCTGGTCCAACCTCCTTCAAGCATCCACCTGCTCCATCGTGGGTCACCTCCAGAGGCCACAAGAGGATCTCTGCACCCCCTTGGACCTCCATGGGCTGCAGGGGCACAGCTGCCTCTCCATGGGCTGACCACAGGCTGCCAGGGAATCTCTGCCTCAGCACCACCTCTTCCTCCTTCACTGACCTTGGTATCTGCAGGGCCATTGCTCTCGCAGATTCCCACTCTTCTCTTCTCTAGGCTCAATTAGTTCTGCACAAGAATGTGTCTTTTTTCCACCTCCTAAATACAGGAAGTGGTCAAGATACAGTTTTCTACAATCAAATAATATCATACTGAGCTCTGCATTTACAGCCTCTCTGTAGTAAACTTTTAAAAATATTAGCATGAAACCAACAAATGCTTATAATGTGGAATTCCAAAACAATTCAAGTTTAAGAAAAATTTTAATCTTTCATTCAGTCAGATTATTTAAGATTATTTAATTAACACCTGAAGATCCTCAAAAGGACAAAACACTGAGTGAATACTAACAGTTTTACTGAACAACATTTATACTGGATAACACTTAGATTCCTCTATGCAAGGCTTCTCTTTCTGTTACAGGTTCACCAGGAGTGGAAGAATTTTTCTGGTAAAGAATGTAGAATCCAAACTTAAAAAAAGTTAAAAATCATTGAGAAGTTTCAGGAAGTAAAGTTTGCAGAGGAAGAACATTTAGATATAAAAATACCCTCCTCAGGCAAATAACACTTTCTGTTCAAGATGGTGCTGCTATTATCTTTATTTAATCAATAGTTCAAAATTCAGTTTACATTATTCCTTAGATAAGGAGACTATAAAATGTCATTTCTTACCTATGTAAATCAGTATAGGATATTCTAGGAAAATTTTTCAGGGTTCAGACTACAACTGAACATTCTAAAACTAAACATTGCTCAGAGAAGATGCAAATACATTTGATCCAAATCAGAGAAAAATAAAACATTTTAGATCAAGTAAACTTTAGCAATTCTTATCACCTTGCACAGGAAAAAGAAAAATCAGCAAGAGAAATGTTAATAAAATGTAGAATGGTATAGACTCTCAACTTATTTTAAAGGGCATATTTGATTCCACATCAGGCTCTCACCCAGACTCTGTCTGTCATCTTTGCATCTGTGATTTAACATTCAGACTAGCTGAGAGTGTCTTAAACACAAGACTGGACTGCAAATCCCTCTTTGGTTTAGGAAATATTTAAGTATTTCAGATACGTTCAGCAAATGGCCAAAGTGAAACCCCTTCAGAGTATTCGAATTCTTGAGCACTTTTTTTCAATGGGGAGGTTACCAGAATCAACCCTGATCGCATAATTGGTCCCTTCTCCTAAAATCTGGCTAAAAGTCTGTTTTCTATCAAAAGTAAATGGAGATCTTAGCTGCCATTCTCTGATAATGCTATATAAAATAGAGGACTCATGTTTGCAGATCAAGAGGTAGTACCCCTCAGCCATCTTGCTCCCAAGGGAAGGATTGAGGACTGGCAGATCAAAGAAAACATCTTTTTAAACATGTTGTAATGAAGAGAAACCGCTGCCCTTTCTTACTTTTGTTTTTATAGCACAGACAATCCTACTAAAAGCAAGATTCCCACATATCACTTAATAAAACATCATTTCTAGCTGAGCGACAGAAAAAAATATTAGAGCTTAAATGAAGAGGAAAAAAATAGTGTCAAGTTCTCCCCACAGTTATAACCTTTGTCTCTTTCATGCTTTTGAAGTCATTCCTGAATACAAGTTAAGTGATGAATTAGAGGGTTTCATTTTTATTACAAAGTCACATGATGTGCTTATACTTGAAAAGGTAGATGGATTCTTAAAATTGAGGAGAATGAATCCTTATTATTCCATCCTAATAGTATCTTAGCAAATGGGGTAGTTAAGAAAATTACTGTACTCCAAGACCAGAGAACTGTATTTTTAACCCCTCCACACTGCCTTTATGACCTTAGTAAGGGAAGTTATGACAGTGAAAGACACCATCTCCTATGAGGACAGTCTCTCCTAAGAAAAAAGTCTGAGAAACCAGGGATTATTCAGCCTGGAGAAGACAGAACTCCAGGGGGACTTTCTCACAGCCTTTCAATACCTAAAGGGGTCTTATATGAAAGATGAGGACAAATATTTGTAGCTATAGAACAAGGGGTAATGGTCTAAAACTGAAAGGTGGTAGATCCACACTAGCTATAAGGAAGCATTTTTTGCAGTGAAGGTGGTTAACATTTGAATAGGTTGTCCCAGGTGTCACTTAAATGTGCCCTCCAACCCCAACTGTTCTATAGAGCTGAGGTTATCATAAAACTGTTTGGAAAGATGGGGTTTCACATGGAATTTAAAACCAAGTCACCATTCATAAAATGCAAATGATTCAGGACGTGTAATAGTGAGCTGGGGGTGATTTTTGGGAAACTAAAGGCACTTAACCTTCAATGCTAGGTTTCTTTCAAGGGATGCACTAACAGCCAACATTCCTGTGCCTCTTCCATCAGGGCTTATTGATGATTTAGTGTCACTCACCCATCTGTGCCCTCCCCACAGCTCTGCAGCAGGAACTCATTGCCTCCTAGATCACTGCTTCTTTTTCTGTAGGCCATTAACTCCAAGCAGCATGCTTCAGTGAGCAGACTATTCCTTCCTAATTACTTCAGTCAGCTCATGAATGAAAACGCACTCCTTCTTGTTGAGACAAGGGCTGCAGGATTTTTATCTCCTTAGAATACCTTCTAAAATATGCTCCTCACTTTGGCCACTTTCATCATCAGTGATTTGAAGGCCTAAATAACTAAAATATTTATTTGTTTAAGTCTTGAGAACAGATGAGCATTTCTTTGATGGACAGATCAAAAGATCTGCAGAAAATGCTCATCAGTTCTACTTAATTTTAGCCTGAATCAAGTTTAGCTGCTGTAGCTATTTCATTACCAAGTATGGGAGCAGAAGCATAATTTATAATGTCAGGAAATAAAATAAGTATAGTTACTTTAGAAGTGCAAATTTAATGTTATCCCATAAATCAGCAGACTGTAGCAGAAGTTTTAGTAGCATTTTATAGAAGTTAGAGCTACTTTAGCAAAGCATCTGGTACTGTTTCCCAGCCATCTCTTATTCAAACTCACAAAATAAAGACCAGATTGATAGTTTGGGGCTGAGTAGGAAGCTGGGTAATGTTGTACTTAGAGAGTGATGATCAGTGGGTTTGCTCAGGCTGGCAACCTGCCACAAATGTGGGATAGAGGATCAAGTCTGGGCTCCATGACATCAAACATCTTCATAAATCATTGGCATGATGGGACTGAAAATATCCTCACCAAGTTGGCTGGTGACATTGAACTGAGAGATGAGGTGGGCATTTCAGAAGGGAGAGATATCCTACTGGGAGAACCAGGCGTGTTGGAAGAGCGAGCTAGCAACAGCAGAAGTTTAACAAGTGAGGAAAGGACTACCTGGGGGTCTTGGTGGGCAAAAAGCTGCAGATGAGTCAGCAGTGCACCCCTGCAGTGTGGGGGTACCAGTTGCTGGTTTCTTTGGGTCTGGGTTGAAGGCACTTGAGATGGTAGTTTGTGTTCGGACTCAAGTGTTTATTATTTCTTATCAGTAAACCAGTCTCATTACTGTGAGTTTGGCAGCTTTTCATTAAAAGGCACAAAATGGCCAACAATCTCTTGTTACAAGGTCTTTTAAGACTAAACTATCCAATTAAGAACTGACACGTAGATTATTTTCCCTTTTACCCCAATGACTGATCCCACAGAGCCCACAATGTGGATTTTTCTGCCCAGTTACATGATGCCACCCAAACCCATGAAGAAGAAGGAAGAAGAAGCATGAAGAAGAAACCCAGGACAACACCCTGTGCCCTCCATCTTGCTTCCATCCACAACATACTAAAAATCCCAAAATCTAAATTTCTCACCAAGTGATACACCTACACTGCTCTCTATAATCTATTTCACATTTTTGTGGATTCTAGTCTATCTTGAAGTCTAGGAAACTTTCTCCATGAATGAGGGTCAAAGTCAGCACACCCCTAGGGGTCAGGGCACCCCAGAGCAGACCAAGAAATATTCTCAGTGCCCTGGGTTTCCACACTGCAGCAGCAAAGGAGAAACAGATCCCGGACTGCATCTGCAGGGGCATTGCCAGCAGAGACAGAGATTCGATCATCCCACCCCACTCAGCACTCGTCAGGCCACACCTGCAGCCCTGTGTGCACTTCCTGTCCCCACAGCTCAAAGCAGGCAAGAACAGGCTGGAGGGGATCCAAAGGAGAGCCATGAAGATGGTCAAAGAGCTGGAGAACTCACCTATGTGTAAAGACTTAAGGCATTAGGCATCTCCTGCTTTTCTCAGGAGGGACTTCATCACAGCATTCCAGTACTTCAAGAGTGGTTTCAAAGAGGGTAAAGGCTCTCTCTTCACAAGGAGTTAAATGAAAGAAAAGAAAGGAAAAGCAGTCCAGATTGTACCATGAGAGATTTCATAGATGGATATTTTTTTATGCAATAAGAAGGGTTAATCACTGGAACAACCTCCCTAAAGATATGGCAAAATGCCCATCTCTGGAGATTTTCAAGATGTTTCTGGAGAGGATGCAAGACAATTTCACCTAAGCTCCCCTTTTCATGTAAAGTTAGCCCTAGATATCTTGTTTCCATACTTATTTAGTTTATTCAGTTTGCCCGAGGGTCCTGATGATTGAAAATGTCATTTCAGACCACCATCTTGGCAATCAGTGCAAGTGTATGGTGTAAGAAAGAAATTTCCCTATTTATCAGTGAGAGGATTTTTCTTCTCTTGTCTGTGATGTTTTATTCTGTGAATATTGAATTCTATTCAA
This sequence comes from Camarhynchus parvulus, assembly GCF_901933205.1. NCBI lineage: Eukaryota > Metazoa > Chordata > Aves > Passeriformes > Thraupidae > Camarhynchus > Camarhynchus parvulus. The sequence continues at coordinate 103,195,342 of NC_044571.1, forward strand.
AATTGTTGCATATTTCATTGTGCTCATTTGAAACAAATTGGATGAGAAAAAGTGGTTTTTATTTCTATAAGATGGTTTCGAAAATCTTTTTTACGTGCCACATGTAGAGATTTCAAACTAGCTTGGAGGTTTCTCTGAAGAAATAGAAGTAAGGAGGTCATTTTCCATGGAGACTTAAGGGTTCCAGAAATCACAGACTGTATAGGGTAGTCTGGAACTACAATTCAAACAAGTATTAATTTTAAAGAAAATGTTGAGTCATAAGGATGAAACCACTTCCTCAAGTCCATTTTAAATCAAAACAGCCAGTTTGGGGCAATTACTAGCAGTTGTGAAGATAGTAACTGCAGTTCATTTTGAAGAAAAACGTCAATGAAAAATCAAAATAATTTCCTGCACAAAATATTTCAGAACACTTGTTGTTTTGCAAGGTTTAAGGTTAGCTGATTTCCCCAAGGTCAGAAAATGTAAGATAAATATCAGATTAAAAGTGAAAAGAATGAGAATTATGTCTTAAACTAGAGTATCTGTCCAATGCCTATTTAATATTTACACTCATTTAGTGTAAAGATAGCATATCTCTGTTCTAAGATTTAACATTAAGATTATTTCATGTACTTGTAGACAGACCTCATGGAAATCCCATGTGACAAGGAAGACAGATATCCTGTTTTCCAAAATTCAGCTTTGCATTAGTCACTCACCGCTTCTGAGAGCACCAAGCACTAATTAGTTTTCCTTGATTTTGCATCTGCCAATGCAGCATGTATAACCAGATACACCCAAGGGGAGAGTCATCCTTTTCCTCTCTTCTGGCCCTTCCAGTACTTAAAAATATTGTTACAAGTCACTGAACAGTAGAATATAGCATGCTGGTCCTGGAAACAGCATTAGGATTTTTAATATTCAATAAGCATATTTCTAAAAAGCTACTGCATGCATGCTTTTTTTGCATGATTTGGGAGATTTTTATTTCAATATCAGTTCACAGTTATCTACAATTGTTTTAAATTGGTTTCAATTTTGCTTAGGAGCAGCATCCTAAAACATACAAACAAATCAACTGAACTGAAAATTGCATACTTATATTATACAAATTTGGGAAGAGAAAATATTTTGACACCTGTTTAAAGTTTATTTTAGTCACCAATATTTTTAAGGATTGTTTCCACCTCTCAGTATTTTTTATTAGTGAACAATAGCACCATGAAATGTTGTTTAGAACATTGGCAATCTCTGTGTGAATGTAGCTCAACTCCACAGGCCAGGTGGGAATGTGACCTCTACTGGATGGATCATGTTTGCATTTTAGCTGCCAAGTACTGAAAACCTTCAGAAGTGGAAAAGCCACGATTTCTTTGGAGAAACCTATTCAGCACTGCACTGCATTTCTCATGACAAGGCTTTCCTTGTGTTTCAGTTCCCAAGCCACCTCTCATACTACACCTGAGTTTGTTGCTGCTGAGGAGAGCTTGGCTCCACCACCTTTGAAATGTCCCTTCAAAGGAATTTAAGGCTTTTTTTTCAGAGGAAACAATGAAGAAGCAAATCCCTTCATTTCTTCTCAAGGCTGGTGTGTTCCAGGCCCCTGATCATCCTGTCGCCCTTCACTGAACCATTTTGAAGATGTTGCCAGCTGCAGCATCTTCAGTGCAGCCTCACCAGGGCTGTATAGAGTGTGGAGGATAACTTCCCTCACATTCTGTTCTGTGGGAACTGCAGCACCAATTTCAAGCCATAATTAGACATGTAGAAATATATAATCTGTAACAAATGTTTATAGTAACTCTAAAAGATATGTTTTAATTAGACCAAGCAAGAAGACAGTTGAAGCAAAAAACAGGTCCTCTTTATAAGGAGTAGTTGGCTAGAGGAATTAGGACCTAAAGGCTCAACTACTAGATAGGTGTATTCACTGAGGAATCTAGGATACATGCTATGAATGCAGACATGAATACTCTGTGACTAAGAAGACAGCCAAAACCCAGACTCAAATATATGACTTCAGCAGGAAACATCAATGTTACCATAAAAATCAAGATAGAGAGGCTCCATTCAACTTCTTATAAAATTCTTAAGTTTTTTACAAGAGTTTCATAATGAATATGTAGTGAATTGATACCTATAAGCACTAATTTCATTTTCAAAAAACAAAGAAAATAAAATATTACATCAAACATATTTGCCACATAATCACTAGAAGGATCATAAAATGAATACAATTTCAATTATACAAGTACTCATCTGCTGACATTTTGTTATACATTAGCTGAGAATGTGTAGAAAGTCAATCAAAGAGCAGTAACAAAAGCCTGGAATATTAATTAGATTTTCAAATTGAGTCTCAGAAATTCAGTTTCAAAAGAAAGGAAAGTATCGTCTTTACTCATGTCTGTCTTTTCTCTCATGCTACATGAATTCCTCAAGGTAGCTTGTTGTTATTTTAAACTCATAATTTCCTGTAGTTTCTCTGCAACACAAAAGAAACAGTATTCAAATTAGTATAATTTTCCTTCACTGTAGTTAGATTCAGTACTAAAATGTTATCCCTAGACAGACCAGGAAGGCAAGGCTTGCTGAAGTTATGCTGTTCTGAAAAAGAAGATGGACTCATTATGAAAATGGAAAACCAATACTTTAATGAAGTTATTAAGTGCTTATATGTCACAGGAAAATGATCTACAGAAGAAGTAAGAGAAATGTATTATATTTGGCAGATTCACATTAGAATACTAATAACTATCATGAAAAGATTTGCCCATGAATTTTGGGAAGACTTTTAGTCACATCAGTTGCTATCTCAATTCAATTGATCCTCCTCAAAAAGAAGAAAGTAAAGCAAATAAACAAATGCAAACAAGTTACCATAAAAATGATAAAAGCACCCTGAACACTGTTGGCAGAAATAGTACGTTGTAAAAATTTAATTTCCCCAACATCCTGATTGTTTTCTCAGCATGTTAAAAAGTAAAGAGTAAGCAAGGTAGGTAGTTATGTTCATTGGTGTTAGTGTAGCATGCTGAAGAGTCTTGTCTTACTCATCCCTGATATATTGCCTCTTCCAAGTTTTTCTCTATTACTTTAGATGTCTGTTGTTGATAGATATTGTTCTATGTTTTCTTGCAGTTGGCAAAAACTCCTCCAGGAGTGGCAGAAGTTTGGAACAAGATGATCTTTGAGATCCCTTCCTATATAAACGAGCCTGTGATTCTGTGATTCTCTGACCCTATGATCCCTTTACACCCATTAGAATTGCAGCCAATAGAATGAAAGTCATGACACAGATCATCCATAGTGCTTTGTTTTACTTTTAAATAAACAGTTCTTAAGTATTAAGTATCAATATTTGTGGATATACAGACTAGAGTATAGTCATGGATATATAAACTAGAAGAAAGAATAGTTGCATTTGGAAGGGATTTTAATTACTTCTCACTTACACCGCTCAGTATTCATTTAAAGTTGTACAAGAGTGACATAACAATTTCAGAAGTGCATAGAAGTGTAAGGTGATTAAAAAAATGGTGATGGTTTTAAAGAAAATAGAGAAAAATATTTTATGTCTACACAACGCATCTAACAAGTTCAGACAACCATAGCAAATTCTGCAGATGCTCAAAATATTTCAGTTGAAAATTACATATGCTTGATAGTTCAAAAAGAGAAAGTAGAGAAAATAGTTGAAAAACCCCATTGTCATGAGCAGAATTGTCTCATATTTGCTGTTTTACCATGTTAAAACAAACTGCACAACTCTTTTGAGATAAACCCATTTTGTTTCCAAGGCATATGCCCTGGAATCCTCATTCCTGTTCCTTATCTATGTATGTTTCCAAACAGAAGGAATTTTTATGCTCTACCCTGAAATCATTTTGCTGTTGACTCAGAGCAGTTGACTCTTCTAAACTTCTCGAGACACTCCCAAAAATTTTTCAGGTTATTTTTCTCCTAATCAAGTTGATGTTTGCATCTGGAACACTTCCCCCCATATACTGATCATGAAAGTTTTGTGAATTTCATCATCAACATAGGCAAAGAAGTTTAAACAAGAGTTTAAAAGGAAAACACAAACACTGCTCCAGAGCACTTATTTTAACCCAGAACAGAATTCAAAAACAGTTTCTGCTTTCATAGATTTCTTTCAAAATACAGAATCACAGAATGGGTTGGGCTGAAAGAGACCTTAAAGATCATTTGGTTGTAAGTGCCTTACCATGAACAGGAACACCTTCCAGTAAACCAGGCTGCTCAGAACCCCATCCAACCTATTGTCTTGGTTTGGAAAGACAGATGTCTGCTAAGGAAGGCAGGAACCTCCCCTGAAATGGAAAAATGTAAACCCTCTCCCTCCGAATTGTCATAAATTTGAAATTAAGGGGGGGACTCAGGCAAAGATATGAGAGCAGAAATAACAGTTCTTTATTAGGGAAGAAAATAAAAAGATAAAATAAACAATGCAGTAAACTAAAACAGTGCTGACAGAGTCAGAACACAACCTGACGCCCTGGGTGTCAGGTTAGGGTGTTGGTAGCAGTCCAATTGGAATGGTGGCTGCAGTCCTCCTGGAGTCTCAGGTGTGGTTCTGTTGGAGCAAGGATCCTGTAGAAAGATGTAGTCTTCCTCTGAAGATCCAGTGGAAGAGGCAGCTGTTCTTCTGGGAAAATCCAGTGGAGAATCTGTGCTGGTGTTCCAGAATCTCCAGATTATATCTGGGTAGGAATCCTTGGTTCCTCCCTCTGGCAGAGCATCTCACAATGGGATGCCATAGTTCTTATCAGTCATGCAGTGACGTTCAATAGCCTGTTATCAGCAGATGTCTCCCCAGAGGAAGGATTGGGTGTGGAAGAGATAAAGAAAACTGCCCACTTAACAGAAGACAGCTTCCATACAGATGGCAAATAGAATACAATTTGCTTGGCAATCCAGAACATCTGTCCTTGAACATTTCCAGGGATGGGGCATTCCAGTGATGGTCCATTCTCTGGGCAACCTTGCCAGGACAGGTATGTGGATTTTTTTTGCAGTAACAGCAGGTACCATGTCAGAGACAGAAAGTCCCCCTGTATTCTTCTATTTTTTATAACTCAAGACAAACAAATTCTCAACTGCTTTGTTTCGCTGTAAAATCAAAAAAGTTCTGAAAAAGACAAAATATGATATTCCAAAAGACTGGGGTTCAAACTGCAGTCACCTTTTACTCACCTGGACTGGATTGGGATGGGGTGGTTTTGGTTTCAGTTTTAAGTATATGCACCTTTCCTACTTTTGAGATATGTCAAGAACCCAAAGGAAAAGAGGTCAGAAATGGTTATGTATCACTCTTGATGTTTCAAATGTCAAGAGAAAGAAGAAAAGTTTGAATGCATTATCATGTCTTACTAGTGCACTTCAAATCTCTTCCAGACACTACAGCTTAACAAAGTGAGCAGCTCTATGCACTCTGCCAATGCTTCTCAAGCCCTGTAGGTAAAGATAAAGGTCAGAGACCGGAAGATCTCAATTATCAAGGTCCCAATCAAGCTCAAAAATCTCACAGTAATTGAAATGGAGTTGCTATAAATTAACGAAATTACAGTTAAACTATAAATTATTTTCTACCTTCTACTTAAGGCTTAGAAAGATTGATTTCTGACTTATATTGAGTGAAATCATTACTTCTTTTATTCATGTTTATATGTCTTAGGAGGCTAGGAAACCCAAAACTATACAAAGGGTATGTTACCTCTAAAAAGATATTATCTGAACACTCTTCCTGAGATTTTTCAATGTGAGTCAGTTTGTAGTTTTTTATAAGATTTTCAAAGATAATATAAAACCTTGTGAAATTATATTCAGTTTAAGGACTTTCTTTTTTCAACTTATTTAATATACCATCAGATTATTCCAAGAGAAAGCTTAAAAAATAAACCCTACTTTTATTGAAAAATTTTTACTCAGAAAAATGCTGCTATGATTGAAATCACTTTGAAAACTGGGACTTGGTTCTATTCAATTGCTTCTTTTTGAAAATCAATACAGAATACACATTACCTGCTAAATAATTTAGGATATAGGAAATAAACACACAGAGGAAAAAAAAAATAAACAAAAAACAAAATATCAAAGAAGAAAATTACCTGAATGTGTTGCCTGGGGCAATGATTAAAGTAGTCAAAGTTCCCTTTTTAAAGCAGAGAGTATTTTTAATTTGTGATTGTGTTTATGCATATAGAAAGACCACTCAAAGCATTGCATATTTTACTTGAAAATGTCCTTGAGTTGTCTTTTAAAGGATGCAATTCTCAAAAATGTTCACTACATGCTCCCATTAAATTCACTGGGTGAAAAAATCCCCAAATCCTCACATATTATCAATGGAAACAAAACAAAGACAGCGTCATTATTTCAAAAATTTTACATAATTATTTTGAATTATATGAATGGATTATTCAGCTTTTATTTATAGTATAGTAACTACTATAGGCAAATAGACTCTGAAAAAAAATCACAACAGACTGCTTTAACAAAAGTGATATTCTTGGGTTTAGTGTGTAATGAAAGATAAACAAAGGACCAAATTAATGGCTGGCACTTACATGACTTAATTACTCCGCATCATAATTAAAATTATTTTCTCCTACAGACCTTAAAACCACCGAAGTTATATATGGGGGAACTGTGTTGTTGCTCCAACCCTACTGTTTTTAGTTTTGTGTCAAGCATCTCTGGATTGGGTACTGCTTCTATTTCCATTATTGAGTCACAGACTGAAAACAATTTTCTACCTTTTTTCCCTTAAAATTGTGAGAGTCATATTCATACTCTCATTAATAGTAACATAAATCTGAATCTCATGTTTTTTATGTATTTTTGAATTATTTTATGTTTTTAACACATTCTGAAAATTTGGAATTGGCACTACTGAATAATTATTATTATTATAATCATCATTATTATAATCCTCATTATTATAATTATTATTATTATTAATAGTAATGGTAATACTACAGATAACTGCCATCAGACTGGTAATTAACAACTCTAATTTCAACAGTCTGTGAGGAAATGGGAGGGCCCCATTTCATGGCTTTAATTCTGTCCTTAAAAAAATTGTGAGAAAAGAGGTTGGTTATCCTGGTTATCCATATATGATTCACTGGCTGTCTCTCATTAAAATTCCAAAGCATTTTAGAGATAACACAAAATTGTTTTTTCTAGCAAAATGTCTCCGAAGTAATTGTAGCCCACCATGATTTGTCACAGACATTTTTCAAGGGACAATTCATCTCTAAGTCAAATACATTCAGGGGTCTGATTTTTTGAATGGATAAAGGGGTGGATCATTTCAGCCTATGCTTATGAAACAATAATGTAGCTACAATTATTGTGGATCCTTGGGCCCTTAAATTTTTTAAAGTAATACTCAGGTACCTGAGCAGCAAAGCTCTAAGAGGCAGCTTGAAAGCTTTGACTGTAGGCTTTGAAAAAAGCTTTTGAATACTTTGAAAGACTCAACTGGATAGAGGTATTCTTTTCATCAAACTTTCTGGATATGGCTTTCTTCCCTAGTCGGGAAAAACACTTTGGCAACTGCTCAACTCCTAGCCAATATTTAAATTACAAAGGCTTCACTCTGCTCCCTCAATAGGAAGACATTCCTGAGATGCAATTGCCAAGCTCAGTCATTTGGAGGCTACCTTTTTCTTCTTTCTTTTTCTTGTCAATTTTAACTCAGATTAAATTCCATTTGGGGAATGCTGTCAATAAAAAAGAAAGCACTCTTAATAATGTTTACTAGTAATAAATGTGATCCTTACTCATTCTTCCAGACATAGTATGATAATAGCTATTTAAAAGAATCAGGAGGCTGCCAGTTTTAAGAACAACGAGGTTGGAAAAAACTAATTTTAAAAATTGTTGTATGCACTTGATATTTTTTCCAAATGCGAGTTATTATTTCAGAGAAGGGCAGCGAAGTTCACAACATTAAAATCTTGTCTGATAAGAGGATTACCCATTGCCAACAAGGCCAAGAATCCAGCAATCAAATGAGAACAACTAAAACAAAATCATTTCACAAACAAATAATTTACTTATAAATTTTCAATAAGTGTGTTATATATGCTTGAACAGAAACATGTTACATATGTTAAATATGTTTCTGAGATAAAACACCAATATATTTTTAGATTCTTCTTAAGTAGGTGCTGCACAGAATATTGGACTCTCCCAGTCCACTTATCTTTTATATTGTCCAGTCCCTGCTTGTTTTATTCTCAATTAAATCTTTTGAAGAGTAAGTCACAATAATTACTATTAATAATAATTTGCCTAAAGAAAGTGAACATAATAAAATTCTATTTTTTCCTTCATGAATCTAACTCCATTATTTGGGTAGAAATAAAAATACCACATTAATGGGAAAATGGACTGTGCACAAGCCAATGAATTTATTATTCTTAAGTGGATAAGCATGGGATTGTTTCAAAACTCAAGCAAAAAAAAGCAAAAACTAAGCAAACATACAATACCAAACCCAAAACCACAGTTCCTCTGTAAAGGAACTTTACAAAATCCAAGGTTACCTAAGAGTGACCATTTAATAAAACCATTGAGAAAATTTTTGAACTCTTTACTTGTCAAAAATTTTTTGATTGGGTGAAAACTAGTTAAAAATCGTTTAAAATAGGATTTTTTTATTCCATTCCAATTAAGTAAACACTGATGGAGGGAAGAGTGTTTCATGTATGATGGTTCTAAATCATGTGATTCCTACTTGATCATGATATCAAATGAATAATTAAAAAATTATTTTATAGAAATGAGGAAAGAGAGCCTGTCACAGTTTTAGTCCTGTAAATATGTTTCTTCTGCTACTTAAAATGTCAAAGCTGTTAAGTTTCCTTGTTTTCATGATTCTCCCATATATTGCTGCATACACCATACACACGTTAACATGTTCATAACATATATTTTCATATTTTGACTTTTTTTTGTTCCAGAGGACACAAAATATAGTTATACATAATTAAAAAAAAACAAAAACAAAAACAAAAACAAACCCAACCTCCAAGAACTTTTTCTGCTGTTGTTTTGTGTAAATCAGACATAGGAGGCACTTCTTTCTCTTTCAGGAAATATTTGTTTTCCTTATACACCATGTTTTATCACCTCCTGTGCCTGCTCGTGATATCTCATCCCAAAATCAATGAAGAAACTCTTGATCAAACTGTGAATAATAGGGACTGTATTTCCTTGATAAGAATGAAATAGAGACTTTGTAGCTCAGATAATTAAAAAAAACCTATTTGCTGAGTTTTGGAAAGATTTTAAGATGGTGACTTAAGGTATTAATTTCTGTTCTTGAAATCAAATTTTCATTTCTCAGTACAAAAAACTTTCAGTGTCAGTCCTAACCTAAAAGAGAAAAAGGTTAATTTAAGCTTTTTTTGGTATTTCCTATTTCCTCTTCTAAATTGTTTTTATCATTGTACATAGTTATTGTATTACAACAAGAATTTTGCACCCTTCAACTTATGCTTTCAGAGCAATTTGCCCATAGGAAAATAAGTAACCATAAGTCTCCCCTATATGAACGTGATCCCTTTCTTTCATAAAACATGAGTATCCCTGAATTAATTTTATTCTTACTATCTCAAGCCAAGGCTTGTACCACCAACCATCAGGGAGCGACCACTTAATCCACTCAGTGAGTAAACTAAAGGAACCAAGGTATGCGCAGCATGCGATAATTGACAGAGAAAACAGAGAAGGATGCTAACATTTTTTATTACCTGACAGTCATACAGTCCTCTTTTGGGCTGAAAGGCTTTTTCCCAACACTAAGCCCACTTATGATTCCTTAGGAGTCAAAAGTGATTTAAGAAGAGGAAGAAAATATAGCATGACATGTGACAGGGAATAAAAAAAAAATTGTCTCACTTGAAAGGAAAAAGGATCTTTAAAAGTAGGCAATACAGTTTCTATTATGAGCTATGACCAAAATTTCAGATACAAACCTGATTTTTTTAAAAATATAAATTACAGTAAATTCAGTGGAAACAGAAAGTATTAGTGAGTTTACAACTTGAAGTACCTTCACAGATCCATGGCAGAACCACTAGTGATGGAATTGTCTAATTATGTTAAAATCCATCCCCCTTGATCTTGAAAGACTGCATTTTCTTCACCAAAAAAAGTGGTAGATTCAAGTATTAAGCTTTCAAAAGCAGTGAAATTTATTTGTCTGCAGCTGACATCTAAGACTTTTAGATTGTCAGTTTCTATTGTTTTACCTCTCACAGAATTTCTTTTTCTTCCTTCTGTACAAAGACCTTTTATTTATCCATTTTCCAATTTTAATTTTAAACTTTTCTTCAGTGCTATTGACTAGCATTGGCCACTTTGTTCCTTAGACAAATTAGTGTCTGAGATTTAAACAAAGAAAATAGGCATTTATAAGTTGTGTTTTTTTCTCCTCAATGCAGTCATAGCAGGTAGCATATTCCACATATTAGTAGTGATATAGCAGGAAAAAATATTTAAAGTTGGAAGACGGCTATAATAAATAACAGTGAAGAATAAGTCAATTTTCAACAGGACTCTGAGAGTACTCTTGTGTGCTTTTAGGATGGTCAGGAAGTCATATATATAAATAGTAAAGAAAACTCATTGTGTAATAGGGATGCTGTGACCCTTCTCTCCATTTTTCTCCCTGTAATGGGAGGTCAGGATTGCAAGATCCCAGGGGTCCCCTAAGAGAAAGGGAATAGCAGACATTCCAGGCTTCATTCTGCCATAGAGAGGTTGGAGACAGAGCAGGGGGTGGTACTGTGGCTCTGCAGGTGTTTTCTGTAAGATATCCTTACTTGTGCTGGACAGGTAAGAAGTCCTCCAAAACTACAGGGTTTTTTTCAGAAGAAATATACTTTTTCCTAGGCTGATACAGAAATCAAGAAGTAGTCATTATACATCTACAGAGGTTACCTAGATATTTTCTGGTATTATTCTATCAAGAAACCCAAACAATGCAGCTAGTCCCACCCTAATACTTGGGTTTATATTATTCCTGAAGCAATCTTTATCACTTCATTCCAATATAAATCTATTCTGAATTTCTGAGATATAAATTGATATTTTCTGCATAATATAGGCATTAACTGGCCACATATAAATTGATATTTTCCATCACTGGCATTAACTGGCCTGATATAAATTGATATTTTCCATCACTGCACAATGACTACAATGTATTCTTTTTTTGAGGTAAGTTTTCTTTGATAGTTATTTGTACTCAGAAATCCTCGCTTCATGAAAGATTTCTTGGACATCCAACACATGTTCTTTGGCAAAGTTATCAACAACAGCATAGCATCTGAAAACTGATATAAGTCCAAAGATGAAAAATTGTATTTCATTATGGTTTTGATTTGTTTATGGCTGAAAATGACATTAAAAATTGGAAAGGAAGTTGAGAAATATGTCGTAAGGAAGTAGGAATCATAAATACTAATCAGGACTTCTTTTTCCTTAAACATACTGGATTTTTTTTACAAAAACACAGGAAAAGGACACTGAAGATTTTATCACATTTGTCAGTTTGGCTCTTTTTTCTCGCTGTATTTCATACCGTCTTGTACAGAACAATGTACAGATAATAAAAACAAAAAAAACCTCCCCAAAAAACTCCCACAAACCATTAAAAGGAATAAATATTTCATGTCCTAATTGCCTAAGCATTGCAAGGTACAAATCATTGAAGATGAACAGCCAAATCCTTGTGTTGCCAACAAAAGGAAAATAACTTAGCCAAGATGCTAAAAACTTGAGTGTAAATGGAGAAAATAAGCTCTGGCCTGTGGAGAAAGATTTTTGTGTGAGTTACCAAGCACCAAAGGCAGAAAAGGGAGATTTGAACAGCCTGGACGTCTACTGTACCTCTCCTGTGAGATAATGAGAGACTTCACCCTCAAGGTTTCTCTGTTTCCCAGCCTCTATAACCGTTAGAAATTAGAATTTCAAAAAGGATGTAGAGAATATGTCACCCAGCTGCAAGTGACTGTCAACAGCATTGAGCTCTTTCAAAACCTCCGTGTGCTCACTTCTCAGGAGAGTAGGATAACAATAAGCAGCAGTAAATTTGCATGCAGAGATTTCTTTTCTTCTTCCATTTCAAGAGATTGCCCAAGACTATTCTGAACTGCATATACTCCTTTAGACTGCACTGTTACTGTTTCATTGAAGTTGAAGGGATATTCCACTGTTTAATGTAAAAAAAATGTACAAGCAAGGAAGACAGTGCGGAGAAGTTATTTCAATTTATGCTTTCACTGCTTATTAAACGCACCACAAATCTTCCTATTTCCCACTGAAAAGTCACAGTCTGTTTTATGGCACTTTGTTCTTTTGTTTACAGAATTGTCTTGAGGACATGTTGCACTGTGACAACTCAAATCAAATTGTATTCCTTGTACTCTGCCAAGAAGTATTAGAGAGGATAGTGAAATGTGACTCTAACAACCTGAGAAAATGTCACCACGAGATAGAGCTCACAAGATCATGCAAATATTGTCTCCAACATTTAAAAAGGATTCTGCATTATATGTACTTTTCCCCAAAACTTTAATTAAGTTTAGGACTTATTTTCTATTAACTGTCAATTATATTAATACTGTAAAGAACCACATGAGACTGTGCTGCCAGGAAATGAAATGCATGGAATCAGAACCTTCTTCCTGTTGCTCTGGATCAGCAATGACCTGTTCCAGGTCAAAATCTCTGCAGATGTTCTCATATGCTAATATCCTACTTCCTAGGAGTTTCATAGTAAAGTGCTGAAAATTACATATAAATAATGAATAATTTCCTTGAATTTTTTAACCTTTCCTAAAGTTAATATAAGGGATCTAAAAAATGACAGACATCACAATAAAACATGGTTATGGGTGCTTGTATGAATTATATTTTTATGGATTGTTATTTATACATTTATATTTTTTGCCCCACTGGTTTTTCAGTGAAAAAGTCATGATTGTGATGATATAAAATTAGCTTGAAATTTAATTTTTTAGTTGTTTGTGCATTTAATATGGTTTTAGAGTAATAATCTGTGTGATTCCAAAGATGGAGAATAATTTGAGCCAGAGGAAAACTGTCTCCTAAGGGCTGTCAAGCCAACATATCCATCCTGCCAGCCTTGAGCCCATTCTATTGCTTCTATACCTAATCAGTGTTAGTTGGAAAACATTTATTTTTTTTTTAGCAAGAAGATTCATACTCATTTTGGTGGACAACCACATGGTACTGTGGCTACATTAAGGGATATAAAATAACATCCAGCTGAATTAAATTTATACATTGAAGCTAAAACCCAAAAAACACAACTTAGACTTCTGAAGTTAAAATAACTTGTAAAACAATAGATGTATGTGGGCGTCAGAGCAAAGAGTTGTCTAGGGAACATTTTAGATCTCGTTATCTTACCCAGATTGAAAATCTCCTGGAAAAACAGAAGGGTATATACATATTTGGCTTCAAAATTGTGTGAATCGTGACTGAAGCATCCCTGAGGAAATGAGTGGCCTTTGTAGCCCAAAATGACAATGTCAGGCAAACAGACTTGCTCCACAAGGTGTCCATGGAAAGACACACTCCTTGTGCTCTGGCTGAGGGACACCAAGGTCCTGCCATACCTCAGAAATCAGCAGGCACATCTCAAACCAGAATGGATTTATATGAAAATATTTTCGCACTTGTTTTGGGTACAATAATAAGAGTTCATACCTATATTATGTAGAAAATCTGATCTTTTTTCTATGGTCATATTTTTCAAAGTAATTTCTTCTCTTTTATCTTATGATTAACAGAAAATAGCCAGACCAGTCACATCAGTAAAGATAAGCACAGAGCTGATTTTGCAGTTATCTCTATAATTTGACTTCACTGGAATATTAAAGTGTCCTTTGCACAATAAGAAATCAACAAAAAAGATATTTTTCTTTAAAGAAGGTAGTCAGTATTTGAAATGTGAGCAAAAAAAAATTCTTCTGCTAATTTTGAAATACATTTTAATAAATTAAATAGATGTGTCACAAGAAAAGCCCTTTTCCACAGATGAGAATTGTGAATATTATTGTTCCAAGCTACACTCACTGCATCCCCTTTTTGTATATATGTGCTGTCTTTGGCTGTAAATGTTCAGACAGTTTTTCCCCAACAATTTCTCAGCTACCTTATACCCATGTAACCATAGTTTGGCTTTTCTAATAGGATTTCATTTTTAAAGTCATTCTTCTATATAGGTCATACATGTGGTCTAAAAACATTAATACTTTTCTTGGTGCTTGTTTAGATGGGAAAAATAAAAATTAATTGTTTCAACAATCTGTCATAATGTGTTAATGACTAGCTAATTGTATTTTTCATCAAAAACTCCCCAAAGATTCCAAAATTATTTGAAGATTTTCTTTGTCATCCTATTTATTTTGAAACTTGAAATAGACATTATAGATTACAGCATAAATACTTTCTACTTAGCCATGTATTCGCTTTGCACACACAATTCCTTCTTTGATGCTAGAATTTCTCATTTTCACCTCAGATTTTGAAAATGAAATGCTTTTTTGTTGTATGGGGCAAAAATAAAATACAAACAAGGGTAAATATCAGAGAGAATTATTACTGATAGACTTCTCTTTTGGCTGACATTTCATTCAGCAACTTCAGAAAAGTCTGAATTACCAAAAAAAGGCCATCAGAAGAGATGAGTTAGAAAAATATTAAAGAAGATGTTTTTCCCAAAAGGCTACAATTATTGTGGCTATTTCCGTTCTATATACATGTAATATTTGAAGTATTTTTGTGAGGAGAAAGCAGAGAATTTATAGATTTTAATGTGGTTTTCCATCAGATTATAAGGGGCAAGGGCTGAAGTCTTGAACTGAGTCTTCATTTCTTACAATTATTTACAGTAAAAAACCTGTCATTTTAAATACATCAAGTCCCTTAATTTTTGACCTTCTATGTTTTTATAAATAAGCTTTTCTATGTTACGCAGTATTCTGTAAGAAATCTTTTGGCATAGCAATGATAAAACCCTCAGAAAACCAACTGCATTTGATCACCAGTTGCTGGTCTTCTTCATTGCATAATATCTAAGATGACCTCTAATTTATTAATATATTTGAATAATGCAAACTGAGGTAAATTTTACATTTTGTTTTAACGTGTATTCAAAAATATAATGTCCTACTTAGATGTTTTCCTTTTTTTTCAGGATTTTATCTCTTTGTAACTAAGTAAATATTTTTGTTGTTGTGATGGCAACAAATAATAAAATTATGTTCAAAGTCTTGTCAATATGAAGATATTCCCTTGTTATTTATAGTAAATATAATTTCCATTTATTAGCCTATTAATTAACCTATGGATTCTAAATAGGCAAAAATTCTGTTTATTCCTCTTGATAGTGAGATAATTACATCCACAATTTTCCAATGAGACCTTGAGAAATTTAGGGTAAAGATGAGTGACAGCTACAAGGTATGTAAGATAATGTAAAATTTCACATATCATTAACCTATATATTAGCATGCATAATTCATTTAATATATCACTAGATTAATATAGTTCACAATTTTCCCTTTTAAAAAATTAATATATTATTCAAAATGAACTTGCATTTCCTGTTCCTTCTATCATACTCACAAATATTTTAATGGCCAATACTTTGGGAATTATATTTAAAATTCTTAGTTGCTGTAAATAGTGAAATCTGAAGTACACAGATCTAGGAATTTGAACAGTGACAACTGGTCTCTTTTCTCCATTCTGTCCACATGAAACCCAGAAATAAAAGTTAAACACATTCAGTCATGAATTGAATAGAATATGATGTCAGATCAAGCCTGAGACAGCATGATAAACACAATGTGTGTATAATCACAGATTGTTTTAAAAATTGTAGTGATCTCAGTGGGTTCATTGGCTTCAGATGAAGAAAATCAACCTTCATTGCTTGCCATAGTGCAACATTTGGATGCACACAATATTAATTCACAAAATAAAAAGAAAAGAAAATGACCTTTGTTTAAGAGGACATTTACAAGTATGAAGGAATGTAAGCACAGGAGATAATATTCTCTAACACAGCAGTTGGCATTTCAGACACCCAGAAACATGTGGGAGCTTCTGTGTTAGAATGCGCAGATCCACAGAATGAGTGAGTTTTTCATTCAGTCCAGTAGAAAACAAATTGGTTTGTTACTTCAGGACCATAATCCCATATAACTGCCCGTTAAATTTTGTGTTGTTTTTGAGGATAATTTTCTCTTGATGCATTCAAAGCAAATTACTCTTATCTTGAGCAATGTACTGAGCTTCAATGTGCATTTAATCAGTGTTGAGATATTTTTACTTTCAGAAATGATGATGTGCTCATCTCCTTGGAACCTGGAGCCCAATTCCCATTTCTTTTGGGGCACCTCAGACCCTGTGTACTCAACACCACCACTCGTGATTCTGTGCATAGGTACCTGCCTTTCACAGAAGGTGACTCCAGGTTTTGCATATTCCTAGAAGAAGAGGAAGACTTGTATAATATTCTCAGGAGCAATGAAGGAAACACACTCATGACAAAAATACAATGGCTGCAAAGTGTTGAATAGTATGTAGTTCATTGTGCCAGTATATTTCCTCCTTACAATACTTCATTACCATATTTTTCCCAAGCCATTTAAACACCTGTTTTGAATTCTGACCCGCTTCAATGTATTCTCAACCTTTCTTACCTTGGTGTCATCTGTAAATTGAAGAATCAGTGTTTCCTCACCCTGACTGGTAACAGTTTTCAAGGGAAGCAAAGAAGATTCAGCCATTAGAGAGACAGGGAAAATATTGAGTCTATTTGTAAGAGAACAGATAAAGCCTTTGCCTCTGGAGATCTTTTGAGAACAGATTAAAGAAACATCGGTTAAGAATAAAGAATACTTCCTTCCACTGGATTTCTAGATGCATATTCCAGTAGTCCCATTCAGACTTGCCCTCTCTCCCTTAAAAACATCCTACAAAAAAGCTTAAATATACTATTCCAACTCTAAAAGAAAACATGATGGAGCAATGCAAAGATGCTTGCAAAATTAGTAAAGTGCAAAAAAAAGTTAAGACATTTTATGTTCACTTGGAAATTACTACAGATTGAATCCCCAGGGAGGCCTGGCATAGTTTGAAGACCACACATTTCAATGCAAAAAGAAAAATTCAGCAATGTTTTTAAGCCAGCTTATCCATTTTATATCAAACTCCTCTCTTACACTGTTTATTGGACATATGTCACTCACAACACTGTAGTTCTTTTTCAAATCTAGTTTACAAATAGATTTCACATTACTGTTGGAAATTTCACAAATTCTGTGTTGATTGAAGTTTCAGAACATTACTTTTAAGCACCCCAAATTAATTTTGCTACCTATTTTTAATGCTACATGACCAAGCAATCTCCTGGCAATCTGTTTAATTAAATACTAAATCTTCGTCTATCAAAAATAAGACCATATATTTTTTCCTCCACTAATTGTCAATACCATCTGGAAAAAAAAAAGTGCATGGTTAATTAGTTACAAAAAATGGCCAAAAGCAACAATAATCGAGCTGTCATCTGGTGTCAGTGTGTAAGGAAACAGCAAAGAACATATTTACCTTTTCTGTATGCAGCCTAAGAAATCTTGGGCCAAACTTTCTACATGTTCAGAGAGGACAGATGCAAAGAAAGCACAGAAAAAGAAAGTTTTTCCATCCCATCTAAAATAATTGCTGTGTACAGAGTCTGACTCAAATAAAAAAGAGTACAAGATTTTATTTCTTTTACAGGATCCTTAGTCCATGCATATCCAAGCTTTTATTACTGAGAACTCCTGCTAAAGCAGGATTCACATAAAAAACACACGTTGCAAATCAAAGCACAACTCTATCCATTAAAAAACTAATAGGTTTTAGTTGTCTGTCAGACCAAATACAGTAATCCCAAATTATTACAGACCCTACTCATGCATCTAGTCTGTATTTAGAAAAGTAAGTAGCAGCACCTGGACGTGACAGAGATTCTAATTTCCAGACTACATATGGCAAAGAATTTTGAATGAATCTGAAATTGCATTAAGATCTGTTCATTTAACTGTTTTCATGTAGACATTTTTATTAAGATCAAATTTCCTTAATGTGCTATGTTTCAGACACAAAGTCTCTGGTATTAAATAAACAATCAAATAAGTAAGAATTATCCCTTTTTTATTTCAATGGACTGATTTTTCTAAACCTTAGGGTGCATTATTTCATTCTTTGCTGGAGCTTAAACTCTATCATTTCTGACTGAGTAGATAAAAACACACAGGCATTATCACATTGTTCAAATAAAGGGATAACTTCAATGGTGTCTGAATGCTTTTAATATAATGTGACTTTCACTGCATAAAACCCAGTTTTTGCCAAACAGGATTGCATTTCTTCTAATGTGTTTCTTGAATAGTAGCACTTCCCTGGTACTACAGAAAAATGTGTCTCAACTTTCAGTGCACAAACAGTATTGGTTTACTTTTAAAATAAGGAGCAGCTATGCAGATTAATTTAATTTTCAGTGCCTTCCTATTCATTGGGAGTTGAATATATATGTGTCTAAGGAGCTTGCTGGCTGTCCTGCAGGCACTGCAGTCATTAGACTCTTATCCCACAAATGCTGGAAAAAGCCTTGCTATCTGGCACACCATAACCACCACCAGAGTGCTCCCTCTACATAAAAGGAGATGGAGCAAACAAACAGGTGACTGGAGGGCAAGGAAAAAGGATGAGTTACACCAGGGATTTTTCAGAAAATCTGCATTTTTCTCTCCCTCATCTTCCAGCTTCTCTTGCTGTTCAGTTGCCATCTTTTTAAAACACAGTTAAATGAACACATTAAAAGAACAAGACCAGGAAAAAAAGGCACACAACCGGCTGTATTTAGTACTTGGTTGGAAAGATAGAACAATGAAAAGTTTCAGAGACATTCTTTGTTTATTTATTTATACATACACTCATAGGAATGTGCAAAGCACAGTAGAGAAGACACAGTTTATTTAATTGACAGTTTATTTAATGCACATTTGGGAAAATGGTGGAACACAACTTAGGAAAAAAAATGTTCTTGCATAATAATCACATGGCTCAATAAGCTGGGCTTTAAGATGCTCAGTTACAATAAATTATCATGACTGCTTGTTTCATCTCTGCTGATGAAAGAAAGGGAACATCTTTATTTTGTTTGTGCTGTTGCTGCCTATGCACCCTACTGATGTCTGTTAAAGGTATTTTCCATGTCTTTGGCAAGGGTGATTCATCAGACTGCCTTCTTTTTTTTTTCTTTTTCTTTGCAACATGGTTCTAAATCTACTGATGGTAATATTTTTGGAAAAAGTGCTAGAGCACATCCTGACTCACTCTTGGACTTAATGCAACACCTCCTACACCTTCTGTACCACAGCAAACACTGAACTTCTATGTCATATAAGAAAAACACCACTTTTTCTTTTTTTTTTTCTTTAAGAACAGTTGTACCATCTTGCTTCTATTTCAGATCTCAATTCTTCTGATTTTTCAAGTAATTAAGTAATTCTTCCTCTTTTATCCTTGAGGGTTTAATCTTTTAGGACATTAGGTTTTCTTTAAAAAATAAGGTATGACTGATATTAAGAGTTTTATTAAAAATTAAAAAAAATGCTGAAATGAGTATTGCAATTACTTTAAAATTAATAAGAACATTTCATTTCTCTCTCCTTAATACATCAACTAAAATATTATTTGTACAAGGTAAGAAAATTTAGGTTCCTATAATCCATATTTCTTTGAAGATATATGGGAGCATTAAACTGTCTTAAATTTTCATAAATTTTTACTCTGATGACTGGAATGCTTTTATATAACATATATTAACATTTAATCTAACTTGTGTCATTATCATTGTCTTTCAGTCTACAACTGCACAAGTACATTTTATAGTGCAAACTTTTTCTGTTTGCTACTTCCAGCTAACCTGTACATCATCCAAGATTGCTTCATTAGAAAAAGACCTGTCTGTTGTCTTAGTTAGTCCCATCTTAGATTTGCTAAAAATCTTCAAAAGGAGGTTTTTCAGTTCCCATTTATTGACACTGATCAAAATTCCTCATGGTTTGCTTCCACAGATTTCCTGAATAGCATTATACTTAAAGAAATAAAAAATGTTGTGCTACATCTCTTGTGGGGTTTTAAGTGTGGGTTTTTGTTGTTTATCATTATGTTTTCTGTTCTTTTATTTACATTATTTTTATTGTCTATTTTTTCACTTGTATGCATTTAGTCCTCTCAAGAGAAATATGTGTTTTGCCGTTAATATTTGTTTCTCCTAGCAGTTGTTAAAGGATTGTTAAAAGTGTTAAAGTCATTAAAGGATTCTCTTGCAGCATTTTATACAACAATGTTTTTACATCAGCAAAGCTAGTTCTGGTTCTCCTTTAGACTCCTTTAGACATTTCCAAATTATATCCAAGCTTGTGAATGTCTTTGATAATCAAGTGAAGCAAAAGTGGTTTGTCAGATCCTGTGTATGAAGAATTTCATTTTGCATCTCTCACTGCAATTTATCACTGAAACTATATTGCAATTTGATTTTTTATAGCATCATGTAAGATTAATTATCACATACTTTTCCACTTTCTACCTTATTGAATGATTTCAACTCTCACTTCAAGTCCACCCTGTAAGATTCAGTCTGCTTAACTTAAAATTTTTAATTGAATTTCACAATGTCTAGCTACAAATTACATTAATATAAAATAAATTTCTGTCTCTAAAACCTCTCATTTGCTATAACATGTTTATAAAGTATCTTCAGATTGCCATTTGAGCAATCAAAAAAAAAAAAAATTAAAAATAAAGAAACAAAGATAAAATCCAATCTGCATTTTGTTCGAGGTCTCTTAAAATTTAGGTGGAATATCCTTATAGTTTTTAATTAATAAAGCTAATTTTGTCAAAATCGTGACGTCTTTAACAGAGGAATAAATATTTTACCAGAAAATCCTAAACAGTTCTACAGTCTTCTCTAGCAGGAAGGTTCAAGTCTTCATATTATGTCTACGTAGATAATCAGTAGGAATTTTTGGATATTTCAAAAAAAAATTAACTGTTTTAGTCTGATATTTCTTCTATTCATGAAGAAAGTAACAAGATGATCAATCTAGATGTCTCCTACACATTCTTTATCATACAAAGTACCCACCAGTGATACTGACTCATGCAAAATATGACAGTACATGGTTTCCAGTCTCATTAATTCTTGTTTATTAGGAGATATCTAGGTATCTGAGCAGCTTAAAAGCAATTTTTAAGCATATTTGCATTTTTTATAATGTGCGTATTTTCCACGAAAATATTTTCCTCTGTATTTTCCAGCGGATTTTATCAATAATATCAAGTATTTATTCAAGATTAAAATAGTATCTTGGTCCTCCTCATTTTTTTATCCATGAGGATAGCCTAGTTAAGGAGGTTGATGGTTGAATGACTAGGCCTGGTACAATCAAGTAGAAGTAAGAACAGGAACATGAATTTTCTCGAGCTATGAACTCTGAAACTTTATTACCAAGCAGTCATCACCAGTAGTGACAAAATACAAGTAACTATAGTTAGGCAAGCAGACCTTAAATTTCATTTTGTCATGGTAGGGGACAACAGCATGGCTGCAGTCAAAAGAGTGCATGAATCAGTTGCAGCCTCACTGGAGGCCTTTCAGCTGAAAAGCCTTTCAGGTTTTCATACAGAATTATCCCATTTTTCTGTTCTGATTCGTCTTCTTCTTCGTCTGTGCCAAGCAAAAATTCAAAATAAATTATTGTATACTTATTTATATAGCTTTAACATCATAGAAGGTAATATACTTCTTTTCAGACTGGAAACTCTTCATGTTCAGTGATAAAAGAAGATGCTGAACTGTTGAAAAGTCAATATTGTCTCCTTCTCTTTGTCTCAGCACTGAGGAGGAAGGCTATGGTGGTGAGGGGGATAACCTAATTGCCTCGTGTACTAACTTCCCTGTCTATTGACAGCATCACAAGGAAAGGAGACAAAAATTATGCAAAAATTATGAGAAAAAATATTACTTCCCTTTTTCTCTGGGATCAAGACAATTTTGTATTACATTTATTATTGAGGTAGACAAGTGATCTGTGACTTCAAGTGACTAAAATTCAACTGGACACTGGACTAGAAGCAAATAAACAAAAAAAAAATCAATCAAGTGATATTGGCCAATGATCACTTTGGCAGGCACAAGTGACTTGATCTTGAGAACTCTTTTGTTTCCTTGCTACACAGTCACAGAATCCCAGAATTCCTGGCCTTGAACACTTTCAGGGATGGGACAGCCACAGTTTCTCTGGGCAACCTGTTCCAGTGCCTCATTACCCTTACCATAAATAATTTATTCCCTATATTAAATCTGAACTTACTCTATGTCAGCTTGAAGACATGCCCCCTTGTGCTGTCATTCCATGTGCTTGTAAAAAGTATCTCTCCAGCTCTCTTGTGGTCACCATCAAAGAAGTTTCTTCTATCTAAGAGGGAGAGGGAAATGTGGGAAATGGATTTGTAGAGAATTCTCAAAGCCTGACAGAAGGCCCACACAGTATGCATTCATATGCAAACCTTGAGACAAGAAATGCTGACTTAGAAATGCCATGGAATAAGACAGACATTGTTGGGAAAGAAATGGAGCTAGAAACAAGTTTCAAAGGATGGCCTTGCAAATAACACTAGATACTTTGGAGGAATAGAGCTATGAAAGATGCATTGTAGTAGGATCCACAAGAGGTAGTTTTAGATGATTGGCTTCAAGGTATCTACAGCTTGGTGTGGCAAAAACTGATAGGCCAAGAAACACTTATAGTGTATTGTAATTAGGAGAGAATTGGCTTCTGATTGTGATGGTGTGAATTATAACATCTGTATTGTCTCACCCTTCTCATGAGACTGAAAATGGAATAAAAGTTTTTAAAACACCTCTCAGATACCTCATCTCTGAATCAAGAAAAAATATTGTCCGACAGAAGGCTTCTCTAAGGACTGCAAGGACTTCCTGGAGCCTTAAACTTCTCCAGGCTGAACAGTGCTAGGTGTCTCAGCCTTTCCTCACAGGAGAGGTTCTCCAGCCATCTGAGTATCTTCATGGCCTCCTCTGGGCTCATTCCAGCAGGTCCCTGTCCTTGCTGTGCTGGGAGCCCAGAGCTGGGTGCAGCCCTGCAGGTGGGGTCTCAGCAGAGGGGGCAGAGGGGCAGAATCCCCTCCCTGCCCTGCTGCCCACGGGGCTCTGGATGAGCCCAGCACACGGGGGGCTCTGGGCTCCCAGCTCACATTACCAGGTCATGCTGAGCTTCTCATCAGCCATTCTGTGATTCTCTAATTCCAAGAAATTCATTCTTCAGGGAGTATCAGGATAAGTTATTCTAGAAAAAGAATAAAATTTATCTCCTACCTTTTTACCTTCTCCTCAATAACTTTACTTTTCCAGTTCATTATCAGAGTAGAATGATGCTTTAACCCTAGCGCAGAGCCTGCCCTCTGAACAAATAAATACTGACAACACTGAGCACAAGCTAGGTTTCACAGAATAGCTTAAATAGAAGGTTATAATCAATATTTAGCCTACAATTTTGCTTAGAACATCATAGTAATTGTTTTTTGGCTGGCTTTCTGTTTCTTTGCTTGTTTTTTACAGATAGTATTCAGATGACAGGTGCCTAGACTTGATTATTTTTTTAATGAAATCATGACTGTTTAAGGGGTTTTGAGAATTTTGAAGATTTTTTTTTCCTTATCTCATTTTGATTGATCATTCTTTCATTTGTTGCCTTGTTCCATCCCTGCCTTTGTGTTTATTGATGAGCAGAAATACCAATCTGCAGACAATTAAGGGGCCTAACCTGCTCTATGATCTAAGAGCTGATAGGTATTGGAAATGGAACCAAACATTTATACAGATATACTCTATAATTCAATTTTTTGAGATAAATATGTCATTAAGGCATAATATCTCCAGGCCCTTAATAAAATACATTGTAGGACATGAAATCAATTAAAAGTTTAGAGGCATCCTCAAGTATTTTATCAAAGTAAGGAAAATTTCTTCATTAGTCCAAAAGTTCTCCCATTTAGCCACACAAATTGAGTGACTTGTCCAACAGAAAAGTACTATTAGAAGAAAATGTTATTTTACTTTCTACTTATCTATTTTTGGTAAAAGCTATATATATGTGTGTGTGTGTGTGTGTATGTGTGTGAGTGTCAATCTGCATATGCATAACAAATTATAAACGCTGTAGCAAAACTATGATTTAGCTGGGATGTGACTAAACCCCTTTCATACTTTAGTAATGGTATAAGCACTTTCTAAAATCAGATACATAATTTGGACCCTTGATTACATTTTGTTAGTAAGCTGATTTCATTAGAATTTAAAGAAAAAGAAAAAGAAAAAGAAAAAGAAAAAGAAAAAGAAAAAGAAAAAGAAAAAGAAAAAGAAAAAGAAAGAAAAATGGTTTTCTGTATAAGCAACATGACTGATAGCTACAAAAGTGTGATAGCAATGAAAAAAATATTCTTGCATAGTAACCACGTGGCTCAATAAGCTGGGCTTTAAGATCCTTAGTTATGATAAATTATCATGACTGCTTGTTTCATCTCTGCTGATTTTTTGCACTTAATGAAAACATATCATCAAATAGTGTAAGAAATGATAAAGTTTGGAGAATCAGTAGAAGAGTAGTATATGTAAAAATAGTAAAATAAAGAGTATATACAGATACTGATGGATTTAAAATGTCACCAAGAACAGATTTAAGAGTATGATACCCCTGAAATCACTGAATCACAGAGGGGTTTGGGAGGAAAAGGGGCCTTAAAAAACATCTAATTCCAACCCCCCTGCCAAGGGCAGGGACACTTTCCACTGGACCAAGTTGCCCAGAGCTCCATCCAACCTGTCCTTGGACACTCCCAGGGATGGGGCAGCCACAGCTTCTCTGAGCAACCTGTGCCAGGGCCTCACCACCCTCACAGTAAAGGATTTCTTTCCAAAATCTCACCTAAATCTACTCTCAATCAGGAAAAAATAGTTCAAAACTACAGGACTGCTAGTCAGAACTATCACAAAGTTCTGCAAAAGCTTAATCATGTGATTGTATTACACCAGTTTGTATCCTTAGCATACTTCAGAAGACTTTCAAGATGCAGATTTCTACTTCTGACTCTGCCCACATCACCACTCTCAATATAAGCAAATAAAAGCAAAGAGCCTCATTATAGAAAAGAGTTTCAATAGGCTGGATGGTCTGTAATCCAGAAACAACTATTTCTCTTCACTGGCTGAATTAGGATAAGGCATTCAGGGGCAGAACATTAAGGAGGTTAATTACCAAATTAATGAAACCAGTTCAGATTTTCTTTGAACTTCACTCAGAGGAGAGAACTGAATTCTGATTTTTTTATTCTTTTTGACTGCTGAAGCTGCTGAGCCTCATACATGGAAGCAGGCCTGTCTGAATCCAGCTCCTCATGGACATGCCTTTCAGAAGCCAGGAGTTTAGACACTGCAGGAAACTTGAATGGCAACTGATTTAAGGTCACTGAAGGATGATGGCTAAACTTAGATAATGAGGTTCTAAATATAATACTTTTGTGTTTAAATTGGGAATTTTAACCCCAGTACCATCCTCAACAGTTGTTGGATTCCTAGACAGACAAAGAAGCCTCAACACAGAAAATTTAAAGTTACTTCCTAATGATCAATTAAAATTTTTTTATAATTATTTATGCAGCTTTTGTGTAGGAAGAAAAAAAAAAAGACTAAAAATAATTCAACCACCACTTTCCTTTTGGAAAGGAGAAACATCTTTCCTTTCCATTTTGAACACTCAACTTCTGTTCAATACCTGCTTTTCCTCCTTTCTGGACTCAGATTCTCTTGTTTGTGATGAGGATTACACAGAGTTTCTCCCAATCCCTTTGGTTAGTCTTCTGGTGGTACAGGAGGCTGAGGTTAGAATGTGGTTGTATACACTGATTTGTATCCTCAGCATACTTCAGAAGTAGACTTTTAAGATGTAGATTTCTACTTCTGGCCCTTCCCATGTCATAGTTTTACTTTTGTGACTCCCTGCTTCATGCTTTTTCCTTCACTGTTTAATTCTCAGTGCACCAGCACAAGCCCCTCCATAGAGCATAGTCCCTCAAAAGTAACCTTGGGACAGGGTAGGCTCCTCTATGGATCTCTGTTTAGGGGCATCACCACCCTGGCATGGAGCTTGTGCTGCACAGTAAATTGGACCAGTATAATTTTCTAGAAATTTCTTTATATAAGGTAGCATCATAATTACTGAACCTAGATTGCCCGTAATTTCAATTTACAGATTTAATTAGTTGTAGTTTTAAACCAGCTTCTTAGGAAAACTTTCAAGCTTAGATCTGAAACAAATGTGGAATGCTTTCTGTATGCTCTGCAGCTTACACTGAAACTTTATTTTTCAGTAAGTGTGCCTTCTGATAAATTTTTTTGAAAGACAATTAGTGCAGAGACAGCAAAGCCTATCTTACATGAGCGGACTGAAAGAGCTTGCCTTGTTTAGCCTAGCAAAACATAAGATAAGAGGGTAGATGATTGTTCTCTGTAAGTACCTCTGGGAGCAAACACAAGGGAGAGGGACAAGCTATTAAAGCTAAAAGACAATATCAGTGCTAGAACAAAGGTATGTAATTTGGTCTGAAAATTGCACTGTAAATTAGAAGATTATTTTTAACCATGAGAAAATGAAGGTGTGAAGCAGCACCTAAAAGCAGGAATAAAAGCCCCTGCAGACACAGACTAGCTCTAATGAAGGGAAATATGAGTATATGGACAAGATTAGATCATGAGAAAATAACAGTAGCAGATAATTTAACTTGGCAGTTAAGGAAAATCCATCCTGGTTTTTTTTCCCCTTTTTTTTTGTTATCGGTTGGGATTTTTTGTTAGTTGTTAGTTGGTTAATTGGCTTGTGATGAGATTGGATTTGTTTCTAGGAATTTTTTTTGATTGGTTGGGGTTTATTGGCTTGTTTGTGGGATTTTTCTACATATCTTAAGACTGGATACATTTATTGGAAGCATATTGACCACTCATAATCAGACCTCTTTGGGATCTGTTTCAATGTAAATATACTTCTCCTTCAGCCCACTGTATAAAGAAGGATCTCTCCAAAATGGAACATTTGCAACAAAAGAGAATGAATCTTCACATCACCTGGGAACAGTAGAGTTCACCAGGGACACAGAATATATCAGCCATTATTACCCAGCAGCCATTCTTCAATTTCACACCTCACTCT
The DNA here is from genome assembly GCF_901933205.1 of Camarhynchus parvulus. NCBI lineage: Eukaryota > Metazoa > Chordata > Aves > Passeriformes > Thraupidae > Camarhynchus > Camarhynchus parvulus. Next base: position 103,222,743 of record NC_044571.1, read on the forward strand.
AAATAAGAAGAGGAGGAAATTTATTCCAGAGTTGTTCTTCATCCCGCTGTACATTATAGCTCTTGAATTAATCTTTTTGATGTTGAAAAGCATTCTGATCTTCTGCAAGCACACAAACCTAATTACATATGCCATTATAAGGTACATTATTCATTCTTTGGCAGTATATTTTTTGTCTGTAATAATGCACAAACATGTCGGACACTGGCAGATCTGACAATACAACGTGATGTGCAATTAGTCTTAAAACTGAGCCAGTTATGTACCTTTCTTGTATTAGATTACATCGTAAGTATTAATTCAGTTTCAGAGACGTTCTGTAAGACAATAATATTCTGGTTTGTGAGCATCTTAAATTTGTATTTCATATAGTCACTGAGATTCTGCTAAGGACATTTATCTCATCTGTTCAAGATTTCAATTTTCAGAAGTTTTTTGGAAAAAAAAGAGAGATTGTAGGCTAAACTGTCAATAAACTTCCAGTCTTCAGTACAATAAAAGAATTCTAGCACTAAATCTATCAATAAATCAAATTTATGCACTATTTCACATGACTCTTCCTCCTCTTACCTTACACCCTGTACTGAAGAACACATTTGATGGGACTTGCTTTCTGAATGCAGCTCCTGTTACAGAACCCCAGAATCACAGAACTGATCAGGTTAGAAGGAACCACAGTGGATCATCTGGTCCCACCTGCCTGCTCAAGCAGGGTAAATGAGGTACAATGGCACAGGATTGCATCCAGCTGGTTTTGGAATATCTTCAGTGGCGGAGACTCCACACCCTCTCTGGGCGATCTGTTCCAGTGCTCTGTTGCTGCACAGGAAAGTAGCTCTTCCTCATGTTCAGGCAGAACTTCCTGTGCCTCAGTTTCTCCCCATTTCCCCTTGTTGTATTGCTGGGCACCATGGGTAAGAGCCTGGTCCATCCTCCTGACACTCATCCTTCAGATATTTATAGACGTTTATGAGGTCCTGTTGCTTGAAAATTGCTGTGAAAGAAAAATTTCCCAGCTGTATCTAAGGTCTATATTCAAGATTCCAAAGCCTATGCTAACAATATCTAGATAACAAAAAGACTAGAGAAAAGGCTTGTTCCAAGTCAGAGTAGATACCTGTCCTTTCTGCATTACTAATGGCAATCTGTCAAGCTGCAGTTTGCACCCTCTGTTCAAGTGTATTTTTATCTCCTTCCTGGACAAATGTGGTTTTGCTGGCAGACAAGAGGTCACCACACCATAGAAATTTGTACCGTGAAAAAGAATTATTAAAATCTGCCTCAGCTACAGAACAGGACTAAATTCTCATATAGGAAAGTTTGTAAATGTAGGAAAATGATAAAGCTGCTAGAGAGAAAGCACAGTTTTTGGAACTCCAAAGTTAAAGTAACTGCAAGTTACTTTCTTTTGATAAACAGGGGTGTTTCTGTCCACATAATTTTCTTCTGCTAAAAGTTAGCAGTTCATATTGTTAACTAATGACAACACAAAACAAAGCCCAGCGCATTTTAGGGCCATCACATCATACCTATTGAGATTTACTGCTGGGACCTGGAAGTGTTTTACTCCAGCTTGCAAACCTCTCCTCACCTTTGTGAGCCAACACGTGACTCAGATAAAGTACTGACAGGAGCACTTGCTTATCCTGATTTAAAGTTCACGTAATTCTGTGGAAATTGTTCTACTGACATTAATGGGGTTTGTATTGGGCCCTTTTAGTGCATTGACATCCTAAGTGTCCAGGCAACACTCAAAGATCCCTAAACAGGCATGACAAGCAGTCTCACTAAGAGAATGGTGCTTCCACTATTCCTCTCTGATATTTAAAAAAATTTTTTAAAAATATGTTTGTATGGAAGGCTGTTCTATCTGTTTATGATTGAAACAGGAACTACCAAGATATATGACCAGTCACACCTATACAGCTTCTCCCTTTTCCCAAAACAATAAAACTACATTAAATCTCAGTAGCTATATGGTAACTGAGGCTCAAATTATTTCTTCAAATTGCAGACTCTCTTGGAAAAGAAAATAGAATAAAATAATTAAATTACATTGCATTAAAAAAAAATCACAATTGAATGAATAAAACAAGGAAACAAAGGGACTCTAGTGACAGGATAAAGGGTAAGGGTTTTAAAGTAATAGACGGTAGATTGAAATTAGATATAAGAATATTTTTTTTAATGAGGTTAGCAAAACACTAGAATGAGTTGCCCCAAGAGTTGGTAGATGCACAGTCCTTAGAAACATTTATGGCCACATTAGCTGGGGCTTTCATCAACCTGATTTAGTTGTTCCTACTCAGTTCAGGGGTACTTGGTCTAGACTACGTTGAAAGCTCCCTTCCAACCCAAACTATTCTATGGTTCTAGTAAAACCTACAGATTCAGCGGTCAAGTGAAGCCAAAAGATAAGAATAGCTGCATTTTATGAATATGATCAGTAACACAGTAAAACTGACCTTTTAGAAATTCACATAACCACTGAAAATCTCAGTCGTTATGTACGAGACACAAAACAAAGTGAGAAGGCTGACTACTGCTTTCTGTAATACCGTAATTTATACTGTCCACCTGCGCTGTGAGAGATGATAAAAAATTAGTAGTGTTTGACTGCAAGTCAAAAAAAGAAAAACCCCAATTCCATGGACCACAGACAAAGTACACAAAGCCACATTCTGTCAGCAAGAGAAGTGTTTCATTTCTGTCATCACTAACAGTGAAACGCAATTACTAGAGATGGAAAGTGTTAATTATTTCACTAATAAAATTGTAATAAAAACACTTACATGAGCTCACAAAGACCTTTGACCCTCTGTTATTATTGATAACTGTTTTTTGTATTTTCCAGAGCAGACAGAAATGCTACACTGAGGACCAAAAGAAAGATCAAGAAAAAATCCAGTAGAGCAAAATAGTGCTTTGAAGAGAAGTTAAAGAATTATGGAAAAAAGACCCAAAAAAACAAAAACACGTTGAAGGCTTGCCTTCAACCTCGTTGTCCTACTTAATTGCAAAATAAATAAAGAAACTGAGAACTTTTCATAATTTTCTGCAATGCAAGAAACCCTGGTAAAGGCAACAGGTTGCACAGCTGCCATTATGCACCCATGTCTAATGATAAATTCTCTGGATTTCACAGCCTTCTAAACCAAGTTCTCCTAGAACTGTTAAACTCTTCACTCGCTTATGGCGACAGCTGGGGCATGTGTCTCCTGGGATACAGAAAAAGGAGAATATCTAACAAGGTTTTTATTGAAACAATAGGACATCTGAATCTTTTAACATGGTATTTAATGCCAAGGTCATTAAATTCAGCTATAACCTCTGACGCAAAACTCAACTAAATCACAAAAAGCATTGGTCAAATGATAACTATTAAAAAGAAAGAGGTGACAGTGGCTGAAAAAAGCCCTGGATATTTAAAGCTAGCATCCTTCTTTTAAAAATAAAGTATATTATATGAAAGAAACAGTGGATATTTTAATGAGAGAATTCTTAACCTACTTAATAGTTATATTTTAGGAAATGCTGAATGTCTCTGAATTAGCTAAAGAAATTAATGATTAGATATTTTCCCCAGTGTAAAGAACTACAAAATGGTTGCTCTGGGCAGTGAATATGATTGCATATTAGTGAATTTCCAAGTATTGCCTTGATCTAATTTTTTTTATTAGAATCACCAAATAAGTTGTGTGAAGCTTTTCAGAGAGAATTTATAAGAAGTTTAAATGACAATAGTTACTATTTGAAGGACAGAAAATTCAAAAAAGAAGATCAGAAGTAATTATTTTGATAGAGTTTTGTAAATATTACGAAAGCCACATTAAAAATTCTATTATTTAATGTTCAGTTTGATTTCTTTTTTGGAAATCCAATGGATATATGTATTATTGACCAGAAAATACAGCTGCTAAATATTAAATAAATATATTATAATAAAGCTAAAGTAAATTTCACATGTAAGGGACTGTCTACAGAACAAAGAAGCACAGTTTGTGCTGAATTAGAGAAGACATGGTGTTAAAATTATGCCAATTTACTGCTGAAAAAAGTTAAGAAGAGGGGTAAGTCACCCAAATTTTTCCCACAAAAATTTCTAAGGGAAGTGAGAGGACTATAACCACCATACCTTTTGTTGTATGAAAAAGTGCCATATGTTCCCCTCCTTTACTCCATAACTCCAGAATTACACCACTTATAACCTGAGGCTAAGAGAAGCTTGAAAGGTGTCTGATGGACATGATCTGTCTTTTCTTCTTGCTTCTGCCTTTAAAATCTAACATCCATCTCAGAGATTCCATGTCTGGGCAAAACTCTGCATAAGTTCTGATAGGAAAATAAGTACAGCATCAATAGTCACTGAAACACACGGATTTTTTTATTTTTTTTTAGGCTTAAAAGAAATCCATCTTTCCCATAGAAGTAATCATCAATCATAAGAGGCCAAGCCTTTGCAGAGGACAGAGTAATCAATGGGTTAATGTCACTTTGAAAAAGAAGAAGAGTAGGATGGCTGATCTTTATTCTTGGAAACTTAATCAGTCAGTTCCCTAATTCCTGTTTCAATTTACCAAAAAAAAAAACCAAAAAAATTCATACATATTTCAATTTGTTGTCTCTATTGAAAAGAAACATACTACAGTCAATTTACCTTCTGTTGAAAATTCTCTTTCATCTGGATATATGAAATCAGAAAATTCTTTTTTTCTTCTGGAAGGAAAGGAAACAAAACTGTTTGGAACATACCATGAAAAGAACTTGAGATTTTCTTATCTACCCTGTGCCTGATGTACACTCTGTCTTGGAAGCCTACTGTTGTTACAAACACCAAGTTTGGCATCTTTTACAAAAGAAGAAAACTTGAGCTTCAACTTAATGGTTTCAATCAGCAAAATATAAACCTTTAAGGATTAGAGTTTGGGAAGCTTATCTACTTTCTAGTCAATAAACCACCCACACAGTGAAAGCCTTATTTTAGACTTTAGAAAATCTGTAGTAACTGATAGCTGATATTAATTACTCTTTTATTTCCATTCCTATTTTACCTTATGTCTTTTCTAGATTGCTATTAAAAACTCTCTTTACCTGTGATTATTGTGAAATTCTCCAGAAAAAAAAAAAGAAAAAGTTGTTTTCAACTCGTGTAAATATCTATGTCCTTATTCATTTCTGGCTTAGAAAACTGCAATTCAAACAATAAAGTCAAATTCACAGCTTTCAGAAGAAAAAAATAGTTCTGAATAGATTTCCAATATTTGGCCTCATGCTTGAGCTATAAAACTCATTTTAAAAAAGGCACCATCATAATTTAGAGTTCTGGTTTTTGTCTAAGAAATATTGTTTATAATTGTCACTGCATTTGCTATGGAAATGAAGTGGAAATTCTTTGTTTATTCATTTTAAGCTACTTTATACCTTAAAATCTTATGCTCTTTTAGACTTAAAAATATTAGCAGCAAATATAAAAATCAATATCCAAACTTCTAATTTACTCTGTTAAACTTATTTCTAAGTAGAAAAATTAGAAAAAAATTACATGCTCAATAATGCTTTACAGCCATTTCTATAGTGATGTGATTTAAAAAATACATTTCTATTGACAAAGGTGCACTTTCAGCTAAGAAAAATTAACATAGATGAATTTTTCTACAAGAAGATTAAAAAAGAGGGAACACTGTTAGAACAAGTTTATTACACAGTTATTCCTCCTTCCTCCAAAAGAAAACTAAATCTTCCTCACATATAAATGTCAACTCTCATTTCTTATACACAAGCAATTTGCAACACTGACTAATTCAATTGAGAAATGGTTATTTTGGGGTTTTTGGTAGCATTCAAACATATTTTCATGGTGTAACACAGCACTCTGACGGGTAGAATGGCTTTGCAACTGAAAAGGAAGAAAAAGAAAGTGGGTTAGTATGGTATTTGCTGGGATCCCCATGACAAAGGACGAATTGAGAATCTGACTCCATGTTCTTAAAAGGCTAATTTACTATTTTATGATATTTTATTATATTAAAAATGCTATGCTGAACTATACTAAAGAAGAGAGAAAGGATACTTACAGAAGGCTTAACAAGATTCTAACTAAAGACTTGCGACTGACTCCAGAGTCCCGACACAACTGGACAGTGATTGATCATTAAGTTAAAACAATTCACATGAAACCAATCAAACAATGACCAGTTGGTAAACAATGTCCAAACCACATTCCAAAGCAGCAAAACACAGGAGAAGCAATCAGATAATTATTGTTTTCATTTTTCTCTGAGGCTTCTCAGCTTCCCAGGAGAAGAAATCCTGGCAAAGGAATATTTCAGAAAATATGACAATGACAGGTGACCATGGGGATGGATAAATGTAAGAATCACAGAATATTCTGGGTTGGAAGGGACCCACAAGGATCACCTGGTACTTCTTAAGTGAATGGCTCATACAGGGATCCACCCCACAACTTTGGCATGGTCACCACCATTTTAAGAAAAAGGGATGCTTGAATAGAGCTTTCTACTACAACTACATTCTTCCATCTCTGATAAAAATATGTAAAAGGAGGGCCATGCTAACAAAAAACAACACTTAGAGCTTAGACCATCTATTATTTTTCCCATTTAAGTAAAAACCATTATACAGCATGATTGTGCAGAAGAGTGCTGAGCTTGTACTCTGTGAAATGTAGTGAATAATCCAATCAAAAGAGAAGTGAAATCTTTTCTAAAGGGAAATTTGAAACCTTCCACTTGTCATCAAATGCTGTTTTGTCCAGGCAAAAAAGGAATGCTTATTGCATGTTTTTTGGTAATCTGCTGGATTTATCATCCTTTCTATCCTAAGTGATTGAACCTGTGTTTACTGCAATGCTGGGCTCATTTTGTCTTTGTCAGTTCAGAAGGATGCTTCAGACATGTACTACAGCAGCAGCTCCAAACATTCATGTCATGGTCTGTGATGTGTGGTGACCATGATTTTAAACTTGTTTTAATACTTTTGTGCTCAGCTGAGATATTTTGTCACAAATACCAAGCCTGAGTTTGGAGGAGGAGGATCTGAAGTGTTTGATCACTTCAGTAACCTGAGATAAACTCCCATGTGTGTTTTGCAAAGGAAACCCTCTTTCCCAAAGGGAAACATTTCAAGGGAGATCCTCTAATGAGAAGTCTCATTACATGTTTGGGATTTTGTCTGTAGTTACTCATTACAGTTATACCAATTAGGTAAAAGAATTTTCAAGTTCTTGCACTAAAAGACAAAGCATCCAATTTAAGACACAAAGTATCCAATTCAGGACACAAAGCATGCTTTAGCAGTCTGATGATTTTCTAGGAGATGAATTATTTGGCACGGGCAGACAGAGAACAGTGAACCATTTTAATCCAAGTGGACTGATATGAACAGGGTGTGTAGACACTATATGAATTAATCTGGCCTGCCATCCTCACAGACTTGAATCAACAGGAAAAAAAACCCCACCAATTGCAGTCAGTTGCTAGAGATACCCAGAGCACATTCTCCAGGTGACAGCACCAAGTCAAGGTGTAGAAGGGCAAGGTTGTTACATTTTGGGACCTTGACAGACTGAAGCAAGGATTTGACAGGAACCCAAAGAAATTCAGTGAAGTAAGGCAATGGTAAATTCTGCATCTGTAATGGAATAACACTGTGGCACCATGTAGGCTGGGTGTCAGCTGGATAGAAGGAAACTTTGCAGAGGCAAGGTAAAAACATAGCCAAGAAGAAATGCAGAACTCTCATGGGCTAGCAACATATCACACATTTTATTGACTAACACTCCACATAATTAATTTTCTGTTTGTTAGGAAACAAAATGTAAATTTGCTGTTAAGAAGTAGAAAAATGCAGAGGCTTATTGGGATGGCACCAGGAGTGTTATTACTCATTAGAGAAAGCCAGCTCAACAAAAACAAATGTTTAGGGAGATCTATGTATGAATATGCAAAGCAAATATGAGCAAAATGTAAGAACTTAAAAAGATAAAAATTTAAGTAAAAACTTTTCAAGAACTTTAAAATATTTATGGTAATTGTCACCAGTTACTTACGGAAACAATTTTAATAATAAAAATTTTACTCATAACATTTTATTAAAATTTTTCTTATTAAAATCTTAAGAAATAAATTTCTTTTCTTCTTACTCACAAAACCCCCCATAATTTTATTCACAGAATAATTTGTTTCTAAGAATTCCAAGAAGTGATATGCAATTAACTATAAAGTTATAAAGTATGCTTTCTTGTTTTTCTATGTAGTAGTCAGGAAAAACATAAGAGGTGCAGGAATTTAAACTTGACAATAAAATTATTACCTCTACTCAGACACATTCTTAACATGAGCCAATCAAACAGCATTTTAGGAGCATCTTTTGGGTAACACAGATTTATGGTAACATTCTAGGTAGGTCCAGTTGTCACAAGACATGTAGTTTTAAAACAGAATATTGCTTACTTTTGTCCAGCATCTCAGCTCAATTACTTCCTTTCTGCAATGAGAGGTATCTTCTTTGTTCTGCATTATTTTGGTTTTAATTTGAGCATAGCATTCACAATCTCTGAGAGGAACCTTCTGCCTAAAGAACTTGGAGCTTAGCATGCCACTGATACAATTTCCACCAAAAGAAAAAGAAAAAAAAAAGATGGAATATTTTAATATTCATATTTGTCTCCTGACATCTTGTCTTCCAGCCAGGATGTTCAGCTGTCATGCAACATTTGAAGAATCTTGCAAGTGGAAATGTTTTCCAATAAAGTCCACTGAAATGAGTGGGTCAGAGGCTGGATAATATCCAAAAAAACATCTTTTGCAAAATTCCATACATAGAACTTGGGTATTTTCCTTCCTTTTAAAAGATGATCTTGTTGTAAAATTGTTTCTATTTCATGGCATTTTTTGAGAGGGTGTTATTTTTTGGAGAGAGGCTTGCAGTTATTATTTTGTTTGCTTGTTTGTTGTCACTGTTGTTTTGTCTGGGGCTGTTTTGGGGATTTTTTGGGGGGAATGAACAATGGCAGGATTATTTTTCCCTGCCAAAAAGCACAAGATACAACTCAATATACAACATGAAGATGTTAACTAAAGCGAGACCAGAAAAGAGTGTGATATTCAGGATAATTCAGACTTTTAAATAATTCCCTGCTAAGGAAATCTATCAAGAAAAGTGTTTTGGGTAGATAGCAAACACTTTCAGCTCCCACTCCCTTATTACTTTTGGCAAGTTAAATATTAAAAAGGAATATTAAATAGAAATTAATAAAAGTTGATAATTTTGAAAAGTAACGTCCATTTTTTGTCTGGTGCCCTCATAAGAATTTGCCTTTATAATCTTGCTTTGAAGTATTAGACATAAACTGAGAAATAAATTAATAAAATAAACTTAATATTTTTTTTGATATAGCAATACTTAACCAAAGTAATTTTTAAGGCCACTAAGATGCCAACTCTCACTTGGAAAAAAGATATCTTGAATCAAAAAGGTAGTAATGAAACATCAGGAAGAGTTTTCTGTGCTTACTTCCTCAGTATATATCCCTTCAAACCTTACTATACTGAAACTTTAACTGGATTAAAAGTTCACAATTAAAAAATAATTGCAGAAATCAAACTAAATAGTTCCTTCACCCCAAGCCTTGACTGTCCACTTGCTTTAATTACAGAGCCATAATATTTTCCCCTGATTTTTGAAGGGGCCATTTGTCCACTATTTCCTAAAAGGAACGAGTGCTTCTCTGAGTGATGACACTAATTAAACTGAAACTGAGATGAGAAAAATCACTGAGACCTCATTTTCCTTAAACCTCAAATATATCAGCTCCCATAAACCAGGTTTCTCAACCTACAGAGCAAAGATCTGTAACCTTGATCTCCCACACTGGCACTGAAATGGCTAATAGCTACTTTTTAATGCAAATTCATTTTCTTACAAACCCAATTTAAGTGTCACTCAATTTTCTTATCTGTGGCCATATGCTAAAAAAGTAATTATTCTGCTAGCATTTTTAATTAAAATGATATTATCTCTGGTTCTAGATGTATTAAACACACCATTGATCTCAGATATCAAATGAAATTTCCACAGATGAGTCATGCCATGCGCTTTGTGGTTTTAGGAGCTGCACTGTAACTGGTGGTAACTATGAAATACAGGTGGAATAAGCACCCACCAAATTCTCTCAGATCTAAGGGCCAGAAACAGAAAAATATGTTTGCTTTTTGTTGTTGTTGTTGTTGTTTTATATTGTTTTGGTTTTTTGGTTTTTGGTTGTTTGTTTGTTTGTGTTTTTTGTTGTTTTTTGGGTTTTTTGGGTTTTTTTGTAACAAATACCAGCTGTATTACTCTTAACAAGATCAACAGACTTAAGTCTGATGCCTGAGGTTAAACTTTTCCCTGTGCTATAAATTCCATACTTCTCATCTGCTCTATGTCCCTGCAGGCCACGAGTGCCCAGTACAGAAAGCCTCTGATAACAAGTCAAGATTCTAGGATACTCTAAATCCTTAAATTGTTCAATTAACTTTTAATGAGCATTCCAGCACGAGTTCATTGAGTCTGTCCCTTAATTACATCGAACGTTGAGCTGTGTCAGATCCATGGTTAATAATTAATCAATTAATTATTTGCAAACAGCAAGAAGAGAATTTCTACTGGAAGATATTGATCACCATCGCTCTCTTAGCCAAACTATGTCTATTAAAATTAACTTTTCTATTTTTTATGTTAACTTGACATTCTTAATTCCTTATATTTAATGAAATTTTTATATTCAGTGCTACAAGGGGATCAATACCTAATATTAATTTTTTCAATAAATGGGTATATAATTTAGATCGGGGACAGATAACATCATTTTGCAACTGGTAAAAAATCACCCGCAAAGAAATGCACAGTGCATTCAGTGTCACAAGAACTAGAAAACAGCATCATAGCATCAATTTATGGATTTTTTCCTAAAATACAATGAAAACAAGCAGTGATTACACACTGATTGCGCATGTTGGTGATTTAAATCAGTTTTCAGCTCAACACACTATCAAAAATCAGCTTCAAAATATTTAAAATATTTTCCTATGACTCGGAGGAAAGAAAAGGAAAATCAACATATTTTCATGAATTAAAGTATTAACAATGGAATCTATGATCTAAAAGCTGACCAAGATGTAGACCTCACATTCTGGTTCTTTTTCTGTATTGAAGAGGTATCATTAATAATAATAATAGCAATACTACTACTACTACTACTACTATTACTACTACTACCACTAATAATAATAATAATAATGTTGCTTATTGCCGTTCTTCTGAGTTATGCCTTTAGTTGCTTTCAAACCCATACTGCTGTTGAAATTAAATTGAAGCTTACTTCACTTAGAACAGCTGCCAGCACATATCACACACACAGACTGCACACGTGTCTCTATCTTCCTCCTCTCACACATGTATTTGTCTTGATTACTAATAATGTGTGTGCTATCAAATTTTATGTTTAATGACACTTTAAACAAATGATATTTGGCAATATCTTCATTAGAATCTCAAGTGAATAAAGTAGATTAATTTTAGGTCTGGGTCAGTAGATTGCAGCAGTCTGCTATGACAATGACTCACTGCCCTTCAAATGATCCAAGACAACATCCTCACAGCAGAAATCCACATCCAAAATTCTCATTCCAAAATTGTTTTGGAATTTTCTATTTTGTCATGGTTTCAGTCTATTTCACCCATCTGAAAATTAGTTCCTAAATAAAGTGTGACAGAGATTCTGTGTATGAGCATCACACCTGGTTTGCACAGAGCCACAGCACAACAACCACAAGTGGAGGTTAAACACAAAGAAAAAAAATTAAAACAATCTAATCTAACGAACTGACATTTATGAGTACAGCTTAAAGCTGGAATTTCTTGGTTGGCTGGTTTTGCTTTGGTTTTTTTCTTAACACGTGACTACATGCAAAAATTATACTTCTACAATGTCATACAAAGTCAAAAGAGCATATTTACTGTAATATTTATGGTAATGTTTGTAGCAGCAAAATGTCTTTGAAAAAACTCTTCAATGAAGACCAGCTTTGCATAACCTTCCTGAATTTTTCCATCTATTTACAATGCTTAAGGTGCATTAATTCCATTTCCAAAATCCAATAGCTGCATTTAAAAATTATCTTTATTAAAAGTATCTCCAATTATATAGATTACTATATTTATCCAGCCGCCTCACTCAGCTGCGTTATTTAATTTGGATTAATGCCATATGTGGAATTGGAATTCTGTATCTTAATACAACATCTCATAAGTGGAATTCTTGAGACACACCAAGACAAAAAAAGCAGTCTCAGAGTGAACATTTTTATAAAAATAGCACAGGTATGTGGAAAGACAAAATGCTCCACAAAAGAACTTTTAAGCTTATAGTAAAAGGAAGTTTTCAGCACCATTAAGAAGTATCAAGTAATTATTTGCAATAATAAGTATATGTTAGCATAAGAATAGCTTCTGTACATTATTTTGATTTTAAGTTACATTTAAACAAAGATACGATAGGAAAACTTGAACAATTAATGATTAGTGATTTATTGAAAATAATATACATAATCTGGCATATGATCCGTCTCATCAAAGGAAAGAAATTGTTTTTGAGACAAAATAGAATGCCACGTTATATTCTGTGCAGTAAAAGCATTGTTTTTCCTGCTTATAATTTAAAAAAGATCTTATATAAAGCTGTGTCAAAGACAAACTGCCACTGTTCCCTATTTCAATACATTTAATGTGTCTTTGTTAGAAGATAAGTACTTGCTTTGCTGAGCTTTTAGAACACAACTTTAATGTGCTGGGAGAAGAGGGAACAACAAAAACAGAATAGCCGTTTAGTACAGAGGTTATATTTCCCTCACTATAACCCTGGTAGACTTTTTATTTCCTATTCTCCCGTGAACAGCTTCAAAAGAGTAAAAGTGATTAATACAGCTCTCATCAAGTATCCAGTTTTAAAGTAGCTGCAGACAATGTAAATAATCGCAAAAGAAAGCAGCCACATCTGAAATGGGAGCATGGATGCTACTGCTGAACTGTTAGCTTAGGCTTTACTTAGACTATAACTCTTTCTGGCTCCTAAACCTGAAATGGCCATGAGAATTCATTTATTTATTTCAAAGTAAGATGTGCTTTAAAAACAAAGACAGATGTTGCATTTTTTTGTTCTATCTGCTCCTCAGGGGACTGAATCAGAGCTATATCTGCACAATGGAGTTTTGAGGTGCTGAATTTGTTCTAATCTCACGCTGGAATATAAACACTTTTTTTCCTCATGGATACATGAGACTAGAATACTGTCAAAACTGGCTTAAAACCTTTCCTCCTCCATCTCTTTTTCCAGCATTAGAAAGATCTGAAAGCTAAGAAATCCCTGAGAAATAGTTGCTTTGAAAGTCTTCTGACTCCTGACTGTCCTGATTTATCTTGAAGTTTCTGGTTCCACAATCTGCCTGGAAAGTTGAGGTGCACCTGTTGAACACTTCAGTAAGGTGAATAAGTACTGCTAGAGCTGTAGGATTGTACATGGTGATATATCTCAAGTTGTGATGGTGTAGATATGAAGAACATACCAGAAAGAACAACATTCACTTTAAAAACTTTCAAAGCAGCACATTTTCCTATGGCACTGCAAGAAAAACTTGTGAGTACCATTAAAAGAGAAAACACACAGAAGGAACGATTGTGATCTCAGCTTCCTTGTTTCAGGATAGACAGGAAATTAATAAACCAGGGTGCTTGGCTTAGATAGAAAAAAAGACTGAGCTACATGGCAGAGTGGAACTTTGCACTTCTTTGCTTTTGAGAAAGTGAGAGGTGGGACATTCAATCTGGAAAATAAAATAAGTTTAATGTCCCTGTTCTCTTCCAGATGAAGAGATGTAGACAGGATATTCAATCCCCCAAGAACAGAATAGTGAGGAGTGAAAGAGATTTCCTGTTAAAATTAAAAAATCATAGAATAGTTTTGGTTGTAAAAGACCTTTAAGATCATTAATCAACCTGTTAACCCAGCACTGCCAAGCCCACCACTAAAGTCAGTGGTCCCTCAGTGCCATGTCTACTGAAATACCTCCCGGAACATTGACTCAACTTTATTGTGTTTTCATTGCCCCAGACAAAGGAAGGAATGATGAATCTGACTCCAGGTTCTCAGAAGGCTAATTTATTATTTTATGGTACTATATTATACTAAAGAGTACTATACTAAACTATACTAAAGAATACAGAAATGATATTTACAGAATGCTAAAAAGATAATAATGAGAACTCGTGACTCTTTCCAGAGTCCTGACACAGCTTGGCCCCAGTTGGCCACTGAGTCAAAACATCTTACACCAGAAACCAATGAAATAACCACCAGTTGGTAAACAATCTCCAAACACATTCCAGAGGAGCATAAGAGAGGAGAAGAAAATGACATAATTATTGTTTTCCTTTTTCTCTGGGGCTTCTCATCTTCCCAGGAGAAGAATCCTGGGCGAAGGGATTTTTCAGAAAATGTGAATGCCACATAACCTCTTTTCTGGGCAACTTGTTCCAGTACTTGAAAACAATTTTACAGAATAAATTATTCCTAATTTCCAATCTAAACTTCCCCTGGTGCATCTTAAGGCCTTTTCCTCTTGTCCTATCTTGTCCTACATAGTTGTTCCTTGGGAGCAAAATCTGCTCCTCACCTGGCTCCACCCTCCTCTCAGGGAGTTGTACAGAGAGATGAGGGTTCCTGTGAGCCTCCTTTTCTCCAGACTGAGTCCCACCTGCCCCTCAGCTGCTCCTGACCCTTCCCCAGCTCTGCTGACCTTCTCTGGACATTCTCCAGCTCCTCAATGTCCTTCTGGTAATGAGGGGCCCCAAACTGAGCACAGGATTGAGGTGTGACCTCACCAGTGCCCAGCACAGGGGGACAATCACTATCCTGGTCCTGTTGCCACATTACTGCTGATACAAAAGGGGGAAATTAAACAAGAAATTTCCTCTTGTACACCAAGAAGAATGCTAAGTGTTTTCACATTGTTTTTCAGTGCAATTTCTAAAATATCCTAAAATCATGCATTCAAGAATTTTTTTTCATTCCTTTTACCTTTATGTTAGAACTACAAACCAAATTTAAAATGTTGAGAGTTATTTATTTTACCCATATAATTTACAATATAATGCCTTTAAAAAAATAAAAGATATCAAGAGGAAGATAGTCGGGGGTGGGGGGAGGGGGTGGTGTGTTTATTTGCCTGAAAGCTTTATACTTTTCTCTCTGGTAAATATTTTATCAATCATTTACCTCAGTAAGGATTTTGTTCTCTCTTCTCTGGTGTACCAAATATGTTCCAAAATATACCCCTGATTTCCTGTGGTTTTTCACATTTGAATTTCAAAGAGAATGCGTGTAAATAGAACCCTTTTACCTGAATTCACCAAAATTACTTAAATTCTTTATTGCTGTTGCACTTTTCAGTAAGTTACTATTTGCTTTTCTTGACATTCTTTTCCTTCAAAAACATTAGATAATTTGAACATGCTATTCTAAAAAATAAAAGGGAATTACAACTGTATATTTTCAGTAATAACCTGATGTTTTGAAGAACTGCAACTGATTTTTTTTAATCATACTTTCTTAAACGTTTTGAGGACACACAGATGAAAATTGACAAATTGGCAACATATGGAAAAGCTCAGACCCCATGTTCACTGTAAAGAACAGCACACAAAGAGCACTGGCATGGTTTTTTAATTCCCCTCACCTCTCAGCTCCAGCCTTTACCCACTGCAATAGCCATGACCATCAGCCATCTCAGTTTATGACAGCCAAGCAACAGCTTTTAGACTTCAGAGAAGACAGACAGCCAAATTGAAGTCTCTAATGGAGATTAAGCAGGGCTGACGGGGTTACAAGGGTATTTTTAGAACTCAAAGTTTCTTGTTTGGATGAAAAAGACCATGCAGTGAAGACTGCTATTCTGCCAATTGTTTGACAGAGGACTAGTATTTAGGTTGCCTCTGTAGGGAAATAAATGCATGCAAGTATTTCATGAGTCTGCTATTATAAAAGATGCACAGGAATTAGGCTTATATGGTCACAGGTATCCTGGAGCTCTCCACTCAAGTCTCACTTTGTCAGAAAAATTCAAGACATCTGTTTTTTTCTGTTCTGCTCTATTCCAAGGTCTGCACATTTACTATTCTAATACTTAAAGTCTGACTTGATAGCACAATAGATACTATTCTTGCATTACCGGATAGGAATTTTTTCCACATTAAGACTAAATTGTGAAGTTGTTCAGTACTGGTCTGTGTGTAAAATAATCACACCTAATGGATCATATTTACCTCCTGTTCATACCTCTTGGACAGAATGATACCAAGCTCTTAAAATCTCTATTCATACACAGAAGATGTGATTTTTCCTTTTCTGTAAGACAGTAGAGATTAATAGAAAAAAACAAATTTGACTATTCCACTTTAAAAATTGTGTGATATCTTAATTGGAGTTACATATTTTGAACAAAGAAATTCTGGTTTTTTTGTACTTAAAACCCTAACAGTGGCCTTGAATAGCTATGCAGTTCATTTACAATTCATACATTTGCTTCTCTGATCTCTGAATTTCAGTCTTAGAACTCTCTCTGCTGAATCTGAAACCACCAGGCCAGGCCCTGCGGCATAATCATGAGAAGTCTTTCCATAAGCAAATCTCTCTTTCAAGGACTGCACAAAGGATGTCGCACGTGAAGCTATGGTTAAATGTAAAGCTAAAGAATAAACAGCATTTATGAGAACATGAACTAAAAAACACCATTCCTTTTATGGGTGAGCATAATAAATTTATAATGCAACAGGCGTTGATTAAATTAAATTAAATGCAGATTCATTATCTTGCTAAACATCTGGAATGTCAGTACTGGAAAATCTTGATCCTAGATTTATGCTACTCAGAGCATGGATAGCCAAATAATGAAACAGACGTGGAGCAACTGTACCCTGAGATCCACAGTAAATTTTAGTGTAAAATAAAAGCAAAACCACAACTACCAAAACCCCTGAAACTCCAGACCATATGCCTTTTCATACCATGCTATAAGAAAGGAAGAGGATTAGGGAAGATGAAGAAAAAAACACCCCTTTGGGCCAAGATTTTTATGTCAAAAGCATTATCTTACATGAGATAATAATGATTGATAATGGAAAGTGCAATCCAGATGTGGTTACACACTACTATGCCCACATCCAACCTATTCATGCCGGCACACATATTCCAGGATTCATGATTTAATTTTTCTTTTCACATTCTATATACTTGCTACATTCAGATTTAAAGTAAATCGTTTCACTGTTTCTAATTTCATCCTAGAAATAAATTCCTTCATTTAGAGGAATATATCTTGATAAAATCAGATCATTTTTAAACTGCCGGTGCTTCTGTTTCTTTAATAGCTAAATGCCATATGGAATAGTTAAATGCTGAATTTTACAGTATAACTAATATTTTTAGATTTATTGAAAGGTTCTATTTTACAAATCTGCCAAGCTTGCAAATTCCATTCTCAGATCTACTGTGTAAATCAATATAACTGAAACTGTTTTCAATCACACATTAGTCTAACGTAATTATTTCATTCTGAAAGTTGGGAGTACTTAGTATTAATGCAGCTGATGAAATTTGGCAGTCTCTCTCTTACAGTGAAAATGCAATTTAAGAACAAAGTATTGATTAATTTAAGTCTGAATGGTGAGAAATAATGTCTGTCTATAATCTTAGCATTTCTTTCATCCCACAGTGTTAGTGCTGCAAGCTCGAGCTGCTGTAGCTTTGCTTTGCTCACAAATGTTTTAAATCAAAAAGCTTGGATGTGGAGCTCAAGGACACCTAGATCTCCAAATATCCACAGTGTTCTAGAGTTTCTAGCCCTTGTTGTTTTAGAATGTCTGGCTCTCACACTTATCAGGATTCCAGTATTATTTTGGGAGCATCTTAAAATCTGGTTTTAGCCTACACAATGGGAATGAAAAAAACCTCCCCAATGGCAGTATTTCCCTGCTTAAGAAATGAGGTTCCACCATAACTACTGAAATACTATAATATTCAAATTCAAGTCTTTTTCATACTTTATATCAGAGGACAGCCTAGATTTGATAATATTTACCATTCCAATACTCATAATTAATCTCTAATTAAACCATAATTAACCTAGAGATAAAGTAAGAATTTTTACTAATTCTCGCCTAATTGAATAAAATCATACAAGTTATAAATAGATCAAACAAAGTTCTAGAGAAAACACTCATGATTCATAATTAAAACTCAGTCATCAAACTGATGGGCTGATTTTCCAGGAGCTATTCTTATTCAGCCATTTTCTGACTATTCCTCAATCATCCTGTCACAGGTAATCCATCCTTGAGACTCCTGGCATTCATTTAGGAGAACCTGACACTTCTCATTTTTAGCCTTCTGTCATGGTTCAACCCAGCCAAGAGCCAAGCACCACACATCCCACTCCCCCATCAGTGTGACTGGGGATAAAACCAGGAGGTTAAAAAAGCTAGAAAGCTCATGGATTGAGACAAAAGCAGTTTAACAAGACAAGTAAAAGCCACCGGTGAAAGCAAACTAAAAATTAATCTGCTCAGCAACAACAAAAACAACTCTGTCAACCCTGTGCTCAGCATAAATCCAAAGCACAGCCCCAACCAGCCACTGGGAAGAAAATTAACTCTACCCCGGCAAAACAAACACACCTTGTCATATGAGTAATGAAGAAATCATAAACTCATTCCAGAAAAGCAATTATGCCACAGTATCACATGTTACACACACACACACACACATAGGGAGTGGCTGACTAAACATTATCTGCATCAAAAATTCATGGAAAAATAATCTAAATACAAAAAAGTTAACCTTTTGCATGGTATTTATTAGACTATGTATCTCCATATAGAGACCAATTGCTAGAAGAATTTCCATGCTGAAAGATGAGTCTAGCATAAAAGATC
Organism: Camarhynchus parvulus; assembly: GCF_901933205.1. Taxonomy (NCBI): domain Eukaryota; kingdom Metazoa; phylum Chordata; class Aves; order Passeriformes; family Thraupidae; genus Camarhynchus; species Camarhynchus parvulus. Next base: position 103,241,787 of record NC_044571.1, read on the forward strand.
TTCACTATAAGAAAAGATTAATTTCTATTGCCAGTCCTGGTATTTCAAGTGTGAAAAGCAAAAACTGTATCAACAAAGAAGAACTGGCTGAAGATGTGGAGTTTGGGAGCAGCTTTGGCTGCAGTGTTGATGTCTGAATAGTGTCAGTGAGGCAAACAAGAGTATTTCAGTTCTGGACTTCAGGAAAACAGGTCTCTTTAGGAAGCTGCTTGGAAGAAATGCATAGGATAAGGACCTGGGAAAAAAAAAAAAAAAAAAAGATAATATCTCTTTGATTTTCGAAGATCACTTTGTCTAAGCTCCAGAGTGGCTGATCCCAGGAAATCAAAATTAAGTGGAACTCCATCAGCAGGCAAAGTGAGGTGATCTTTTTTCTCTCTTTAGCCCTGGAGACACATATCTGGGTGTTGGGTCCAGTGCTGGGCTCTCCAGTAAAGGAAAGGAACATGAACTGCAGCAAATCAGGGAAGGGGCACCAAGCAGGTCATGGGCTTGGACTATTCATGAAGAGAGGCTGGAAGAGCTGGAACTCTTCAGCATGGACCAGAAAAGATTTTCTGAAATCATATCCATGTGTATAAATACCTGATGGTGTAAGTAAAGAAAAGGGAGTCAGACTTTTCTCACTGGTGGCAGGACAAGAAGCAATGAGAGCAAAATTGAAAAACTGGAAATATAATTTAAAAATAAGGAAGATTTTTTTCCTTGAGAAACATGGGAACAAACTCTGCCCACAGAAGTTGTGGAGTCTCCATTCTTAGAAATGCCCAACACCTGACTTCATGCAGTCCTAAGCAATGTGATCCAGCTAAATATTCCATCATCTTACTATTTTAACAAATACTTGACCATTTCCTCCTCTACAGGTTTCAACTGACAAGGAATTAATGAAACTTTCTGTAGTATATTGATGTTTTGGTATACTGGTGACTGGAGGTGAAAGGGCAGTCACCACAACAAACAGGTGGAAAAAAGAAACCATCACTATTCTGCAACCCTGATGTTTCTTAGAGGTAGTAAAAGAGTATTAAGTGATCTCTGAGATAAGCTGCTACAATTTGGTATGCCATATGAATATGATATACCAAACTACAGACAATCCCTCAGAACAACCAGTTAAATGTCAAGTCTATGCCTTGATACTAAATTTTACTGAAAAGTACAGTATAATGGCATAGAATATTGGAGAATGATTTTAAAAGGATTCTAACATGCTTCCTGAAAAAAGAACAAATGCTAAGTAGTAGATTCTTACTTAGTATTTTTCTTACTGAATGTATAAATAATGTTTTTTTTAATTCCCTTAAGAAGATGGTCAGCAAAAGATTGGGGTTAAAAAACACATATTTATCAGGATCCCTGTTCTTTGTGATATTTCTATAGAATAAAATGCCTGCAGTTTCCCAACAAATTATCCATGACTTGATCATTTGTCAGAATGCTAGAAACATGGGATTCATATTTCATGGCAAACATAGTCTTTTAAAGGTAATCTGTTTGTCTGAAATGCCTTATTTTTCTCTCTTTTCTTCAATATTCTAAGAATTTATGAAGAAATGTGACAAACCAGAAAAATACACAATTTCTCTAGTTTGCTGGGAGAGATGAAGATCCTTACTTTGATTTAATTTCCGTATCCGTAATTTACCAGTTTAGTATTGGATTAATGCATCATTAGTTCAAGGTATAGACAGAATGTCAGCAGGACCAAAATCAAAGGATTTTCTCTAGCCCTTGTTCAGAAAGTAGAGGCAACAAAGGCTATTAACTCAAAGCAATGCCACCCTAAACAATTATTACTAAAGGCTGATACTACCACCTTGTGTCTGCAGGTCTAAAAGATTTTAAGCATATCTTGACACTACACATTGCTCAAGAACTTTAAGAGCTTTAAAAAATTTTACATACTTCAGTAAATTTTCTGGGAAGGTTGTTTAACCAGCGACAGTTCCATATACATTATTTTTGAAAGGTAGAATTATGTAAACATCTAAACCAAAACAAAATCTATAACATTGAGACTGTGGATCCCATAGAGAAAACCAAACATTAGTAGCATTGCTGATCTAAGCCACAAGACAGCCAGATAACTTCTTAAAAAGAGAGGATGAGGGAAAACTTAAATTTATAAGCACCCACTATCTCATAAAAGAACCCCATAAATACTCACCTGAAGAATAAGCAGGTTTGTCTAGTAAATAGCTAGCAATGTTGTTCCTCAGCTCTCAAAAATATTTTGGGGTAAACTGTTCTTCTGCTGGAATGCTGAGGATAAATATATTTTGTAAAATAGTTCTTATTGAGTGTTTGCTTCTAAGTATTTCTCCTTTGCTTTTCTTGCTTTAACATCTGAAGTCTGTGGATATAAAATATTCAAATGTATAAAAATATTCATATACAATTATTTAGTACAAGCTAACTGTGGTTGTTGAAGGGAAATACTCCAGCAAATGAAATTATGTTCTACATTTAAGTCTTAACTTCACAGGCTGAGGATTCATTTAATAAGGTTTTTTTTCCCTGAAGAAAAACTCCAAACTTAAATAAAAAAACAATGATGGGCCTGAAATAAATTTGGTCACTGAGTATGGTGACATATGAACCACAGACACCAGAATAAAGCCTGGTAAATCTGATTAAACTATGTCTATGCACTGAAACACAAATTTCTTTTAGATACTAGTTCCATACCAATGCTCATGAAGAGACATATTGTCAGGAGAGTTCTTCGCAGGCGACAAATTGTTAGCTAGTATGGTACTTTCAAAAACCATTGACTAAATTAATGTGAGGTTCAACTACTTTATTTATTGTGCCATTTTACTTGTAGGAAAGTAAATTACTTGGAATCTGAAACAGTCCAGCATTTGCTTTTGAAATACAAACCACAAGAAATATACCAAATTACTCTTACTGTAGCAATATTGAGAACTGCAACACAAATCTTGTCCTTGATCCTGTATCAAATGACACTTCTTTCACAGTAACAGAATAGAGTGTAAGACCTATAATTGCAGAAAACTGGAAACAATTTGCAAGTAGAACCTCAGAAGCTACTATTCCTCCTTTGCTGTATTCTGTCAGAAATCTCTTGTCCTTTTCTTCTGAGCAAGAAAAGCACTTATTTTTATAAAGATTTATGTATGTTTTATGTATTATGTCCTGCTATAGCAGCCTGGGCAAGGCTTCAGCACTCCCCCAGTTCTCACATCAGCTTCTTTCCAGAGTTGGCTGTGTGGGTCAGGTATAAGAAAGTGAAAGAAATATAAGAATAGAATTGAGTATGAGTGATGGAACGCTGTAAAACTCAGTGTCAGACCTGTTGTTTTTGTGCTAGACTAGGACTGAAGGGAATATAGCCTGCAAGGACTGCATTCGTCTTTACTTGAACAAAGAATAAGGTCAGTATAGTAATACTTTAACATCCTTTTGCCACAAGACTCTACCTAGTCATACTACTTGTCTCCCTGAGTGACCAAATATTAATTCATATAATAACTGAACAAAACTTGTCTCCAGTACAACTAATAATTTTCACCTTCTTCACAACCTCTCAAAATGGCTAAAATTCCGTTTGACTAAAGAAAGAAACTCCTGGTCTAATTTTAAGTCTGTTGTATCAGAGAATCACATAATCCCAGAATGGGTCAGGTAGGAAAGGATTACAGTGAGTCATCTGCTCCCACCTCCCTGCTCAAGCACATGGCACAGCCTTGTGTCCAGATGGTTCTGAGATATCTCCAGTGAGGGAGACTCCACACCCTCTCTGTGTGATCTGTTTCAGTGTTTGGTCACTGCACAGTGAAGAATTTCTTCCTCATGTTCAGGTGGAACTTCCTGTGCATCCATTTCTGCTCCTTGCTTCTTGTCCCACCACTTGCACCACTGAGCAGAGCCTGGTCCATGCTCTGACCCCTCCCTGCAGGCACTGACAGACAATGATGAAGTTCCCTCTCACTTGTCTCTTCTCAAGGCTGAACAGCCCCAGCTCCCTCAGCCTTTCCTCGTAAGAGAGATGTTCCATCCCTTCATCATCTCTGTAACCTCCACTGGAGCTGCTCCAGGAGCTTCATGTCTCTCCTGTCCTGAGGAGCCCAGGGCTGGACACAGCCCCCAAGATGTGCCTCATGGGGTAGTGAGTAAAGGGGCAAGATCACCCCTCTGACTTGCTGGAAATCTTGCTGCTTTACTCCAGGATTTGTGTTGGCTAGTCAGGGATAAAGCTCAGTCATGAGTCATCCTTGTCCAGAGGTCAAATAAAGCATATCATGAGTTCAACATTCTGCGAAGTTCTTACAAGAATTTGAATATTTTTTATAGTTTTTCTAGCCTGTAAATTGAACTATTGATTACATACTGGCCATTCTGCAAACAATTAGTCTCAATAAATTGCACTTCAAAATCTATTTTAACTATCATCAGTGTGGCCTATGCCTGTTTACTGACCATTTTATGCATCCAAAAGAGATTTCACCATAAGTGCATAAAAATTTTTTGCAAGCACTTTAGTAATTTATCTTAAAAAATACCATGTTTATAGTAAAAGCTACTTTTATTTTTAACATTCAGAAAATATGATTTTGGTTTTTTGATTCCTTGTCTTTTATTAACATTAAGGTATTAGGAGGAGCCATTATATTCCATTAACAATTTCCTACTTGGAGCAGTCTGGGTAGTTTCTCAGAAACTGGAAGGCCCTTCATGAATTCTCCAAAGCTTATGACAATATTAAAAAAGGTGTGATTTATACCTTGACTATCTTTTAAAAAGAGTACTCTATTTTATTTGTGCTATTTGCTTTTCCATTTTCTAATTGAAGGTCTTTGAAAAACAAGGGGCTGTAGTAGGAGGACCTTTAAAATTTTTATGTAAGGAATTTTGTGTGGAAGGTTGTAAAAGGTTATAAAATCCTTCCCTTGAGAAATTTTCTGCAAGAGAAGCTGCTGAGTAGGGAAATGGAAGACTAGTCAGCCAGAAGGTTTAGAAAATCAATGATGGAAGAATGAATTTAGTAAAACATTCTGAACTTCCTCTTGGAAATACCTTAGGGTTCATGCACAGAGTAAAGGAAATGCTAGAATTCATAAGAAAAGTAAGACAGCATCATAACAAAAAACTGAAGAGGCAAATGCAAGTTACATCACCAAAGCAGAAGGAAAAGGAAAGGAAACAGCTGTTCTTAAGAGAAATATTTACCCAAACAAAAAATACCAGGAACTAGCACATTAATCAGGGAAGAAAGAAAGACAAGCAGCTGCCAAAGTCAACAGTTAATTCTAATTCATATCTCATCGTGGATATTGACGTAGGAGGCCTCCATAAACTTTTCCAAACTGTACCGTCTCCTGGCCAAGAGTTAGTTTACATTGACACTCTAAATACAAACAATGGGTTTAATCTATAAATATTGGCAGACCTTGTCATTGTAGCCAATGCAAAGGTCAATGATGCATATCAATTATAAATGCACTATTTGGGTTAGAATTAATATATCGACTTGCCTTGAACTTGAAAGTAAGCATGCTAAAGTGGTGCAGCCAACAGAAATATGTGAGTATTTTACAGTGTTGGGATGGCACAGCCACACTACATTAGTGTGTGAGCAATGTGAGGAGCATACGAGGGAGGGGGATAACTGCACCTCCAAGGCAACCATGCAATAAAGTCACCACACAGGAGAAAAGAGTGAAAATAGGCAGGACATCCTGCTAAAAAGCACTGCAAGGATGTTTGGCAAGATGGAGGAAAACAGAAGCACAGAATGGGTCAGGCTGAAACCTGCTCAAGCAGGTTCATCCTAGAGCACACGACCTGGGGTGGCATCCACACAGTTCTGGAATATCCCCAGTGAGGGAGACTGCACAGCCTCTCTGGGGAATCTGTTCCAGAGCTCAGTCACTGCGCACTCAAGAAGTTCTTCCTCATGTTCACACTGAACTTGCTGGGCATCCATTTGTGCCTGTTGTCCCATTGCTGGCCACCACTGAGCAGAGCCTGATCCCTCCTCTGATCCCTCCCTGCAGGCACTGACAGACAGGAATGAGGTGTCCTCTCAGCCATGTCTTTTTGAGGCTGAAACTAATCCAGCTCCCTTATGAGATGTTCCAGTCCCCTCATCATCTTTGTAGCTCAAGAACAAAATAAGCAATGTGGGCAGCAGAAGAAATCCCTGTTTTAAGGGTGGAAACAGGGCAACAGGATAGAATCATCAGACATCAATGCAGAAAACTGGCAGACAAACCCATTTCGCTTGACTTGTCTCACTGAAGAGCTTTCAAGGCAGATTACCCTGACCTTGGTGGGTAGGAACAAGTAAGGACAGGAGCCATCAGTGCTGACTGTGCAGCATCATTGCCAGTAGACTCACAGTTAATGCAGAAAATGGTTATGAAATGCTAATAACTTTGTATAAGTAGTAATGGTGACATATAAGGATTAAGCCTTAGCAAGAAGAGTGCCTTTAATAAATAAATGTATTAAAGTTGAATTCTATAGTTTAAACTGTCCTGTCTTGTCAGTCTTCAAAACACCCCACCACAGCAATCTCTGAGAAATATATTAGCAGACAGACAGATAGATTCAAATACATCATGAGTCCTCCAAAACTTTTTTTCTTATAATATGTTAACCCCTAGAAGAAGATTCAATAAAATGCTAAAAAAGGATTGAAATGTGAGGTCATATCATGACATGATCTTTACTTAGTATAGCATTTAATATATTAAAAAAAAGCCAAACTTACATATAGAGACTTGGTGATACAATAACAAAGTCCTCAGACATCTTCAATTTCAAATAAAATATCCAGAGAAGTTAGTGATGTGATCTGCAAATCATGAACAATGATTTCACAGATACTTCTTTGTCCTTTTGGCAATTTTGTGCAGCAGGCTTTAAAAAGAAGTCAACCTCAACAGAATTTGCTCTTGATAAAGAAATTCCTTCTAATATTTTGTCAACACTTTGGTATTTCTATGGTCAATGGTGAAGAAAAGAGAAGGCATTTCAGAAGCTCTGTTCTTACTGCTAAACCCTATTTGTGTCCTCCTTCTCTTTTCCTGTTAAAGTCAGTCAAAGATTAGTCAAATGTCAAACTTGGAATTTTTACATAATGGAAGAAGAGAAATATCAAAATTCTATTTTAAAATAATTTCCTCTAATTATTTAAACAGGTATTTTAAGGGGTGATTTCCTTCCCTTTTGCTTGGGCTAATGATATAAACTAGTCATTAAGTGTAAAAGTATACAATAACATTAGTGTGCTTTGTTATGTAGAAGAGCTCCATATTCACAGATTCACAGAATGGTTGGGTTGGAAAAGACCTTACAGATAATTTAGTTCCAGCCTTCCTGGCATGGACACCTTCCACTGGACCAGGTTGCTCAAAGCTCCATAAACATGGCCTTGGGATGGGGCAGTTGCATCATCCTAGAACAAAATCACAGGGACATCTCATCTGTACATCTCAGTGTGAAGGAGAGGAATTTACATCAGCAGGTGGAATATAACCTCAGGGATAATTCACAACGTGGCTCTCTAATTGCAGATTCAACTAATTGCTTGTGAGCATGTATCCTCACTAAATAATACATGTAAGAAATCACTAGGTTAGAGAATCAAACACAAAGTCAGACAGCACAAGCACTCCATTGCTGCATTACTGAATTTTAAGTCTTTGCTGAAAAGTCTTCCTTCAAGGGAAATTGTGTTTTCTTGTGTATGCATAGAACAACTTAGTGATCATTCAAGGTCTGTTCTTACAGACATTAAAACAAAATATAAAAATGAAAAGTAAAAATAAAAAGAAAGTGATCCTCAAAATGCAATCTAGTCTCTCTTTTTAGCTGTCTGTAAGTTGTCTAAAGTGGCACATGAGGTGACAAGGTCTGAAGAATGATGCAAAGGAAAGTTGTACATCTTGCAGTGTGTGACCAGTTTCTAAACTTTCCCCATGACTCCAGAAATCCAAGGAATTTTGTCTTTGAATACCTGAAAGACATTGAAGAAGATTTATTCAGCACACTGTACTTCTCTTTAAAATGTGAGAAGCAAAAGAGTATATATGGTTGGAAAAGACAATAAATGTAGGCAATGAAACTCAAGATTCAAACTATAATGAGAGTAGATATTTTAATGCAGCAGATTCACACCTCCAAAATTGGATGCCTAGCTTTATTTAAGTTTGGTGCAAATCAAATATAACCTGAAATACTTTAATATAAAGAAAACAATATTTAGATGCAGGCAGAACTTTTCAACTTTTTTTCTTTTAATATTTTACAGGAATATTAAAGTTTGATGGTAGTTCTCAGACAAAGTATGACAAGGAAAACACATTTCAAAATGCTTGTTTTCTCAGCTTCTTACTATTTATATTATTTTAAAAAAAAGAGCATTGGAAAAAAAGATAGGGATTCATAACTCCTAAAAAAATGCCATTATCAAAAGAAAACATCTCCAAACATCATTCTCTTAAACTACAGCCACAAAATATGTTTGAACCAGTATGAGGTATGTGGTTAAGCTGCCTAATCATGATTGAATATTTTTTAAAGTATTATTTTAATAAAATTGTTACCTATGATTTTTACCTCATGACTTTTTGTTAATTTCCTCATTTCAAAGATTTTCACAGCTCTTTCTAACCTTTTCCCACTCTTGCTCATATCAGTGCTATGATTACCCAACTCTGAATCTGAAATGTCACCTTTCAATTAATAGGGGTTGAAACAGAAACAACAACAAAAAAAAAAATTCAAAACCCACACAACTTTGGAGTCACTTTTTAAAGAAATTTAATTTCAGTTCCATAGGAAGTCACAAAAAAACACTTAATAAGTTGGTTTAATGCGTATGATTGCACTGAAGTTCTTCTGTTTTCACACGCAAGAATGCTCTAACTATTCACAGAGCTTATGTTTTCATCAAAACTTCTAAAGAATTGCTTCTAAAGCAGAGCTTGCTTTTAAATCAGTTGCTTTGTCCTTTTCTCTCTGTTTTACAAGCTCTTCTAACCTACAATTAATTATTTGTGTCACAGAAAATAAGTCATGAAGTAACACAAAGCGCAAGAGGTTTGAAGTGTTGACGATACACTGATTACACAGACGAGACATGTCCATCAAAAGGTCAACTAGAAGTGGACTGCCATTGATGTACTATTTATTAGCTTTTGCAATTTCCACACCTCTTTGGTTTTCCTCTGTAATATTTTACCTTTACCCTTCATAGTCTTCAAGGAGGAACTGTTAAACGAATATCACACTTCCATAACAATTATTTTTGCAATATTACTATGAATAGCTGCTTGAAAGATTTTTATTTTTTTAAAAATATTGTATACATTAGCTAGTGTAGGCCATGGAGAATACTTATCAAAAACCTACCACAGGGATAGAAAATACCCTGTAAACAGAGAGATAAACTGCATTGCCCCCTGTCATATGAAGTTCCTTGTGCAAATGTGCAGTACTTGAGCTTACAACTCACTCCTAACCACACATATGCACTTCTGCATAGAAAATGCTTAAATTTACACCTATACCTTAAAACTTATTTTACTGAAGCTGTTTGTAGGTTAGATAATTTTTCAATTCTAGTAGTAATTCTGCATCTCATAGACATTTCCTGTGTTATGCTACACATAGCCAATCACTTCTATCTCTGCTGGGTAGAAAGATAGGATGTCTATGATTACTGTATGCTGCTGGATTTCACATCCATTTAATTAATTATGAGTACTTGCTGATTAAATTTTCATAAACTATCTTGGTGCTATGTGTATTAGATTTCTTTTGTGTGGACAGTAATCACTACTGATACACAGATAGCAGAGAGTACATTAAACAAACAAGTACTCTGAGGATTTTGTAAATACAGTTTTTATGGGCATCATAAGTAGATTTACCCAGCACCTCAGTGACAGAAGACAATAACAATCTATTTACCATCTCAAATCTTACATATTTAGCCATAGGGAAAAAAATGTTTGTGTACACGACATGACTGCTGCATTTTAATTTCTGCTCTCCATGAGCTGCTAAAGAAGAACTAATTGCCAAGGGAAAAAGGGTCAGAAATAGTCATGAACCCATGAAGATGAAAAGGCAAGGAGAAATGTAAGTCATTAATTCGACTGGACTAGTTTATCTTCCTAGATGCCTTTTGTGGGAATGGCATCATTAGGAGACAGTGCTCCTCCATATTCGAGTTCTGGCTATAAAATTCTCTCCAGATTGCCTTGGCAGCATAATATAACATTATAGGAAAACCAAGGTTCTTCCTCATTCAAACTCTGAGTTTTATTGATAATCAGAATTGTTAAAAAGGAAGGAATTTTAGTGTGATCCTTAATCATATCTACTTTTATAAGGAATTGCTTATTATATTTAGGGTTGTTTTTCCCTGGTCTAGTGCTATCCATATACATCACTATGGCAATGCAGCTGTTCAATCTTTTGTGTATGATATAATGAGCCTTCTAGACACAATGTCAGAGGTCTCTATTATCCCTATCTCTATGCAGACAATTGCAGATATATCAGGGTGTCTTGGTTTGGAAAGACAGGAGTCTGCTAAGGAAGGCAGGAGCCTCCCCTGAAACGGAGAATGTAAACCCTCCCCACCCCTCCGAATTGCTACAATTTTAAATTAAGGGGCTCTCAGGCAAAGATATGGGAGCAGGCAATAACAGTTCTTTAATAGGGAAGAAATAAAAAGAATAAAATAAACAATACAGTCCACTGGAACAACACTGACAGAGTCAGAACCCAACCTGACACCCTGTTGGTCAGGGTGCTAGTGGCAGTCCGATTGAAAATGTGGCTGCAGTCCTCTGAAGTATCAGGTGTGGTTCTGTTGGAGCAAGGGGGTTCTGTAGAGAAGGATGTAGTCTTCCTCTGAAGATCCAGGAGGAAAAGGTAGCTGCTGTTCCTCTGGGGAATCTCGTGGAGAAAAATAAACTGAAACTGCAATTTCAGAATCTTGGAGTATATGGGGTAGCAGTGCTTGGCTCCTCCCTCTGGGCGGAGCATCTCACAATGGGATGTTATAGTTCTTATCAGTCATGCACCGATATTCAATAGTCTGTTATCAGCGGAGGTCCCCTCCCGAGGAAGGTGTGAATGTGGTCATTCAAAGAGAGATAAGGCAAACTGCTCACTTGACAAGGTAATCAGCCATACAGATGGTAATGGAAAACATCTTGCATGCAATCTTCAACATTATCCACCCCTTTTCCTATTTCCATCTGTATCACAAAAAAAACCAAACAAACAAAACCCAAACCTTACACACAGTCCTCACTTAAGACTAGGTTTCCCTGTGGTACACAACGGCTTTCTCCATCTTTCTGCATTACCCACCAAGTGCAACCAGGTCCTTGAGCAAAAACAATTCCACGGATGGGTTTATCTTTGCCTGAGGTGGGAGTAATCCAAACAGTCTTTCCTAAAATACCTTTCATGTGTACAACAGGGACTTTATCTCCATCCACTGTGTGCAGTGGTTCAGACTAGGCAGGACCAGCTCGATTTATGGACCCTCTGGTGTTGACCATCCAGGTGGCCTTTGCTAGGTTCATTTCCCAATTTCTAAAAGTCCCCCGAGTGCTTTCAGGGTAGTTTTAAGTAGTCCATTGCACCGTTCAACTTTCCCGGCAGCTGGTGCATGATAGGGGATATGATATATCCATTCAATGCCATGTTCCCTGGCCCAGGTGTTGATAAGGCCATTCTTGAAATGAGTCCCATTATCTGACTCAATTCTCTCAGGGGTGCCATGTCTCCACAGGATTTGCTTTTCCAGGCCCAGGATGGTGTTCCTGGCAGTGGCATGAGGCACAGGGTGGGTCTCCAACCATCCAGTGGTGGCTTCCACCATGGTCAGCACGTAGCGCTTGCCTTGGCGTGTCTGGGGCAGTGTGATGTAGTCAATCTGCCAGGCCTCCCCATACTTGTACTTGGACCACCGCCCACCATACCAGAGGGGCTTCACTCGCTTGGCCTGTTTGATGGCAGCGCATGTCTCACAGTCATGGATAACCTGAGAAATGCTGTCCATGGTTAGATCCACCCCTCGGTCTCGTGCCCACTTATAGGTGGCATCTCTACCCTGATGACCTGAGGCATCATGGGCCCATCGAGCTAAGAACAACTCCCCCCTATGTTGCCAATCTAAGTCTATCTTTGACACCTCTATTTTTGCTGCCAGATCTACCTGCTCATTGTTTCGGTGTTCCTCATTAGCCCGACTCTTGGGGACATGGGCATCAACATGACGGACTTTCACAGGTAGCTTCTCTAACCGGCGGCAATGTCTTTCCATTCATCAGCAGCCCAGATCGGTTTTCCCCTACGCTGCCAGTTGGCCTTTTTCCACCTCTCTAGCCATCCCCACAGAGCATTGGCTACCATCCATGAATCAGTGTAAAGGTAGAGCTTTGGCCACTTCTCTCTCTCAGCAATGTCCAGGGCCAGCTGAACAGCTTTGAGTTCAGCAAGTTGGCTTGACCCACCTTCTCCATCGGTAGCTTGTGCAACTTGTCGGTGTGGGGCTCCATACAGCTGCTTTCCACTTCGGTTCATCCCTACGATGCGACAGGAACCATCAGTGAAAAGGCGTGGCGCATTTCCTCTGGGGGCAGCTGGTTATATGGAGGAGCTTCTTCAGCCCGTGTCACTGGTTCTTGTTCCTCTTCATCAGTCAGACCAAAGTTCTCACCTTCCGGCCAGTTTGTAATTATTTCCAGAATCCCAGGGCGATTCGGGTTTCCAATACTGGCGCGCTGTGTGATAAGAGCAATCCACTTGCTCCATGTAGTGTCAGTGGCATGGTGGGTGGTGGGAACCTTTCCTTTAAACATCCACCCCAGTACCGGTAGTCGGGGTGCCAGGAGGAGTTGTGCTTCCGTGCCAATCACCTCTGAGGCAGCCTGGACTCCTTCATAGGCAGCCAAGATTTCCTTCTCTGTGGGAGTGTAGTTGGCTTCAGACCCTCTGTAACCCGGCTCCAAAATCCCAGGGGTCGGCCTCGAGTCTCCCCAGGCGCCTTCTGCCAAAGGCTCCAGGACAAGCCATGGTTCCCGGCTGCAGAGTAGAGCACGTTCTTCACCTCTGGTCCTGTCCTGACTGGGCCAAGGGCAACCGCATGGCGATTTCCTGCTTGATCTGGGCAAAGGCTTGTTGCTGCTCTGGGCCCCAGTGGAACTCGTTCTTCTTGCGGGTGACCAGGTAGAGAGGGCTCACAATCTGACTGTATTCGGGAATGTGCATCCTCCAAAAGCCTATGGCACCCAGAAAAGCTTGCGTTTCCTTCTTGCTAGTTGGTGGAGACATCGCGGTGATTTTGTTGATGACTTCAGTGGGAATCTGGCGCCTTCCGTCTTGCCACTTAACTCCCAGGAACTGGATCTCTCGGGCAGGTCCCTTGACTTTGCTCTTCTTGATAGCGAAGCCGGCTTCTAGCAGAATCCTGATGATCCTCTCTCCTTTCTCAAATACTTCCATTGCCGTGTTTCCCCACACAATGATGTCATCGATGTACTGCAAGTGCTCTGGAGCCTCACCCTTTTCCAGTGCAGTCTGGATCAGTCCATGGCAGATGGTGGGACTGTGCTTCCACCCCTGGGGCAGTCGGTTCCAGGTGTACTGCACGCCCCTCCAGGTGAAAGCAAACTGAGGCCTGCATTCTGCTGCCAAAGGAATGGAGAAAAATGCGTTAGCAATGTCTATAGTGGCATACCACTTTGCTGCCTTGGACTCCAGCTCGTACTGGAGCTCCAGCATGTCCGGCACAGCAGCGGCTCAGCGGTGGAGTCACTTCATTCAAGCCACGGTAGTCCACAGTCAATCTCCATTCTTTGTCAGACTTGCGCACAGGCCAGATGGGACTGTTGAAGGGTGAGTGAGTCTTGCTGACCACCCCTTGGCTCTCCAGCTCACGGATCATTTTGTGGATGGGGATCACAGCATCTCGATTAGTCCGATACTGCGGTGCACTGTTGAGGTGGCAATTGGCACTCGTTGCTCTTCCACTTTCAGGAGACCTACTGCGGATGGACTTTCTGATAGTCCAGGCAAAGTGTTCAACTGCTTGATGTTTTCTGCCTCCACAGCAGCTATGCCAAAAGCCCATCTGAGTCCCTTTGGGTCTTTGTAATAGCCGTTCGGAGGAAATCTATGCCCAGAATACACGGGGCCTCTGGGCCAGTCACAATAGGATGTTTTTTCCACTCTTTCCCAGTCAGGCTCACCTCGGCTTCTAACAGGGTCAATTGCTGTGATCCCCCGTCACCCCGGCAATGGAAATGGGTTCTGCCCCCACATGTCCGATGGTATTAGGGTACACTGCGCACCAGTATCAACTAAGGCATTGTACTTTCGTGGTTCTGATGAGCCAGGCCATCGGATCCACACCGTCCAGAAAATCCGGTTTTCCGTACCTCTCCCTGGCTAGAGGCAGGGCCCCTCTAACCCTGGGTATACATGGTAGAGGTACCTTCCAGGGGATCTGACAGATCATACTCAGCAGCTTCGGTCATGGGAGGTTGAGGCTACCTTCACTTTACTGGAGTTCCCTCGATTAGTGTTTCCCTCCTTGAGTTGGCCTTTTCGTGCTGCCAGGACAGAAGTGGGTTTTCTATCCCACCTTCCCATGTCTTCCCCATGATCACGCAGGAAAAACCACAGGTCGGCTCGTGGGGTGTACCCTCTCTCTGTAGTTGGGGAACGTTGGACTCTGACTCTGGGGCCTGTGACTCGCACTGGTGCCATATGGGAACTGTTCCTCCTCACCTCCTCCCTCATCTCCCTCATCTCCTCTCTGAGTTCTTGGACTACGGCAGAGACATGAGCCTGCATCGGGCCATTAATCATACTTTCATAATTCCTAAGCTTGTTGGCCACAGAACCCACTGTCTCTCGGTTGGTGTCAGCATTAATTGTTGCAATAAAGGTGGTGTATTGGGATGGCCCTAGATTTGCCAGGCTCCACAACATTTGCCCTGTGCACCTGACTTTGTCGGGGTCATTATCATGCTGTCCATCCCTCCCAAAAAGTACCTCCAACACTGCCACTTCTCTCAGCTGTTGGATCCCTTCCTCAAGAGTCTTCCAGCGCATTCTATGGTGGTGCTCCTGCATTCTTTCCCTGTGAACAAACCTCTCTCTGACACTTATTAAAAGCCGCTCCCAGAGGGAAAGGGACCCTGGCTCCCTTACAAAAATCTGATTGATACCTGAGTCCTGGGTCAAGGGTCCCAAATTCCTTGCCTCACCACCATCCAGCTGGACACCTGTACCCATAAGATCCCAGACCCGAAGTAGCCAGGTTGTATAAGCCTCACGTCCCCGTCGTTACAATGTCTTTGTGCAGATTACGGAGACTTTTAAATGCGTCAGGGACTCGGTGATGATCGCAACCTCTGGTTCCCCTGTGGCTTGTGAGGGCCCTCCCCTATCTGGGTGCTCTGCTTTCATCTTAGATCTCCTTGTTTCTACAGGGGCAACTGCTGCTGGCTGTGATTGCCTTTGCAATTCAGCTGGAGCCTGGACAGTTGTAACATCTGTGGGTTCTGCTGCTGCTGCACTGTTAGACTCTCCCTCTTCAGGGGTGGGGGGAAGGCCTCTCACCAGCTGGGGAAGTGTATTCCTTCAGCATCTGGCCTATCTCCTTCACCAAACCCCCCACCCAATCTGGGTAGTTCACATCTGGAGTGGGTTGTGGGGCAGGGTCAGGCTCTGGGGCAGCAGCATCCCTAGCTGGGGTGGACTGTGGGGCAGGGGCAGGCTCTGGGGCAGCAGCATCCCTAGACTCTGGAGGCGTATTAGGTTCTGGGGTAGGTGTCATGGTAGTTATCCAGGTTAGTCTCCCCTTCTCTCTGAATGCTAAATAGAGCAGGCCTATCAGCAACACCAGCCACTGTATGATATCATTAATATTTAAAGTGGATCTGAACCCTTCAAAAACTGGTGGGGTGGACCCAAAGAAATGGCTAAAGGGTTGGGAGAAGATTTCGCCTGGGGTCATTTCCTTACAGCAGGTTCCATTATTAAAGTAACCCCAAAAACACACACTTAATGTGTGATAGCTGTGAATCCATGTGCCTGCTTTCCAGAGGAAGTTAAAAATCCATGAATTCCTCACCTTATTCACCCATAACACAAACCGGATAACAGACACAGTAGCCTTGGTTATAGGACCCATGTTTAGATAAGGGCCTATAAATGGGAGAAATACAGCCACGATCACGTGCCACCCAAACCAGGGCAAGTTGGACCACATGGTGTCGCTTAATGAGGTTTCTATAGCCACACACACAAGTTAGATTACTCAAGAACTGTTATTCCCTTTTTGGTTTCTGTGCCCTCGAGCCCCACGTTGGGCGCCAAAATCTGTCTTGGTTTGGAAAGACAGGAGTCTGCTAAGGAAGGCAGGAGCCTCCCTGAAACGGAGAATGTAAACCCTCCCCACCCCTCCGAATTGCTACAATTTTTAAATTAAGGGGCTCTCAGGCAAAGATATGGGAGCAGGCAATAACAGTTCTTTAATAGGGAAGAAATAAAAAGAATAAAATAAACAATACAGTCCACTGGAACAACACTGACAGAGTCAGAACCCAACCTGACACCCTGTTGGTCAGGGTGCTAGTGGCAGTCCGATTGAAAATGTGGCTGCAGTCCTCTGAAGTATCAGGTGTGGTTCTGTTGGAGCAAGGGGGTTCTGTAGAGAAGGATGTAGTCTTCCTCTGAAGATCCAGGAGGAAAAGGTAGCTGCTGTTCCTCTGGGGAATCTCGTGGAGAAAAATAAACTGAAACTGCAATTTCAGAATCTTGGAGTATATGGGGTAGCAGTGCTTGGCTCCTCCCTCTGGGCGGAGCATCTCACAATGGGATGTTATAGTTCTTATCAGTCATGCACCGATATTCAATAGTCTGTTATCAGCGGAGGTCCCCTCCCGAGGAAGGTGTGAATGTGGTCATTCAAAGAGAGAGATAAGGCAAACTGCTCACTTGACAAGGTAATCAGCCATACAGATGGTAATGGAAAACATCTTGCATGCAATCTTCAACACAGGGGTGGGGGGTTTTTAAAAAAAAAAAAAAAAAAAAAAAAACACATGCAGAAAGAAAATAAATTAAGAGGGGGGGGTTAGAAAGAAAACAAAAAAAAAAAAAAGAAAAAAAAAAAATTAAATTTATATTTTTTTTATAAAATTTGTGTGTTTTTTATAAAATAAAAAAAAAAATTTTTAATTTTTTTTTGTAGGGTAGTGTATGTGTTTATCAAAAAAACCTGTGAAAAAAAAAAGAATCAAAAAACTGAAAAAAAAAAAAAAAAAACTAACTTTAAAATTTAAGCTTGCAATCACTGTCAATAAAGGCTCAAGAACTTGATAATACTGAAGTGTCCTATCTAAAAATTGCAACAATGAGGGGTCATTGTACCATTTCAGAAGGCTTCATTAAAATTTCCAGTTATAAAAGTACATGTACATTTTGCTATTTTTGACTCTTCTGTCTCACTCTAGGGCCAATTTGCTTCCAAATAAACAGTCATTTTAGCATTTCTCTCTGTCTGACTCTCATCTGCTGACTGGCTGTTTTATTATTTTTTTGCTGTCTTCGAACTTATGCACTTGGTTTTTTTAATTGTTCAGGCGCTGTGGGTTTTTTTTGCATATGCATGTGGCTCTCATCTATAATAAACTTTTTATGATTCGGGTATATTTTCTGAAAAATAAAAGTCTTTTACCATCACTTCTCGTCTAGGATCTTTTGAATGTCCAAGTGGAGACCAGCGACAAGTGACGTTGCTCAGGGTTTGGTATTGAGGCCAGCAAGTTTTCACATTTTTGTTGGTGACATGGACAGTGGGGATGAGGAGCCCTCAGAAAATTTGGTGATAACTCCAAACTGTGTGATGCAGCCACACACCAGAGGGAAGGGGGGATCCAGAGGGACCTGGACAGCCTGGAGACATGGGTCTCTGTGGACCTCATGAAGTCCAACAAAGCCAAGCGCAAAGCGCCTTGGGGCAAACCCAAGCACGAAGGCAGGCTGGGTAGAGAAGGGATTGAGGGCAGCTGTGGAGAAAAGGTCTTTGGGGTGTTTTTGGAGGAAAAGCTCAGTATGAGTCAGCAGTGTGCTCTTGCAGCCCAGAAGACCAACTGTGTCCTGAGCTGCACCAAAATGAGCATGACCCGGAGGCCAAGGGAGGTGACTCTGCTATTGTGACGCCTTCCCTGCAGTGATTCACCCAGTCCTGGGTCTCCCAACACAAAAAACAAGCTGGAATGAGTTCCCGTTGGAACGAGTCTAGAGGAAGGCTTCAAAGATGATCAGAGGGCAGGATCACCTCTCCTGTGAGGAAAGGCTGAGAGAACTGGGGCTGCTCAGCCTTGAGAAGAGGAGGCTCTGCAGAGACCTTATAGAGGCCTTCCAGTATCCAAAGAGGCTATAAGAGATGGAGAGCAGCTTTTGGCAGACACACATAGTGATACTCCTGGACAAGTGGGAATGGCTTCAAGCTGATAGAGAGGAGGCTTAGATTAGATATTAGGAAGGAATTCTTCCTTGTGTGGGTGGTGAGGCACTGGCAGCCCAGGTTGACCAGACAAGCCGTGGATGCCCCATCCCCAGAAGTGTTCAGAGACAGGTTGGATGGATCTCTGAGCAATCTGGTCTA
Organism: Camarhynchus parvulus; assembly: GCF_901933205.1. Taxonomy (NCBI): domain Eukaryota; kingdom Metazoa; phylum Chordata; class Aves; order Passeriformes; family Thraupidae; genus Camarhynchus; species Camarhynchus parvulus. The sequence continues at coordinate 103,260,472 of NC_044571.1, forward strand.
GTGGAAGGTGTCCCTGCCCGTAGAATGAGGTTGCAATGAGAAGATCTTTATGGTCCCTTCCAACCCAAACTATTCTATGATTCTCTGATACTAGGAATTAATGAACCTATTCAGTGTCCTCTGGGTTCTGACAGGTAAGTTTGGAGACTGATGTTTAAAATGCTCTGTACAAATTTATGCTAGGATTTCCCCATTCTTCCTAAGCTGCAGATTTAAGTCTAAGAGACCAATCACTAAATACTTGCAAAATTTTTATATCCTCCTTAAGCAGCTCAAAGTCATTCAACAGTAGCATGGTACAGACCACACTTTTTCCTTTAAGCATTTCTTCCTTTTTGTTTCACAGAGCTTTGAGCGCACACCATTAAACATATACCTTGAGACAGAATAGAAGTAATTTTACTCATTTCCTGTTTTGTTTTTTTTTTTTATTCTGAGCCTTATGCAAGAGTACTGGTGGCATTTATAAAGGAAATATGTTATCCAAGTAGCTTTCAGAGAGAGTGGAATTAAAAATAAACTAACATCAGAGAAATACCTTGTAAACCTAATAACTTGTAGGACTATTGAATGAGTAGGAAACTAGCCCGGAAACATTGGCTTAATTTTTTAGTTGTTTATGAAGTTCACTGCTAGCTATGCTGTTGATATGTTTAGATTATTTGACAGTGGTAGCCACCTTAGTGTCACTAAGAAAGTGTAAGGTTTTTTGATGTGTCTAAAACTTTCCTGTTTTTTTCTTCTGCCAACATGAAGCAAATGTGTATCACCAGGACAATTGCTGTTAATTTATTTTGTCATAGACAGTTTTCATCATAATTTTAGTAAATATCTTTATCCTGTACTTGGCAAGAAAAAATGAAGGTAAGAAAGAAAGTATAACTTTTAAAACCTCCAGTGATTTAAAAAATTGTTGGTTGTGAAAAGAAAAAATATAGAGGTGTCTTTTAATTTTCCTATCATTTTCTGGTAATACAATAATTTGAGTCCTTGTTGTATGAGGCATTTATCTGCTAATTTATTCCCGTCTTTAATGGCTGTTTCATTGAACATCCCTCCTAATTATTTAGGAAATACACCTTTTCTGTGCAGTGTAGAGACCAGTACTTTCATTTTCCTCTCACATCCTGTAATACAATCATATTTTATAATGGAGTCCAATTTCTTTATAAGCCAGCTCATTTTCTCTTATTTAACAGCTGTTATTTTTGACTTTCCAACCTATCTAACCCTTATGTAAATCAGTCCTACTGCCAAAAGTCTTTTTAATTAAGTTGTATTTCTATAGCTTAACTTGAGGGCAATAGGAAAATAGTATCATCTTTTAATTAATTAATCATTGAGGAAGAAAATAATGGAGATGAAAACCCCTATGCATATTTATGAGATACCAACTTTTTTGAATAGCTGTATTTTGAGCCAGTCTTTGGGACTGCCACAGACCTGACAATAACAGTTTTGGGTTTTTTCCCATTAAAAATCTTCTATCAGAGCAGGCTGTGCTTATCAATGATAATGAAACTTTCTTATCAGTAGCAGAACATTGAGACATCATTTTGTCTTCAGGTTATACAGAGCATTTTTTTTCCTTTTGGCTAGTTCAAATTCAAGAAACAAGCAAACAAACAAACCTTTAGAGATATGGTTTACTATTGGACTTGGCAGGGCTGGGTAAATATTTGGATTTGATGATCTTAAAAGACTTTTCTAACCTAAACGATTACAGTGTTCAATAGGAACTCTCATTTTACTGGCATATATTTCAGGTCACACTTGGCTTTTTCTTTTAATTGTATAGTAACACAACAGATGCTTATCTACTCAATTTACTATACCACTATTGCTCATTTTACTATAAAGTCCCTGGTTTTCAGTGACAGAAAATTGAATCCTAAAACCAAAATGAAGGAAGAAATTAAGTATTTGCAAAAGTAGAGCTGAACATTTTTAACAAATGCTCAGCCAAAGCACCTAAATACTATGTTCAGAACAAAAATAAATTTTAAAAATGGCTATTTTTTCAACAGGAAGTGTTCCTTCAGAAGTCACCACTAAAGGACTTCTTTTGGCACAAAAATCTTATGTGCTTTCATGGGCCACTTTGATGAATTGTTGGCAGAGAGATTGAAGGACTTTAGAAACATACAAACGTCAAGAGGACTGAAAAGAGTTCAAAATACCTGGAGAATGCAGGAATGTAAGTAGTATTATGTATGCTTGTCATGTTCTAATAAAAGTATTTATCAATGTTCATCCATCTTCATGGGAGACAGGGTAATAGGGTAAGGTTTTAGCCACACAAAACCATTACAGTTATTCTCGTTTTTTTAAAATGCCTAAACACTGAATTCTTTAAATTAGTTGGCAAATGAAGATACTAAGTTTCTTGTATTCAGTCACTGGATTGCTGTAACCAATTGAAGCATGTCTAAAATGCTGTCCTCTATTCAAGTAAGAAAAAATAAATAAAAAAACAAAGAATGTACAGGGTGCCTGTTGCTCTACTGAGAGACTACAACCATTACTGCTACTGTTTTTTGAACAAAATTAATCTATTAAAATTATTGGAATTTAAAATGGTTTAAAACATTTTGATTAAGAACATATAGCCCTTTGATTTTAAATATCAAACTGTCCCTCTTCTCTGGTAATGTCCCTGAAATAATGATGCACCTGTGAAATAATACTTTATATTCAGAATTTCATACACTAAATTCAATACCTAAATGTCCTCTCCTGAAAGAATCTTATTATTTACATGCATAAAAGGTAGAAATGAAAGCCATGTGCTAAACTACTTACATAAAACCCTAGTAGATATATCTTTAAATATTTACATACATGCACTGTATAAAATATTTCTGCAGAAATTAGACTCAGCTATAAATACGTTTGCTCTGTATATAATTTAAAAATGTATTGAGATGTGATGGTTCATTCAAAGCTATTTTACAAACACTTTGAAAGTACTCCTTACTGAGTTTGAATCCCGTACTTACCTTGGGTATGAAAAATGGATTCAATTCTTTTCGATGGACAAGATGTATCTCCAAGTTCCTAGTGGAATTATATTTCTATTTACATGAACATCAATCAGACTACTCAGTAACTTCAACCTGTGTTTTCCTCAACACCCAGTAGTATAAGAGATCCTTGGTTTTCCAGATTCACACAAACTGGAGACTACACTTCTCAACTTAAGTTGGAAAGTTGGTTCAATGCCAAGGGACATTGAACTAGGAAAAGTTTTTAGTGTCTACTAAACACTATGGGTAGAACAAATGCATGCTCTATTAAGCCATGGGAATTGAAGTGCAACCCAGGGATTGCTTCTTTGAAATCTTAAAAAGTAGAGGTTGGAGCAAATACAGTGATCCTCATATTCCAAACTGACTAATAATCAGAGCTGCTGATTACAGACATTGATTGGGTCCGCAGAAGGATGGGAGACATTTCAAAGCAGATAGATATGCAAGGGCACTGAAAAAAAAAAAGTGTTTGAAGAGGTACATTTACTATTAATTTATCTCCTTTGCCATGAAGATAAATGACAAAAGAATGGCTGGATTTTAATGAGAGTCCAGGATGCCAGGTCTGCCAGGCTGGGAATGGGCATGGCTGGTCCTGAGGCTGAGCATAAATAGGGCTGCCCAAGCACTGGCTGAAGGTGCAGGATGAGCACAAAACATATTCTTACAATTTAACTGTTTATACAGAAGTCTGCTAGAATGTTTTATGGCTGCACAAATCTGGCCTTGAACACAGGTAGCCAAAACTGGGGTGAAGATATTAACATTTCATCTTACTGCAAATAATTATATGGATAAAAACAAATAACATAGCTTAATATTTAAAAACCACGTTATTTGAAAACAGCATATTTTTAGCATTTTCCAATCAAATTATGCAATTTTCAAATTTAAAAGAAAAAAAGACCTTGTGGATTCTTTAACAGGTAATTTTCCTTGTAATATACAGCTGTAGAGATGAACTGGTCTAATTTATGTTAGTTCCATGCCTGCAGTTTTCTATACAGTGGTTCACAGCTTTTATTTTTCCCTAATTCTTCATGGCGACATGGTTTATTTATAGTTTTATCTTTATTTTGTGAATTATTTTCCCTTTTCTTCTCTTTCCTAATACAAGGTAACTTTCCACATTCTACTGGGAATGAAAATAATGCTTTACTCTTTTGCAATATTTTTCTTACTGTTACTTGTCTTGGGTAAAATTCACTTTGTTCTCTTGGGGGTTAATTATTTGTAAAAGACTGTAAATAGTAAGACAAGCATGGTCCAAATTGACCTAACTAAATGTACAAGAAACTTCCCAAAAGAGCAGATATTTGAGCTGTTGGGTTTCCTTGGGTTTGGGATCCTTCTGCCCACGGCAATTAGCCCAAGGGTTTGATTTCTCCTTCTAAACCACCCCCACTAAGGTTAAATAAAGGCTGCTCTGTTTGCAGCCTCTGTCAGAAGTCGCCGTTGTCTTTGGAGAGCTCCGAGATTGTTTACAAACTGCTCTGGCTGCAAACTGCTGCTAATGCTGACAAATAATCCCAGTGGTTCTTTGAAAAGTTTAGAGACCTGTCGTTTGCTGTCCTTCTACACCACTCCTTAGCTTGTTAGATAAATAAATACTTGAGAGTGTTGAACCCAGAAGATTTTGAGAAATAGGCACAGGCAGCTTTCTTTTTCCAAATCTGCACTCACTTATTTTTTTAAGCTTATTATTTAAGAAGACTTTGGGAAAGTGGTTGCTTCTTTTTATAGCTGTGACTATTGAGAAAAGTGCCGAAGAATCTAATTTACGCAGAATCTCATAACAGAATATTGTTGGCAAAAAATCAAAATATCAGTTGCTTCATTGTGGAAAAAAAACAAACAAAAACAAAGGCCTTTTAATGTTTTCAATTTTTGTTATAAAATAAAAAAAAAAAACATTGAATAGGTTTTATAATTATATTACTTTAGAAGACATACTTTTAAAAGGTGATCTATCTTTTTCACCTCTGTCTCAGATTACATCTTTCCTTTATTGCAACAGAAATTATGATTATAATTTAAATTTATTGTAAATGTAATTTTTATCAAGAGAAATATAAAGACATTTCCTAAGAATTGCATCAGCTTGAAGACAGAATGAAACACAATCAAAACAAACAGATTCATGGAATATTACAAACTGAACCAACTGAGAACATTGTAAGAAAAAACTTTTTATAATTTCAAACAATTTCTAAATTAATGCAATTTCATCATTTTTAATAAATTTACAATTGAATCACTTGGTAATGGTATGTTATAGACTTTACTACCATAGTACTATTATTTATGTGTAACATCATCAACAAAAGCTATTAAGTATAAGAATTATTAGTAACTACACTCTAATCAGTATACTAACATAGCAATGTAAACTAACATGTAATAACTTTAGAAAGGCATTACACCATGAAAATCACTTTTTAAGACAAAGAAATTGAGAGTTGTTAAAACCTTTCAAATCCTCTTGAGAATCAAATAGTTTATTTTCAATATTTGCAATGTTTAAAGACGTCGCTTCTTCCAACTTTTTCTTATCTATTGAATTAAATATTTGACAGAAAATTGGTGAGCACATAGTTTTATATGAAATGTAAATTTTCAGATACCTCATTTAAATAACTCTGGGTTTAGATAGCATTCATTTTCCCCTTATTACTCTTATACAATTTATCAAAAATTGAAATTCTGATAATTAGGCACAAATAGCCTTCCAGAAAGAAGAAGCATAAAAGCTCTAAGGCAAGTTAAAAGAACATGATACTCATGTAAGTCATGGTACAAGAGGGATAAAATAGCAATATATATAATATTACTTGCTGATGTTTCAAAAAATCTTTTAGCAAAATATTAATTAAATTTCCATAACTTCATTTCCAATATTCTACATTCTATGTAAACCAAAGTAGTCATCAGGATAATTCTATCAACAATTGTTCAAATAAATCCATTTTCTTGGATAAAATATAAATATTTGAGATCATTCATCTATGGAGTTACTAATAGTTTCCACAATTAGCTCTATACAAATTCAATTACTTTTTTTTTCAGGGTTATAAAATTTCAGTAGTAGTGCACTAAATGAAAGTGAATCATCATATTTTGTCTAACAATATAGTAATTGGCCTTCTGAAATGCTGATAGTGGGTGGTCAGGTCACATCCATATAAAATACTTCCAGAGAAATACCTGCTGTTGCAGTAAATTGCATGGTTATAAAAAAGTTGTAATTCTTTCTGCTGGGCTGGAGCTCAGGAAAACCTACATGATGTTCATGACATCATACTCCTGCAGATAAACTCTTTCAGATGACACCCAAAATATAAATCTCACTGCTTATGACAATTTCATTTTTTTAAGTGACTAAAAAAATTCTTTCTATTCAAATCCATTATGCTTTCACATGTGTCATTATAAATCTCCAGATTATAAAAGAAGATAACCTTCCTGGCCAAAAGAGCTTTGTAGTGTTCTGTGTGCTGTTAACACTGGTGTTTGTCATCTTAATGGTGCTGTGTTATGGTAGCGGAGAATTCCGAATTTTTGCTCACACACAATTCCTCTTACTCCTTTTATATTACTTTTTAAAGTCTTGTGGGTGTCAAAAACTTTGCCATAGCTGAAGAAGCTACAATCATTTCATGGAGCAGTGGCACACAGAGCATTTCATGGTGATATAGTACAATAATTGCCCTACGCCTGTGCCTCTGCATGGATAAATCCATCACTTCTACAGTCAGCCATCTCTGAGGAAGTAAGAAATAAAGGAACACCTTAGATTCCTTCTTCACTTTTATTAACCCAGATAGATGAACAGATCGTCTTTGATAACAAAAGTTTGAAACTCAGTTGTGGGATGTATAATATGTTTTTATTTGTTTTACCTGATTGGAAAAGCACACATGCAAGCTGGTTGTGCTCATGAATAAAAACAAATATATCCTTACACATTGAAAACAGTTATTATTTTGTGCTCAACATTGCAGGTATCCTCAAAGTAAATTCACTTCTGATATGCTGATAAAACTTTTTGCTCAGAACTTACATTGTCAAAATTATAATTAAGGTATTACAAGGAATCCGGCATAGATATGTGATTTATTATGACTTTACAATCTATTAGAAAGAGAAACTTTAAAGACATATACAAACTTACATTTTGGTGTCCATGAAGTACTTGGAAATACAATAAGATCTCAAATTTAGAATGAAAGCTCTCAAAGCTCCTTATTTAAAATGTCAGGCTTACACCATTAACTAACTGTACTAAAATACCAAAGAAAAGAGAAGCATGTGATGAACAATATTCTTTGTATCTGCAACCTGAATGAACATAAGCATTACTTCCCTAAAGGCAATAACCAGCTTAGTTTTACTGTCCAGCACCTAAACCTTCCCCTACTCTCTCTTTGACCCAGGACATGTTTCAGACCAGGAATATCAGTTTTCCTGTAGACTGCCCTGCTTTCTGGATGGAAACATGGTCCTGGTCTGGAGCAAGGCATTTTCCTCAATTTTCAGAATAAACTTATAAAGGGTAGTAATGAAAACTATGGTATTGAACAAAACAAAAAAAATTCTACAATTTTAATGGGTTTTTCCCCATTAACTTTCAAAGATATTTGTGGACTCTATTAGAATTTCATTGATTGTTTCAAATGTGAGGGGATGGGGGTTCTCTGTAAGTCAAAGCAATGATCAAAAAGTCATAAACAAAAAGAGATGCTGAAAGCTGTACAAGGACAAAGCAAGCATTTGTTGGACCTGTTTTTGAGCTGTTGTTGATGGTGCACAAGTACCACTTTTTCACTTTAAAATGCACATTGTGTATGCAAATAGGAAAGTTCAACATTTTAAATCATTATACTTTACAGGATCTAGAACTGTAAAGATATTATTTATAACTTCCAATCTAACATTGGAAATACTTTGGCAGAAATACTGCCAGTATCATTTCACTTGTGCTTCTGCACAGAGATGCACTAGCCTACATCCCACAAAAACATTTTCATAACTACCTACAGGTGATTTGACCTACAACAATTTGAACAATACAGGTGCAAGGGTTGGACAAAATGACAAAAGAACGAAATTCTCAGTTTAGACTGATGGAAATGAAATGCTTCAGGATTGAGCTGTAATTTAAGGCATTTAAGAAAATTTGCGTTTGTGCTTCAGTACTTTCCTAAATTAAGATGGAAGCAAATCAAAAGACGAAATCCTGAGATAAAAGGCAGTGTAGAGATAAGAATACATGTCATGATTCAGACACAAGAGGAAAATGAAAATTCCTGAAATTTTCAGCTGTGCAAATATTCCCTTGCCCCACATTTCAGGCAAGATCATAATTGCCAAGCTTAATTAATTTTTAATCTATCCTTTTTATGAATGAATATTTGGACATGTTACCAATATGCAATAACAAAAGATACTTATTTTTTCCACAGATTTCCCTACACCTAAATTATTGGAGCATTTCCCTATAATATAGATGCCTGTCTTCTCTCTAGTGGGAATTCTAATGGCTACATACAAAACACTGATGAAATAGCATTGGCATAAAAATCTAATGAGAAAGCTGCTGCAAAGTACTGTATTAATTTGAAGTTGTCCACTCCTCTGGGGCCACAACTTTCAGTTGTTCCGCAGTGTTAAATGAAATTTAGCAGATGTTAAATGTGTCAAGCTCCACAACAAAACAATCAACTGAGCCTTAATTTTTTGCAGTTTGTCTTATTTTGTCCCCCAAATTCACTGATTCTAGTGAGCAGTGAACCAAATGCATAAAATTATCTCAGGAAAAATTAAATTGCACTGAGGCATCTCCTATGCCTTGAACAAAGTTCATTGTATCTCTATTGACATCAGTTAGTGTTTAAAGATTTTTAGGAGGATGTAAAATAACCTCATAAAATCCCAGTCATTACAGTCTGGGGGGAAGTTGTGTGTTTTTCAAGCAGAGCACTAAGTTTCTCTCTCTGAATGTTGGGCTTGGGGTTTTATTTCGTACCATTTGTAGGAGGCCCATTACTTTACTGAGAGGAAGATGGAAAATAGAGTGTACAGACAAGGGACCTACAAGTGCCACTTTACTGGGCATACAACATTCAACCAGCAGCACTAAAGGGATTAAGAAGGCAGCTTTGTATTGTCTCAGAGGTGCAGTAACATAAGCACCACACTGGATTGTATGACAGTTTCCATGGTAACCATTCCCTCTTTTCCTACCACGAAACCACACATTTGCTGGCAGAAGAAGCCAAGTAATTCGCAAGGATGTGAGACGGGCTGAGTCCTTTCAGTCTGGCATTAATTTCAATATTCTAAATCCAAAGATTGCCTGTTTTGAATGCTTAAGCCTCTACACTGTGTTATTTTAAGCTCTTGTATGTAAAGGAATTATATAGGATTCTTTGGGAGGTCTTTCGCAAAAAAGAGTAGAGGTATTTTATAAGAAAATTTCCATGGACAAGTTTAAAAAAGGTAACAAGACAGTATGACATAAAGGAGTGGCAGACAAAGATCTTGAAAGAATTACCCTTTTCTAATAAGAATATTCAATAATCCTTAAGTAAGCCAGAAATATGCGAGCACTGTTAAGTGACAGACACACAGATTAAGGGAATACTGGTTCAAAAAATTACTTGTAGCTGATAGAGTACATGTATGTCTGAGATGAAAATTACGAATTTGACAGAAGTTCCACCCAAATGGAGCAATCATCTGGTTGGCTTAGAGATATCAAACCACACAGGAATAATACTAACAAGATCCAGGAAAAATGAGCATATTGTTCTTTTAGTGTATGGGCAATAATGCAGGGGGAAATGACGCCAAGAAGAGACAGAAGGTTAGAAGGACATTTTTTGAGTAATACTTTAAATTGGTAAGTATCCTGTTTGCATCCCTTGACAAACCACTTCCCTGCCAAGCATTCCATTTTATCACTGAAAATTGGCAGGTTCCTGACCTGTAAGTCTCTTGAGGGAAAAAAAAGGTATAACTTAGAAGGCGAAAAATACAAAAATTTTTCTTAATCTTTCTGATCTTTTGTTTGTTTCATTTCCGCAGGAAGAGCTTTCTTTAAAGAAAAGATGCAATAAATCCACCTTAACCAATTTATTTAGCTTTAATCACTTGATTTAGGACAATATTTATATTTCCTTGTGGTGAATTATGTGTACTCCTCATTCATATTATGGTAGCAAGGCTTCTTTATTCTAATTCTGCTAATTTCAGATTCTTGCACCAGAACACAGCAGCAACGTAAATTTGATGCATGCAGAACTCCGATCTATGGATTAAAACAGATTTAAGATGAAGATAGGATTCATCTTTTTAGTGTTTCCATTTCATTTCAGGGGAAGTAGGAGCAGGGATGAAGATGACCTGTAGGGTCCCTTCCAACTCAAACAATTCTATGATTCCATGAAACCAGAAGAACTTGAAGTCAACTCAGCACAAGTCATTTATCTCTCTTGAAATGCCTATGGCTTTTTATGAAGACAAAAGCCTGAAAGCCAAACAAGAAGCAGTACAACTTTCTGCTAACCCAGCTAATCCAGAGCTCTAAATGCAAAGCTTAGCTTGAAGAATGACCTAAGAATTGATGGAAATTAATGACACAAAAGCTTCCTAAAATGGAGGAAGGGTAACACATAGTCATCAGAAGCAGAATTTCTGTTTTATTTTGCCATTGCAGATGTAAGAACAATTGCATATGGATGGAATGTGAATGAAACTTATAAAATTGATTAACATGAGTTTTAAAAATAAATATATTTAATGTATTTGAAAATTAGAATAACTTAATAATTTTATTCTTGAAGGCCATATCTGATCCATGCCTTCAAAACTAAATTTGTCTTTTTAAGCATTGTGTAGATACATAGAAAGGATGGAGAAGAAAAAAGAAAAAAAATTGAAAAAATCCCATACACATCTACCAATGTTGTTTTCTTTACCCTGTGGATTTTTTTTCTTCTTGAAGAATATTGATAATCAATCCCATTCTATTTTCAAAAGTGAGCTTATAACTTCATATAAATAAATAATATGCACACCTTTTTTCTTCAGGAAAAGTCTGAAGATGTTCCAAGACACGGTAAAGCAAATTATTATTATGATTATTCAAAGAATTAATTGGAATTATCCCTTACAAAAGGATATTTGTTAAGAGAAGTTTAGAAATTTGAGTCTAATGATAGTTACTGGTTGGAACTCAGCTTAGACTTTTATTTCTTGCCCTTAGAACTGCAGATTTACTTTCTTTTTTTTTTTCTTTTTCTTGAGAGATACATATTTCAATTCAACTTCTAATCAGAAAAATTTTCATTAAATACATTGCATCATTTGGTAAGAAACAACTTTAGAACTTTTTGACACAATCTGATGCCAAAACTGCCTAGTTTGGAAAATAAGAGTTTCTTTTCAGCCAGGAAGAGGGATGTAGCTGAGGAAGTCTCACAGTCATGTGTACAATTGCAAAAAGGGGAAACCAAGACATTCAGCAGCAGAATTCAAATCCCTTTCTCAGCCCTGTTGCCTTCCTGACTGGCTTCTCCAAGGAGGGATTGTTCTGCCTTTTGAGTCTGTCTCAATCTTCATTCAGACACAGTTTTTGTGGGGAGCATTTTCATCATTTCACCCTGAAGAACAAGAAAATTTGAGATGCTAAAAAATTCCATGGGAATGCAAAATGATTTGCTAAGACTCTTTTAGTTTTAGCCTTCCCTAGAGATCTCTTTTCAACTGCAAAATTACTTGCCCAACGCAGGTCTAGTAACCCCAGAGATAACATCTAAATTACAAATGAGATCTTTATAACCTATTTACTGTGCAGAACATGTTTTTAACTCCTGGAAAATTGTAATTTCAATTACAAGAAAACATACTTATACATGTGAGACTGCTGTTTAAAGAATACTTGGGATTCCGAAAGAGACCAATTAAATTTTTATTAGGAATGAGTAAACCAATCATTCTAAACAGAATCTCATCTTAAATATAGAGAAGATGTAGTGTTAGAACCAAACTGCTTTATGGTATATGGAAGCATTTAATTGAAAAAACATCCATGAAACACTGTGTAAACCCAGCTACTGTTCCTGCTTAGAAAAAGAGGCAATCCATCAAGCACATTCAGCTGTTTTCATGGTTTTGTTTTTGTTGATGTCACACATCTTTTGCTGGGGTTTGTCTATTTTTTAATCATTACTCTGGGAAAAAGAAAGGAGTCTATTTTCTTCTTTCAGAATAAAGTTGCAAACATGGACACCACTACCCTTAGATTCATGAGGTATTTAAAGTGGGTTAACCTATATTCAATAATCTTTTTGTTACTTCATTCATTTTAAATGTAAATTTCAAATTTAATTTTTTTTATTGGATATTCGTAGTGGCAAAGACCATACACAAAGTTAAAAAATTAAAAAAAAAAGATGAAAATAGACATTTATAACATATAGATAGATGTCAAGAATATAGCCTAAACTCCCTCACTAAGTACAAATAAGATGATGTAGAAGAATTTTTGTATTTCTTCTGGGGCTGTCACTGATGCCCAGGATGCTGCAAAGTTCTGAGAGAAAATTATACAAATTTATGAATTATTGGAATTATAGAGAAACAGTTTTCAATAAATATGAAACAAATCTTTTTAAAATTATCCTTTGTGCTGTCTGCTTGGCCCAAAAATCCTGAAATACTATTATCCTTCCTCCATTTTTATGTTTTATTGAAAATAGTATCATATACCTAGTTATGAGCCAAGCTTTTGAGCTGAAGGTGCACAAATAGATATTTTGCAGATCAAAATCTCCAACCAATTGGTCACAAAGCATGAATTGTTTATATAGCCCCAGGAAATATCAAAATCCTCCTGCTTCTTCTCAGATGCTACATTTTGCCTTTTTTATCACATTGGAATCACCTTCCAATATAATTTAACCAGATTTTCTGGAGGCATTAGTTTTGTACTTAATATTTCTGTTTTTTTGGTTTTTGTCACAAGGTTTGAGAGGTGTGTGCTCATCTAGGTCTTTTCATAGAAATCACAAGTTTTCACCTACTGAAACCACACCCTCTTACACAATTCTTCATATGTTCATATGATTTATATCCTAAAATTGTTCATATGATCAAATTATTTATATGATTAAAATAGTCCTCCTATGTATTATAACTTTCAAGTCCAATGAAAACTTCTGAAAATTTCAGATATCTTTTTCCAACTGAGAAATATCTTGGAATGGTATAAAGAAATATAGCAGTCTGTCAAAGCCTCAGTGGAGCACTGATGTCTGAATAATACTGGCAATGTTAATGGAATTCTATTAGCCTTTATTAGTGAGGAAGAACAGTATTTGTTGAAAGGCACAGCTGGAAATCAGGTTTGGATTTTTATTTTTATTACTTTTTCATTTGAGAAAATAAATATTATATTTCCCACAGTTAGAGAGATCTGACAGGAGATTTAGAACTTTTTGAACTGTTGATTATTTTGAAGTCAAAGAAAAGAAAGAAAAATTTCTTGCTGTTTTTAAATTTGGACATTCTGACAGCCAAGTAAAAGTGACATTAAAGAGTAATCATTTTGATTATCTGCTGTTCAGAAGTTTGACTCATGTTCAAGGCCCTTCAAAGTCTTTTTCACACTGAGAAACTACATTTTTCAATCTCTATGACTTTAATGAAGGTCTTGTTGGTTTTATTTCTTTTTTCCTATAATTTGCCACCACTAACATATCAAGAAAATTAACACAACCTGATAGCTTTGGGTACACAGCCTCCTTCTTATTTTTCTTGTTTTGAGATTTGCCCTTGTTGTCAGCACATTTTTAACACTATTGAAAAGAATCTTTTAAAGTTGAATGAAGGAATGGTTCAGGGGATGACTAATTGAGTAAACAGTATCCTCTTTGTGTTCTCTGCATCTCCTGATACTGGGAGAAATGCAATTCCTTGGTAGAAGACAACTCCAGCATTTTCTTAAATGAAAATTGCAAAGCTTGGCCAGGGTCCTTCAGTAACCAACATCATCAAGTTTTCTAAATTATTGTTGATTGATAATAAGTTAGTTGATAAGACATATCTGACAGGCCCATGAAAAATCTCATTGCATCTTCCTGCTTAGATATCTTTAATTACTTTTAATTCTTGCCCCTTGATATTTTAGTATAGATGAAGTACATTAATGCATCAATAGAGCACAACCAACATAATTGAATTGAAAATATACTGAAGAATTTCTAAGGGAGAATTTAGTCTTTATCTCTCATAGGGGAATTCAGCAGTTTTCCTGCTCCATACTCAGCTAAGTGAGAGATGTAACCCTGGTGTCCTGACTGATAGGAAAAAAAGCAAACAGGATTCTGGGGTTAAAAACTAGGCAAGAAGCCACAAAGCTCTGCAATACCTCAGTTTTCAATAACACACTGAACATCTGAGGAGCCAAGGCCTTTTACTGAGGACTACATTACGTTTAGAAACTGTTTATTTCCTTTGAGAATGTAAATCCTCTGGCCTACATGTGCGGAGGTGGAGAAATAGCATTTCTCTGCCTTGAAGAGTTTGCATGAAGATAAATAGACAGAATCCAAGGCAAGGAAAGACACATAGAAGTACTTAAAATGCACTTACTTCAAAATGGACTTGTTTGTATTGAATTAACAATTCTCTTGCCTTTTTTTTTTTTTTTGTTCTTGGATGCAAGACAAGCATTGTTTTTGCTATCATATTCCTATTTACAGGTATAAAATGTTCTTTTGGTTTGTTCTGTCACAGCTGGGAATGAGACAAATAGTGTTTTTGTTACCTTGTCAGTAGCTTAGGGCTTATGTACGAGGAGGGAGGAAAATCCAGATTATATGGACAATAAAAAAGATTTTGATCTTTCATTCTATATTCTTTGTTTCAGCTTCACAACGTATTTTTAAAGTTTTAATTCCATGAAATTATATTAGTGTACAGGTTATTATCACAAACAACTCACAAATAACTTGTCAGTGTAAAAATTGAGGCTTCCTTTGAAGGAAATGCATGTGACAAAATAGACATCGAGAGAAAATTGAGAGGAAAAAAGAGAAAAGCAATAGATAAAATTTAGTTTTGCTAATTTATTCTAAATTTTAAAGAAAATAAAATGCAAAATTTGCAACAAAGTAGAAAATGAATGAATTTAATAAAAAGAAAAAATAAGATAAGAACCCCAAATTTAATGTGAATATTTTCATCTCACGGCAAGATAATACATAAATTAAAACAGAATACTTTTGAAAAACAACTACTTAGAAATGTTTAGCAAGTGACTTCTCATATTTTTAACCTTTTCTCATTAAAAATTGAAATATTAACTTGCTCTGATTATTTAAAACTTAAAGGACTTCAGAATTTTACTGACAGCAACACTAGTACCAACAAATAAATACTTGAAGAAACTTCTAGGATGACAGAATACCTAAAGGATATTATTCTATTAGAATCCTCAGAGCAGCACCTATTAAAGAATTAGTGTTGCTGATGTGGTACAAAGGGTTTGATTCTTCAGGATTTGTTAAATAGGGCTAATGAAGGAATCATTGCTTGTGAAGTATTATATAGGGGATAAACCATAGTGAAGATTTAAAAAATCCCACAACAGTGATTATGAAAATATTTTGGAAAAGAGCCCTCAGAGAATCAATTTGGGTTAGAGCACATATTTAATTTTGTACAACAACAAAACCCAAAGCAGGATATTAGCCCTCTAGTCCCCAAACACATTTTCCCTATCTAGCCAAAGTCACCCTGAAAGACAATGTAGAGCAAATCAGTTCATTTGGAGTGAATTTCAGTAGTTGCAGTGTATAATCCTATTTGGTTACACTTCTCCAGCTTTTAAATTGCTGTTTCTTCCCCTACCAGCTTTATTTTTATAAATGATGTTGTACAGACAGTTCTAAAATTAATTTTGTAGTAGTAACATCTGGTTCTCAGTTAGTCACTTCCTTTGACCATGTTCTGATCATGTCCTTTTTAGCTTTCATAGAAAAAGACCCAACCTCACCATAGCAGTTTTTGTCTCAGTACATTGTGTGCATATTTTAAATTTTCTACCAGACTAAAAAAAAATACACGCACACAAAACCCCTAAACAAAACAAAACAACAAAAAAAAAACCCCAAACAAAACAAAAACCTCATCCACTAACAAACAAACCAAAACACAAAACTCCCCCAACAACCAACAAAATCAGCTGAAAGATCACTAACTAAACAGCTTCCTATAGCAAATTATTAATGAAATCTGATAGAATATATGCAAAAAGAAATGTTGCTTCCAGAATCCAATAATTTCTTTCATTTCTTTCTTCATCTTCTGTGGTTAGCAGTGAATAATAGGAGAATCTCAGTGCTCCACCCTGATGCCAAGGTGGCCCATGGGGGCTAGAGACAGCTGAGTATAGAATTCCCCTCTGCCAGTTTGTTCCATCCAAAGCCCTGGCCTGCCATAATTGCTTTCTTCTATAGTCTGATGTGCTCTCTCTCCATGGAGTACCATAAAAAAAAGATCTTTGAATTTAACTCATGTGTATTACTACTTATTCCAACAAAAAAGAGAAAAAAAAAGTATATATAGGAAATTCTGTCAAGTACAAATATTGTTCTTGATTAAGTGATTGATAACAGCATGTATAAAAACACCATGTATACAAGCAGATATGTTGGAGAGCTTTATAAACAGCTCTTCAGACAAGTAGCGAAATTACTTGGATCTGGCATGCATCATTGCTGCTGCTTTATGGTAGGATTCAGCAATGGGAGACTTGAGTAGTTCCAGATTGCTTGTTGAAGAGTGAGTTGGTAGAAAAAAACCCACACACATTTCCCTCAATAACACCGTATTTCAAAATACAGCGGCACTTAAATGTTAGATTAAGTTTCAAGTGCCCAAATTTATGTATAAAAACTAGTTCCATCATCTTTGAGTAGAGATTTGATTGTTATGGATCAAATGCAGCAGTACTTGCAGGCTTATTGTCAGGACCTTGAGGACACCATTAGCCCTGACTGTCACTGCCCACTCCCCTGTGGTTCCCCCACCTGACCATGGTTAAGAACCTCATTTCTGCTCCCCACCAAACCTTCCCACCCTTCCCATGGCCCAGGACCCAGTGTCAGCCCCTGGACACGTCAGTCCCTGCAGTGATGCTGCAGCAAGGTTGGTCTCTGGCTCCGCACTGCCCTGCCTGGCCATGGACCTGGCTGGGATGGATCCACATCTCCACCAGCCTTGGCTTGTCCCTGGGGAGGTGCCCAAGGCACCTTGGGCCTGAGCTGGTGCCTCCTGGCTGTCTGCTCCTGGTTGGAGTGGTGCATGGCCCCTGGATGTCAGACCCTACCCTGCCACCCCATATGGAGAACCTCAATTCTGGTTTCTGGTTCCCCATCCCTAAGTGGGGGGCTGGCTTTTATAATTCCCAGACATGTACCAGTGCATGGACTTCAGTTTCTTTAAATACAATCAGTACTCTGAATCATGGATTCTATCCTCCTTCTCTCAGGCTGAACTTCTGAGTATTTGTACATAGCTTCTCCTACTTTTCTGGAGCAATTCTAGTTTGTTCTAGACAATGAGTATGCAGGAGCCAGTGCAGCACACTCATGGGTGCTCTGCAGATCCCTGGACATGTGAGTGATATCCAAGTGCAAGGGCCACAATTTTCAGGCTTAATGCAACTCCTTTGTCAGCTGAATGTTATGAGTCATGAGGTGAAAAAATTTAGAACACAGACTAAGTCAGTTATAAGCCTAACTATAGTCTCTAAGTATTTTTCTGTAGTATTTTATAAGTATTTTATTAATTAACAATAAGTAAGCAAGGTAATTGTAAATACAAATTTCTAGGAGATTCCCATTACTTTTCATATATGTTTACTGGTCTTACTGTGGTTGATGAAGCTTGTTACCTTTTTTATGACTGAAAAATGAAGTTAGTGAAAAAGCAATTCTTTTTCACCCTGTTTTTCAGCAATAACTCTGGCATATTCCTCACACTTCTGGCTTAAATTCCTCAAGGAGACACTCTGATTCAAGGTTTATGGTGCTTTCCACCGCTTACTTCAAGGCCACATTTGGGAGCAGTGACTAATATTACCCCTTTGCTGGTTCCAAGCCATACAATAAAAGCTTCACCACTCTGTTGAATTATATCCCATAATTTTCTCTTGCAGCTATTTCCAAAACCCTAGTTAAGGTCCATCATTTTGATTCTACACTTAAATAAGATACTCCTGTCACCTTCTATTTATAAACAAGCTGCTTCCTAAAATGGTTTTGTTTTAATAATTCAGAATGTCTTTTCATACTTTGGGATTCAGTTTCTTTCCAAGTTGCGATTTTCGGGTCCTTATTGAAATATAAGGAAAATGTTAATTTTAATGACACCACAAACTCTAAGAGTTTAAAAATGAGAGCCAAATGCAAAGTAAACCAGTGTTTTGAATGCTGAACATTTGCTAGGAATATTTAGTTATACCATTGACATTCATATGTAAATACACCATTGATTTCACTATATGTAATAATGAAGTGTTAAAGTTTCCTGATGGAGAAAATGAGTTCTATTGAATAACACTGTTTTCTCAAAGCAAAGTAACATTTACTTTCAGGCAGGTGGAATTTTAAAGCTCCAGTGCTTTTTCTATAGCTATATGTATGTTCATTAGCTTAAAAATGAACCACTCTGGGCCACTGTCTGAACAAGCTACATTATGGGGTCTGAAAACTTCATTTACATGTGTATTTATTTTCTAGCATAAGATGGAGTAAGCTGTGCGGAACACGTTCTACACATTTTAGTACTTTTTTACTTTGTTTTTAAGGAATAACTTCCAGAAAATATCTCCACATTTTGAATACAAGATGCACGAATTGTATTTAAACAAAAAAAAAACAAAAAAAAAAACAAAAAACAAAAAAAAAAAAAAAAAAAAAAAAAGAGGAACACAAAAAACCTCAAAAGAAACTCCAAACAAAAAGAAAAATCCTAAAAAACTGAAAACCAAACTGAAAACCAAAACTATTTTTTTTGAAATTAAAAAACAATCATATCAGTCCAATTTAAATTATGATACTCCTTTCTTTTTCTTTTTTTTTTTTTTTTTTTCTTTCTTTGTTTGGCTATCACTTCAACCATTTGATCTTAGTTCTTAGTGAGCCATCAGAATAATTTCAGTACCTTCGACAACTGCGGAGATTGAGCAAAAAGGGAGCCAGGATCAATTAATTAGTATTCAAATCCATGGCATATGGTATTTAAGGAAAGAAGAAATTTTAAAAAATTAAGAAATATTTTCAAAACATAATCTCAAATTTATTAAAACTACAAGAAGTCAAAACACCAACACAAACTTTCTCTACAGATCTATGTCCATGAACTCCCAACTCTGAATTTTGGGGTGAGATGAGTAATATATCCCATATATAAAAAAGAAGATATTAAGAACCTATATTTTTATTCCAGTCATGGATGTTATTCCTGACCAGCTTTGCTACTACTAAACCAAATAGCCAAGCCAAATTTTCATTTCCTTTATTGTAGAATTGACAATATGCAAAGTACATTTTTTTACCTTATAACTGATTTCAGTAAATGAGAAATTTGAAGACAAAAGGTGTGTTTGTGTCTGTTTTTACTTCAAACTTCCTCCCCTAAAAGGTGATTGATACTGCATCACAAAGTCAGAAAAGAACTCATGCAAAAGTGACACATATGTCAGACCTTAGGTGAAGATATAACCTTTTAGACTGAGTTGATCTAGGCAGGATGAATTTTAATCTGTGAGAGGGAGGATGATATAAAAGGAAGACTGAGTCAAGAAAAGGTTAGTGAAGCTACAGATACATTTCCAGGGTAAGATCCAGGCTGGAAAACAAAACACCTATGACAGAAAAAAAATCCTCAGGCAGACTGAGCACTGAGTAAAAAAGGAATAGTAATATTTTGAACACAGTTGTAACAGAACAAGTCTTAAAAAAAGGCATAATTACATTAAAGTGTGATTCCAGCTTCTTATCCTCTGTTTTAACATGAAACATTTGAAAGTAAAGCAGTGTTGCTTCCATTCTTTTTCATGAACTATTAATAAGTCACTCTGTTAGAACTTTTACAGTTTCAAATTTCCTTCACTTCAGGACAAAAGAAATTTTTAAAAAAGAAATGGGGTTTTTATTTGTTTGGTTTTTTGTTTTGTTTTGGAATTTTTTTAAACAAAGAGAACTCAAGGACATCTAAAGGCAATGATGTGTCTCGGTGGTTTCATATGAATGTATTAGACAAATTAAACCATATAATACAACTTTGCAAATCACCAGATTCCACCAACTGATGATACTCTGATAGACTTTGTGAGAAAACATACTGTGAGTTTAAATCTTGGGGATCATATAGCAAGACCATATCTAACCAAATGGCCTTAATAGTGTCTGCATTCAAGCTTTTCTCACGCAGAGGAAGAATCTCCAAAAAATTAAAGGTTTTTCCCTGCACTTATGTATGACTAGAACTAACTCATTTCTCTCAACTCCTTTAATTGGGAGGAAAGCAACCAAACAACCAAACAAAACCCCAAACAAACCAACAAACCCTACCAAACAGTATCACAGGAGGTTTTGTTATAATTATTCTCTCAGGTACAAGGTCTGATGTTTGGGATTGTCCTGTGCAGGAACTATAAAGCTTTCAGTCCACTGGAAAGGATATTTTTTAAGGCAACATATCAGTAATAAAATGTGGAATTGGAATGTCTTTTATATATTTTTAAACAATTTATTGTAGATGAACTTTTTTAAACATGGACAGTTAAAATAGAAAATTCTGATAAAGTGTACTTCAAAGAATCTGGTAGGGAAATAATAATTTCCAAACTTCTGTGAGTCCATGTCCTCCTCTAATCCCAGGATATAGCACAAGACACACAAATTACAGCATTAAATCTCTCCAGGAAAACACTTTTGTTGAGATAGAAGAACACATTCTCAAAGACATGAAAGAATAATTTTAAAAAGTTGGGGTTCTTTAAAAGATAGCTAGATTTAGTGGCAGCTGTGATAAAAAAAAGTACATATCAAATCAAACAACCAACTTGAGGGAAGGCATGAAAAGAGAAAACTACCAAATCTCATCAGCTGTCTTTAAATTTCTAAGGAGGGATTGATCTTCATTAAATCTTGAAACAATACAAAGCTCCTGAAATGGAAGAGATCACTTTCAGAATGTCAATTTCTTCAACCAAATCTACAAATGGGAACTTTGTCTTTTAATCTCATTAAATAAAACTGAATTTCTAATTTTAGAAAGAAAGAACAAGCAGAACCAGGAGGAGTAAAGACATTGATTGCTTAATTTTGCTTGTTTGACAAAAAGATTGCTCACCTCTTTATTTGGAGTTCTTTTATATGAAGTTCTCACTTCATTTATTTCCCCACTTACAATGTCTAAAGGAAGTAAGAACTCGAGCTGTGGAAATGCTGCTCTGTAAGAAGCAGCATCTTTATGTGATACTACACTTCTGTGCCTTTGGAAAAGAAAATCTTTATGAGGCTGATATGCCTTTGTTAATCTCAATTTCATTTCCCACAGCTGTCTCTACGTGGGCAGATTTGCTTGAATTACTTTGTTATTCTTATTTCCTGATGTGTTCCCTTGGTTAAAATATACGTCTATGTCATATTGAGTTCTCAGTTCTCATGTGATCATGAATAGTAGAAGTGGCACATTATTATTAACTTCACGTAAAAGGAATAAGAGCTCCTACAAAAGAAAACTCATTTCTTTGCATCACCAGTAATGAAGGCTCAGCTAGTCTACAGAGTATGAAAAATTATAAAGTAAGAGAAGAAAAATTGACAGTAATCAGGAAACAATAAAAGGTATGAGTATTCCTGTCTGGGTGTGTAAATATTCATGTATGGAAAGGTTAAGCTAAACTCTGACTATCATATAAAGTTCATAAAGTCTTAATTGTTCTGGTAAAATGGTGCTTACACAATGAGATTTTGAGCAGATCTTGCCATAAATAATTCAGAATATAATAATATTCAACCATCTTATTCTTCTTGTACTGAATTGTATGGATCTTATTATACCTATCGCAACACCTCTGATCCTCAGAAAAAAAATTACTCAGTGGTTTTAAATTATTCTTTATAAATATTAGCATAATTTAACAATTGATGACAGACTGTCCCATGTATTTATGAGAAGCAGCGCTCTGCAGGTGCTGGAGGCACTTGTGCTATGCAAGAGCTGTACTGGAGTGTGAGTAGCAGGCTTCATATTTCAAACTGATTTTGAATGGTGCTTGGTTTTGAGACTAAAGAAACTGAAAAAAAAAAATTAATGAATGGGAAAGTAGAACAGTTCCAATTCACATAAAAGCAATTAGGGTTCCCATAGAAAAAAATATAAATATTGCATTATATACAAGAACTTAATCCTTATTTTGACAATAAATGTGCTTTGATAGAGTTCAATTATTTAACTAAAGGAATCTCCAGAAGGGAGCTGTATTGAAGAGCACTGCATGCCATATAAATTCAAAACATAGAATCTGTATACTTCTAAACAAGAAAGAATGGAAAGAAATGAAAAAAAGGGAAGTGATTGAATTAAAGCTACAAAATGTGTTATACAAATTCCAGAGTGACAGAAATCTCTGCCTGGAGTAATAAGACTTTAGTGAAAAAAGCCCACAACAAAATAAAAAAAAATAAAATTATAAACAAAATATAAACCTGGGAAAGGTGTGTAAGAAACAGTTTAACTATTGACAAGCTGATGCCTTCTTAAATGGCAAGAGTTAACAAATTAGGCTAAAAAGTCCATTTTTCTCAGGATACTTTTTCCAGTAGTGAGCAAGAGTGGCTGCCTGTGTAAGGGTACAGGAACACAGAACTTTTTAGTGATGCTCACACAGAGTCCTGTCCCCACCTTCAACAGCTTGATGCTTTTTGAGTCAGAAATGCCATTTTTATAATGACCCTCTGCACATTTTCTGCATCAATTTGTCCTGTGAATTCAAAAGAAATTTAAAGTCTGCAACATCCTAGGGAATTACATGCTATTATATTTCATTATACAAGAGGCTACTGGCTTTGGTAGGGGATTTTCTTGTTTGTTTGTTTGGCAGCTTTGCATTTTTCATCTACCAGCTCAAACTTCTCCTAGAAGAGAATGCAAGTAATTGATCCCCTTTCTCTTTCTACTTGCCAATGATAATTTTTGAGATCTCTAGTGATACTTTGGCTATTTCTTTTTCAAGCTTGGTTTAGAAGCCTGTTTAGTCACATGCACATGGCTTTCCAATCCTTGAACAGCTCTCTCACTCTCTCATGAGTTATTTCCAGACTTAGCCCTTTGTGATGGGAGAACCAAAGCTGCACTTAGCATTCAAACAGAGATAAAGCTCAATTTCATATACTTTAGTTCTCATTTTTATTCTGCTTCTCTTCACAGAAGTTCTATACATAATGGAGATAGCACTTTAAACCAGTGAAAAATAGTAGAAGAATACCATTAAAAGGTTTTGGAAACCATGGAAAGAACTATACACGTACAATAGAGTTAAAACCCATAATTTTCACATAATCATAGTCTGATCTAGCAGCCAATATCAGCAGCCAAAAAGCAAACAAGTCCTGTAGACACAGGTTTAAAGGGCTTTTTGATGCTAACATCATTGATTGTAAAGGTTTGGGTTTTTTAAAGGCCAGCAAAAAAATTAAACTGTTTAGAGACATCTCTGAGGAGAATGAAAGCTTCTGAAATAGTCCCAAGAAGTACTAGGGGAAAAACATTCTCATTTATGCAGAGCAACTCAATTTTTGCTCCGTGTTGCATTCAGGATGGTAATGGACCACAGCTGAGTAGGTGACATTGTAAAATAGTTTCCGTACTATTCAGAAATACATTTTGGGATTCATCTTGCCAAATGGAATGCTCTGCATTGAAGTTATTTTCATCTGAACAAGTCGCTGTACACTTCAACTATACCTCTTTTTCCCCTGAATTATGCCTGGGGAAGAATTCTACATACTGAGGTAATTGTGCAAAACTGTTCTCAAGGAACAGACTAACCTTCTCCATAGACATTGCTTTGAAGCACAGCAGTTTTTGCCTGTGTCCAAGAGTTATCCTTGTTAGCATGAGACAAAAATATTATTTATAACGTTGCTTTCATTTGAAAGACCTTGAAAAATTAACTTTATAACCTTATCCTTTGAGGCTGCATGAAGCTATGGGCAGTGACCCCCCTAGAGAGCACTGAAGAATGATGTTGGACGGAAATGCCCATACCTGGTATATATCCATAGTGCTTGCCCAAAGCCAGGCGAAAAAATGCTGAGTCTCTTCTTCAGTGGCCCAGAATAAAGGAAGACAAAAATGGGCAGTTAGATCTATAAAATTAGACATTGACAGTGGAAAGAAATAGAAACTTGCATAAATTCCTAATATAAGGAAGTGTCCTATGTTCCCTGTCTGATTACTTGTTCCCTAGCTATTTGCTTCCTTAACTGTGTTTTGAGTCCAGGGTGGGTAACTCAAATGCAATGTGTGACAGTACGCAAACCGAATCCCTTCTGCTATTTTTACTCTCTCAACACTGATAATCAATAAATTGGTGATAGACAAACATCCCTGCCCATGGCAGGGGGGTTAGAAGTAGCTGATCTTTAAGGTTCTTTTCAACCCAAACAATTCTGGCATTCTATGATTATAGGAAATTATTTTGTCCTGAAAATTAGATACTGATATCAGAATTTGTTCCAGATCTGCTGCTTTTAAGTGCAAGAATAATACCAATAATCTCTACTGTGTCATCTGCTACCATCTTATTAAACAACATTGTAGTTGTAACTGTATTGAATTTACTCACACTAGTTACTGTAATTTTGTCAGAAAACTCTCATTCATAATCCTGAATACTGGACTATGAGCAAACAGAAAATATCACTGTGTCTCTTAATGGGAGATAATGATCACACCCAGTTCTGTCACCACTAATTTGTGTAATTTAGAATCATGTCATTTTTCAGCTCAACTAAGGCATATCCTGAAGGGAATCATGGCATTTTCTTTAAACCCAAGGAGGAAATGAGTTAAAAAAGGCACCACTGGAGCCTTTTGCCAGCAAAGCTCACAGTGAGGCAAAAATCACAGAGGCCAAGTCTGAGCCCAAGCTTTTGTTGCAATCAGAACTGATGGGATTACTCTTTAGTATATCAAATTTGGTTGATTAAATATCTTTTGTGTTATATTGTATTATATATATACATTTTTATCCTCATCATCTCACAAGAATTACCTGAAACATCCTGTTGTTTTCCATAGTGAGGTGTGACACAAGCAAACACAAAATGAGTGTAGTAGACCTCTGTAAACTCCCACAGACTGAGTGATTACTGAATAATTGAATTATTAAAATTAAAATGAGATAATTCTACAGAAAAAATTAGCTTTTAACTCTTCATGTAATTTTTTTTTATTGCTTGGCACAGTTTGAAAATTTCTTATTGGGACAAAACCATTCAGGAATACAATTTTAATCAGTAAAATTTATTAAGTAATCAAAACAAAATAAATCCCCCTCTCTCAGGATCCCCATTTTCTGCTTGTCACCACCAAAAAACACCATTCTCTATGATTCCTAAACATTCTGTAGACTTACAGTTGACAACTCTATGTAAATCTACTCAATTCCAAGTAGAAAGCTATATTCTGATAATGAAATGAAAGTCCATTTTAATGAAATTTACCATTTCTTTTTTTTCTGAAAAGTAGTTATTTACTCAGAATTCTTAATTAGATGATTTGTCTACTAAATATCTTGAGTTGAGGTTGTAAAGTCATAAATATTTGTTGTCTCACAGTATATTGATAGATACATTGCTATGTTCTAGTTTATTATATCTTTCACAATTTTGAGTTTGTTTCATTTTGTTTTACTTTTAAATATAAAATCTATTTTTATTACCATTTTATGTTGTACCTCACTAAGCTCTTTCAAGAGCTTTGACAGGCTATTAATTTATATTATTATATACACCAATAAAACAACCTACTATTCTAATTGCTCAGTGATTGCTGGATTTATACTGTATTTGTTTAAGACACAAAGGTAATGAAAAATTGTTCTGAAAATTAGTTTTGTGTGTTTTATTATAAGGATGTATTTCTCATGCTCTTGTCTTTCTGTTGCAGCTATATTTATGAGCAGGTCTGATTAATTTTCTTTCTTTGCTCTAAGGGAACTTATTATTCTACTTATGAAATACATTGAAAAAAATCAGTGACTGGTACAAAACCCATGACTGGATTTAAAAAAATGGTTCTTTAATTCCCCTTTAAGCAATAACAAAATCAATTATTAGCAAATGTGGTTTTTACATCAGTCAAATATATATCATAATTAGCTGATCTTGTTCTACAACTAAGAGAAGTAGAACATAGAAATAATAAGCCAATCCTCTGAGCAATGCCAAAGGAATTACTCAATTCAGCTGAACAGGGATATTTTATCAGGCTAACTGGTTGCTTTCTGAAGTTATTTGAACTGGGAACCAGAGAGAAACAAATGAATTACCCAATCAAATTAAAAATAGAGAAAATTTAGAAGGGATTTTTTTAAGGTAAATTAAGGTCCTAAATGTATAATTTTCAGATGGTAAAGAAACAAGTCTCAAATAACCCTTGGCTCGTTACCTTCAACCCTGGTGCAGGTTAATATCTGATTATGACAGCTTGATTAGGAGAGATTTTTAATGACCTCTACACCAAGCTGCTGATTTATACAACAGATATGTGATATAGTATACAAGCTCAGTGAATTAAAGTCCAATTGTTTCCTGGGGAATGGAGGAGAACAATTTTCTCCAGTAGGTTAATATTTTACTCAATGTTTAGTCAAAGTAAGAAAAATATTATATTCTGGAGGAGTAGCATCTTCAAAAAAGCAACAGAAGTCAATAATACAGGGCAAGATTTTTTAAAATGTTTTCTAAGTTAATAAACCACAGCAATTTCTGAATTACTCTGGGAGTGAGGGATGGCGTGGGAGAGAATTAATTCAAACTGGGAACAGAAGAAAGGAGTTATCCTAACAGAATATAGGAGTTTTCCTAACATCACCTAAAGGATTTATTCCCTTTAATTGCAGCCCAGACACCCGAGACATGCAAGAGGGCACCAAGTCTGCTACCACGTGGGGTAAGTCTCACTTACCTCCTGCAAGATGAATCTATAAAGTTTCTAAGATAAACATTTTATCATTCATTTTACCTTTTCTGTCAGTCTTGTCTACAGCCTATGACCAAATCTTTGTATGTGGGGTTTTGAGTTCCTCCGCTGAAAGACTTTTCTGGGATGTCTGGAAACCACAGGATTCTTCCTGACTGAATGCAAGGGCCACTCTGAGAGTGAGTCATGTGGGCTTGCAAATCTATGGGGAGTGCTTGGCTGTAGCTGAGAGACTGTCTTAAGTGACACAGCCCTTGGCAAGTATTTTTAATTTTTTCACTTGAAATTATTGAAAATTCCTGAAAATATTATACAAACACAAAACACAGCCCCATATCAGCCACTCTACCCCAGCTGAAACCAGAAGAAATGGTTAATGACAAAATAACTTTTAACAGTTAGGACTTAGAAAAGACTTAGCTTCCAGCATTTTTTTATGCTTTTGTCTGAAAAATTTAAGGCTCTATAGTATCACATATCTTTCTACTGCTGCAGGCACTTTTAGACCATGATCAAGCACAGTTTTATTTTAAAGGAGTTAAAACAACTCAGCCCTTGAAGCCTCACTTCATGAAGAGAGGTTTTTAAGTCTTACATTTTGCTGTCTGGATATTCCAATTTTTTCTTTCCTCCCTCTGTTAAAAAAGTTGCACATACGCATATCACAGCCACATACCTCATTTCATTTTCTACTGAGTAGCTAAAACATGCTTGAAAAAAACATCTATAGAGAGAACATTTAATGCTACTCTTTGGACATCTGTACTGGAAGGAACAGAAACTTAATCCCTATTATGAAATTAGCAGATAAATGTGTAATAGATCTTCTCCATATCCTTAATGTACGGACATTTTTTTTCCCCATGTAAATGTGTTCTTTAAAACAGAATGTTTTTCTATTTGCAATTTTCCAAGTGAAGCAGTTTATTTCAAATAGTATCAATAATCAATATTTGCTATTGATCTTAAGGTAACATTTATTCCTCAGTGATAAGACAGAGATGGTCATATCTCTTTAAAAGAAAAAAAAAATTGCTTCTGTTTTCTTCCAAGTCATATATCACTCTTCACACCAGCAAGTTAACTCTATTGGAAGTAAATGCAGGGTTACACTTGAGAAAATGTCATTAACCAATTAATCTCTACTTAAGCCATATTTTGAAACCTACCTGTGTTATTCTACTCAAACCATAGACTACCATGTCTAAGTATTTTAGACCAAAATAACACTCATACCAAACATTCTGAATATATTAGAGAGGAAGAGGAGCAGCAGGCACTGATCTCCTGCTTTCTCTGGTGCCCAGTGACAGGACCGGAGGAAATGGCCAGGAGCTGTGTCATGGGAGGTTTGGGCTGGACATTAGGAAAAGGTTCTTCACCCAGAGGGTGGTTGGGCACTGGAACAGGCTCCCCAGGGAAATTCTCAAGAAGCATTTGGACAGTGGTCTCAGGGACATGGTGTGACTCCTGAGGTGTCCTGTGCAGGGCCATGAGCTAGACTTGGAGCATCCTTGTAGGTCTCTTCCAACTCAGGGTATTCTGTGATTCCATAATTCTATTGTAAAGAGTTTGAATATAGTAAAACACACAACTTATTTTATAAAATTATTTCATTTATCTTGTTTGCCTAACACTTCTTGATCTATGACACACCCTAGGAACTGAATAATTATGTTTGTGTAGCTGTAACCAGCACTTCAGTGTCTCATTTAGCACTCCTTTAAAAAACTTGCCAGGGCTTTTCAGGTTTTGCTTAATTCAAATCTATCTGCATAGTTAACAGCAAGTTTGCTTTGTTTTAGGATGCATTTTATCCAATATCTGTGGGAAAATGCTTTGGGGGTAAAATTAGAGAAAACTGGGAATTTTTATTCACATTCAAATAGAAGTTATAACAGTATGAAAATTATAGGAAGAAATGCAGTTGCTACTCCCTGGATGGCCTAGGGTCAGCATGCCTTGAGTTCCCACAAAATACCTGCTTAGGGAGACTAAACAGAGCATGGAGACATTGGAGACATTGTGGCCAGGCTCTTGTCAGAATCCCTGATGGAGAGGCAGCTCAGTGGTACCTTGCAGCTGATAAAGCACATACTACCTGTCAAGCAAGAGAAGGGAAAGATTTCTTGCTCTTGAACCAGCACCTCTGGTGAGATCACAAACACACACCTCAGATGTGACAGTGACCTTATCCACCTCCAAGGTATGGCTGCCCCCACTGAACATGAGGTATGGTTGGAGTCACTCAAGCTCCACCTTCTCCGAGTCTCTGTGGTCAGGATGACCCTGAGATGTGTTACAGAGTCTCTTTTTCCAGCCTGGCAGCCGAAGAAGGAGTCAGGATTCTTCTGTTCTTGTTCTCAAGGTTGTTTAATTTTTGCTTATCTATAGCATTCTTTCTCCGACCCTCCGAGGTCGTCCAGCAGGTTGGGTTGAGGCACCCTTGGGGCACTGTTATCTTTTTAGACTAAAAACTATGTGTACAATATTTACAATACCTTCCCAATACCTATCACCTATGTTAGACAGTCTGTCTCTATGCGAAATCAATCCAAAAGTGCCAACATCACGCAGAAGATGGAGGCCAAGAAGAAGAAAGAAGGACAAGGCACGCCCAAATCCCTCCATCTTGGGACCCCGAGCCCCCATTCTAAAAACCCCAAAATTCTACTTTTCACCCTGTGACAAACTAACTATCCTTCTACTTAAACTTTCTTGGCTTGTGGATCCTCATATAAGGTTGGTAATTGTTTTTTCCAAGGGCTAAAATCAAAGGCACAGGTGCTTTTGACTCCGTGCCAAGGTCGCCAAGCCCCCTGTTAGGGTCTCGAATCCTCCAGGGCAACCAGAGGAATTTCCTGGGTTCTGACACCACCTAAATGCAAAAATAGTATAAAAGTCAGTTAAAATGGGTAGAATTTAGGGAAGCCTCCATCTTAGTTTCTGGGACCAGTCATTGGGCTGGACCTGTCTTCTCTCCCCCATAGGGAAACCTAAGAGCTGTAGTCCATGTATGCTGATTGATTATCTGGAGCCAGTTTTGCTAGGAATTACAGCTTGTCCATTTATTGCTTTGAATGCATTTTTGCCTGATACTATCACATGCAATCTCTGAACCTTAACTTGTCAGAATTTTATATTGTATTGAGTGTTATTCCATAAACTGGTAAGTGTGAGTCCTCCAAGGGCACACACAGATGCTGGCAGCAGGGATATACTTGCCTGTGGAGGACTGAGTGGGTGGTATCATGCTCTTGGTGTGTGCCCTACATATTTCCAGGGGTGCCAACAGACCAGTTAAAGGTGTAGACACCCAAGGAGAAAGATTTTTGTCTTTGTATATGCCCCTGAGCATGCTCTGATCCAGCAGGACTGCTTAGAGCAGCGTCCCCACAACGGAATACTGACATCCTGGTCAGGCACAAAGGTTCTGGCTTTTTCACTGATAGACAAAAAGGTTTGAGAAAATCTCCCCCCTCAGCTGAAATCACATTATTAAAAGTGCAAGGGCTGAACATCTCTGACAGCTAAGTATCATCTTCAATGGCTGCAATGGAAAATAGCTTTATTATTACCTTTAAGAATTTTATTCCAATGGATGGTGTTGGTTCCTAAGTAAAACTGGAATGGAGACAAGGGATGGAGAAGTGACCAAGTGAGCACAGAAGAGAGGTATTAAGTGTATTACAGAAACATCTCTCTGTACTCTTCACAAGGCATTCTTGCAATTAGACTGAAAGCTGACTAAGCAGTACTTCATGTCTTCTACCACGTGTTTCTTTCACAGGCACAGGAAGTTAAAAATCAAATAGAGTACACTCAGTTTTCCTTTAATATCTGAAGGGTTTTTAAAAATTCTAATGATGAAGCATTCAGATAGATGAGGAAATTCAGCACTGTAATTTTTTTTTCAATTATCCCCTTAGCAAAAGGGAAAATGTAATTCTCAATTAGATAATAATCCCCAGGTATGTAAAAAAGCTGCCTTCAGAATCAGCTGGAAAATTTAAGTGACCTTCCCAAGGTGAACAAAAAGAGGAGCCTAATTTTTTGGTACTCTTTCTTAAAACCACTCCTGTAAGACACTCCATGTGATTAAGGTACTGACAAATGACAATTATGATAATAGAAGTGGCAAATCTTTCAAGGATCCAGAGATGGTGATTTAGGTGTATATTTTTAAGGGATTTCTGTTGCTGCTGCATTTCCCATGTCACTGTGCAGACTTTTTATATACATAACCTGACATCCAAATTTTTCCTGGTAACTGAATGAGAATGCTAATTCCATTCTGCTCAGAATTCCATTCCAAGGCACCTAAAAACTAGCAATGCAGCCTCCACTATAGGTGATTTCTCTCTATATATGATGTAGGATGGATGTAGCCCTGATTTAGACAACCATACCTGTGCAGAACTGTGTCTGAACTAATAAGCACTGCTGAAAGACTGTGAGTAAAGGCATGTAAAATTTATGTTCATAAAAAACCCATTTCAAGGGAAACTGATGTTATCCAAAACCTTAGAAATTCCTGTCATAATTTCTCTTGAATATGAACAATCATTTTAATCACAATTTCCTCTACAACCCTGTGAACACATGAAGAAATGCAAAATAGATGTAGTTGTGTCATGTAAGTATAATTTCAAAGCTAATGATTGAAAAGTAACACTCATGCCCAACTAGACTTAATCTGTCAAGAAGAAATAAAAAATATGAAAAGCAACTACTATTCTACAGTTTGGTCTGTAGAATTTCTTTTCTCTGACATTTCTTTAAGAATATGTTAAGCTGAGTTAAGGAGAAAGTAAGGAGGAAAACCTCAGTGCTGACTCTTGTTAGCACTCACACACAGAAAGACCAGACATTGTAAAAGAAGAATTTTTAGATCTGAATGTTGGTTGCAAACTTCAAAGCCAGTGGCTGAAAGTTGGACTTCCCATTATAAACATTAATAAGAGTGGATGAAGGAGAACTGAGAAAGCAGTTTATATATATATGGACATATGGGATGACTCTCTGCAGAGATGCAAAAAATTCTGTGGAAACAAAGGCTCTCTTTTTCTACCACATCTCTGAGGGACGTCAGAAAATACTTTATTCCCATTGAACAAAAGAAAAAGTGCAACTTTTGAAAAGACAGCAATGACAAGAGTCAGCTGTGACTTTAATGAGGGCTGCCCAGATACGTACAGTCACAGAAGAAATCACTAATTTACTACTTTAAAAGTTAGGCACATACAGAATAACCCAGTCTTTCCTACTCAGTTCCAAGGATGTAGAATATTTACCTGGACAGTGGCAGCTGATGAAAGTCATCATAGCTCCAAAAATTATCACCTTTACTCTGAATGTACCACATCAGGCTATAAAAATGAGTAACAAAGGCTTATGCAGCATCATAAATCCTATCACTGTTCAGAAATGCTTTTTATTTCTTTGCTGCTGTAATGACAAGACTCTGGAGGTTGTATCTTGGCTTTTGGGTTTTTTTTAATCTGTTCTGAAAATTGGCTTATACTGCTTATATGGTCAAATTATTTGAAATCTCCTAGATAATCTGATGGTGTACTTTGGAAACCAAGGATCTCTTGAAAATGTTTCAGTATTGCATGTTTTTTATATGTTTCACTTATAGATAGGACTTTCAAGTCCTTGCTATCAGTTCTGTGGTTAAATGCATTAATAAAAAATTTTAGTATTTGAAGAATATATTTCCATTAAAAATATAAAAATTTTAAAAATTGAAAAGATAAAATATCCTACAGTTTTTAAAATTTAAACTGACAAAAAAGATTCTTCCTTCTTGCTTCAGTATCTTGGCTTCTTCTCTAGCATCACCATGACTACAGCGAACATTTCTATATAGAATACAGGAAAAATGTGCTATCAGAAACTAACATATTTTCTATTTATTTACTTTCTCTTTTGAGAAAAAATGTTTCTACATTCTTCCTGTGGATGGAAAAAAATTAGTTGAAATCACAGTCACCCTTGCTCCCAGAGCAGGAAAATATCTTTTCTTCTTCCTCTTCACTCTTTGAACATAATTTCTATTGTACCTCTTAATTATTTTCCTTCTAGCTTCAGGTGTCTATTTGAGGAGGATCATTTAAGAAATAGTTGTTCTTTGTACATAAGGGGTGTGTTACACTGAAGTGAACGTATCTTAGTATTTAAATCTCATTAACTTTGCCTAAAACATATCGTTAACAAACATTTTCTGCCTAAATGTATTTCCTACAGCAACAACAACAGCAAAAAAAAAGTGTTTATATTCATAAAAATTTTTAAGAGGTGTAACTATCTCTGTGTTTCAGAAAATCTATAAAATCATCAGTGTGATTAAAATCTGTCATTTTATGAGAAGTGATTTAACGGATTTTATTTTTGTTTTTTTGTCATTATCTATTTCTTTTGCTGTTATCATCAGGAACACGTTCAGACTCAAATCTCTTTTACCAACATGCCAATTGAACAACAAACTACAACAACCAAAGGTGCTACAGTCCTGCAGTCAGAACTGTTTACTGTGCTTGGTTAGAGCAACATTGTACAAGTGAAAAGAAGAGAGAAAACTTGTCAAAACACCTCAGGAGTTTTTCTGTTCCATGTCCTACAATCCTGCTAAAAATCTGACACCACTATGATACCTGTGCTTGCTCACTGCTTGTCTGTAATGATACTCTGTTCAAGAGGTAAAGTTCTTTCATATCTTTGGCACTGCACAAACTTGGAATCTCCAGACTCAGAAATTTTATATTTCCCTCATCTGGTAGATGGTTTTGGAAAATATGTTCTGATTCCTCAGGGTAAGGTATTTAATTGTCACTGCAAAGACTATTTCTGTGTTTCTAAGGCTGTACATTGTAAGAGTTGTGTTGAACTTGAATTATTCATGTTCAGCACAGTTTAGGAGCATTTCAGTTTCAAGGGCTTTAGAGACAGGTAAAACATTAGGTTGTTTTCTATTTTAAAACCTTGGATACTTTTGTTTTGGTTTGTTTTTTTTCATCTCAGTCAAAATGACTGAAAAAGGACAGAAAGTCTGAAACTATAGGCAAATTACAGCACTTTGAAGCCATCAAGCATACGTCATACTTACTTTTCAAGCTGCAGTTATCTGTCAAATTGACTGTGCAACCTGTGCTGGAGTTAACTCTTCCTCCTTCCTGCAGAACACCAAGAAAAATGACTTATGGCTCATTGGGAAAAAACTTTCAACCTACTCTCCACACACCTACATAATACCTATAAGATAGTTTTGAGCAGGCTGCCTGAGGTCTTAGTTCAGTGGTGGCTTTGTGCTGCTACTCCTCCATGAGCAAAATGATTAACCCAACAGGGAAACACAACAAGGGCCAAGACTCTAGAATTTTATAAGCAGTATTGACACTGAAGCTTTTAAGTCCACAGGCACTTCTGTTACTGAATTTGCTGGAGTCTGCCTGTCATTGCCAATGACAAATCACATTTCAGCCCAACAAAGTGATCCATCTTGTGTACTGCTTTCTTTTCTTTTACAATATCTTGTGCAAATCAAGGCATAGAGGAATTCTATTCTTTTTATGCCAGTAGAAAGGGTTCTGTCTGCCCAATATCCATCAATAAAAAATAAAGTTGCTGCTTCCTTTTTTTTCCTCCTAATTAGATCAATATTTGGATGGTAGTGGCCTCCTGAAATCAACTTGTTTAGCTGAGATGTGCTCAGAAAGGCAGAATAAAGTGTCTTTTAAAAACTCAGCCTTCAGGGACAGGGATGGGATTTCTGAATGCATGATCTGACAGTATTAATGATCTTTTATCAAATATGTTAAAATGCTTTTTTTTCCCCAGCAATTTTTTCACATGATACCTTCTGTATCTCACTTTGCAAGTCTCACTTTGCAGTGCACAGGAACCATGGCATTTTCCATACAGCTCTTTTCCAGAAACACCTATGTCCAGCTGATAGAAGTGCTGGCATCTGTGATATCTTGTTTTTATATCCACGATCCTGGATGTCTTGGTGACCAGCTTCTGGCATAGACATCCTTAGATATCTTTCAGGTGTAACTAGTTTCAAAATGCTTCCTCTCTTTGCAGTGCCAGATATTAATTTGAATACCAATTCTCCATCTAGTTGTTTTTCCCATCTCAGAATTACACCTCAAATACAGCATGATTCAATCAACATTATCTTTTTGCGCTTGGTTTCATGAGCACACAAATACATTTGGAGTCCTGAGATGAAGGAACATGGGAAATTAAAGTTCTCATTTTTGGGGGGTTATAGAAGATTCTGCACTTGTTCTGTAAAATATGTATATGGTATATATTTAGTTATAATTATGTACCATAGAAATCATGAGCTTCTGGATATTTGATATCTTTCATGTAGCAAGCACTCCAGAGAAAATGCTCTTTCAGCATTTTGTGGCTATTTTATTTATGACCTTCATATTTTGACATCACAGTGAGGATTTAATTGAGTGAGCTAAAAATTCTTCTTTTTTTTATTTCTTTGGTCATCAGGAGGATGCAGTTTAGAGAAGAAATAATTATAATTAAAGAAAAACCTGCAAAAAAGCCTGCAATAACAGATTTTGAAGTATATAAAGAACAAAGTCGAAGCCATGATCACCCCCTTAAGGAGGAAAAAATGCATGACTGGAAAAACTAAGCTTGCTGAACCACTAATGAATTTACAGGGCCCTGCAGAAGGAGCCTTAGTTTTCTTCAACGGTACTAAAATTTTATCCTTTTAACTCAATTTAACAAGATTTTTTTTTTCACATAAGTCTTTCTTCAATAAACATATCAAGGTGCAAGACTGAGACTCCAAATTTATACAACAGACTGGTGTGTTTTCAATGGCAGGGAAGAATCACTACATAATATTCCAGAGCCACATCTAGGAAGATCTAAAGTACTAAATGCCATTATAATTTAAAGTTCTTTACAAAGAAAATCGTTCCTCTGTGGGAAAGGATGGTAGTGAGATAAGGGTGCCAACTGAGGTCAGCAAGACTATTCAGAAGACTGAAGTATCTTCAATGTCTTTATAAATTGAGTTCATAGCATTTTTTAATTTAAATCAACTATAGCAAAGAAATTTCCCTTAGGTACAGCTACACAGTGATCTCACTTATGCAATCTGTTACATTGTGAGATTCTCTTGGTTGCCAAGCAGCCAAGAATGAATGTAAAATTAAAAGCTCCAGACAAAAAAAAAAAAAAAATATCAAAGCCCACCCAGAAAACTCTCCTCCAAAATAGCCTAACTCTTTTTCTTTTCATTTGAAATAAGATGGAAAAGCTACACCAAGTACCAAAGGAAACATATTACCATCCATCTTCAGTCAGCTTCACCTCCTACTTCACTTAGTACAAAGCAGATTGAAGATTTATTTAGTTATATGAAATATTATTTAGGTGTTTGTTAAAGGTTTATTTTTTTCTCCTTTTCAGTGAAATAAATTTATGAGTTTTACAAGAAAATAAAAATTATGCCTTTTACCTCAAATATGTTGACAACCCAACATTAGTCCTTCTCATGTTTTTTTCCTACATTTGTTTTTTTATTCAAAATGCAGTATCTTGAAATATACTTGGCTGTTCCTATTTTCTTTCTACTCTCTCAAGATGTCTTTATTTTTTGCTGTTACAGGAAAACATTCTGAATCAAAAAATAACTCCCGCTGTCATTTTGAGACCTAAAAAAATAAAAGTTAAATTCTTTTTATTCTTGTCTTCAGTCTTACTCAAGCAGTCAGTTGATTCACTCCTTCTTTATTGAAATACAAATTGAAATGAAAAAATATAAAAGTTCAAGTCTATCTGCACAGCTTCCTATTACAATAATAGATTGCTTGAGAGTACCAACTACTGCTAGTGCTCTAGTTGAATCTGCCTTATTTGGAGCAGGGAAAAAAAAGACATAAATGATATAATTATATGTTTTGGAAAACTGGTGTTAAGCCTGCAGGAACACAGAAAAAGGAATCAAGCATCTGAGAGGAAAGGTATGATATGACTGCTGCAATACAATAAGAACAAGTAATAGTTTAATTTTAAGTGATAAGATGTCACATAGCAGGGGTTTATTTTTTGTGTTCATTTGCTATGAATTTATTCTGTACAAATATCACAGAAATTCAGATGTCCAAAAATAGTGTGGTCCCATTCAGTGCTGTTTCCAGCTAACCTTTCCACACCAGAGGTTGCTTCCTTCTCACTTGTGAGAGTGCAAATATGAGTATGTGCAATGCCAGCCCAGAGACAGTCAAATCTGAATGTGTCATCACTAATGCTGAATTGGGTCATTTTAACAGAAGTGAAATGAGATTGTCTACACTTGAAGGTTGAGAGGAGGGAAAGCAACTTCCAGCTAGAAGGTTTTGAAGAGTAGCTGAGAGGGGCAATCTCCTCAACTGGCTCAGCTACACCTGGAAAAAAAAAAAAAACATGACTGAAGCTGTGATAAAAGAAGAAATCTGATTAACTGAGATATATATACATATATGTATATATATATATGTGTATATATATATGTTTTATTAATACTGAGGCTTTTCTGAACAATGAATAGTTTTGAAGCAATTTCTTCCTCTGGAAATCACTGCCGAGATGCTATGGTCAAGGTTCATTTTTTCTGCTGCTTTCTCTGTTTCTTTTGATAGTGCCTCTAGTTAAAAAAACACTTTTGAAGTTACACTTTGTGATGAGAAGCTGTTCTTCCTTTATTAACATAGAAACATTTACTTTCAAATTTCTCTTCCACCATCACAAGCTACTAAAGCCTCTACTGTACTTCAAGCCAAAACAAAATAAATTTGCAGAGTCAGACATTTAAATTATGTTTTTGTGCAATTAGAGATGTGCTGAGCATTTCAAAACAAAACCAAATCAGAGCCATCTGTACCCTCTGCCAAGATATTCAAAAACAATCTGCTTTCATAAAAAACAGGTTGGAGAGCACTATTTCCATGAAGAAAAAGCAATTACTTTCAAGAAGCCAGTGAGATTTGGATTTCTGTGTTTGCTGCTGAAATTTTTAGTAGTTCATGTGTTAAATTGCTTGGCTTCAGTCACCTTGCCTTTACTGACACAACACAACACGACACATACAGCTCAACAAAGTCAGCCAGAAAATCTCAACATATATTTTATGGAAAACTGAGGTTGAAGTGGAAAAGAGTCTTTAAGTATCTGTGAGGAAAAACAAATAAATTTGGTTCAGGTATTTGGCAGTGTAAAATGAACAAGTGGGTATTCTTAAACTTAGTTTACTTAGTTTGGTTTTTCCCTAAAAAATCCTGTAGTTTTTATTCCACAGATCCAGATAAATGTAGAGTCAATAAAAAACTTCTCTGCAGGCAGTAGAATTGTCACCTTCTAAACAGTATAGATGCATATTGCCAAAAGCTGGAAACATCTTTAACTGCCTGTTCTTTCTCTTTTAATTTCACCCAGCAGAAGGAAGATTAAAAAGATACAGACATTGGCAATAAGTAGCATACTAATTCTAGAGGCTTAAATTTAAAGCATAGCACAATCCCAGGCCATTAAGGATCTCTGCAAAAGGAAGCCAGGACAAGCATTACCCTCAGAAGCTAAAGTTGTTTAGAAAACAGAGGATGTTATAGCTTATGATCTTAGGAATGTGGTGAGAAACCCTTTGTTTTCTTGGCAAGATGGTTCCTGTGTTAAATATGAGAACATTTCTTACATATAATTTTGATGAACTTAGTTAGAAAATGTGTGCATACAGAGTATGTTTAATATTTCCTAGATAGTTTGTAGAGTGGTGTGGCAAATAAGTATTTGAGTTTCACACACATAAACTAGTTGGACTTTTACTTTCATTTTTCTCATTTCAAGTAGGCTATTCTTAAATTTCACTCCTAACTTTCTTCTGGTTTTGATTTTGTTGCTCACAGTAGCCAATCTTCTTTTTGTTTGTGAGTCTGTTGTGCTACATACAGCAGATACTTCTCACATAATCACAAAATCACATGACAGTCTGACCTGGAAGGGACCCAGAAGGATCAAGTCCAAATCTTAAGTGAATAGTCCATAGAGGCCAAACCAATGACCTTGGTGCTATCAATGCCAAGACCATGCTCTAACCAACATGCTCAGAATTTGGGTATGAAATAGCGAGATCAGAATGCCAGTCATGAGAACAAAGTCATGTTTTGTGACATACTTTTTGCCATAAACACATGTCTTTTAACTCCAGCTGGCAACTGAGCTCTGGACAGCCTCTCAGGATGGGGAGAGAAGGGAAAGAATAAAAGTAGTAAAACTCATGTTGTGATAAAGACAGCTTAATATGGAAAACAAAAGCTGCTCATAACAAACAAAGCAAAACAATGAATTAATTCTCTGCTTCCCATGGTCAGGCAGGTGCTCAGGACAGCAGGGCCCCATCACATGCAGTGGTGACTTGGGAGGACAGATGCCATCACTCCAAATGTCCCCCCACTTTTTCTCCAAGCTTTATTTATATGCTTAACCTGATGCCAAACGTTATGGAATATCCCTTTGGTCAGTTGGGCTCAGCTTTCCCAGCTGACATCTCCTCCCAAATTCTTGTGCACTCCCAGTGCTGGTGGGCTGGTGTGAGAGGCAAAAAATGCCTTGGCTCTGTGCAAACAGTGCTCAGTGATGACAAAAACATCCCTGTGCTATCAATACTGTTTCTATCACAAATCCAAATTACAGCCCCATGCCAGATACCATGAAGAAAATTAACTCTATCCTGTGCAGAAACAATACAATACTGGAAGTTATGTGTTCCAATACTGGAACACAAAGCTGCATGTGTTTTCCCCAGATATAAGAAAATAAACAACAGAACAACAAATGTTATCTCATTCCCAAGGAAATATTCTTTTACTGTTTAAGTTTTCTTATGGTTCTGTAACTGAAGAGTAAATCTCAGTATGACTTTATTCCACATTCTACCCACCAATGAAAAAGCTTTTTCCTCTTACTTTGGTGTCTCTTTTAAAGAAAGTAGCACCATGAACAATCCATAAGATATTTCTCTCCTTTCTTGTGAATCAAAAGACACAAACAGGTTAACAATTACTTGTATGTGTGTCAGCATATAATTTTCCATAAAACAGTGCACTTATGTTAATTTGATATTTAAAAGATCCCATTGCTGCACCACAGCTCATCTCAAGAAACCTTGAGATGTCTTAATTAAGTAATTTTGTATAGAAATACTAGGGTTGGACTTAGAAAAGTATTCAGAAGGAAAGATATAACTAATAGTATTTCACATTAAATAGATACTTATCATCACATGGAATAGCTGCTAGATAAATTCTTTCACATAAATATGACTAAAGAATAGAAAAAAAAATATTCTTCATTCAATCTTTTTCCAAATTTTTATCAGAATTTTATGATTTGAGACAAAACAACTTGTCTCAAGAAAATGCAAAAGAATCAGTAGAGTACAATGATATATTCTTCCTACAAACCCTTATTTTGTTGCATAACATATTAATACTTCTATAGTTTCTCTTTCAGACCAATACAGAGGAAGGTACGGCCGTATGTCCACATAATTATCAATGAGTTATACAATAAGTTATGTGAACATGTGCTGTAAAATTCCAGGCAGCTCAAGAGCTTAGAAAACTTAAGGTGATCAGAGATTTTAAATTTCATTTCTATCACAAAACAGGATTTTTTTTTATGCTGAAATAGTTCTGTTACCAATAGTAATTGCGGGATATAATATCAAGCAGTATCTATAAGTGGGTATAGCAAGATCCAGTTAAAAAGAAAAAAGAAAAGATTAAAGAAATAAATACCCAACGAATTTTTACATATTTATAGCCAACTTTTACAAAGTTATATTTGATGCTGAACACTATTGAATAATAATAATAATATTAAGCAACAGCTTGGAGCTACAAGTGTTCCAAATTTTGCTTTGCAAAGAGATACAGAGGCATAAGAAAAAAGCACAGAGATCCTTAAAACCAAAAAGTCTTATTTACTACTCTGTTTCTATCTCACAGGGAGGTGATTTTTTTGAAGTGCTAAACTCCAGCAAATTTCATCTACATAAGAGTGCTGACTTAAGAAAATATCCATGAAATGAAGAGAAAACATAAAGGGCATAGGAAACTTTTTAGTCACAGTTAAAGCTGAAGGATAAAAATTTTAAGTTATGAATGGTACAAAACTGATTTTCTATAAGCTTGAATATGAGCTTTGTTCTCTTGAATATTGACAAAATGGGGAAAAAAGCAACAGAAAATGTGTTGTGCTCCTGTTATCACCAGCTGCAGTTTACTGTTTTTCATGGAAGTTAGGACTTCACTGAAGTGACAATGATTGTATCTTGCTATCCTGGAGTATCAAGACTGTTTTATACCAAGGGATCAGTCCTCAGCTCAATTTGTGTGAACATCAGGAGAATATAAATAACTTGACAAGAACAGCTCATCCTGAAATTGTGATTCAAAAGCTGGCAGAGATTATCTTGAGCTCCTTCAAGCAACTGAGAGTCACAATTGTGTCTATGTATATGCAGATTTCCAACTTCACCAAATCCTCTCCTGTAGAGAACAGTTTCATGAAGTTTGTTTTAAAACTCCGCTACAGCCTCAGGGCCTACCTCAGTCCTTAGGATGCAGAAATCTTTGGCCTTTGGTATTAAAACAGAATGAAGTGAGGATCCTATGGTGATTGTCTTTTACTAGTTTTGCTTGAGGTTAAAAACTCTTTCATCTGCGTCTTTGACTCCTTGCTTGACTTTGAAATTGTTGGCAATGAATAAAAAAACTGAAACAATCCAAAACAGAGTTGCATATTTTGTTACCCTATGTTTAATTCTTTGATAAACAATCCAATTAACTATGTTTCAAAGACAATGTTAATTTTTAAAAAACTTTTTTGAATAAACTTTTAAAATAATATATACTGAGTTTTTATTCCTGACATTGGAACTCAACCATGAATAAGCAAATACTTTCAGCCTATTCCAAACTACATTATTAAACAAATACATTATGAATCCAAAAAGGCATATTTTCATTCCTAGTGACGTTATGCTTGGAATTTTTGATCCTCCAAGTCTAGACACTTTGGAACAACAGAATCCAGAAAAGATAATCTCCACACTAGCTGTCAGGGAAGGACACACCCAACTCTCCAGACAGTAGCCTTGATTACATGGGCTTTGAGTCTCCCAGCCGCTGCAGTGCTGCATTTCCCTTTGTCTCAGACACATGAAATCAATACTTACTCTTAGATTTTGGGCAAGAAATATACTGTGAAACTTGAATATTTATTAATACATTTAGTAAATTGCTGTGTCTTTCAGTACTAAATGCTTTGTTATTATCCAGGTACTTTGCAACACCACTTAAGCTGGAGGAAAGAAATATGCAACTAAAAATAAAAATATTTCTAATGCCAATAAGAAACAGTGATAGAAGGTACAAATGAAATTAATCACACATGCAGTTTACACCAAGCTAAAATGTAAATTTTCTCTCCTTGTTACCTGACTGAATTGCTGCCCATTTAGACCAAAAAGGTTGGATATTGGGCTTTCAGTTTTTCTTCTCAGGTCTCTTCCTTGGACCTCCAGATATCCATCAATGCAGGTTTATTTGTGAGAGGAAGCATCCTACACAGATTGTCCCAAGATCCCATTTGGAATGGGATTTCCTCATTTCCCCATATTTCAAAGGGAAGTCATACCTAATAAGCATAATTTTTACAGGCATATTCAATTCTCATTTCTTAAAGACTTTTAAAACAATTATATAAATAAAACTTGACTACTGTCTTTTTCAGAACTACTGCTGATGTAAATCCTCATTTTAATCATTTTTTGCTTATTTTCTTGTACCTTTTTTTGAAGCCAAAAATCCTATAAGGTATATGCAAATAAATTCCAGTTCCTTATCTTTTGTAAGAATATCAGAAATCCATTGTGTTGGGGTTTACAAAGCATCATGTTTCCAGAGAAATACTATTGGCTGTATATTAGCCTTTGTGTTAAAAATCATTATGGATTATTCTCTTAAGGCATAGCTTCAAAAAGACTTAAGGATTGTAGATCACGTAAGAAATTTTATAATTAGACCAAACTGGTAAATTAAAATATATTGATAAGTTAAGATGGTGATAGATGTCATGCTGCATATTAAACCAATGTTATATTAGCAGTATTTGTGAGGCAGTAAGGATCTATGTGTGAGGTAAAAAGAGACAGGTGGATATAACAGATAGAGAATCCTTAAGACGATTTGCATGGAAAAGATGAGGGATGATGGCTAAAAGCTTTTCCTGGGAAAAATATGATTGGACACAAGTGGAAAATTGAAAATGATAACAATCAGCCATTGGAATAATCTCCACTGGGATGTAAGTGGAGGATTCTCCAACACTGGATACTTTTCAGATTCACCTGGACATGGTGCTGGGCCATCTTGTCTGGGCTGTACTCTTGCTAAAACAAGTTAGATGATCTTTGGGACTCTATCCAGCATGGTATTCTCTGAGTATAAATAATTTACCCAAATCATTAATTTGAAAGAAATTTGTTCTCTTACCCTCTATAATATTTTTTTAACCTTTCTTGAATATTCACTTGATGCTGCTCTGTATAGGAAGGCAAATATCTAAATTCTAGAACTTTTAGCATCAAGTTACTCTATTCCTGACCCACAGCTTTTT
Organism: Camarhynchus parvulus; assembly: GCF_901933205.1. Lineage (NCBI taxonomy): Eukaryota > Metazoa > Chordata > Aves > Passeriformes > Thraupidae > Camarhynchus > Camarhynchus parvulus. The sequence continues at coordinate 103,304,493 of NC_044571.1, forward strand.
GGGTTTTATTTTGTTTTTTTTTTTTCTAACAGAGCAGAAAGGCAGAAAAACTCTTTTTCTTTCATCAGTTTCTGCTTTTGAGGCCATTATTTCCAGATCTATGAAGGCACTAGCCATGGCGAATTGCTCAGAAATGAGCGCAGGGACGATTTCTGCCATGAGAAATGGGACAACCACATTTTAGTCAACCAAAATTATAGACATTAGAAAAAAAAAGAAATATCCCTAATAAAAAAAAACAAAACAGGCACCAACATGAGATCACCTGCCAAGTAGCACCAAGTCAGATAAAACACTGGTTACTGCCAGAGTGAGATTATTCTGGTTCTGATTGAACCACGAATTATGAAGAAGGCAAGTCAGAATTGGAAAAGTAGCTTGATTTAAATAGAAAGAAAAATTGTCTTGAAAAGGCCTCTTCAATGAATACAGTATAGGAGAGCTTTGCTAATATAGGAGAGCTTTGCTTGGGGTATTTTTTGTAGTTTGTGTTTTTTGCTTTTGGGAAGTTTTTGGATAGGGTTTTTTTTTGGTGGGGGAGGAGAGGGGTTTGGATTTTGTTTATTTTTCTGTTTCCTATAAAATATCCTGAATGGCACACCCGGAAAGATTTTGAAGGCAAGGGAAGCTGAAGAGGGACTCTTCACCAGGAACTGTAGACACAGGACAAATGGTAATGGTTACAAATTTAAAGAGAGGTAATTTAGGTTAGATATTAGAATTTTAAAAAGCCTTTAAATTAAACAAGAAAATGAAAGAGTAAAAAGTGATAGCAAATTTTTAAATATATAACCATTGAAAAAACCCCTTTATATAGCTTTATAATGAAAAATCCATGTTTGACTGAAAAAAAATACTTTCACATTTCATTAGCATATTATATTCTTATTCATCTACACCTTTGAATTAATAAAAAAGATTTTATGGAAACAGTTGAATAAAATTTTATTATCCATGATCAAAACTCAACTTCCACTATAATTTGAGAGTCAGAATTTGATTTTTTTCATTGCTTTGATTAAAATTTCTATTAAGAAAGTGCAATGTTTTCATAAATAGTTAAATATGTGGAATGATTAAGAAACCTCTTAAAAATATTATTTTGCCAGATATTTCTTTAGTCTGCAATCTGAGAAAAAGAACTTTCTTAATAGCTTTTCAGTTTTATTAAAAAGAAAGAATGGAAACATATTCAGCCACTGTTGTGAAAATCTCCTACCTCAGCTGAGAAATATCCAGGACACTATTTTACTCTTTTTATCTCTCAAAGGTTTGCATTTTTTTCATAAATGCCATTGAAAAACTTGTAATTGAGAAAGGAAATATAAGTTATGACTAATAATGAATAGGTACATCAGAGATGTAGATTTATGATAAAGTCATTTATTACAATTGCAAAGATCATGGTGTGAAGTTCAAACCCTTAATTCTGTATTTATTGATGAATGATTTTTTTTACACAACTCAGTGATTCTGAAAGTATGGTTATTTGTTTATTCTAATTCTCAAATTCAGTTCCCAGATAACAGTGTCTAAATGCAAATCTATAATAGCATTTTTAACCTGAAAATTATCTGAAGGTAGTGATTCAATAGGACAAATATGTTGGTTATTTGGTCTTACTGTGTTCTTATGTTTTTTGTACCCTCTGAAATGTAGCCTTACGCTGCAATGTTCTTTAGAAATGCACTAGTCGGCCCCTTGGTATCTAAGAAGATCACACCAGTGAATGGATAACTGTAAAGCAATCTGCTCTGATTATGACACCTTTTGATTCATGCTATTATTTGTGGTCTGAAAGCTTCATTCAGGCATTTAGAATCACCTACTCAAAAGAGAGATCAGAGGTTATAAAAATATTGTACGTACAAATCTGAGGGAAACATCCCTTTGAGCAATCTGAAAAGTCTAGTGAAAGCTGTTTCTGCTCATGGAAAAAGACAATATTTTATGTGTCTTCCAACCCAAAACATTCAAGGATTCTATGATCTAATCCACTTAGACACACAGCTTTTTATTCTGGAAGAATTGGACTGGAAGAATGCAGTTTCTCCAGATGAAGAACATGATAGCTGAAGCTTAATTAAATATCCAACTCAATGCTTCCCTTGAAGGAAGGAGAATAATTCTTGGAGATTTTTAGTTTGCTATGGAAATGTAACTGTTTGCAAATAATCAAAAGCAGACTGACATGACCCTGTTCACTAAAACAACTTTCTTGATGACTAGGAAGAAAAAAGCATGAAACAGACCTGTTCCAAAAGAAAGACCCACTGAGATACCTCATGCACTTTGTTAGATTCTGCTTCAAACCTCATGTAGGAAGGGTGATTTTTCACCGAATTAAAAATATTGAGATCATAATTGACATAGGGAAATAATAGTCACACAAGATCATGTTATCCAGCTATTCTCAGAAGACCCATTCATCCACCTTTATGAGGTTATTTCTATTCCACAGTGAAAAATCTCAGCAAGATTACAAAGAATAGATGCAACATAACATCCCTTGTCTCTATCTGCAAAGTGAGGCCATGCATAGTGTAACTATATATGACATATACTCTTTGGCATTTTGAATAGAAAATATGAGAATGAAGGTGACAGGAGGAACTGAATGAAAAATCCACTAATCAGAGAATTGCAAAAAAGAAAATGCTAAGCTCTATTCAGTCCATTCGAAAAGATAGATGAATGTATATCTATATATATATATATATATATTTATGTAAGCTAGAAAAATTCTTGCACTACATATGTTCCATGTATTTGCTGAAAAATGGACCATTTAACAGCTTTTTCCTTATTGTCTAATCCCTCAAGATTGAGAAACCCTGCTTGATGCAGTTGTGTAAACATTTAATCACAGTCAATATCTGGATCCTTTTTCTTTCTTGGGCTGATGGGAGATATTTCTATGCAATTTAACCTGCTTAAAGAATATTGTGTTTGTCATGATTACAAACTATTTTTTCTGCTACACTGTACTTTCAATATTGTTAAATTGATAGCAGTGCAGTCAAAGGAATATCCATTTAGGAGTACTGGTGACTGCAGATAAGATATTATCTATTGCAGCCTACCTTGAAACACCGTGATAATGCCATGGCTTTAGATAATATTCTAAATTAGTATTTCTTAGATGTCTAATAAATTAGGTGGGGGGATAAACAGAAAATGAGATTAAATGAGATAAAACCATAGATCTACATTTATAAACCAGTTAACTGAAAACCAGACATAAGAGAACGTAATTGATTTTTTTGGAAAGGCAAAAAGAAGCAGCTTGTTAATGAAATCTGTTGAAGGCACAAAGTCAGGTGCATCAACACAAAAGAGGATTAGAATGTCATGCTGGAAGAACCTGAAGATTTCAAGGAAGGGAACAAAATAAACGTGATAACATTTAGCGGTACAAAGTACCATATTACAAAGTTGAATAAGATTACCGAATTCATACTAAAAAAAAACCTCAATGGAAATTATGGGAAGAAGAACAGGGCTTGCATACTGAACACGATATGGTGCAATCTTCAGGTGTTTCTGAATGCAGCACTGGCATTTTTCTATCAGCAAGGCATTTCTAAGTAAGAGAGAAGTGTTCATAGTTAAGCAAGACCTCTACAAAACCATGGCATAAATGTATTATTGGTCATCCACACTCAGGAGAAATTGCCCCCGACCTGAACTTTAGCAACAGCAAAATTTTATGATGAGAAGAAAGGAGGTTCTACCTTCCTAGGTAAGGAGCAGAAGAATTTAACTTCTTGAGCACAGTGATACAGTGCCAGAGAAGGAGTGCAAATACAATTATGGAAGCAAGGAGGAGATCAGCACTAAAAAAGGAAAAGCTTATTATACCAAAGAGCAAAAAAAGAAGGGCTAAAACTGCCTTGAATTCATTCAAAATTGGAAAGAAGCTTCCAACTAACAAAAAAAGAAGGCTCTAGTAGATTCTTTAAAAGTAGCAATGGGGCAAATATTTACAAAATTGTCCCCCTAAAAAATAATAATTAAAATTCGCAAAATATATGAAAAACAGTCTCTAATTTTATTGATTTTCACCAAAAAGTACAGGAAAGATAATCTCTGACTTCCTCTCAGAATAAAAATACAAAATGTATTTTTTACAGAATTTGCATTTTTATCCTCGTCGCAATTTCACGTTTTTCTGTTGTAATAGTGTTATGTGATGTGTCTAAGAGGGAGAAAAAATACACTAAAGTAAATGCTTAAAATTCTGCAGCCCAAAATTATTTATAGAACATACCTTTTATATCAACAGCCCATCAACTGAATATCTGCTTAAGAATAGAAGCAGCAGTAAAGTAAGTTCTTGAGGATGCTGCTTCAAAGTTTTGTATTTATGAGACTCCTTTTGCCATATCAGTTGATACCAGCTGAAACTATTCTTTTAGCTCCAAGAATACTGTGATGTTTCTCAGATGAGTTACCAAAAGAGACAAATGCATTACTTTTACAGACTTTATTGCTTTTTAGGAGCTTATTCTTTCCAGTGTGGGTTTGCCATTTAATGATGTAGCAGAGCTGTAGTCTTTCTCTTAAGGTATTCATAACACCATTATTCCCCAACAAAACCCTGAAGAATTACACAGTAGAAAAATAATAAAAGAATTTTCATGTTTGCTATTCCATCTATTAAATATATATATATATATACACATATATATATACAGATGCTTTAAGGTAAGAAAACATCTTAAAAAAAGTATTATGACTTGGCATATTTGCTTACCTCAGGTAGTAAACTGGTCTCCAATGACCACAGACTTATCCTAACTATACAAAAAGGATTTTTGTATGTATATTTCATCCAACTTTTGCTAAGGCAAACAAAATTTATGATTATAGACCTTCCCTTGAATGTTTATTATTATATTACAAGTTCTTCCAGACATTTTTTTTCCTGACATATCTGCAAATATAAAAAGATTTTGGTGTTTTCTTTTCTGAACTTTCAAATTGCTGTTTCCCAGGAGTTTAGCAATACTGAATAAATGGCAACATCATAAAGGTAGAAGGTAATTTCCCCTAAGAATCAGCTAATTTATAGCTTTCTACACACAGATGACCCTTGGAACATGGCAGTTGCTTCATTAAATAAATATTTTACACCTGCTGCTTCCACCTCATGAGAAAAAAATAAGTAGACGATGCAATTCACTCACACTAAATTCACTCCTGAAGGTATTGGAGGAAAAAAGGCTATCTTAGTACTTTCTGCCATAAAGTGTAACTAATTCTGTAAATGTGAGTGAAACACAATTGAAAGTAGCATGGCAGATAGATTGACATTACCAGTGGGTCACTGACATGGAGAGGAAAATCTGAATTGTTCCCCGGAGTAATGCTACTGGAATTGATTTACACCAGGGATGCATTTGGCATGAAGACTTTGAAAGCACATTTTTGAAAAGAAAGTTCTATTTGCACTGTGGGGTTTCCATTCTCATTTTATACATTCCCATAAGTCACTTCAAGTAGCACAGAGAACCCATTTCAGAAAATAAAGATGTACAAATGCATTTTCTGTTCCTTCCTCACCAAGCCAAAGAAAAAGCTACATTTCATGTAAAACAATAGAGTGACCTGAAGAAGCTTGGGGTTAGAGATATAGGCACCTTCTAACCCATTTCCCTGATTAAACAAGATTAATCAGAGAGTAAAAATTATTTGAAATAGCAATAGTTTTTCCTTTTTAAATTATTCATAATGAAAGTGTGAAATTTGTTATGCAAGATGCTGAGGCTTTGTAAGATTCAAAATATAAAACCAGACATAGATCCTTAAAAGCATATTAAACATTAATTTTCTTTAAAGCAAGAATATACTTCCTGTATTTTTTGGAAATAAAAATATCAATAGGCTTTTAGAAGAAGCTGACTTTAAGCACTTCATAAATTTCTACTCTCCATGTCATGGATTTCTAAAATCACATTTGTCAATATCATCTATAAACTCCATATTTTTACAGCATTTTTTACCACATTACCTTTTTTCCTATAAGTCACACTGCTCTTTTTACAGAAGTATGTCAATTTGTCACTGTTTTGTTTTTGTTTTGTTTCTTTTTTTTTTTTTTTTTTAAGAGGCCTGTGTATTTTTCCTAAACAGAATTCTGTGTGTTTCTAAATCTGGTAGGATCTTGGGTTGTTTGGTTTGGGGTTTTTTTCAATTTTTAGGTGTCAGCAGGTCTCAGTAGGAAATTAGGAGAGAAAAAAACCCCCACTTTTTTCCCAATTAAAAAAAAAAAAAAGACCATTAGTGCAGATGTATAAACCCTAATTTTTTTACAAGTTGTTTAGCTGTCTGATTTTTTTGTATGCTTTGCTGTGGATTCTTTATCAAAACTTTCAATTATTACAACTCAGAATTAGGATGGTCATGATCCCTAGTAGAAAAGTCATGGAAGCTTTAATTTAGATGCAGGAGAGAAAAAAATATCTAATTTTTTCTATTCAAAGGATTAGAATCCTCAGGAAATACATGAGTCAAATACATTTCTAAGTATTTAAAGACATTACTGAGTCTATGTCAACAAGACACAACATTTTATTTTGTTGCTGCAGATCAAGTATCAGATAGATGGTAAGTCTAAAGGGACAATTTGGAGAGGATTTATTATTCTACTTTCTCTACTTCATGGCACATAGCAAAAACCCTCTCAAAAAGTAATCAAAGTTGTTTCCCCAATGAATTTTACATTCATTGATTATTCTCTGTTAATAATAATAAACTGATCCAAAAGAGTAGGGAAATCTTATTAGCTTGATCTTTGCACTTTAATAAAACATTGTCAAATATATTTTCCTGTCTCTGTCAGAGCAAAGCCCCTTTCAGAAGTTCTTGTCAGACTCTTGCAGGTTTTATTCAGAGCCCAACCATAATGATGTTGGAGCAGCACAGCTAAGGCTGCCTGCTTATCTACATAACAGCTCCTCTGCTGGAGGCCCCTTCTGTGATCCCACACCAAAAACCATGCAGCCTTGGAGGAGGGCAGATGTTGTTTGCAGAGCTCCTTAATAATGATAAAATATAGATAATATCTGCTCTAGACAAATCTGCCTGCAGGAAATATTTTCTCTCTCCTGTGGAACGTCTCAGCCCCTGCCCCTTCCCCTGCAGCAGCCCCAGCTGGCACCTGGCATGATAAGAGGCACAGACTCACTGACCATACCAACTCCCTCTGCCAGCAGGTCTCTGATAAGAGAATTTGGCACAAACCCTGCTCTAAATCAAACCCGTTATTTTGAGCTACTGCTGCACAGCTCCAATGGTCTTTATTGAAATATAGTAAAATGAAGCCTTTATGTTCTCCCCCAGATTGCATGTTCACAAATTATCCCAAGTCCAGCTTTGCTTAGGTTACTGTTTTCCCAGCAGAAATAATCCTTTTTCAATAAAATCTCCAACAATAATTCTTCCTAAGTCTGGTCTTATTTTTCTCTAAATGTAGGAAAAAACTCATTAGTCTTAGCAAGCTACATTTCTAGGCTTCTCAGCAACATTAAAAGAAAATTAAGTGTATGATATGTGTTGCAGTGTTGTGAGGATCCCAGGATGAAGTGAGAGATGAGAATTCACTCCGAGTTCTCAGAAGGCTGATATATATATATATATAAAATTACATTATATTAATTATATTAATTATATTATATTATATTATATTACATTACATTATATTAGATACTAAAACTAAATAAAGAAAGAGAAAGGAGACATCAGAAGGCTAGACAAGAATGAATAATAAAAACTCGCATCTGACCAGAGTCCTGACACAGCTGGACTGGGATTGGTCATTAAGACAATTCACATGTTGGGTAAACAATTCTCCAAATCACATTCCAGAGGAGCAAAACATGGAGAAGCTGAGGTTGTCATATAGCCAAGAGAAGAAATCCTGGCGAAGGGATTTTTCATAAAGTATCACAGTAACAGATATGCTCTTGCTCAGTCTCAAAGGTTGACTCAATGCTTAACTTTGGAGAGCATGTTTTTTATCTAAACTAACCACAAATTAGATACATTCCTTTCTTTAAAAAATTCTGCTGGATTAAAAAGAAAACAGAAGCATTGTTGCAAGAAATGGGATTTTATTCTCTTCGACTTCTAAAAATTTTTCCTTAAAAGGGTTTTCAAATGTTACCCTCTTTATAAAAATGAATTACAGTTTGAGGAGGGACATCAGTGATAGGAAAGAGAGGACTCAGTTCACACTTTAAAAGCTTTATTTTGTTTGTTCCAGCTTCAGATACCAAAAGGAGTTGACGATGTTTTATTTTGTTTTCTATCACCCACCAGACTTCCTCTAGAGGGAGAGTTTATATCTGCAATGATCAGTACAAGGAAGGAACTTTACTTACCTGCCTATGACATTTATTTTCCCAGCTGGCTGGAGACTGCAGAGTTTGGCTCCTGAGGTCGGGTGCCTAAACTGGTTGGGAAAGAGAAAAAACACTGTTAGTTGTGATAGTCTTAGGCTGGAATTGAGTCTCTGCTGAAGATTGAATTTTAAGAGAAATGGTGGAAATTACGAGAGCCACTGCAGATTTTCAAAAGGTGACATTTCAACTACAGAACAGAGGTATAGTAGTTCAGGGAATGTACTGCCAAGGACCTGCATTTTCACAGAATGATAATTTAAAGAAAAGATTTCAAACAACTGGGTGGACTATAATGAAGTATCTGATAATTAATTGATGAGATCATAGATAAAAAATATCAATAGAATAACCTCTGCCAGAACATGAAAGGCATCAAAATGTGTGATCATCTTGTCAGAAAAATATCATGATGGACTTTTTCAGAAACCCTTAATGCTCCCAACTTTAGAGACATCAATCACCACTCAGAAAGGCTGTAAGATGTACCCCACTGTGATTTTCATTAAAGCCTTTTTTTGTGCCCATTAAGGCCCTGAAATTTGTTACTAAAGGTCTATAACAAAAGCAATAGGGCCTGTCACAGTCAGGGTTAACATCAGAAAAATAACCTGTTTCAGAAAGAATGTAAGAGGAGAGAAAATACCCAACTAAATACTGTTCAAAGGATACTTCACAAATTAAGAGAAACTAAAAAAAAACCCTGTAAGGTCAGTAAAGACAGAGAAATCAGGTAAGCCTTTGCAGAGATAAGCCTTTGCCTTTCTAACCACAATGTAGATTAGACTATAATTAGATTAAATTATGATTTTATAAATAGCAAAACGTATTACTCCTACCATAAAAACAATATTCTAGTGCTAAAGAGATTGAATTTTCTGAATTAAAATAAATTTTCAGGTTACCAGTTCCAAAGCCTCTAGTTAATGTATTAGGTATTTCTTTCAGTCCAATCCATATAGAGCCCACCCCAGAGTCACTAGAGGAAAGGGACTGCTCTCAGTTGTCCTGTTTCTAAAATGACCCTGAGCCAAAGTCTCAAACAAACAGACTCCACAGGAGGTCCTTAAACAAAATGAGAATCTTATTTTGTGTGAAACACAGATGCGAGAACACTGCTGCCAGGCTTTTTTATTGATTGTCCCCGACTATGAATGTTGCTTCTGAAATATCTGTGAGTATTCTTTAAAAGTTCTTGGCTGGCTAATTATCTAAGCAGCAATTGTCTTCCTTGGCATTACAGCCATGGAGCAGATTCCCACAGGGTACAAGACAAGAGCTGAGCAGTCAGCAGGGACAGGGGCCAGGCAATGTTCTGCAGCACTGGAGAGCAGGATGTACCCACAGATGGGAGCCAGGGACAACCAGGAATCCAGATCAAAATGGAATACAACAGAAATGAGTGGCCCAGTTGTCGCTAGAGGATATGAAATAAAATGATGCAGACACGTAACTGTCCAAGGTAAAAAAGGGGAGTTTAATTTCTGACTCCAACATTTACTGATTTCCAAAAGTGACAGTGGATTGGAGGATGACAGGGCCACCTCTCCAATGACACTGGACAAACCAACAGTCCATCAAATTTCTCCTCCTCCATAAAAGAATGCAAAACAGTAAGTTATTTACATAAAGCGCGTGAGAAAGTTTGTTACAAGAATGTAAACATCAGAAGGCTTAGAAAAACCTAAAAAAAATAGGGCAACATCCAGTCACCTCTGGGAGTGCTCATTGTGACAAAGAAGGGCTGAGGGAAAGCCAGGCTGCGGGTCCAGGAGCTCCATGGCTGGGCATGATCCCATCTGTAACAAGGATGAACATCAGCTGACCTCCAACACAGCTCAGACAAAAGCCAAACACCCCTGAACTGAGCCCACTCAGGCCTCCTTGCCCACGGATGAATGCGGAGGCCCCAGGGAGGCTGGTTAGGCTCTTTAAGGCTTACTAGTGCACTTAAGGACCTGAAAATTATTTCCCTTCCATACCACTTCTTTTCTTAATTTTTCAGTCCTTAACGCATTATTTGAATATTCTCGGATACAATTTTGTGTTATGTAGAAACTTGTATAGATCCAACATATGACTTGATTTCATTTTAGTGAGAACTCTCTGAGGAAACAACATGTTTCAGCTTATGAGGTCTTAAAAAAGTGGTTCACAGTAGGAGATCCATATAGCAGATGGCTTTCTAAAGGATGAGATAAATCCAAATAACTTTTATATTACTCAGTATTTTAACCAATGAGACCATAAAATGGAAATTGAAATCAACTTTTATGTTGTTGGTTAATTTTCTACTGATACCATGCTCTTCTGTGAATTTCACACATCACTCAAAAAGCCTGGTTCCAAGTGTATGAACTGGATAGGTTTCAAAGCACTTCCAGAGATTTTTCAGTCTTAATTTTTAATTCATGTTTTCTCCTAATGCAATTCAAAAGTATATCAAAACAATTAGTGCCTTTTAGAATTATCAGATCTAATTTTCTTTAATTACACTTGTGCAGGCATTGCTAAATTTAGCCCATGAACGTAAGTAAAAGTGAATTTAAAATCCTGGCAGTCTTACAGTACCAGTTGTAACACAGATACATGTTTTTAACCACTAGAAATGGTTAAAAATGTGCTCAAGAGTGGAGGGATTTTATTTCAATTCTTTTTGTACTTCATTTGCAGCAAAACAAACAGACTGTCTTGAGAATATAACTCTGTCATCTTCACCTGTTTTGTGATCTATTTCCAGATGGAACAACTCAAAACTTACAGACCCTTACTGCATTTTGTTTCTGAATGTAAAACTATATGCACACATGCAGTTTCACAAATACACACATACAAGCATGCTCTGATTTGATCAGGTTTAAAACCCAATTGCTCTTTACAAAGTCTATTTACTTAGCTGTCCACCACCAAAATTCTGTACTAAAAGGAAAATTCTTTGTGCCTACTTTATTCTTGTGGATACATTTATGTAGCTCATACAGGTACTTTTATGAGTATGTTATGCTTTTGTGTTTCTGTAAAGCTCTGATGTGCTAAGAATAAGCTACATGATGTTTCTGATGTCCAGCCATAAGTCCCCATAGGTTTCTTAAGAAATTTGCTCTAAAGGAATTGCATGATGGATGGAACTCACAGTAAAAAGTGTGGTGCTCTATCTTTTTTACTTTACTTAAAGAATTGAATATTTTTCTCCCGCTTAAATGCCTGTATTAGTTTGTTTGTTTCCCCATGGTGTCTGGGATATCTTTTCCCTCAGTGACTTGTATTATTCAAACATTTGGACACATAGTGCTTTAGTATAAAAGACTTAATAAAAATGCTATCCAATGCGAAACACATGAAATAAGTCACAATTCATATATTCATAAATGCAAATCTGTTGAATTTGTTAGCTAAATTACACAGAAAATGCAGCATATGATGTCTTAATTAGATTCAGCAACTGTCAGGGTAGGTATTTCTTACCTCTAAGAGAGCTCAAATGACTCTAAGATTTTGGGATTGTATTACTCTGCACACAGTACGACTGAGATTGAGAACTAAATTCTCTCAACTTTACAGAGTAAGGAATATTTAAGAACTTTTTAGTTCCTAGTGCCTTTTCTATTTTAAAGCCCAATGCAATTATGTACAAGGTTGCTTTGATATTTGGGTACTCCAGAAAAAAAGCACGTAAGAATGCTCATGACTTGCTAATGAAAATTACCAGCTGGAAAACATGAGAAAGTATTGCAGGGTTTTGCTGCAATTTGGAACATATTAAACAAAACTTAAATAAGGAGAGTAGCATAAATTTGTCTATGTAATACTTCTTTCATTTTTAATATGAGAAACAACACACTGATATTCAGAGTTCCTGAACATGTAATTCTTATCAGGCTTGTTCAGGCACATTGCCTTTGAGGACCAGACATTATCTGTAGAAGGCAAAAAGACAGAACTACTGGAAGTTTAGAATGCCTACATGAATTTAGTGTCATATAAAGAAAAAACACACAGCAGTGACACAGCAACAGTTATCTGTCAGAGTTGTGAAAGGTATGAACATTTGAAAAACAAGTGGGTTAATAAATGAGTTAAATTGCTATATAATAAAAAGATTTTTCTGGGTTTGATTATATAATCACTCCAGTCTTGATTAGATTTTTGTATAGATTGTACTTTATTAATCAGAATGAGACCGCTTAGAAAAGAATTAGAGTTTGTTAATTTTACAAATTAGATATACTTCATAATTTAATATTCATAAGGATCATCACTGTATACTGAAACTCTTGCAAACAGAGGATTAAAGGATTAATCACTTGAAGAGTCTGTAGAAGATATTTGAGAGAGCTAATGTGAAAGGAATGTTTCATTTAATTGGAGTAGAGTATGGAGTTTTGGTGCATATGTGACTTTGTACAAGTCTATCCCGGCAGGACAGTGATACCCTTAAAAACTCCAGTTTAATATCATTCTTATTGGCATAATTGATTATTTACAGAAATACAACATGTATCAATTAGAGGTAAGAGTGCCACAAAATGAAGAAAAATATCTTACATACAAATGTCTACAAATGTCCAGACGTAATGTGCAATATTTTGCTGCTGTTTCAAAGCTCTTCTCTTATTACAAGGAGACAGAAGAGCTCTCTTTGTAGCCTTTGTAATACTACCTGTATTTGAAGACTGTTTTTTTCTGTCTAGTAAAAAAATAAAAATAATTTAAAAAATATATGTGAGTACAGTGAGTGAAAGTTTCTTGTAGGAATTTACTCAGGCTTTTATTCTTGCCCATAAACCACTGAGCAAGAGGATCCTTCCTTTGATAGTTTTATTTAAGTTTTTGCATAGTGTCTAAAACAATCAAAGATGTCTTTTGTTGTCCTTTGAAATGGAAAATTGGATATATAACCACCTATTAACTTTTACAAACTGAAGACAGGTTGTGATTTTTGCTGTTTATTTTCCCGTTCTTTCAGAAAAGGTACTGAAAAGTGGTCTTAGGGTAATTATTCTCAGAGAAGCAGATTCTGAATTTATTGTCCTTCCATTGAACACAAAAGGTTTGTCGACTTATTGGAAAAAAACCTCAACGTGTCTTGAGGTTCCTGCTGCCAGTTTTATGTAAAACCAAACTGCTGACATTAAAATGCATCTTGAGGAATTTATAGGAAGTAACTATTTTAGGTAAACACAGATTCAGAAATATTACAGTACTGATTAGTGATATTAGAACTATGAGTAAAAAGACAATTGCTCATAGTGCTCACACCAATCTTTGTCCATTTGCCTCAGGTGGAGCACTCACTTGTGGCTGACTCAGTTTATAGACGAAATTCAAGTACTCTTCAAGACTGCACGGTCTGTTTGAATCCTTGAACATGATGTTTGGTATCATGAGTGCTATTGGAGAAGGGATGTAGAGCAAGTCCAGAGGAGGACAGCAAGATGGTCAGAGAGATGGAGCAGCTCTGCTGTGAGGAAAGGCTGAGAGAGTTGGGATTGTTCAGCCTGGAAGAGAGAAGGCTCTGGGGTGATCTAATTGCAGCCAACAAGAATGCTTGGAGTGATAGGACAAGGGGAAATGGCTTCAAACTGAAAGAGAGTATGTTTAGATCAGATATTGGGAAAAAATTCTTTGCTGTGAGGATGGTGAGGCCCTGGCACAGGTTGCCCAGAGCAGCTCTTGCTGCCCCATCCCTGAAAGTGTTCAAGTCCAGGTTGGACTGGGCTCTGAGCAACCTGGTATAGTAGAAAGTATCCCTGATCCATGGCAGGGGGATGGAACTGGGTGATCTTTAAGGTCCCTTCCAACTTAGGCCATTCTATGATTCTATGATATATCAAAACAGCAATGTAGAAACTCAGTCATAAAAGAGAGAATTCCATGCAAAATTGGAGCAAAAGGATAGAAAAGAGGCCAAGGTAAAGATAATTACAAACTTTAATGAAAATTCAAGAGCTTCAGTTCTGATAAAAATGGACAAGGAAGAGGAAAATGCACAATGTAGTGAGAAGTGACAGCATACTGGTGATATTAGGATATGAATAGATAATATTTCCTTTTTTTGTATGCATGCACAAAAAGGGAAAACAAATGAAAGAATCTTATAATACAAAAAATGTTATCAACAAATCCTATAATATGATAAAACTTTAAAATAGGATCCAAAAGAAAAAAAATTAACTGTGTTTGACACATCTACTGTGGAAAACACAACAGAAATGAGTCTAAGGGCCAGGTAACGTTAGCCAACTCATTAGAGTAAGCAGAGAAAGTTAACTGTATTCTAAATCTCTATTAAATGACTCTATTAAATCCACCCACAAGATTATTTAGCCAGAAAGCCACCACTATTTTCTGCAGATATTTTATAAAAGTATTAAAAATACTAATAATATTGGACCTTGCACAGCTAAACGAAAAATTTGAAAGCAGGAGGGCTATAGATTAGCTATAGAAATTTGTACTTAAAATATGCAAGAGAATAAGAGTATTTTCACTATTCAAGTAAAAATAAACTCATAAAGCCCTATGAATATTTATTGCATTCACAGTATTACTTGTCTTGACCAAATAAGTAAAGTGGAATGTGCCCCTGATTTGTGAGACAACATCCCAGCAGATTGCCCTAAATTTCTATAAAGCTTCATATCTTGGATAGCAACAATATTTCTAATTTTTGGTTGTTAATTTGCACCTCTTACCATTTTGTTACTTTTTTGATGTATCAAAGTATTTTAAAGAAACTTCCCTGAATTTCATTATAATTTGTCAAGCCTATGTTTTAATAGCATCACCCTGTCAGTTCTGTCCATTTCTTTTTCTAAATATTTTTGAAGCATTGCATGGAAAGCTCTTTACAGTTGGGATAGGTTAATTAATATGAACAACATCTGCTGACCTTCTTCATACTAACTATGACCTATTTTTTAATTGCTATTTACTGCAAGTGTCAATATTCAGCCTACATAAGTTTTGAGGACAGATATTTTAACTTATGTCAAATACTTTCTATGATGTGTAACTTTGCAAGAGCAAAGGGTATACAGTGTCTCTTAGAAGGTAGTCACTAATAATGTAAATGTGTGATTGTATGTTGTAAAATTGTGTGTGTGTGTGTGTAGTCTGTGAAAAACTAAGATTAAAAAAAATAAACTCTTTATACTGTCCCTCAGAGCTGTCATTTAGAAGTTATCCATCATGAAACAGGTTTTGTCCTCTTGAACTCAGAAAGAAAAGATGATTCCGAACACTTTTTAAAGTCCTATAATTACCTTCATGCTATTTCTATATTATAACCATCATGACCCTCTCAAACTGATATGCTGCCTGTTTCCTTTCATCCTTGATTTTTTAGATTGCTAACAATTATGTTATTCTGAGGAATTCTCTTTTGTTCTGGTTTATAACAAGAAACCTTCTTTGCCTGGACAGCATGAAAATTACTTTGTGTGTTGTGCACCACATTTGTAAAAGGAGTGGAAATCAGATATGATGATTCTTACTAAGAGTGACATAAAAGTTGCTTTATAATGATTGCAATTTTTATTTACAAGCAGCAATAAAAAAAATCTACTTTAAATCTTCTTTGCCCCTTAGGAAAATTAAAGGCATTATCCAGTGTGAGAGGGATTCAGAACCTTTGGTCATATACAGAAGACATTTACCTTTTTGCATTGGTATTGTTCTTCAATAGAAAGTCAATAGAAACTAATGGAAATCCTTGTGGGCTTGTGGACTGAGATTTTAAATAAAACCCAGAAAAGTAAACATGAGACCCCCTTGAACTGGAATAGCATACTATAAAAAAAAGAAATGTGGAAAAAGAAAGGTCTTAAAACTAAACATTCATAAAATCTTGATCTATTTTTATTTGAAAACATATAAAAGTATTCTTTTATTAGGCATAAACAAAAAATAGTAAAACTTAAAATTGACACTATAAAAATTATTTAAATTAAGTTAAATGAAATTATTTTCTTCAAATATTCTTATTTTTCAAATGCTTACTGAAATTCTCCATTAATATCACAGTTAAATGACTAGTTGACAGAATTTAACTTTTCTTTTCTGACCACCTTCTTCCAAGATAGTCACCTTTTTTTTATTTTTTTCCTCATAATCTGTGCCTCCCTAGTGCTCTCTTGCTGCTCTCAGAAGTTCATTCAATATGTTCATAACAATGATCACACGTGGGTGCTGAGTTTTGTCATGGCCATTTAAAGAGACCACTGTGTCATTTAACTGTGCAGTTTACCTTAAAAAGCCAATCACAGAAAAGCTGATCTTATCTCCAGCCTATCTCTTTTACCTCTATTTGCTATACTGCTTTGCAAATATGACATGCTGTAAACTACCAGTCATTTTTGTTCTGTTAAGGGTTTTGTTTTCATTGAATACGGTAAAGACAACTCAAAAAAATGAGCAAATTAAGCTAATAATGCTGCTGTTTAATTACATATCTAATTAAAATAGAAATTAATTTGCAGTTTTGAAATTGACTTTGCAAGCCTTAAAAAAAAAAAAAGGCAACCCAAAATAAACTGAACAAAACAAACCCTCTGCCAAAACCCTCAATTAAAAAAAAAGCAAAATAATAAACCTCTCCATGACTGAAGAATTCTTTTGTTTTTTTCCTGGTTTACACAAAATATAAGCAGTACTTTATACTTGCAAACACAAGCCCATGCTGGGAGACAGAAATCTACAAAAACCACAACAGTCTCCTAAATGATCTTTTGGTAGCTTCTTTGATTCTTTTTCTCCTTTTCCTTGGGAATATCCCTGGGAATCAGCCTTATCTTACTTACATTGCAGGATACAATGGCATTCTGAACTAGATTGGATTACAATGGTCACTCAGAAAAAGCCCTCTTGCTTCAGTTGTGCTGGAAAAAAAATACAACAGGGTGGTTGGAATCGATGATTTTAAAGGTCACTTCCAAGCCAAACCACTCTGATTTTATGTTTAATGGAGAAGCCAAAGGCAAAGAAATGGAAGTTTTTTTGTAGCTCTGGCTGAATGGAGATAATTTTCCCCATAGCAACCCTCACAGTGCTGGGCTTTGTATCTGCAGGTAGAAAGGTGTTGAGAGCACACAATGTTTTTGGCTGCTGCTGGGCAGGGCTCCCATCAAGGCCATGTCCCCAGCACTGCCCCTCTCACACACCACTAGGCTGGCTGTGAGCAAGATCTAGGGAGGCAACTTAGCCAGGACAGCAGGCCAAAGGGATGTGCCACGCCATATGAAGCCTGTTTGGCAATAAAAGCAAAGAGAAAGGAGGAGGGAAGAGGGGGCCATTTGTTATTCACAATGTTTGCATTCCAAAACAACCTTGTGTGATGAAGCCCTGCTTCCTGGGAGGTGGCTGTTTACTGCCTGCTGATGGAGAGAATAAAATCTTTTGTCTTCCTTTTCTTCCACGCGCACATCTTTCTTTTTGCTTTATTAAATTTATTCTTCTTGATCAATGAAGCCTTTTCATCTTATTTTCTCCTCCACCCCGTCCTGCTGAACAGGGGAGTGATAAAGTGGCTCGGTGGGCATGGGCTGCCCAGCCAAGCTCAATTCACTACAAGGCAGGATCAAGATAACTCATGGAGGAAAAATCATGGGAAAATAGATGGATTAGGCAATCAAAGGAACTGTCTGTGAGTAAATGCTTGCTGGTTAACTCACTCTTGTGGCTATGTCGTGTGCCTGGTCAGTGCAGTCTGTGCTATCCTGGCATTAAACTCTATTTCTAAGAATTTTCCTGAGTGAGAGGCTTTCTATTCTGTGTGTACTGTCTGGCAGTGTGGGTGCCACTGACTGGAGCTGGGCTGTGGATCACAGCATCCCAGATGTGTATGATGCAGGCAACTGGAATGGCCAGAGCTGTGTCTCTGTGTTTACCAGTCAATATCAAGCCAGGATAGCTGGGGCAAACGGCAAGTGGCTTAGGAGACAGCTGTGTGTGTCCCTGGGAAAGAGATGAAGCATGGAGGAATGAGATACTAAATGGAAAAAGAGTTCCAGGCTGTCTCCAGAGGGGTGGTGGAGTCTAGGGGTTGATGAAATCATGTAGGTGTGCCTCTCTGTGCAGGAAGAAACCAGAGACAAGAGAATTCAGAGCCAGTCACTGTGAGCACTGAGTCTAAGCTGAGTTATGGGAGGAATCCTCACTGTGTCTGTGTCTGTGTCTGTGTCTGTGTGTGTGTATTTGCAAACAGTGTCTGCACCAGCAGCCAGAGCTGGTCTGCAGCACTCTGGAGGCTTTTATGTTCTGCTGACACCTCTTAGGAGTACTAAGGATGCTGTATGGACCACACACCCAAGTCCAGCTGCAGGAGGAAGCCCTGTTATACATATGAATATATTCCCATCTAAATAAACTTCATCCTGATCAGATGGAGAAAGGATGAGGACATTGGTGCAGTTTGTGCTTGTACCAAGTGCTGTGTATTTCCTCTCTGGTCATCTTTGTGACCAGCCACGTGTGTTTTAAGTGTGTGCCAGGGAGAAACTCTCTATCTGGAATTGAAATTCTCTCTGAAATTTCCTCCTTCCAAGCAACCCATATTCAAACATCACCAGTGAGGATATGTTACTCAGCAGTCTGGAAATCTAAGAAGGAGTCTCTCTCCAGCTCCCTTCTGCTGCAGATATGCCACCATAAGGGAAATTAATTTTGAAAGTCATCACAAGTACATAATATGGGTACACAAATATGTAGCCTGCTTGTTAAACACTCCTGAGAGACACCTGCATTTTGACTGTCATTATGATGCTGTGTTCTGCAGGATCTGGTCTTTCAATAGTGCCTGTACACTTCTGCTGACATGCTAACTGAAAGAAAAGTTCTTGGAAAAAAATCCTTGCACATTTTTTGTGTCACCTTTAAGGATATGCTGAGAATAGAACTGTATGGGCAAGTAATTTTTCAGTTTGGACTGTGAAAATATTGAAAAATCTTGAAATGCCACCAGGGGGATAGTATAGTCTTAGGGGAAGGGCTGCAAACCAAACATTTCCAGCATTCTGTCATGAAAGGCAAAATTAATTACATTTGCATTACATTTCTAATTTTGATTCAGCTTATTATATCAAAATTCTGTTACAGTCAATATGTAACAGACCATGGGTGTAGAATCAAGAATATATTGCTAACACAACTAAAGTCTTATTACTTCCAAAATCCAAAGTATCTGAATACAGAAAAGCCTAAGTAATAGTACAGCTTAAATGTTATAAAAAAAAAAAACCCCAACAAACAGCCTTCAACCTACAACATACCCTGCATGTTGGAGTTACTCCTTCAGTGCCCCTTTGGTTTTTACAGTCAACACTGAAATCCTGTGCAAGGATGTGGGCTAGGACACAGTGGAGGCAAGTCGCCAGTGCACTGAGGTGCACTAAAAGGAGCTGATGCTGGTGGTGGGCTCACTTCCTTCTCAGTTCTGGAGGGTGTCTTGGATTTATTTTCAAATGTTTTCCCATCCTCACCTGCTTACTTCCCTCTGCTCCCAAGGCAGAGAAGAAAGCTGCCAATAGAGATTCCCAAATTCCTGGGGGTTGTTTGTCCAGCTAGGACTGCCCGGGGCCGCCAGTCCCTTCCCCACTGGGACTCACCACAGCCTGACAGCTGCCCCTGGCAGTGGCAAAATCATATTTGCAGGTCTATTAACTGCTCTGGCTTTAGGTTATAAGCTGGTTTGAAGCATAAATTGTTTTGTATATCACCTTTAAACTAATTTATATCAAAGTTCATCCAGCATTGAAATGTATTTGCATCGTTCACCTGTATGTGGCTTTAAAAGATTTTAAATCCTCTCAGAATAGCAAACCTATTTATATAAAAATTGTTTAGCCCTCTTTATGGGTGTAAAATGACATAAAAAAGACTGCAATGGTGTTGTAGTTCCTAGAAATTATTTTTGTTTGGGTATTGTGTCTTGAACTGCTAATAAATTAGCTGCCCATTGTTCTGTGATGATAATAGTTCAAGTCAGCTCAGGTTATGTTTACAGGCACCTAAAACAATACCAGGGAGACAAAGACAGCCACATTGATTTGGCATTAGAACATGGGCCAAGTATACAAAAAACAGCTGCAAGACTTAAACTCTTTTCTAACAGTGAGCATAAAATTTAAAGGGTCAGTAGTTGTGGGTTTTTATGTGCACATCACCTGATATAAACCTACTTATCATGTCAAATTTTAACATCATCTGCTATTAATTGTATTGTCAGAACTATGGAACATAAGTACAGCTAATGCTTCAAATTTGTAATTTTAGGGAAAATCTGAAGTCTGATATATGTAAAAAGAAACACAGGGAACAATTACACAGCAAGTAAAATTCCTAGAAATATTACCGGTTTAATATATTTGCATTAAAAATATGTTTTCATAATTTTAAAATTAAGAAAGAAAGACCTTCGTCAGCAGCGCAGAGAGGCATTTGATTTGGCAGGAGACAAATGGACATGAGCATTCTAGCTCTTACTGATCCAAGACAAAGATTTCTGGCTGCAGGCAGAGCAGTCCATTGGTAATTTCACACCATGCTGTGTTTACACATAAATTTCTAGCTTTGCCTCCTTTGACTGTTTTATGAGAATTCTTCCATGTTCTAGTTCACAAATATACATCAAACCAATACACTGAAAAGAGACAGACTACGCAAACTGATTCTGATATTGCCTTTTATTACTCCAAAGAACAGACACAAATCGTGCAAACACAGGGACTCTTGAAGCTTCCACCATCAGCCAGATGGCTGCATTGCTATTATTCACTCATCTCTCCTAAAAGCACATGCAGTCTCAGAGGCTCAAAGATTCAATCATTATTCAGGAAATTGTGAATGTCTTGTGGGTTCTTGAGGTTTCTTTGCAGCCTCCCCAAAATAGGTTTAAACATAACACAGGCTTATGTTGAATCTAAGTTGGAAATTAAATACTGCAATAGTAATAGGAAAAATATTTGGGCCATCTGAAATGAACTGAAAGTATTTCTCTTACTGAACTAGATTACATGCTTGTCATGTTAGAGGATGAACACACATCTGTGTCAAGGATGTTTTCTCCATTCAAAACTAAATAAATGTATTTTGAAGAAAGATGCACTACTACGTGCTATAAAAATTATTTCTAAGGGGGGAAAAAAGGCAATTAAAATCATCAATTGCAACATCATACTTTGTACATCTGGTAGGAAGATGCATTCTGGACTGATAGACTGGCCTGGACTGGATTTATTTCATTTTGGTTTTCTCTGCCTCTGAACCTCTTTCTGAAGAACATTTGCCAACATCTGTCTCTGCATTCAGGCCCCTGTTTTCCCCAGCAGTTGTGAGGAGACAGGTTCACACACACAGATTACAGGAGTGGCAGCAGCTCTAACACAGAACTCGCCCAGGATGATGCTGTGAGAACCCAAATTTATTCAACAGCTCCACCACGTGGTTCTGCAGCACCAGGCCTGAAACTCACCCGTAAAAATGATTGAATGGCTAAAAACCACGTTTGTATTTTGAAACTGATGTCTTACTAACAGAGGAATCGAAGCTACTGCATGTGAGTTGTTAATTTTAAAGGAAAAGTCATGCCAGTGTCTACACAGCAATATGTTGGCTGTTATAAATTTTCAGTAATTACTCACCCATCTTGAAGACTTAGTAATCCTGAACTTCCAATAAACAATATATCTTTTTAAAGGTTTGAGGACATTACAGAGAAGGGTTCATAAAATACTCTGAAAAAGTTTTAGGAATAAATTTACCATTACCAGCCTGTTAGCTCTGTGTCACATTTTCTGGTTAAAATTATATAGGAGAACAATAAGAGTAATGCGTTTCTCAAACAATGGCCCCTACTTCAGTAAGGTTATTAAGAAGTGCCTTTTTTCAAGTCACAGTATATTTTTGGTACTGCTTTAAATTGCTTTTTTTTAACCGCCTAAGATGACAACCACAAGAAAATATTAAGTACATACAGCAAATATTAAGTACATATCTGTAGGGGGATAGAATATAAGAAAATAAAGACAGTGTAGAGAGTAATCTTGCCCCTAAGGAGTTGCAGCTGGGCCAATTAGCAAAGATTAGGAACAAGCCTGACTTTACCAGGCCACAGCTGTAAGCAATGAGAAGCAGAGTGCTATAAAAGAGTGGGCTGGCTGCTTGAGAAGGGAACTGGAGTCAGTTGGCTGCTTTGTGAAGAATAAAGAGTCAGTGCTCTGAGGAGATGCCCCTGAGAAGCACCAAGAAGGTATGGAACTTTTGTGATAGGAGACAACATTATGGAACCCCTGCAATAGGATGGCAACACATATCTATGAAAATATATTTAAGATAATAGGAAGACCTGTTACATTTCACACAGACCACAATGCACATGGGAAACATTCAAATATTCTGTCCCACATCACAAAACCATAGAATGCCTGGATCCTGGATACAAAGGGGCCTTAGAGACCACTCAGTTCCAACCCCCTACCGTGGGCAGGGACATCTCCCACCAGACCAGGTTGCTCAGAGCTCCATCCAACCCCAGAGATGGGGCATCCACAGGTTCCCCAGGTAACCTGTGCCAGTGCCCCACCACCTTCACAGGGAAGAATTTCTTCCTAATATCTGATCTAAACCCACTCTCTGTCAGTTTGAAGCCATTCCCCCGTCCTGTGACTCCAGACCCTTGTAAATTTTCTCTGTCCCTGTGGGCTCCCTTCAGGTTCTGGAAGGCCACAATTAGGTCACCCCAAAGCCTTCTCTTTTCCAGGCTGAACAATCCCAGTTCTCTCAGCCTTTCCTCCCAGCAGAGCTGCTCCATCCCTCTGATCCCCTTGGTGCCTCCTCTGGCCTGGCTGCAGCAGGTCCCTGTCCTTGCTGTGCTGGGAGCCCAGAGCTGGATGCAGCTCTCCAGTACGATGTAAGGCAGCAGCAGCAGCAACATCACCACTCAAAAGGGGTAGAAGTGAAGCAGGAGACTTAGGTTAGTGTAGTAACAATGTCTGGAATAAAAGCCATTGAAGGTTTTAAATAAACAAAGGCATCCTTTGCAGTACACCCTGTGTTATTTGATAGACAATGAGAGGAAGGGTATCAGCTAACAGGACACAAGAGAATCATTAAAATGTTGGTGTTGAGTAGGAGCTGCACAGAACTGTGACACAACTATCTTGTGCAGCAAAAACATTCGAGCAAAGGACTTGTAAGTGTTAAAAAATCCAATAATTCTATTTGCTTCCTTTCCTAAATGTGTTAAGCTAGATAATAGGCCAGTTAATAAATCATATTATATCTAAAGTAGCACTGTAATCTCTGAGCTGCATGGTGTATCCCTTTGTAAATAGCCAGGAAAAAGTTCCAAGCATGGCTAGACACAAAGCAACTTAATCTAAATCCATTGCTGATATGACACTGCCAATTGCAGCTCAGAAAGGCCAATGTTTTGTGAGTCAGAATTCACGCAGCCCAGCGTTCTGATGTCCCTAAGTGGAAGGAAAGGTGGGAATGTATAAATACATTCAGCACCATCAAATTATTGCCCAATTAAAAGAGATGGTAGAACCATGTGCACTACTTGTTTGTGCTCTATGGTGAGTATTCTTAAACCAGAAATATCCTCAAAGCACAGCATGGGGCTAAATAAAATGTTTGTGCATAAACAAACAACAAAGTGCATAAAAATAAATTTCCAGATGTGATTTATGTTA
The DNA here is from genome assembly GCF_901933205.1 of Camarhynchus parvulus. NCBI lineage: Eukaryota > Metazoa > Chordata > Aves > Passeriformes > Thraupidae > Camarhynchus > Camarhynchus parvulus. Next base: position 103,328,587 of record NC_044571.1, read on the forward strand.
AACACCACCTCCCAAAAAAGGTTTAAAAATTAAGTTCTTCAACAACTGAATGGCCTTAACTTGATCCATGAAGAAATACTGTTACACAACCCATTAAATTCTTAAACAGCACAGTGTGACATATTAATGAATTTTTGCTAAACCCCAGGAAGTAGTCTGTGCAAATAATGACAGAAACAGTTCTAAGTCTTCTGTAGATTGTGCATGGAGAAGCGAAAGATGTGCCAGGCACAATTAATATAAAAATAAATCTCCTTTGTTCAATCAAATAAAATGAAATTTGTTGTTCATTTTTTAATGAAAAAATATGCTGGAATTCAAATACCAGTTTTCTGCATTGTAGAAGTATCCTTATATAATTAATGTTTTCCTTTACCATAAGTCTAGAATGATTTCAAATCATGGAATCTTTTTCTTCCTGGTCATTGAGCTAGTTATGGAAATTCATAATTTTTTTCAGGGTTGGTTTTTTTTGGTTTTTTTTTCAATTTTTAATGAGATTGTACTATTAAATTGTGATTTTAGATTAAAAAAATATAAAAATAAAGTGTAATGCTTATAAAGTTCACAGAAAAGAAACCTCCTGCAGGTAGCTAGCAGGTATAATGAAAAACTGTGGGGAAATTTATTTTTTTTTAAGTGTAAAGCACCAGTCTCTATAAACAGTTAAAGAGAAGGGACAGAACAGCAACCTGGCAAGGAAGAGCACATACACAACTAGGCTTTAGGCAGAAAAAAACATTCCCTATATATAAAAGTTCCAGAAAATCTTGTGTTATTAACAGCAGAAAGCTGGGGGAAAAGAAACTGCGCTCTTGTGGTTTGACCCTTCAGGCAGCTGAGAATCCAGCGCTCACTTCCCACAGTGTGCGTGGGAGAGAATCAGGAAAATAAGGTAACTACAGAAAAGGAAGGGAAAGTAATAATAATGGCAAAGGAGTATCCAAACCAAGTGGTGCAAAACTCAATTGCTCCCACTGGGGGATCGATGCCCAGCCCTTCCCCATGCAGTGAGCTGCCACCCCGTGCCAGCTCCTCCAGATTTATTGCTTGGCATGATGCCATCTGGTGTGGGCAAATTCCTTTGGACTGTATGGCTCTGCTTCCTCACAGCTTTTTTCTGTTTCATGGTAAAGTCAGCTTCCAGAAATATTTGGACTATTTCTTTCCCTTTTTCAAAAATGTTTGCTGTGTTGCCCCACACAGTGATGTAAATCAGGTGTGCTTGATGTTCATCCTGTTCCACTGAAGTCTGGATCAGTCCATGGAAGGTCATAGTGCTGTTTCCAGCCCTGGGGCAGTCAATTGCAGGTATTTGCATTTTGGGTCCTCGAAGCATCCTCTCCTGAGGTGGTCTCTGCCAAGCATACACAGTCTCTGGGTCAGTCACTATAGGATGTTCCAGCCATTCATTTATGCTCAGGTTGATTTTAATCTCCAGCATCTGTTCCTGTCATTCCAGAAATCTACTGTTCCTGTCATTCCAGAAATAGAGTTGGGTTCTGCCCCTCCACAGCTTGACCTCCTTAGTGTTGACTAGAGCCTTGTGCTCCTGTGGGTCTGATGTGCCATTGCATCCACATATTGGATCCAGGAAACACAGTTCTCCCCTTTCTCTGTTGACTGAAGCAGGACCCCTCTAGTTCTGGTCAAAACATTTGTAACTCACTTCCTATAAATACAAACAATAAGTCCCTTTATTAAGATAAGAAATAAAATCAGTTCTTCTGCTCTGGGAAACTGTCCACAGAAAACTGTCCACAGGGATCTGAAGCAGCAATTTTTCTGGAAGAGCCTTCTTTTATGATTATTTTTGTTTGCAACTCACATACAGGGGACTCTAGCATTGAGTTAGGTTTTCCACCCTGCTCCTCATCTTCTCTTTATGGTCACACAGGTAAAACCACAGGCTCAGTAGGCCTGGGCCATGTCCCAGCCTTTTACAGAAATTTATGTGTCTCTGGAATTGACAGGGTGACAACATATTTTTTTTTTTTAATGTTGTTTTTTCCAGATTCTGCATTTGTTCAGGGGTGACATTTCAAAACACTGGAGATGGCCACTGTTGTAAGTACTTGTCCATATTGTACCACAGACCCTGACACAATTATCCAACCTTGGAGCAGATCTCTGAGTGTTTATATCTTAACCTTAAGCAAGACCTGATACATGTTCAGTAGACATTGCAATAGGAGCAGTCCCAGGATATTCAAAATTCTCAGGAGAGAATTTATTTTAACTAGCTTGAAGGAGAAGGGGAAGAAGAATAAGCAGCAAAAAGTGTCCCTCCTTGTCTCCCTTACAAATTGGTTCCTGAAGCAGAGGGATGGCATCAGTGCTGAGTACAAACACCAGATTAGTTTCATGGCTAGTCATTTTATCACACCCATAAGCCAGTGTTACACACATTGTACAGCAAAACGATAACCTTAATCTAGCCCCTGGAGGGGAGAAAAAGTAAGGTCTTACATAACATGATTTTGAGAACAAGCACAACTCTGAGAGCGAATAAATCAACATCATGACCCCGGCCCATGAAATTAATATTATGAATGCTTATAACAAGTTTGTTCTAACATGGACTGGTTAGATCTGTCATTATCTCTGCCCTTTGTGCTGCATGTTGGGTGCCAAAAAGGGCTGTCATGTCTAAACACTACACAGCCATTTGTTCACTCTCCCCAGTGGGATGGAGCAGAGAACAGGAAAAAAACCATCTCACGGAACACAGCTCCTTGTGCACTCCTTGCCCAACCACTGGCAGGGGGATATATAAAACAAAAAAAAGTCCTTGACTGTTCCTCAACAACAAGAACATTGAGGTGTCATAAAAATCATCCTAATCTTAAACAAAAACCACTGCACTGCTACAGACCCTAGGAAGAAAACGATACTATCCAAGCTGAAAACAGCACAAGACTGTCGTGAAGATTTATTTAGTACTCCTTTATGTTTATCCATTTTAATTAGCAATTTTATTTCAATAAGTCCATTTCTTTAGCTTCTGCTTAGATAAAGATAGATTTCCAGATTAAAAGTATTTGGGAGAGTGTTGTCTTTAATGGAAAAATGTCAATTGATCCACACTTGTCAGGCAGGCTCAACTCAGGGTCCCGTTACCCCATAACCTGAAGTATATAAAGCTATAGCTTTTTAAGAAGTGTGTACCAATAGCACCTATTTATTTCAAATGCATTGATTTTGTGAATTTTGTCACAAAAAAAAGCCTTCAGGCAAATCTAGAAAAGTAATTCATTGCACATCCAGAAAATGAAGTGTATTACTTACAAAAACAACAGTGCTAAAGGAAAAAATGGGAATAAAAAGTTTGTACTGTTACAGTTTAGCCTGTCTTATATTTCAAAGGCAAAACATCATCAATATTATTGAAAAAAGAAAAAGAAAGAAATCATGACCTCTTAACTTGAGAGGCTTCACTATTACAAGTTAAGCTGTGAATTGGTCAGTTATCAGATGCCTGGTGACAAAACACCAAACATCCAATTTATAAGCCCAGATGGAACAATTATGCAAAAATGCTTTGAAAATTATATGATTAAAGGTCAAGCTAATATATTAAAAGAATCCATATGGGCTTTATCTCAAGCAGAAAACAAGGAATGATTCTTATAAATCTACAAACTAGCAAGCTGAGGTGACTCATGTATCAATTCAAAGTTTACTCACAAATTAAGTGTGAAAAACTACCTTGGCTTTATGTATAATTTAAAAGTGGATTTTCTCTCCTATCAAGCAGTCTGTGGTCAGCCATATCATATAATACAACATTTAATTTTTTCCAAAGTTCTAGTATGTATCCAATGTAAGGCTATATGAACTGATGTAAAGTTGGATTTTTAACAAAGTTCTAGTACAAAATGCCCAGTGATATGGAACTATAACTTCCATGACAAGAGTACATACCAGAAATTAGCCTGCTATAGATTATATTTTTGCCTCCATATATACAAACTTATTTCAATTTCAGAATTGAGATTAGTTCTCAGCCTATATCCAACTGTAAACAAATAAAAAGCTGTAAACATATCTTTACTAAGAAGAGACAAAACAAACAAAAGAAAATAAACTTCTCCTTAGCCCTCCATCAGCATTCATAATGTACTCCAGGAATTAAACTGTGAAGCTGGGTCAAAGGGATTGACAACAATGAGCAGATAGGGGGAAAAAAAAAGAAATTAGTAAATATAATGAAAGAATTAAAACACCTTGTGCCAAAATTGATGATTATATCAGAGAATACTAATGAAATCAGCTGAAGTGTAAAGAAGCACCATAGAAAAATCATACAGAGCAGATGGAGTGTGTAAGCAAATACTTGGCTGCTGAGAATACTTGTAAAGAATATGATGGTGGGGTGCTGCAATATGTCACTGAGGTTAGTGAAGGCTGCAGAGGCTTATATGAAACACTAGACATTTTTAGAAAAAGGACAGACAAAATACCATTACCAGCAAAGTACTGGAAAATGCTACATTACCTGGAGCTTTTACCCATGACAGGGGAATTCAGAGTCTCAGGAACAGAACTGCACTGTTCAGTGACAAAGAATTTCAAAATTAATGGCCAAGCAAGGTGTGCAGAGCAGGGAGGCTGCTGTTCCCATTGCAGGGTTTCTAGTCTAAGACCCAACACTCCTGCACAGAGTGCAGAACACAAACAGGTCCCCACAGCCCGGCTGTGAGCCCAGGCAGAACATTCACTTCCAATGCTCTGAACCCTGTACCAGCAATCTCTAGGGTTGCTTGGGTGCCTTTCACTCCTGCAAAGTGACCAACTCACCATCTCCTTCCATGGCTTTACACACTCAATAAACTGCTTGTGTTTTTCCTCCCCAAACACTAAACATCTTCTTTGACCAGGATACAATCACCTCTGTTGATAATGCCACATCAGCCAATCTCCTGGAACAACACGCACAAGGAAGCTGTGAGCAAAGGAATGTGTGTAAGCAATCCACTGTCTGTTTTGTGAAAATAATGTGGTCATGCAACATCCCAGGGAGACTCTAAAACCTTAAGTTAGTATCAGCACTGTTTATGGTGCTATGCTGAAATTTTCAATTAATTTTTATAAATTTTAGGAGTATAAATGACTTAAAAATATATATGTTTGGTTTTTTTTTTCCATGTCCATTTGAAAGAACCTGAGGCTGAATCAATGTTCCTTGTTGACAACCAAAAGGATTTTCCACTAAGTCATGATTAATAGAAAAATAAACCAAACCACTTCAGTACAGGAAACTGCTTGTGGAAGAGATGTGCAAACCTCTTATTTCACACCCTAAGAGTAAGAGCTTTACTTTCCAAACTTAGTTTTATCCAAATGAGAGAGTCTGAATTGCAGCAGTCCCTGAATAGTTGTCCTCTCTGGTCAGAGAAATCTCCTTCTCCACCATCAGGTCTGACAGCCTGCAGTCTGCTCTTAACTTCAGCCCCACAGTTCTCTACACCATTTGAAACTTTTTGTCTAGCCAGCCTCTGTCATATCCCAGGGCAAGAATGATCTCCCTTTTCCTTGAATAGGGTCTATCCAGTCAAGTCACCTGAAATATGAGAAAACTGTGAACGGCAGTGGATAAAATAAATGCTGCACTTCTCTATATAAAATGGTTCTAAAAAACTGAGTTTATTATAAATGCAATATCAATGCAAGGACAAGAGCTCAAGCTAAACTGACAAAGTAGTAAACTTTTAGCATTATTTCTACTTCTTTGGATATTCATTGTGTTTTTGTGTATCAATTAAAATATGTAAACTCGTTGCATAGTGAGCATATTACAAATTTTGTTTATTTTTATCATTAGGAAATTTGTCTAAGGCCTATTTTGGAACTAGGACATCTGCACAGCTTATGAATAATTTAACAATCAATTTTAAAAAATAAACTTTCTGTTTAATTGATCCAATATTTTTATTTACACAGCTATTTTTATCTACTTACAAAGGTTATGTAAAGCAGAACAAAGAGCAGGGAAGCAACATATTCCATAAGGTTTCTGATCCTCACACCAAAATGCCAAATAGCAGAGCAATTATAACAAAAATATGCGATCTGTTAACAAGTTTTATGTAATTTATTGCCTATAGGAGATCCCAGCAGTCATTGTTAATGGTGGAAAATTTATGATCTTACTGAATTACAGAATTGGAGCTTTGTTTAATAAGTGAAACAGTAATTGAGGAGAAAAATTGTTTGTAATCATCTTGCTTTTGTCGAGTAAACTGAACATTTTTATATGCACCCTGTGATCTGAGGACAAGGTGGAAAGAACATTGACACTACAACAAAACCACTGTACAGAAAGGAAGCACAGGAGAATGAAAACTCCTCAAAACCAGAATACGAAGCATGGTGGATTCATATTTTGCCATGGTTACTGGTGGAAGCAGCAAAAGTAAATTAATTCATCTGAGTGAATCTATTTTAGCCTTATTTTATACTGTATCATTAGTTAATTGAACTTTTCATTTGTTTAAAGGTGATTTACCTTGTCTACTTCCCAGATGACCAGCTAGCCACTCACACCCCTCTCATCAAGTGCATGACTGGAGAAAATAAGATGGAAAATCACACGAGATGGGAAAAATACAGGGACATCACTCACTGATTGTCACAATGGGCAAACTAGACTGAACTCGGGGAAAGTTATTTTAGTTTATTGTCTACTAAAACAGATTTAAATGGTGAGAAATTACAAAAGGTAAAACACTTTTCCTAACCCTTCCTTTTTCTTATCATGTAAACCTGATACAAGCTGTAATGTACAAATACAAGAACTTGGGGTGAAGTGGCATCACCCTAATTCCAAAAAATCCTGTAAAATTGTAAAGCTGGGTCCTGAGGCCTTTCCCAGCCTGTGTTACTTCAGTAAGCTGATGGCAAAGTAGCTGAAGCACATATAAACTTGTCACATCTCCCACTCTAATGACAAAATTAAAAACATTGGAATTTTGTCTTGTTCCTTTCTTATGAACATTTTTCCATTTCAGGGACATGTGTCATCATGGCCAATCTGGCTCAGGGAACATAGAACAATCACAGTTTTTCAAGGTAATCTGTAGTTCCCTGAGCAAGTGGGACTGATTGTGAATTGCAGAATAAAATTTACTAATCCATTGCCATCATGAACTTTAATTTTTAGCATCTATAAACTCAACAAAGCCAAACACAAAACCAGACTTTTTAAAATTTTCCCTTCACATCTTGTGTCCAGACCTGTGTTTAATGTGTCAGTCAAGGGCTTCTACACTGACTTGACTGAGGGAGTGTCAATCAAATTTTAATATCAAGTATCCTATCCTTACTTTATTCCTTCCATTTTGCTTTCAGAAACCAAAACTGTCATCTTAAGAAAATGGTAGATGCTCTTATTATGTGTTTACTCTCAGAAGTTTTGTTAATTTATGTGTTTGCTCCTAGGAAATTTCTCTTATTTATGTATTATTTGTTGAGAAGCAATTCAAGCTTGCAGGTTTCTGGAGATTCATATTTATCCCTAGTACTAGAAAAGTCCAGGGATTAGTCTTGCTGATTTACCAGAGAAAATCTAAAAGTGCTGAAAGAATATATGGGCAAATCTTCACTCTCTCTACTGAATATAGAACTGTCTTAATGATTCTTATTCAACTTTTTATCTCCCACAAACATGAGGGACAAGCAGGGAGAATTCAGAACCTGTGGATTTTCTGTATTCTTTTTTCTTTAGTAGAAAATTTGCTTAGTGCGGAAGAATTGGATGCAAGTATCTTAGAAGTCAGTCAATAATCAGTTTTAGTCATAGCTAGAGCAGATTACAAATTAAATTAAGTGTCAGAGCATTTATTACATTTTGTGTGGCATTTTTACTTCCCCTTAATTAGAACAGCTTGATTTCTGCAGGGGGAGTTGGTGCTCCTATAGTTTGGGATATTTTTAAGCATGCACTTTTTTTTTCCTCTCCTTACTGAGAGTGTATTGTTTTGGGTTTGCATCTTTCGGCAAGATTTTGATCTTTGAATCCACCCCTGCATAGTGGCTGCAGGGGTGGATTCTGTGAGAAGACACCAGAAGCTGCCCCCATATCCAACAAAACCAGTTTTAGTGTCTCCAAGACTGGCTCACTGCTGGACACAGCTGAGCCAGTCTGTGATTTTGGTAGTGTCTCCATAATAACATGTTTGAGAGCAGGGAAAAACCCAAACAATGCACAACAGAAGTTGAAAGAGGGTAGTGAAAATATATGAGAGAAGCAACTCTGCAAACATTCACATCAGTGAAGGAGGAAGGGGAGGAAGTGCTCCAGGCACTGGAGCAGAGATTCTCTTGCAGATTTTGGAGAAGATCAGGTTGTCCCCCTGCAGTCCTCAGAGGATTCCACACTGGAGCAGGTGAGCACATTCTGAAGACAGCTGCAGCCATGGATTTTAATCTTTCATGGAGCAGAGCAGGATTTCCGGCAGGAAGGATCCTTGGAGGATCCGTGCTTTAGGAGACGATTCCTGAAGGACTGTGAGATGTGGAAAGAACCCATGTCATAAACAGTTTTTGAAGAACTGCAGCCACTTGGAAAGGTTCTGGAGAAGGTCATGAAGGACTCTTCCCTGTGGCTGGGACCTCATTCCCCCTGCAGCAGAGGAAGAGTTCAAAGAGGAAGGAGCAGCTTAGACCAAGACTTTTGAACTGACACCAACCTCTGTCCTCCTGTGCCACTCAGAAGGAGAAATTAGAAGAGTGGAGGGCAAAGCTGAGCCTGGGAAAAAGAGAGTGGTAGGGGTGTTTTTAGATTTGCTCCTTTCCTTTATCATTTGACTATTCTATTAATTAATAATAAATTAAACTAATTTCCCCAAGTTGAGTTTGCTTTTGTGCTACTGGTAACAGGTGAGTGATCTCTGAGTCCATGAGCTTTTTGTTTTATTTCCTCCTCCTGCCCTGTTGAACAGGGGGAGTAATAGAGGGACTTGGTTGGCATCTGGCACTGAGACAAGGTCAATCTACAAAAGGGTGTTCTTGTTCATCCAATTCAGTTCCTGAAAACTCAAAATGTTTTAACAGATTGCTTTATAATCTACCTCTAATGTCTCCAAAGATTGTGCAATAACTATTTCACAAGAGAAGTCTTGTTCCAATTGTCCTTTCTCTCAGAGAGTTCTTCTAATAACCAAGGTAAATTTACCCTTCTAACTCAGCACATTACTCCTTGTTTTATGACTAATATTCAGTGTGACTTGCTCTTCATTTCTCTCCTATTAATGCCCGTTAGCTATTTATGTAGAATTTTCATGTTTCTCCCTAGGTGTCACATTTTTAAGCTAAATAAATGCAATTCCTTTAATCTTCACATATAAATTATGTTTTGTGTAGAAATAAAAGAAGACAATAATGTAAAATTTGTGTCTTTTTCCAAACACTAACATAGTTAAAATAATTTACTCCAGTTCTTCAGTTGACTTAGGCAAAACATCTTTCTTTCTCCAGAGTATAGGGACAACAATAGAAAAAAGTTTATAACAGGTCAATTCTGTGTCGCCTTGAGTTGTGGTGGTTTTAGGAGTAAATGAAGCAGTTTAAAACAGTAGCTGTAAAACACGATCTCCAGGCTTTATATTTCATTCTCAATTATACCTTTCAACATATGTTAAGAGTGTTATATTTCAGATAACTAGGTTTTCTAGGATTTGAACCAACAGACCAATAATACTGCTTTATTACATTTTATTGTTTCTGCCTGTAGAAGAGGAAAAACATGCAGAGGAACTACTATTTCTTAAATTTATTTTTTTTATTATAGAAATAAAAGGTCATATATTTCTGTGATACCAAATAATTTTCATGTTACAAACAGAGCCCAGTCTCTTGTAAACATTGATTTTTTATGAACTTTCCCATTTGTAACAGTAAATATCAAGCTTTGGACAAAACAATATGTATATATATTTGCTAGTGGTCACGCCTCTAGGAACAGTTTTCTCAAGGTGCTGAGTTTTGCAGTTTTGACTTCAGGAGACCTCTGTGGCATGAGTGCACTTAGCGAGCTCCTGAAGTTCATCTCTCCTCTGGTTTTCATGCCAAAAAGATCCTGTTTACACACTAGGAGGCTGCTCTGCAATGTGAGCTGACGTTCAGTAGCTACTGAAAGTTGACAACTTTATTTCAAGGTGCTCTCTCTGGTTCACCCAGAGCCAGACTGCAGTTCTTGTTCACCTGAGACCAAGTCAGGCAGTTTAGTCTTGTTTAGTCTTTTAATCCTATGCCTCTGTGTTTAGGCAGTGATGCAGAACCCACGCTGTGCTCTGACCTTGGCACATAACTTCTGAAGGGAGAAGTTGTGGTCTCCTTCAGTCCTGCACAATCCTTCAGCTCATCCTCATTCTTTCCTCTCAACCCATCAAAGCCCGCAAAGTCAGGGCTGAGGTGGGCGTAGCTTCCATGCTATTTCATAGGCTAGCTTAGGGTGGGCTTGCTAATGAAAAGCGTTTCATTTATACTTTTAAAAAATCACTGTGAAAATCATTGGAAATTTTCTCAATTCCTCACAAGCTGGCAGCAGAACCAGGTAGAGGAAAGAAGGGGCTGTGTTAATTTCTTCAGATGTTGTAGAATTTTCTGTGGTATTCTAAGACAAGCCACCTAAGGAAGAAACCTGTCTGTATGTTTATCAATCTGCACAGTTTTAAACTTTGAGTTCTGGAAGACTGGTAACAGAGTTAAAAATATATTTCTTGGCAGTACATTCTTTTATTCCTCACCCTGTATCAGCTCATGAGAAAAATAGGATTTTCTATCTGCCTCAATACAATTAATGTACTCTCAATTTTCATTCTCTCAAATTCTCTTTTAAATATGAGTCCTTTTTAAATTAACAGGAGCTCCTGTTAATGAAAACAATATGCTAGAGTTGATTATATAGGATGATATTTTTCTCTGGTCTTGAGCCATTTAGTATAACACTTTAAGATATGGTGTCATCAGCTGTGTAACTTGAAAGTTGATTCTATTTTAAAAATCAGGTTAATTTATTCAGAAATAAGTTGACATCTGCAAATTTCAGTTCTCAGTTTAAATCTGTTTGGCCAGGGTTAGGATGATTTTGCAGAGCCTTTTGCAAGTCACATCATATAATAAGTCTACAACATTATTACATAGTCATAAACGTGCTCAGAATATAGCTATTTGGGGGCTTGGTGGGTTTTTGTTTTGTTTTGTTTTGTTTTGTTTTGTTTTGTTTTGTTTTGTTTTGTTTTAATTTCTCTGAAGTGGTTTTATACTACACTTTACACTATCTTATATTCTTTAGGTGACCAAGAAAAAACAGAGGATTAAAAAGAGTAAGAATTATAGAAATGTTGTCTTACAGCAGCGGGGAATGCATGTTTACAGATAATACTGTATTTAAATAAAATTACAGTAACAAAGTCTAAATTGTAATATTTGGGAAGTACTAACGTGACCTATACATACTATAGACCTTGTCACATAGAAATACTATTGCAATTTCCCAAGATTCTAAAAATAAGGATTTTCAAAGGGTTTTCCTTTGAAGAATTGCATTTAGAAAGCCTGAAAAGTTTAGGAAAGCAGGTGGTGGAGCATATACTTGTTTTAGAAAATTCAATAAAGAAACATAGCATTGTATTTGTTCTTTTTTTTGTTCTTTTCTGTCAGAAAGGACATCAGAGCTTATAGCTCCTTGTACCTATTTCTTTATCAATTGAAATAGTTGATGGTAGTAGGAGTAGATTTTTATATTGCTTTTTAATAAACCCTTTAATAAGACAATATTTGTTGGTGCTGCTGAGCAGAAAGAAACACAAGAGGCAGAGGCTCTGGCTTTATTGGGCTGTAGCACAACAATGAATTCTCAGAGGTGTTCATCACTGCTTTGTAAAGTGTGAGCTAGAAACCTTCTCTTGGAGGATTTCCTCTGACTGAGGACTTTCATCAGCAGCCATGAAAGAGTTCTCCACTGTTGATGTCAGATTCTTCCTTTGGGTGTTGCCCTCCATTGCCCCAGAGGGGTGATAGTTGATGCTCCTGACACTGTCAGTTCCTCCTCAGAATCTTTATGACATGAATTTACCCCCTGACTCTAGCTGCAATATTGCTTTTTAGACTCCCAGAAGTTCCTGACACTTATCTGCCTGTTTATGCTCTACCTTTCTGTTCCTTGCAGGAGATCATTTCATTCCCTTTTGGGCAGAATGTTAATTCTGCTTCTGCAAGTTGAGATAGCACATGCAGCTTTTTCTGACTCTAAAAAAGAGACATGCCACTAAAAGGCAAATGCAGAAAGTTTATCTTGATGTGTGTAGGCAATGAACTAGCCTGGCAAGGGTGCCAGCCAGCAATCCCTTTCCAAACAATTATGCAGATTCCTGAGGATTCAGGACCCTTTAAGGCAGAAAGGACATATCACACATACAGGACACTCATGGTGAAAAGGGCCTTAATATGTGAGAAAAGTCCTTGGGCAAATGAGCAGCTGTTAAGCACTAAGGAGAGATGGGAGGTACTATAGAATGGAGGAAACATATACTAATCCTTGCCTGCAAGGAGGGAAAGTGCTATTCTGCCAAAAAAAAAAAAGATTATGGTAAATGATATCATGCAGAAATGAAGAAAAGAACCCAGGAAATATGGAAGAAGTGGAGTGGAGTTTTCTTTTGCCTTTTTTGTTTGTTGTTTCAGTAATTTGGTTGTGAAAATAATGTTAATGTTACTAATGCTTTCAAACAACTCTAGAATTGTTGGACTCTATGCTGAGTAATCTGCAAGCACTGTAAAAAAGTGCATAAAACCAATCTGGGAATAGAGACAGAAAACACAGAAGGGCATAAAATCCTAAAAGAAATACAGTTAAATCAGATTGGAGGAAGGGAATCAGGGCACAAATTAGACCTTTTTGCATCGTATAGCTTCTAAAACCCCAGAACAACTCTGATCTGTGCAGATCATGCCAAGCAGAAAAAAAAAAAAAACCAACAAATTAAGCCTGTTTGTCTTTATCCTCAGTACAAACACAAATGGGATATTAACTAAAGTTCCAGAGACCTGAGCACTCAAAGATACAATAGTAAAATATTCAAAGAGGTGCTGAAAAGCACATAAAAATTTGAAGATATTTTAAAAATAATAAAACATTCAAGTACAAATAATTTAGTGACATTTTGCACACTCTCTTCTGGAAATCATACTCTCTATCATGTGTTTTAAATATTTGTGTGATAAGTGAGGCTTCATTCTTTTACATGATTTTATGAAATTTCTAAGTTATTTTTCATATATTGTCAAAAACCTGTTCAAATATCTTTTTGACTCTGTGCTAGATTCAGTTTCTCTTTAAATATAACCACTCTATGACCTGATATAATTTCACGGGTCTTCTTTCACCTGTAAGTATCCCTGGTCTTATTTTTACAATAGGGAGGATGATGTTTCTGCAACCCCTAGGAATGATGGAGTAAGACTTGTATTCAATTACAATGTCTTGCAAAGTGAGGAAAAAACCTTAAATTTCTCTTTTCCAGGTGGAACAATCCCAGTTCTCCCAGCCTTTCCTCCCAGCAGAGCTGCTCCATCCCTCTGATCCCCTTGGTGCCTCCTGTGGCCTGGCTGCAGCAGGTCCCTGTCCTTGCTGTGCTGGGAGCCCAGAGCTGGATGCAGCCCTGCAGGTGGGCTCTCAGCAGAGGGGGCAGAGGGGCAGAATCCCCTCCCTGCCCTGCTGCCCACGGGGCTCTGGATGAGCCCTGGATGTTGTTTGCTTTCTCTGCCTCCTCTCATGTCTCACTTTTTAACTAGAATACACCAAAAATAAGGAATGCTGCAAAAGGATGACAGTGACAGATTCCTGCATTCCCTCCTTTCAGCTGTGTTATTCAGCTAGATGAATGCAAATTAACAACTTCTTTCTTACAGCGAGGACAATGTGTCTATCCACAATCTTTTCATAAGCAATAAAAACATAATTAATTCAGCATGAACACTCTTCCTTAAGGCTTCCTGAATGGCTTTGGAAAGTTCTTCTTATTTCTGCCAAAGCCTTGTTTACCTCAGGGCTTGTTTATACTTGTGCTCTTTTCCTTCCTCTGCAAATAACTGGGTTTTGGCTGACAGGAACTGAAGGGAGGCAAGTCCCAGGGAAAACTGACTCTTTCATTTACTCATGCTGCCAGCCTTATGTTCTTCACTTGCTGAAAAACAGAAAAAACACTTATTTGAACACAGTGACAACTTGTTTTTTATTTGAGGCAATTGCTCACTGCAGTGAGGAAGGTAGAACATTTTACATCCTGTTAACTGTTGCCAGCTCTGTGTAAAAATTGAAAAGGAAAAATAGATTCCCATTCCACTTTTGCATCCCTTTTCTGAAGAACAGCTAATAGACTCTGAAATTAGGAGGCCCATTAGGCTTTGGATTTCAAAGCAGTGGGACTGATGGGCTCTAAAAACTGCTTTTGCTAAATAACTGCTAATTATGAAAAGACTAGGAGGGATAGAATAACATTGTGTGAAAGCCTGAGGTTCATCCCAAGGTGTTTGATAAACCACGGAATAACATGTTATTCCTGTTGTTGAAGAAAATGTACATAGAATTTAAGGGGTTGTGTCTACAGCAATTGGAGGATGATTGAAAGACTGTGATTTCACAGTCACTTTCAGCAGTCCTAAATGTGGAATATCACCAAGGGGAATATTTCTGTGCCCCATATATTATGTCTCTATTTCCATTGCTTTCCTTTTCTTCTTTGTGCTAGCACTAGTGCTTATTGGTGCCACTTGGGTAGTTGGCGAAATTTTAGCTGGATACATTTCCTAATCCACCTGCAAAAGGAACAAACAAACAAAAACCAACCAACCAAAACAAGAACAAAAAAACCCATCAAATCATCCCTAGAAATACCACAGCTACCACAGATGGAGAGCAGAAACTTGCAGTTCAGTGCAAGGAAAGGCCAGAATCACCACTTTGACTTTAATCTAAGTGTGATGGAAAATTATAATGCTGCATAGAAGTGAGGTGAAATGTCTATTTCAGCTTCTTAAGAATGCCATTTTTATGCACTGTTTATACTTTTTTTTTAATGTCTATTTAGATCAGTCAATTTACTATTACAGCAGTTAGAAGTGAACCTGCTTTATTTATCACATAGATTTGACCATGACTTATACTGCTGTTGCTTAATGTGAGTCTTAGCAATTACAAAAATTTATGACACAGGAAAAAAACATCAATATACATGTCTTATTGTTTTGGTGAAATATTATGTCTTAGTACTAGAAATAATTTGAAAGCAATACTTTTATTGGATATGAAAAAAAGGATGAAAAAAAATTTAGAGTAGCAGTAATATAAGAATATGGGAACATAAAGTAAAACAATCAAGATGCAGCAGCCCAAAGCTATTTCCTGGTGACAGAGCTACCAAAGCTATGTATGTACAGTTAGCTTACCACAACTGAGGCAAAACATTCAATCTGAATAGCCATAAAAGTATTTTAATGAATTCTACCTAAGAGCTGAACAGGCCTAACAGCAACTATTTAGTTATTCATGGCTGCTCAGCAGATAGATCATAAATTCTCACCAGCTTTTAAAAGCTGGATGTTTAAAATCATATGCATTTGTGAAAGTGAAGTGTTGCAATGGTAAGAGTCTACAAAAGTTCCTACCCTCAGTTCCTTGAAGGAAAGTTGTAAAAAATTCCGCTCAAATTAGCTATTACTTCATTATTTATGAACAGACGCAGACACTGAGAAATTTTCCCACATTCAAGGGAAACTGCAAGCAATTTCCTTCTCTCAGAGCACTAAAAATATTTAAAAAGAAATACTTTTTCCCTCAAGCTTCCCTTTCTTTCTCTAAGGATAGGGAGGGATGAGATATAATAGTTCCATGAATTTTAAACACTTGGACATCACCTAACACGCAATAAACCCAGAATTGAAATCTACATTTATAATCTCTGAAGCATTTTTCCTTTGATGCATTACCTCAGCTGTGTAAATGACCCTGCCAAAAGGGAATGTGATACAAGATTGTCCACAATAGGCTGTTCATTATAGTTTTATGGAGGTGTAGTGTGGACTGAGAGGAAAACTTTTATTTTGAGAGGAAAACAAAGAGAAAAAGTTAAAGTGATAACCATTCATTTACCTTGAAAACACCTGCTATTACTACACATATCTTGAGAATTACCATGTAGTGGATCAAAACAGGTGAAAAAAATAAAAGATAGAGAAAAATTCATTATCAAAAAAACCCACAAAACCTCAAAACAACAATCTCATCTTTATTATGAACAAAACAATATAGATGTTTTCCTGCTTATACGAATGTGGAAAATTCACCACAGGTGCAGCAAATGAAGGTACCTAATCACAAACCAGATTTTAAAGTATAGCAGTTTCAAATGAAATTTTTGTTAAATCATATTGGGATATTAAAACATGTAAATTCAACAACATTTGAAAAGTTGGATCAGAAATTAATTTCCAACTATAAAATTAATTGTGACAATAAGGTACAAAATATAGTATTGGTTTTTTTCAACCAGAACTCAAATTACATTGCCCTGAGCATGTTTAGGACATTATGTAAGAGCCTGAAGTTGTAAGCACTGAAGACCAAGGAAGTCTTATTTGGGCTTTTTAAAAATATTTTTGGGGGGGATGAAACCTGAAATATGTATTTTGAAAACATGAATACACATAGCATAAAGGTCATAGATATCTAGGATTGTAACAAGAAAAGTATATTTGTTCAGGTATCTGACTTGATGGTGAACTCATAATGAAGTGTCTTTATCCAAAGGTTTATTTTAACTAGGCAAAACTGATATTCAGTTTTAAACTGTACAACTAAACTCTGCTGAAGAATGATTTGTTGAGCATATAACTGGTAAGCTATGAAAATGAGTTGAATCATTCCTGGGATGCTTTTGCAGAGTTTCTGAAAGAAGTGCTTTGCGAGTTGCCAAAGTTTGCAGTTTTGTAGAGACAATGGAAGGAGAATATGCAAAATATTCAGCTTTGTTCTGGTCAGTCAGAAAAGTACTGGCTTTGCCAATCTATATATTTATGAAAATAGTGTAGGAAAGGAGGCTTTCTGTCCATGAGCACCAAAACCAAACAAAAACCATAAAATGGAGGCAGCCACTTGGACTAGAATAAAAAGGGCTTCTAAGTGAGTTCTGATGTCTCTGCTAGCTCTGCTCTGCAATGCTCAGTATGAGGCCAAGAGCCAAAAACTTTACATATTTCAACTCAGCTATTCAGTTAAGCACACATTGAAAAAAACAGAAAAGTGTTCTGTGCTAAGAGCTAAGAATCAGCTTCTTTTCCACTGTTTGCTGTTCCATAAAATCATAAAGTGGTCTGGGATGGCTGGGCATGATATCATCCAGAATCCTTTTGCCAGTTTAATGAGAATAAATAATTTATCATGCTTGATCATCCCCCATAGCTAATGAACTCATAAGCAGCTCCAAAATTTTTTGTCCTATCTTTAATGGTAAACTCTTACCAAGGTATTCAAATCCAAAGGCATATGCAGACTCCTGTATTCCTTTCCTTATCTGTCAAAATTTTGAGGAAGAAATGCCTCAGAAGCTTTAAGAATTTTTTCCCCTTCCACCAATGTATAATAGAAAATACAACTGTGATGATTCTTCTCTTTGTAAGAACATTTTGTTCAGGGAAAACAAGATAAAACATCTCCTTCCTTTTTTTTTTTCCTGTGCCTAAAAAAACACAAAAAACAAACAAAAAAAAAACCCAAATGAACAAAAATCCCAAAAACCTAATTCACAGATATCTACATGTAATAAACCATGTTATCCCAGGGTACACAAAAAGAAAAAAAAGTCATGTTATAATGATTGTAGAACCAGTCAACATAATTTGTGACAGACAAAACACAGGAAAAATATAGGTAGTGTTATCAAGATTTTTACAGAATTTTATTGCATTTTTTTGTTTTGTTGATTAATTAGATTATCTAGTTTAATAGCATTTTTGCAGTTTAGCAGCTACTAATGTTTAATCTTTATTTGGGTTTTCCTTTTATTATCTAAAAATTTATGTCATCCACACTTGTAGTTATGTACCAGGACAGGATAATTTCTGCTCTCCTATAAGAATGCCACATTTAGATTGTCACTGTGTGATGCTGAAGTCCTATCACTGGTATTCATATGGTTTTGTACAGTAAAAAAAAAAAAAAAAAATAAAAACACAAAAACATTTTAACAGCCATTCAGAGCTTTAATGATAACTTAGTACTGTTGAGAGTGCTAATAGTTCTTTGTATTAGACATGACAATCAGGATGGAAAACTTTAAATTACTAGTCAGGCTTTTACCATCCAGTTTGCTTGTGATTAAATAACACTTCTAGGCTAACAAATTGTTCCAAATAACTGAAAAGTCTTCCCTAAAAGCATTTCAGGTTAATGAAATGAAGAAGGCTTCAGAGATAAACATTTAGAGAAAAATCTCTTTTATTCGTCCCCCAGACACACCACACCACTAGAGGGAAGGATCTCAAAAAAAACATATTTTTGTAGCCCCTTATAGGTATGAAAAGTTCACACTGTGAGTTGCACCTATTCATTTCAGACTGATTTGCACTGCTCTGAGCAGAAAATACTACACTGTAGTATTTTCTCTAGTTCGTATCAGAAAAATTATCCTGCTTGACACCGATAGCAATTATCTGCTCACATATAATTAATACCAATTAATGTCTCATGTTTGTAGGGAAATGGTGGAAGAGAGTTGATTGCACTCCATCCTTTCTTTCAGAACTTAATAATGTCCCTGTCCACAGCAGGAGGCTGGAACTAAATGATCTTTAAGGTCCTTTCCAGCCCAAACCATTCCGCGATTTTATGATCTCCTGAAAAATTTCTTCACAGTCTTTGGAGAAAATTGCATCATCTGATTCCTGCTTAACTTCACACTTGAAAAGCTCTTCAAAACATTACAAAACTGTTTGAAGTCCTCTAATTTCAACACATTTATGAAACAGGGTACAGTCTTTTACTCTGGATACATATAATTATTATAATTAATTATTTGGTAATTAATATGGTAAATAAATGGTAACTATGGGTTGACCCCAGTTAGCAGGCTGTCCTTTGTTCATTGCCCTCTCAGTGGCATGAAGGAGAAAATCAGAGAAGCAAAAGGAGAAGACTCCATGTGTCCCCTGAGGTCTGGTAGCAAACAGATGGGGCAGGAACCCTGTGCTCCTGGGGTCTGGATGCCCCATCCTAATCTTGAGGGCTGTGGTCAGTCTGCCTGCAGCCTGTGAAAGGGAGAAAGGCTGCAAAGACAAGTTTGCTTTGCTCTCTGTGGCAGCAGGCCCACACTGACTTCCAGGTGACTCCAGGAGAGGGACAGAGGTGGCTTCTGAGGCTGAAGGGTTCTAGTTCTGTTGGCTGTCTGGAAAAGGAGTACAGTCTCTGGGTGCTGGGGGATCATGGCTGGGTGTTGAAGCCAAAGCCTCCAAATACTTTGGCACAGGACTGTTTACTAATTTCTGTGAAAATTTCTATGAAATGCTGTCAAGGAGTTGAGTTGGGTGGATGTAACAGAACTTAAAATACCATTTGAAGGAAAAGAGAAAATGTCTTAGACATAAAGCAAGCCCCTTGTCACTAGAAACTATGCAGCCAGCTCTTCCTGCTGCTTCCCCAGCCCTTGTGAAGGCTGCCCCCACTAAGCAGCAGCAATCACTTACAGTCTCTTTTCCCATTTGTCTTCTGCTACCCAGTGAAGCAGTAAATAACACTTTCCCTTGCCAGCATATTCCTTGCAACATTTCTTCCAAACTTCACACTGCAACACTTGCCCACTATATTCTCTCCAGCAGCCTGTTCAAGTTTCGGTTTATGAGGTTTTTGGAGCGCCAGTGGAGGCAGCAGTGAAGCCACGTACTAATATTTAGGGGAAGTCAAAAATAGCATAGAGGACAAAGCAGTCCTTGTGTCCTGAAAGAATATTTTTCATCTCTTGTCCTGAGAATAACCATAGCTGACCACAGGTACAACAGTCCCAGTGCAAAGACTTTTTATTTTCTGGTATAGGCGTAAGGAAAAAGTAAAATAAAGCTCAGGAACTTTAGGACCATCAGTTTCAGTCATCTACTTCAGTTGCACCAAACAACTTACTAATGGACCTGTAGTTTGGATAATTAAAGCTCATGGAATTAATCTCCCCACCACATTACACCTTTTCTTTACCTGCAATTCAGTATAATTTGTGTACTTTCAACCCCCACAGCCTCATTTTTTTATTTTTTTTTTTCTTTTGGGGAGACAAAGTGCAGGAAAAATTGAAGCAAAAGAAACAAAAGTGAGATTGTCCTTTAACTAATTCAGTGTGAGTAGTTTATCACTATATATGATGTACGGGGCTTACAGAGCTACCATCATTTATAACCTTGGATACTGATTCTCTGTCTGCTATCATTTTGTTAAACCAACTAATGTGTTTTTTAACTTTCTCCTGGGGTTGTAAAAATGTAAGCTCAGTTGACTTTTTATTTCACTATTGATCAGGTTAACAGTACCAGATGAATCTTCCTGTCCACAACACTGAGCAGCCTTATAGTTTTGTCCAAGACAAATGTTAAATGTAATTTGAAGGTCACTGGAAGTGATGAAGTAGTTGCTGGGAAACACTTTATATCACTTTACTTTTAAGCAGTCTGCTTCCAGATGAAACCGAGAGAGATGTAAGAAATTGATTGCAGAGATGAAGAACAGAATATTTAATGTTAGCAGCAGCTCTGTTAACAGGCTGCATATGAAAGTTGTGCCACAGTGTTCCCTCACCAAATTTAAGCAATTAGATATATAGAGAGTAAACATCTGAAAACCACAATCTTCACAATTTACTGGATTAGGCATCAAACTGACAGATTTAGTCAACTTCACAGCACAAGGTTTCGTCTACGACCTCTTCCATTATCTATGTAGAGTGTGTATTATCCATACAGCTGAAGAAATTTTTCCTTTCATCTTTTCTAGCCTGTCTTTTCATATGAATTTTTCTTTAACCATGCACGCATTTTTTCCCCCATTGAGACATTTTGCTGTTCCAGCATGAGGGTTTTTTTCCTGATGACATTACATTTTATGCCATTGACACCTATTGTCACGCTCTCCTTTTATTCCGGGTTTTCTGTTGATAAAATACCTTCTCACAATGAAGGAATCATTATTCAGTACTTGACCTGTAGTTTAGAAGCAATGAGTGCTCATCTGTGTTTTTATTTGGATTCTGGTTCGTTGATTTTCTTTTGAGAATACTACCTTTGGGCAGTAGGAAAAAACCTTATTTAAGTCAGCTACATATTCAGTTTTAGCCTGATATATGTTCCATCTTGGAGAAAATAAGATTGCTTTGGCACTCTCTGAACTTCAACAAAACTACACTGTCTGCCTTTTTAATTTTATGCTTTTTCAACATGAATAGATTGATAAATATTTCTGTCCTAATTCCTAAGGTAGGTACCATGACCTGTAATTCTTTTGCATTCTATCCCACTCACTTAATAGCTGATGCAGAATTTTGTAATTTTCCCTTTTTTCAAGTCTACTGTCTTCTATGAGCTCTTGAAGAAAACCACTGAAATTTTATAAATCTCTTTGGATAGATTTTTAAAAAACATTTAAAGATAAGTTTACAGTCATTTATCTAAATATTCTTCACCCTACTTTTTTCAAATTCTCCCTGACATACTTATCCTTGTGATAAAACTCATTTTGTGAAGTATCTGGTCAAAACTACCTTTTTCTTTTTTTCTTTTATAATAAAAAATCAAAGAAAGTATTGAGTTTAGTCTGTTGTATGTAATCTCCTTTTTGTTCTCCTTTCCTATTGAATAATAGACTTTTGCTTCCTTTTGATTTCATTTTCTATTGTGTTAAAAAAACTTCTCCTTATATTTTATTTTATAGCTAGCCTTTTGATTATTTTCATGCTCATTCTTCTGTCATTTTGTCATACACATCCTTTGGTAACAGCATTTTTGTCAGTTAGCAATTTTTCCCCTTTTTTCCTTTAACATGGATGCATGTCTGATTAGATTCGTAGTTTATTGAATTAACTGTCTTTCTTTTGAATTACACTAGTCTGATTGCTGTCCTTTTAATTCTCTCACTTTCAGGATCTGCCAGTTCTCCTGTAGTACAGCTTAATAGGTATAAATAGTACTCTCATGTATATAAAATACATTTATAGATTACTCACCCACCTCCTTCAAATTAGGTTCTGTATTAGTGAAAGTTGCTGTCCTTACCCTGCTGATGTGGTGTGTGTCCTTTGCCCTGGAAAAACAAATATAGTTCTACAATTTTTTCCATGTAGATTATTTTCATCTGTTTTGTTTCAGAAACTAAAGACATCATAAGTGGGGTATTACTTTACATTTTATTTTGAATACCAGAAAGTACTGCAGGAGAGTTGTATATGTGGAGGACATGGATATGCCCTAGAGAACTACCTGCAGCCAACTCCTGGCAGGAGCTGCGGCCTCTAGAGAGGAGCCAGTGCTGGAGCAGGGTTTGTGAGGGACCTGGGTCCTCATGGAGAACCCACACTGGAGCAGATTTTCCTGCAAGGCTGGTCTCTGTGGAAAGGACCCATGCTGGAGAAGTGAAGAACTCACAGAAGGTCATGAAGGACTGTATGCTAAACTAACTTTCCCAAGCTGAATCTGTTTTGTCCATCATAATGCCTGTCATAATGGGTGAACCATCAGGCTGTCCCTGCCACAGCCCACAAAGTGGATTCGTCATATCTCCTTTCCCTCTCCTGCTGAGGAGGTGGATGAAAGCCTGGTCGGCACCTGACAGCCAGAAAGGGTTGACCCATCACAACAGAACAACACCATAGTGATTTTTGGTTCAGGAGTTGGTTTTTTCACTTGGAACTTCATGTCTTGCCAGGGGCGTCTCTTCATGGAATGTCATGCATAAAAAGAAAATGAAATTTTAACTGAAATTTAAGGTTTTTATGTTTCAGCCACTTACGGAGCTGCAGATTAATCTTGCAGCATTTGTGGGTCCCTGCCAAATCTTGTATGCTGGAGCTGAAGGTCTAATAAGAATTTATACTCCTCTTTATAATCCTTTTCTGGACTTGCACTAGTAGATGACTGCCATCATGACAGTCGCCTGTGAGGAATATAAATGACTGGCCAGAGTGATTAGTAAAGCACCTTATAATGAAGACAAAATAAAGCCTGGTCAAAGGCAGCGTTAGTATTGACAATGTATCTTTAAATCTTTGACTTGATTCCAGTTAGGCTTCATGCTTCCTGAACTGGTGGTCAGATAGGATTCAGTCACTCAGAAGAAGAACTTCATCCATGTCATTCTTCCTTTTCTGATGCTGGAATAACCACAATTCATCTGGTTGTTCTGGTCATTGTTTTTCATTTGGTCTCAGCACAACACAACAATTTTTAATCTTGAAGGACAAGGGACATGGTTGAGACTATTGAACAATCCTCTTATTTTTGAGGTAGCTGTCATCTGCTTTCCTTCCTCTAGAACTGGTGTTTTCCTCCTGTGAAGCTACTAATACCCTCTTGATTTTTTTTTTTTTTCATTCTAAATATCCCCATTTGATAAAATCCCAACTATCCTTAACACTGGATCCCCCACAACATCAATGGGTGTCCTGTATGCCTGAACTATTGCACCCCAAAATACATTTCATACTGTGTTTCCATTACCCATGTATGCTCTGGTATGAGATTTTGGTTTGTGGGGGTCGGTCTTTTTGTTCTTTATTTTTTAGGGGTTGCGGTGATCAGGATTAGGGTTTTTTGGGTTTTTTCTTGGTTTTTTTTTTTTGTTTGTTTGGTTGGTTGGTTTTGTTTTGGTTTGTTTGTTTGTTTTAATATTAATGGCAAAAAAACCCCACCCTTTGTTTCAGATTGATTCCTGTATGAGGTGGGTCCTCATATTCCATGTAGAGGAAGAGCTCACTACTGTTTCCATTCTACACTACTTACACAAAAGCCCATACTACCTGAAGGTTAAAAATAGAGATCAGAAGTGATTTGATTATTATATGTGAAGAAATTATTGAAATGTAGCATGCCTATAGAGTCAAGTCACTGATTTTTTGAAGCAAATCTTTCTTTCAACTTTCTTAAAAAACAGAATTACAGTATTTAATATGAATATGTTGGGTTTTTGTTGCTAGACTGGAAGTTTTGCTTGGTTTTGTTGGGGAATTTTCTCTCAAACTTCATAGCTTTTATGCTGTTGGAAAAAAAAAACAAAAACATTACTTATGTTATGCCATGATGACCCTGTTTTTTCTCATATTGGTGTATGATTTGAAAAGCTCCCATAGTTTTCAGTTGCGGTGACCGAGCCAGTGTTTAAATCCCACAGCTGGTACTGTATGTCAGCAGCTGAAGTAAGTAACACTCTTAGTGATGTACTTGTCTGTCCCAATAAACATGTTCATTTGAAACTGTCGTTGGGAGATGCCATGATTTATTACAGCTGGAGTTCCACAGGAGTACAATAAGCTCAGCAATACAACAGAATGGCTGCAGGGAAACTGTGATCCTCCTTACTTTTCATTACATTATTTCACTGATAAATTTTCTGACCTATCAGAAAATTACTTGTTTCAGTTATATTTCATAGCAACCTATAATTAGAAGACTAATTTACCAGATTTTAAAAAGAAATTATATGGAAACTGAAGTGACAAAAAGAGGGCACTTCTGAAACTTAACGAAGGTAGCAGCAAATATTTTTATATTCTCTTTTTAAAACTGAAATTTGGAGATGCAGTTCAGCCAGGTTTTTACTCAGCCCACATTTTCTAGGACTCTTGATCCTGCAGTCCGTTCAGGATGACCTTTTATATTGAGTTTGTTTTTTCAGAATAAGACATTGAAGGGATTCTCCATTTGAAAAATTAAGGTCAGAGAGAGTACAGAGTAATCAGCCTAAGCAAGTCTAGTTTCATTATTCAGTGATTTGTCCCTGTCCATCTGTTCTGAGCGTTATGATTCAAGGGATCTGTAAAAAATCTTGACTGAGCTGAGGATGTAGCAGAGTGGAAAAATGGAAGAGCAAGCAGGAATTACAGAGGAGGTGCTATGAAATTTTTTAGAAATAGAATAGAAAAGATCAGTGAGGCCAGGAGAAAATGGTAACAGGGCTGGGGTGGGCGAGAGCAGTGAATTTTCAAATTGTACTTTTTTATAAAAAAAACCACTAAACAATAAATAAAATCACACATGCAAAAAAAAAGGCTTAACTACTGGCTGATATACATAGCTATATGAAAACCAAATGAGAATATTTTTCTGAAAAATAAATATGTCAAGACAGAAGTAGAAGAGAGACTACGAGCATTTATGAGTGCAAAAGTTTAAAAACAGAACTTGTAACTGTTCTACACAAAATCAATTTAACAAACGGACATGAACAAAAGCTCTTTTTTACTTTGCAGTTCAAGAGACAGTTTTAATAGGCAATTCTCTTCCATTAGTAGACCAAGTGGCCAAGCTCTTCAAGTTTTCTAGCAATTAAAATTATTGGTCTTCCTTATTACTGTTTTTCAAATATTTTCAATATATTGACTATTTTGGAAATTACTAACTTTCTTTTCTTTTCACCTTAAGGTATACTTCAATTTATCTTTTGATAATGCTTAGAGATTTCTTGGAATGTTGTTGTATAAATGAAAATCTCTAATTAGCTTTGTGTGATCTGATACACTGCTTGCCAGAATACAATCATAATAACTTCAACAATCTAACTTGCTGAAAACTGGGATCTATAGTCAGCAGTTCAAGAGGATATGAGAAAATTAATAAACTCAGAAATGTACACACAAACGAAAAAAGGAACAGAAGCTAAACTGCAGTACCTGGAGCACCCTTGTCACACAGGGAGATTGTAAATATAAAACACACACTCCTCAAACCAGTGCCTATTTGTATTTAGGACAGATAATAGAAATTGTTTTCTACCCCTGATCTGACTTGGAGAACCAAATTCTCCAATTGACTTGAACTACAAGACTAAGATTATCGTGTCTGTGGACATAAGTCCTTACAGCTGAATCATAGAGAGAAATACTGTATGACAAACCATTTCTCTTTTAATCCAAGATGTATTCCTCTTTCTGTAAATGTAAAAATTTTGGTTTCTGGAGTTGCCTATTATTTTTTGGCTTAAGTATTTGATCAGGAAAAGCAGTGTTAAAAGGCTCTTTTCATATCTCTGTAGAATGAAAATGTCAAAATTCAGTTACATGTATTATTGATGCGTAACTTTCATATGCGAGAGAGTTAAAGTTAGAAGAAAAGGTAATTGCTCATAATGTGGAAATAAATTCAAAACAGTAGTCTTTTACTAAGCTGGTGTGTTACCAGCTAAGAAATAAATGTAGGAAGAAAGATGGATAAATACCTATAGAAGAAAATATCAAAATGCACCAGGAAAGTGAAGTTTTTCTTTAAATATTTTGATTGAGCTGGTCATCGAACACTGATTTCTGTTAATAGTTTTGAGTCTGTTGCTCTACATAAATCAGATGCAGAATCCAAGGTAAAATAAGGTTTCTGCCAAATGACAGTCATTTTGCTGTGTTCCATAACTCTGCTTAAGGAGATTGCAATAAGGGTCAGTTACAGAAAGTTTCTAGAAGAAGGAAACAATATGACATTTTATCACAAGTCTAAGTGACACATCACAAATATGATACACATCTGCCCTTTGACAATGATGTGCAGGGGAAAAGAAACAATGTCAGATCATTTTTGAATGTTAGATCTGGGAACAAGGAGTTAGAGGGCTACACTTCACTGCCCCTGTGGAAATGGCACAGAAATCCTCCACAGGCACTTCTAAAATGACAAGGCAAATACCCTGGAGCTTCAGGACATGGGCTTGGTGTGCAGTAGAGCTGAAGATTGGATAAAACATTTTCTACTCCTCCTTGCACATCCACAGAACCCCACTTTCAATATCCAGCACCCATTTCAGCTGCAGGGAAGAGCTGCTGCATTCATTTCACAGAATCACAGGATATCCTGAGTTGGGAGGAAGCCATGGGGATCATCAAATCCAACTCTTGACCCTGTACCTCACCATTCCCAAAAAACTCATCATGTGCTCTAGAGCTTCTTGAATTCTGTCAGGTTTGGTGCTGTGACCACTTCCCTGTGAGCCTGTTCCAGTGCCCAGCCACCCTCTGGCTGAAAAGCATTTTTTGTAATATCCAACCAGCTGTACAGTACAGTGCACACAACCAGGACTTCCCCATCCCAGGTGCAGGATCTGGCATCAGCACCACCTTGTGTGAGCCCACTGGTGCTGTGATAGCAGGGCTTGACTGCAGGACAAGCCCTGGGTGCAAATACAGGGACACACATGAAAGGAGACAACCTTCATCTTCAACCTTCCTCTCCAACCTTCCTCTCCATCCATGACTTCATTTCCCAAGCATGTGCTTCAGCCCCTCCCACTTTACACACATGTAGCCTTCCACAAATCCCAGTGCCCAGCACACCCTACACTGATCCCATGTGCTTTTCTGAAATGGAGACTGGCAGCCTAAGTGCCACTGAACATAACATCTGACTGGTCATTTGCATAATTTCATAATATCTTCTTTATATATTACCAATGAGGGGTTTTTTTCCTACATTTCAGACTTATTTTGATGAGATTTCGTTTTCTTTCTTTCCATAACAGCTATGAGGAGGAGGAAAAAATATATACTGGTAAGAATTTTCAAATAAAAAGAACTCTTCCTCTTCAAAGACCAAATATGCACATGACAAAATATTCTGTATGAAAAACAGCAATGTACAAAGGAGGTATGCAGCCAAATAACGTAATGACATATGCTCAAGTATTACATATAACTCAAATTAATTTTATTTTAGTACATGAGCAAAGACTTTGGCACGTGACTTACCCTTCTATTATCTTCTTTGCTCTCCACTAAGCTGCAGAGGTTTTTAATGTGCACAGCTCAGTGATATGTCAAAGAATGGTACATCAAGTTATCTTCCTACAATTACATGAAAAATGCAATGTAAAATATGAGTGGAAGAAGGAGCTGTGATACATGAAAAAAGAAATCCAATGTGAAGTGAAATTTATCCTCCAGAAGTGCATTCATGAAGTGTTGAAATTAATAAGCACTAGCAGTTTCCTGACCGTGAAAAAGTTTGTTGCTTTTGTCTTGATTGTAGCCTGTTACACCTGTATCATCAACAGAAATAATTGATCAGACACGAGAATCTTCAACCCATCTGGGATGCAAGACCTCCCTCCCTCTCTTCAAGATGTTATATTTCTGACTAATGTAGCAGATTTCAATGTTGATCTCCCACATATAATTTAAATGCTAAAGTTTGCACATTTCCAGTGTTAAAAATATTTTAGTCGTAATATGCAAATTACAGGATTAAATCTAACCACTCTTGGAGGAAAAAATAAATCAACATAAACCAGTACTGTTTGCTCTGATTCTTGATCCTAAACTTAGATCACAGTGGTCATTACTTAGTGTTCTGTCCTTTATCTCTTTAATGTGAGCCGTCTATGCAAGTATTTTTAAGAGCTTGTACTGTTTTAGCAAGAACCAACTTTTCAGGATATATGTGTGTGAATATATATATATATATGTATATGTGGATATATATCAGAAGACATATATGCAGACAGTATATTGTTGTGACTCTGGGGACAGATTACAATACAATTCCCTTGTTCAGACTTTTTCTTAATGTAGGACCCCATTTAGATGTGATTAATATCTGCATTCTGCCAAATCACTGGATATGCTGCTTTATTCTTTTAAAGCTTGCACTTCTGTATCCAGACCTTTTTTCTCTGGACATTGCTAAGAGAAAAGAAATAGCATGTTAGGCAATATATCTGCTTGCTTACCCATGTCAAAATTAAGATGCAAATGTTTCATCAACTCAAGAGCTATGCAAGAAATCAAGGCTAACTCAATGTACACTGAAGCCTAAAACAATCCAGGATATTATGTATACATCCATTAGCTCCCTTGTGTACACAACTTCTCACTTCCCAGGCATTTCATTCTTCTGGGAGAAATGAACTGTCAGAATGAGCAGAAATCTAAAACAGTCTGCTTGGGTAACTTCGCTAACTACAGGCAGTTTGCAGTGCTGCAGCTATTTGTTGGCTGTATTTTAAGGAGACAGGAATAGAACACAGGAGGCAATCACGGCTGTGGCCCTCTGCTTTTCCCAGAAGACCTAAAAGAAGCTGAAGCATGAGCTCAGAGCTCCGTGCACTACAGAAAACCATTTAGGACCCCATTTATAACACCTCACACAACAAAACAGCACAACCTCAGTTTGCCAGCTGAGAGCAGGAACAATCAAGAGAGAGCTATTCTTTGCCAGGACCCAAAAGGAAACTGAAATTCCTCTGTGTTGGTAAGGAAGGGTGCACTTTACAGAAGTGCAAGTAAGACAAAGAGACAAAACAAAGAAGCAGAACAAAAGAGCAATTGCATCTATCCTCAATGAAAGGAAAATTCCCTCCTGGCTCTGCCCTCCTGGCAAATTCATTTATCTCCAGAAGCTCAGCAAAGCCCTCTAAACAAACAGCTGAAAGAGTTTAGTGGCACTACTGCACAAAGCTAGCTGCTCTAACACATCATGCTTCAGAGAAAGGTAGAGGAATATCCACTTCCAATAAAACAACAAAAAAAGATCAGAGGTGAAATTTTTACAGTGCTTTTTCTTCTAGAACAAGTGAGGGAAAGCCAAAACTCTAGCAGTAGTTGAAATTATTTGGAATTCTTAAATTAATCTCCTTGCACAGATTTAATTTCATTAAATCTTCTGTATTCTTCCTGCTTTTGAGAAAGATGTTTGGAGAGCAACAGAAGTATAGATAGAATTAGTTCTGTATCAATGCTAAAGGTGATAAATTACCCTAGTAAAGCTAGCCTAATTTTTTCAGTGCCAATTTTGCCATGTCATATACCATGTATCACATTTCTTCTTTAATAGCAATTGAATGGCTTTTCTGTGAGTTCCTTGAGTAAAATTGTTCAGTGGTTTAATAACTGTTACTGTTGGTCAGTTTTGATATTTATTGAATGTTCCTTTTCTACGTTTGTGGTTTGTTACCTTTTTTTTATTATTCCTAATAATTCTTGTGGGTTTCTGTGAGTTTCTGTATGACTTCCTTCCTTCCCAGTACTTTCGTCTTAGACTTCTTGCTGAAAGTTTTTTTTAATGTCATTTAACTTTTAACATTTATGTATGCTTAGTTCCCTTTTTCCATAAAAGTCAGCCACTCCAACCTCCTAAAAACCATTTGTATTGTTCTCTGTTTCATATGTCTCTATAACTAGCAGATAACAAATCTTCTGAATTAAATACAAATGTGGTCACTGATCATATACTAATTCATCCATCTCCCAATATACACAAAGTTTCTTGGTCAGTTAATTGGTTTGGCTTAACTATAGAGTTAACTATAGAGTCCAGTGACTACAACATTAAAAAAAAGTTACATATATATATCTGCATCTCTACATTATTTATCTATATATCTATATATCTATTTATAGATATATCTATATAACTATAATCTGTATCTATATCTTCATATACTAGACAATGAGCTCAATCTCCTATTATATTCTGTTTAAGACATTACATCTGTAGCTTACTTTTTGTCATCTTTCTCAGCTGTTCACTGTATTTTTTGTCACTTCTTGTCGTCCTGCTTTTCTTTTTGCATAATGCCATTTAAGGAGGACAGAGTAAGACCTAGAAGCTTTACATTTGCAGCCATTAAATACATTCCAACCATCATTTTGGTTTGAACCCCATTTTTAGTTCCTCAGCCAAGTCTTCATCATGAGATTCTGTTTACATAATAGTTGCATAAAAATGATTGATGCTACAGGTGCTTCAATGCTTACATCTAGATAGATACTGGCCAGAGTGTTTTGTTCAATGGATCATTTTATATTACTATCATTAAATAAAAAATAATTTTAAAAAAAGTAGCTTGCTGTACAAAATGTATCATCATTTTTATTTGAAATAGGAAACAGAGAGGAGCTGCCCATTCTGGGCACTGGCCTGCTTCTCTTTTGATGAATGGTTATCCTTGGGAAAATGATGATGTACCATTATTGCATAGAGAAGAAATATAAATTCAAGACTTACTAAGAAGTTGCAAATCTCAGGAATTCCTGGTGTATCTTCAAGGGGAAATGGACTAACTTTTGATGGCAACCAAATTCTACCACACCATGTAGATAAAATATGTTACCAGGACATTAGCAAAGCTTTTTGCCAGTTTGCTGCTTTACTTCACAAGTTATTGTTCTGGGACAGCAGTATAGTCAGTCAGTGACGTTCCCAACATGTTCTGTCTTAAACTCCTTCAGAGAAAAAAAAAAACAAGTGACTAAGAACACTTAGAGATGTAATCCAAGCCAAATGCAAACATCATTTGCTATGGAAGGTAACTTCATATTGCAGTTTTCCCAGGGCCCTTCCTAAGCTTTAGACTGATAACAAATTATGTAGCACAACTGAATGTAAAAATCACATCCCAATTTGCTTCAAATTCTGACTAAGATGAAAAACAATGAACAAAGTAATAGAAAAAGTTGTGGAATTGTGGTAGATACCTGTATCTGTCAAGATATCTGTCCAGAAAGGGTCCAGAAATCCTTTTGCTTGTGATCTTACTTTCATGTAGCTAAAAGGACATATAACTCCGAAAGTGTAGAAAGCAATAGCAAGAGTTAGGAAGTTAGACACTATTGTTATGATTATTGTTGTTTTTAATATTATTATTTTTAAAAATACTTTTTTTTCCCTAGTTTTGACCTATTGATGATAAAACATTAATCAAACAGATAAACTGGAAGTAGTTGTATTGTAACACATATCTTTTTAAATATTTGATTTTGTTTGGGTTTTTTTTTCTAGTTTAATAGTAAAAAAAAAAGAGTTGTCTTTTTAAAATTTTGTTAAAATGACAGAATAAACTTTTTATTTCTTTGCTATAATTCAACATAATTATTTGTCTTTAGACAATCAAGGTCTACTCAATTGGATTCAAAGCTTGAACTAAACTCCTCTTGCATGCTGTACTATTTCTTGATTTAATACAAAATATCTTGATGTGGCACACTTCAGATGAAAGAAAGATATTCCTAGGCCAGTTCTAAAGTGCTAGGAAGAGGCGTGTATAATAGTACCACTCTCTGCACATAAAGTGGTGCCAAGAGGAGCTGCTGTAATAGTGGTACTGAAAATGGAAAGAAAACAGAACATAGCCAAAAAGGCAGTTTGGGTGTTGGGCTGGTTTAAAATTACACTTAGCAGAGGTACTGACCCTTTGACTTCAGTTATGGATCTTTCCTCTGATGTTCTTCTCTTTAAAAGGTTAATAGAAAAAGACTATGCCGTGTTCTCTCTTTAAAACCCCTTTTAATATCTCATCAGGGACAGTAATTTTTGCAAGCAGAAGTAGCTGGCGTTACTCCTGCAGTTCAGAATCATGCTGTAGGAAAGCAGGCAGCAGTTCAGGGCCAACAGACTTTGTGTCTATTAAGATTCACAACCAACACATCTTTGCTGCGCTTCCCTTGCTAAAGGCTCTTATGTGGTGGTTTCATTCCTTCAGTGTCTCCATGGAAATGCCCATTTTCCCAGCAGACTCAGGCTTTTAGAACTTAGATTGTGCAAAATGTGCTCAAGAACACACTGAATGACTTTTTCCTTTTTTGGTTTTTTTTTTTTTTTTTTTTTTTTTTTTTGTTTTTCTATTTAAGTTTTAAATGCAGACTTGAAATTCAGCCTCAGCTACACTAAATACCTCAACACTTCAAAACCTGTGATAATCTCTGAACATAGCTGACCTATGAAAGGTGAATATGTAAGTAATATGAAATTCATACACTCCTTTGGGTAAATTTGAAGATAGAAAAAATCCGTATTTCTTATTATTGCTCTCTGCTTTGGTAGGGATCAAAACAACAATTTTTCAGTCACCTTCATAAAATAATAAATGTTAAAGCCCTTCCAATATAATTTTTTTGTTACAACAGGTCATTTTACCTATTTTTTTTTCCTTTGGTCAGATGCTGACTATGCCAATAAAAATTACTCACAAAAGCAAAACGCATTTTTTGAAAAACTTCCGCTGGTGCTGGAAAAATCTTCCAGGCACACAGTATATCATCACAGATAAGTAGACCAAGTTCTAGCATGTTCTAATGGACTGAAGATATACATATATAGTTTTGTTTGGCCAGTGGTTGCCACCCAGCACTTTCTCTTGGCATGAAGAAAGGAAAAGTGGCGGAGAGAAAAGGAAATGAGGAAATCCTCTGTTTATGTCTTTTAAAAATGCATAATTGTTATCATTTTCGCAAAATACAGCTGACGAAGTACAAAATATGCCTATACTGGCAGAGATTCTTTAGAAGAAAGCAAGAAATAAGGATAAATTCTGTAGCCAATGTATCAATATTCACTGATGGGAATGCAGAGAAAAATAAAATAGATTCAGTTTTAAGCTGTTTTGAAATCTTGTACAGAATCTGTTAAATTACTTGTAAGAGGTATTAAGATGAAAGACAAACAAGCATTAATGCTTAATATACACTGAAATTATATAATTCATCTGTTTCACAACAAATATTTAATTGTGTGAGCTTGTTAAGGATTGCATTTTAAAACCTCCTGTTATGTGTTTCCTACAACAGTTAACTAAAACAATTGCAATCCCCATTCCCACTGAAACTTTACTGAACTCCATCTTTCATGGATCAGTTAATCTCAATCATGAGGCTGATGTCCAACAGGTATTCTGTAGGAAGGAAGAGTACTCTGAGTCCCAGCACACGTGGATATCCAGCCACGAGAGAAGAAAGGATTTAAAGTCCTCTTATCAGGCAGTTGTAAAGGATTTTAGTGCAAAAGCATTTCAAAGCTTGCTTCTATGTTGAGGAATTTGTGGGGAAGAAATGGCTGAAAATAAGATGTACAAATTGCCACTCCAGCAGTGGCTGCAATGGCAACATGAATGGAGTTTATGATCTGCAATCAGGATTTGTGTGTCTATTTAAGAATATCAGTTGTATTGAGTAATGCAGCTGAGAGCTGCCTTGCATGAAAATGTGTATGTGACAACTTAAGTTAGTGTGTTAATCTAGTATAACTGGCTGATTCCCTTTCCTAAAAGCCTTTAAGCTGTAAATATTTTCTCTTGGTATCAATAAATTACTTCTTAGTGATATGAAGACAAAATTAGAAATAAGTATTTATTATGATTCCCCAAAACCTATTTGAGCTAGATGTATTGTGTTTTCTTCAGGAATGTGCAGTCTACAGATGTGTATGAAATATAATCAGAATATTTTCACAAGATTTACTTCCATTATTTCCTCTGTGGATTAAATCTAAAGTAAACTAAAACTATATAGGAGTTTAATATGTTAATCATACAGTCCAAAATGTTCCCTTTTCAAAAGCATTCTAATTAATGGACTAAGTTTGTGCCAAGTAAAATTTTTAGGAAAAAATTAAGTTTTTCCTCATAGTTGGGCAGGCATATGGTGGAAAGACCTTCGTGTGGGAGAACAGTTGTAGGGGAAAATAAGAATTCCTACAGCAAATGTACAAAGGTGAGGACAAAGCATTGTGGGATTTCTTTCTTCTTTTTATTTGGCTCTTTCCTGCCTTCTAGCACAAAGGAGATTCAGAAGTTCTGTCTATAATATATTATTTAACATATTTCCTTATTTTCTATAGCTCTTCAAAAGCACCAAGTGTGTCTGGTCCATGTTGAAATTCTGGGAATGTCATACCATGAGGAAAAGTTGCACTGGGACTTTGTTCTAGAGGTTTTTGCCTAATTGGTCCCTGAGGTGGCCAGGCATATAAAATAGCTGCTAACATAAGGCAATACCAGGAGAATATTTTAAAAAACCACCAAGGATTATCATCTTCCCTTTCATTCCCAGCAGTGACTGTGACATTTTTAAAGAATCGTGGGGCTCCTGAGAGGCTGAGGTGAGAGTACAAGAGAACCTCCCTTCTCAAGAGCACCTCACCCTCTTTCTTCTCACCCATATCATTTAATAATTACCTTAATCAAGTCCTGTCTGAGTGATTTAACCTCGTGGTGCAAAAGTGCAAGAAGAAGTGTGGAGAGGCCATCCATACCCTGGTCAGTTCAAGTGGCTGTAGAGCCCCAGCTCCTCCAGAATCACTCTTGGGATCATCAGGCCAAGGAATTGTCTGTGTTGTACAGAAACCTTCCTTCTGCAGCAGCTGCCTGCAGGTGTGTCAGGAAGACAGAAAACAGATCAAGTGATACTGAGAAATGACCCTTCACCCAGCAAGTTCTGCTGGCCACTGTTTTGGCTTTGGGGGTTTCTTGACCCTGCTGTGCTTTTTCTGCTTAAAAACATTGACTGCTTGTCCAGTCTTCCATCAAACCTGTGAGAGCTGTCAGGATCTCCCCTGCCTCAGCAGGGGTTTACACAGGTGTGTTTCTGTGTGAAAAGCTGTCTTATCCCCCTGTTTTCAGCCTTGTTCCCCCTACTTTCATCCTTTCACTAGCAGGCTCCAAGTGCCTCTGTTGGAAGACATAACAACTAATCTGTACACATGAATTTTATAGCTCTCTCATGCCATACTAAGCTTAGTTTTCTGATTAAGTATTCCTAACAGTTAATTTTTCCCCAATTTATTAATCCACATTAAGTCAAGGAAATCAGTGTTTCAAAGAAGAATGAACCATGGACCTATGTGTCAATTTAATGTTGTTTTCAGAGGTGTTTTTATTGTTTCTTAGTAGCTTCTAACAGTCAATTTAGTTTTGTCAGCTAATGAGTTTTGAAATTAAGTTGCCCTGGAACTATCACAGCTCTAAGATGCTGCTACATCTTCCATCAATTATGTAGTTTAGGAATTATTACTTATGCACCTTTCATTTATGTGTATGTCTATGACAAATTTTATTAGTCATTTTAGTTGCATTTAGGATTAAAATTTGGAGTTTACTTCTTTCTGTCATCTTCATCTTTATCAGTAACTTGTTATGATTAGAAATCTTTTCTTCTTATTACCCTTTCTACATGTTTTGTTTTATTGTAATAAATGAGTATATAATATTATCAGTTTCTCATTTTATTTAAAGCAATTATTTAGCTGCATCAAAACATTTCTCTTGTCCTCTGATTACTTGGTTTCTTTAAAGCTTTTAAATTTTTTTTTTTAGAGAAAGCCTCTTGAAAAGTAAGTCTACTAGGTTTTTAGATTCGTAAAGAACTTAAAGCTTTTCCCACAACTCAACACGTACTGACTTCATTTTACCCAAGATTTTCACTGTTACCTTTTTCATTTTCATAGACATGTGGTTAATTTACTTCAAGTTTCCTGGATTGCACCTGGAACTTTTGTTCCTATTTTTTTTTGTGCAACCTTTGTCACTTCACACAGAAGTGGTGCTAAGTATGATGTTAAAGAGCCTTCAAATTAAACCTCATTTCCTAACGTAATTCATACTCCCTGAAGCTTTAGGCAGACCTGCTGAGCCTCCCACAGGCTGTTCCAGCACAGATCTCTGAATTTCTCTCCTCCATTAACATAAATTTTTTTAAAATTACTACATTTCTTCAGTAGTCTTCCCTCTTTGAAGGCTAATTTTGTAGTGGTCATCAGCTGACTACCTGTACATCCTGCAATATTTTTACTCCAGGTACATTTGGAAACAGTGTTTATCCACATTTATCTTAAATTTATTCCATCAGAATTGCATTCTATTTTCTCTATCAAAGTGCAACTTTCTATTTATGGAATATGCTGATTCTTTCTAATCATTCTAATCTAATGATTCTTTCTAATTTCCCTTACTATTCTACTTAATCTCATCAATTACTTTTTCTGTCTCAATAGACAGTATGCACTGAGGCCTCACTTAGAGTGAGGTGCTCTGCAGTCTTCTCCTCATGCCTAAAAGGATTAAGTTTTAGTTATCCCTCTTATCTGCTTTTTAATATTTTCATAATTCCATCTTTAAGGTTAAGTGCAGTCACAAAGGTTTTAGTTAAATTCTATGGGGATATCAAACTATAACACACTGTGTTTGCTCTTACAGATTAATTTAAATGAATTATTTGGTTTCAGATCCTGCACACTATTTGTGATGAAGTAATTAGTTTCATTTTCTCTCTTAGGCTATAAAACTGCTGTGCTTGAAACAATCAGGGGTATTATATAAAAAGACTTTTCTGGACAGTGTCTATCAGTGCTGTCTGGACACTGATAAAAGAGATCTGCCAGAAATGGTTCAAAGGTGTGCCTAGAGAGGATCAGTCTGGACTGAGGGAGCATTCTTTTACTGAGAGGGAGTCCAAACCCTGGAACAGACTTCCTGAAGAGGTGGTCCATGACCCAGTCCTGTCTGTGCTCCAGAGGTATTTGGAAATGCCCTTTCATGACGTCCTTGAACTTTGGCCACGCCTGAAGTGATCAGGCAGTTGGAACAGGTGATCATCATGCATCCCTTCCAATTGAAATAATCTTTCCTCCTTCTCCCACATCATCCCCCACCCTAGGGGAAAAGATAGGGTTTCTGAGTTGAAAAGAAAGAGTTTCTGAGTTGAATCCAAACCTTTTTTTTTTCTTTTTTGGAGAAGAGATGACAAAAAAGCAACATAAAATGGTGTAGTAATGTTAGACTGTACTCTGCAGACCAAAGCATCGATCTAATTTTCCAATGTGATAAATATATTATAATGGTCGGTTTGGTCACAGCTGGAAGAAATGTTAAGATATTTGCACTTTTAATTTTCAAAGATATTTGTATTATGTCTTTGTTTTTTTCCTGGGATAGAGTTAATTTGCTTCACAGTAGCTGCTCTGGGGGTATGTTTTGGATCTGTGCTTCAAAAAAGAGTGTTGATACCACAGGGATATCTTCATTGTTTGCTGAGCAGAACTTCCACAGAGAGGAGGCCTTTTCTGCTGCAATGTAATAGATGCCAGCCTTCAAAACAAGGGCAACTGGCACAACCACAGTGGTAAATAGATGATAATAATTAGGTACAAATAGTCTGCAACACTAAACTTTACAATAGCATAATTCTTTAGAGTAGTTCTCAATATGTAATTTGTTTAAGATATTCAAAAAGGGTATGACTGGTGTTCACAGTTCTGAAACCAGTTAATTTAAAAAAATCGACATT
Organism: Camarhynchus parvulus; assembly: GCF_901933205.1. Taxonomy (NCBI): domain Eukaryota; kingdom Metazoa; phylum Chordata; class Aves; order Passeriformes; family Thraupidae; genus Camarhynchus; species Camarhynchus parvulus. The sequence goes on from NC_044571.1 coordinate 103,366,863, forward strand.
TGGGCTCAAAACAAATGACCCAAGTGAAAAATCCAAACAAGGAATCTGAATCACCACCTGCTTCTGTTATACCAAGATTTTTATCACTGTGGGATTTTAATTAGTTTAAAGAAACTGGTGACCCAGGTTTGTAGGGTTATTCATTACTGTGCTCTAGACACATTTAGTTTCTCTGATATGATGCAAGTGTGATGTCTCCCATTCTGGGTGTGTATATAAGATATTTATCACATGTTTGAAACATTCATAAAGGCTTTTAGAAATGACATTTGGAGATAGAGAAAGGAAGGTTTAGATAGAGAAAGGAAAGGAACTGTCCTCCACTAGTTCTGGTATGAATAAAAACTGATTAAAGCATTGACAAAGTTGTATAACAATTTAATTTTTGACAGTTTTGCACAGTAACCAATAAAAAAGTAGTGATTTTTCTCCTCACTGGACCAACACTTACAAGATTAAATGTAATTGTTTTGTGTTTTAGTCCTGAGTTATGTAAAGTCCCCATGAAAGTTATAGATCAGTAAAAAAGAATCACAAATCTAGCACAGATGCACAGTTGTGCTGTGAGTCGCAGTCATTGTGGGGGATTGAGAGCTGCGCAGATGTCCCGACTCCTTCCCCTCAAAAGGATGGGGAAGAAAACAAGAAGGAAAAGCTTATGGATTGAGACAAAAATGGGGAGATCACATACCAATAGCCATGACTGGCACAACCTCCATGTAGGGAATATTAATTAAAAAGAGCTTTGAATAATGAGAAACAAAGGCAAATCAAAATAACTTCTCCTGCACCTTTCCTGGCATTCCTTCATCCCTCCAGACACCCCACATGGCTCAGGTGGGGATGGGGAGAGGAAGGCAGTGTTTAGTCCATGAAAGTTTGTTTCTATCACTCCATCCCCACAGGGGCTCCTCTGCAGCCCCCACTGCCAACACCTTGGTGTCCATCCCAGTAGCTACAGCCACATAAAAATTGAGGGCATAGGGACAGTCAGAAATCTGCCCAGTTTTCCAGGCTTCATGAGCCATCACTTCTGATTTCCTGACCTTACTGTCATGGGTCTGAGAGAAAATAACTACAGACTTAATGTCTCCCTGATGGGATGTCTTGTCAAATTGCTCCTTGTAAGCTCTGTTGTATATTTATCCCCACAAAGTTGTCTACATCAAATCAGCTTAAGCAAATACATATTTGGGTGCTTACAGGTGGGCAGCAGCTAAGTGGGTGCAGGCTCAGTTTTAAAATGGCAATCAATTTTCAGTTTGATAGGGCAAAATATATTTTTATTTTAATGGAGCAATTTGGATGTTGCAAAAACTTTTGAAGAAGAGAGAATTCTTCCAGAAAACTTTAAAGATTCCAATCATTAATTTATTTAGGTGTAGCAATCAGGTTGGTAGCTCAGCCCTCCACAGAGGGACATATAATCAGAACTTGACCATCAGCCTTGAATAATCACCAGCATCAAAATCCCTCAGTAACCTGAAAATGTTTTATCTATTGTGTATAATAAAATTGTATTTCCTAAAAAGGCAATCAGCCTGAAATAAGGATTAGCATTCCCTCTGACAAATTGCTTATATAGACTGATATTCAGTTGCTGTTTTCTTCTGTTTTCTTCTTTTTCTTCCACTGTTCTCTGTTTGGATTTGTCAAACTTAAAACAAAGAATATACAAGAACACTGTATAAAGAGAGTTTTTTTATTCTGCTTTCACTTGCATGGCAGCATTTTATTTTTTTATTTTTTTTTACCTCTGAAGGCATTAATATCTTTTTCATTAAATTTTTGTTGGAATATTTTGAAATATAGTCGTTAACTTGACTGGTTGTTCGAGGTCACACATTGCTTGAAGCAGACCTCTATTAACATGTAAATTGCAGTTTCACACCAGTGGCCTCTTTAAAGTCAAAGGGGGAATAAAGTTTTTAGATTGGAGTTGGGCAGTCAGCATACCAAGGAGTGTGTTTAAAACACTAGGAGTTCAAGTGAAAATTCTATGATTTATTTATTTTAAACCATCCAAAATACTACATTAGTTAAGGTTTTATTCTTCCAAGTGGTAATGCTTTCTTCAATAACCTATTTTTTCCCCTATTTTTCCTTGCCATTGCTTTGCTCTCTCTTGCCCCGTAGAAATAAAGGTTTGGTAGGACTGAGTCAGGGTTTTGACATCTTTGTTGTCAAAGCAGCTGTGTCGTGTAATCAATGATTAATATCTTGATGAATTTGAGTTTGAATCGTGTTCACATAGCGGACATTCTCACTCCAATTTCTGGTATTGGGAGAAATCGTACTGACATTTGTCCTTGGTCCAGCAGTGCCTTAAATTTATGTCTATATTCCCACCAGTGACTTTGGGTTTTTGCTTTGTATTTGGAGAAGGCAATCACATGTATCTTCAGCCTCTGCCTTTTTAGCTGAAACATACCTAACTCCCCTAGTAATATCATGTGTGGTTGGATGGCCAGCATCTTTGCTTTTCTAGGAGGGATTTTACGAGTTGAACCTATTTAAATATCTCACTGCATGTAGTATTCTTCATTATTTTAATTTTTTAATGGTAATTATTTTGTTTGTGGTGTTAATCCATATTCAGGATGATTTCTTTAAAGACAAAAACTATAGGAGGGAAAAGCCCTGGGGAGTAACCACTTTAGTTACTGGACACTATCACCCCTGGGGTGACAAAGAACCTAAAAGAAAAAAAAAGTTTATTTAGACAAGGGTTCCGATTTCTTTAAAATTACCTGATAACAATACAATTATAGGCAATATTATACTAAAACTCTCACAAAATTTAAATCTATGGGAGTCGCTAGGTAAAAAACCAATCAAAGACTGAAAACCAACAAACCACTGGACAGAATATGACTTTTGAATTTATGTATTCATCTTTCAATAACTGGAGTTGTTGACTTTCTCTATTCCTGATAATACCAACCTCCACACTTCAAAACCAGTTATTTTTTTTATTTTTTTTAAGGAAATTTAGAGCAATTTTCTTAATTTATTGTAAGGAAGGAAAACATAAAATATTTTTTTTAAGGATCAGAAACTTACTTTCACTGTGAAAAGTAAGATATGAGTTTAAGTTGTGCTTTCTACACAAAGACTTAATTTTTAATATATTTATCCATTAGATCAGGATATGCTCCTTCCACTAACTTTACATTTTAGTAAAAATAATTTAGCAAAATATCCATTCTACATGACATTTTATTAATTTTTAATTGTATTATTTAGTTATTGTATTAAATTTTATCAGAATGGATGGTAGGTATGCTTTCATCATTCATTGATATTCTATGAAGGTGTAAAACATATCAAAATCTCCTTTAAGCTTGTGTTAGCCATGTGTTTTTGCCTATTGTAGGTGGGGATTTGTGGGTTTGGATTGTCAATTTGTTTTCTTTTTTTTTGCTGCTCACAATTCCAGCAGCCTGTGTGACAATTAAATACTGGCACTGTTTGTGTTTTATTTCCCTGATCAGAAGCTGATATGTGTGTCTGCAGCCTCCAAATTCCTGGATTTAAATTGCAGGTTATCCTACAGCTGTATCAGAAGATTATATATAAAAACCTTCTGCAAAAATCATTAGAAATAAAAAAAAACCCAAATCAAAACCAAATAAACAAAACCAAACAGAAAAACCCCAGGCAAGCAGCTGTCTAGAATGAAACTCTATATTGAACATTTTCTGTCTCAAAGGTAACTCAGCACTTGAGAACATTAAAAGCAGTGAAAATCTAAGGTGGGAGGGATTGGGCATCTAAAACGTGGTTGTAGAAACTGGCCTTGATCTGGGCAAAATGTAGATAAGTAGCTGCAAATAATTAATTGGGAGAGCAAGAGGTTTCACAATGGAATATGGATACTTGCGGGGATGTAATACAGAAAAGGAAAACCCCTGAAACCATGGAATTCAGTTTGTTATGAGCACAGGGTACATTCAGGCAGGTCTGAAGAACCTGCCAGGAATATAAATGGGGTGAGGGTGATTTCTCAAAGCCAGCCTAGCACTGAGACACAATGAAGTAGCATGGACTTGTGAAAAGGAGAGATTTCCCCAGCCCTTAGTTTGTCTGTCAGTGCCCCAGAAAAGCCATGTCCCTTGTGTGTCCAGTTATGAACAGTCCTGCTGGATTGGAGGGTGGCTCCACTGACACACACCCCACAGCATAAGGCAGACAGACCTCTGTGAGGATATCTCCACTCTGTAGTATTCCTACTCCTCAGCAGGTTTTCCTCTTTATTTATGTTCTCCACTGCTGGGGACTGCCAGCCCCGAGGAAGCACTCACACTATCAGCTTATGGAATAAAACTCTTTATTAATACAAAACTGTGACAGGTTAGGGCCAGTGATAGTACCTGACTGCAAAAAGAAAATCAATAAACAGACAAGCTCTAATGCCAAATAAAAGTATTCAGCACACATTGCCTGCATTTTTACCCAAGAGGTGTCCCTATGGGGGAAAAGATGCATTTAGCTCTTTGACTGATCCCAGTAGTTACAATGGAGCCTTCCCTAAGTTTTCCCCATTCTCAAGCTACTTTTACACTGTTTATTTGTGTTTAGGTGGAAGGCTGAGTGACTTGAGTCATACTCACCCTTGTTACTGATAGGTGTGAAATTCTCTCACTTCACTCTTGAAGATACAGGCAATAAAATACAGAGCACATATCCAGAGAGGGGTGGCTACACCTGGAGGGTACAGAAAACTTGGGTCTAATTTTGCAGTGCTCTCTAATTCTCTTAATATAGAATGATGGGATATCCCGAGTTGGATGGGACTTGCATTGATCAAAGCCCAGCTCCTGGCCCTGCACGGGAATCCTTCCATGTGCTGCCCTCCTTAAGACACTCTCTAATAGTTTTATGTCTTTCTTATACTGTGGTGCCCAAAATTTTACACATGCAAGATTCTTATGGCTTTAGTTTTTGTGTTTGTGATAAAAAAGAAAATGAGTTATACAGAAGAAATTCACTTGTGCCATTTGAAAGTTACTAAGTAATGTTTTGATGAAATACACCTGGTTCTGTAGGAACCGGATTTTGACATAGCGAATAAAAGATGAATTAATTAACCTTTCCTACATTATTTGTCTGTTAAGACTTCCTAATGAGAATACAGCTATAATAGACTTATGTTCATAAATAATTTCACCATTTCTTGCTGGCAAATTCAGTTTTCAAAGAAAACAAAAATATTCATTATCATGTTTTGAGTGCAAATTGCACCTCAGTAAACCACCATTTCTTCAGGGGAAAAAAAAAATAAAAGACTGGACTAGCAATGTTTCTGATACAAATCTTTTTTTAAAGCCAGATTAACTAGTAAATGGACATTTTCTATTTTATTTTTTCTTTCAATCAGTCACTGAATAGAATGAAATTAATAGATTAACATTTTAGTTTTTATTCATGCCCTTAACATATTTATGTCTGGATTCTTAAATTGTTACTTGAATCCTACTGGCCAACTGTCTGAAACACAGGGGTTCAGAAGCAGACATAGGTAATAAATATAACAAAAGAAATAATTCTGATTATATCTACTATAAAAATTATGCAAAAAAAATCTTTTTTTTGAAATTTCTATTTTTAATCTAATAGTAATTGCATCCCAATTCAAATATGTGTACTCTCAGTCTCCCCTGGAACGAGAATCTATTTTTGCACACACCAACGCAATAATTCCTAGATTTTTTTCTGTAGTACCTTGGCAATGAGATGTGTGGTAATACAAGTTGATCAACCTCTTAAAAACCATCATGAATTACATGTTAGCTCAATTTCCATTGCATAACAAAAGATCATAGGGTTTGAATATCCTTACTATAAGTGAAAATTATAAAATTGTAGTTATGCAAATGGACTTACCAAAACAAAGTATGTACTATTAGCCCTTTAGAAATTCTGTGTGACCACCATGTTTGGTCTTGGGTTTGGAGTTTTTTAATTGATGTTACTGGTACCTCAGTAGCCACACTTTAGATCCATTTTAATCCTAGTTGGTTTTTAAATATATTTACAGCTTGAATGTACAATTTTACAGGGCACAGATACTCTTCCATTTCTAAAGATAGGTACTAAAGCAGATATACTCTCTGATAGGTTTTTTTTCTTGCAAATAGTGCAAATTTTTTACTTATAATAAGAGCAACATAGGCTTAGTGCAAATTACTTTTATGTGAAGAAAAAAATGTCCTTGGATATATTTTATTGAACTTTGCATGAGATCATCATAAAAATCAATACTGAACTGCTATTAAAGAAAAATCCTTTTGCCTCACATCCTTCATTTCCAAAATAAACTTATCCTTATGGATAAAGAGCTCAACTAGAACAAAGAGATAGATTGTTTCAAAAAGCAAATAGAAGTTTTCATTTCAAGTATGGATTTTCTCATTTCTCAGAATAAAAGATTTGGGTAAAAAACATGAAGTACAAGTATATTAATTTCACTTTCTTCTTTCCATATCTGAGAAGCAGCAATTTTGTTAGAATCAAAGTTGCCAGCTGTATACATTAATCTATTTGCCTGTTAAATTACTTTAAATAACAAGTGGGGTAGAGATACTGCTGTGGATTGATTGGTTGTAGCTCATAAACTGCTTTTAACACCTCAAAAGTTTATCAGTAACTGAAGTAGGAAAATTATTTTGGTGACAAAAAAATGTAGTCAAAAAATAATGCTGTTCTTGTTCTTTTTCATTCTGAGTAGTTCTGCAATGTTTTTGCATTTTAGATCTATAAAATTAGATCTTGATGTTATTTTCTGTCCTTTCAAGCACTAATTTAAGATGCTTTTGTAAAATAGAAGATAATCATTCTTCCTTAGTAAAGTGTAAAATCTCCAGATAGCTCAATGTGAGAAAATTTGACCTGTAGCAGTTTAATTCTTTGATATGAGCTTTTAGGCAGAGCTTTTATGCCACAGATGTGTGTAGGAACAGCTATTCAGAAAGTGTGGAAATGTAGCTATCAGAAACATAGACTCTTTTTCATAAAATAACACTCAAAAATTGGGTGCCTACAAAGGAATCCATGTGGTCCTATTTTGAATTTATAGCATTTTTTGGTTCCAGTTCAAATCCAGATCCAAGCACTATTTCTCTTTCCTTGGTTACAGTTTTCACTACATTGTCTAAAGGTTGTCTTGAATATATGTAATTGAGATTGTCAGTTGTGTTCTTTGGATGACCTGAAAAAAAACCAAAATTGAACTCAGTGAATAGAAACCAGTGTGATATGCACCTGCCCTGTTTGCAGCTAGATGTATTCACTCAGGCTTTTGCTCAGGAAAGTCTCTAAGTGATTCCTGGTCAAGCAGAAACCCCTTGCATCAACTATTGTGAGAATTTATCTTAACCAGAGAGTCTGCTCATCCATGCTGCATCAACAGCATTTTTCTCTCTTGATATAGTGGCTACTACAGGGACTTTTTCTGCACTTTAGTGTCACTCCTATGATTTTAAGCACCATGTTTTTATATAGAGAGATTATGAGTCCTTCATGAAAAAATGGACTCCTTCTAAATTCCTGCATATTGTTATGTTTTGAGAATGATCAGAACCTGGGAATTAATCTTAGGATTGACAAGATTAATAGCTCTTCTTTCCAAAGTTCTAGAGGAGTTTTGCATGGGTAGACCTGCAGAAGTGTAGATAGTGCAAAACAGATAATTCATGTCAGTACTTTGGCAAGTAGCTGGCAAAATGTAAAAATGAAACCCGAGTTTGCAAGTTAAAGATGAAGTTTTAAAGTCAGTATGTGGAAAGCAAATATTAACATTGGGATGCTTCTATATATATAAAATTCTAAAACTTGATGATAAGTTCCACACTTTTAAGTTGCCTAATATTCAGAGTTAATATTAGATTCTTAAAAATTGTTAATATATTCTAAGAGCCAAGGACATTTTATAAAGCTTTTGGAAATAAAAACGCTTTCCCTTTTTGAGCTTAAACACTTCTCTCTCATTGTGAAGCCATTCCCCCTTGTCCTTTCACAACAGGTCCTGATGAAAATTTCTGGTGTTTTTTCAAGAATTTTTTCTTTCATAGCAGACTCTCCAGCTGTTGGAAAGCAAATTTGGTCTATGGCTTCATGGCTCCTTATCATTCCCTGCACATCTTTCATTTTTGGGTAGTCCTGATCTTATTGATTTTTCAGATGCTATTTTTTTATACTTTGTCTAAATTTGGGCAAATCTGTTTGGTTTCATGTTATTCATGCCTTGTGAGGTTATGACTATTATTAGGGAATATTGTCAGAAGCCAGATGGTAGAAAAACACCTTTACCATTTCTCATCACAATGAGACAGAGAGAATGTTTGCTCCTGCCATGCCCTCGGTGAGTGTGGCCTCAGTGAATCACTGTGCATCAAAAGAACCTCTATTCAGAGAGACAATATTTAATCTTCTCATTACCATATAAGACAATATATACCATATTACACTTAATTAGACTGGATGTTTTATTGGGGTGTCTCCCAGGGAGTCCAGTGAGTGGTAGGGAATAGAAGTGGCCGAGGCTTAATTGGAATGCTATTATCATAAATCCCTCACTTCGTTTTTATTTTTAGCAGGGACCACTATGACTAATACCATCTAATTAAACAGTGCTTAATTGGGTGTTAAAAATCATGTAGATTTTATATCTGATAGTATAGTAAGTGCCAAGTAATAATGATAAGAACCCTTATCAAGAAAAGAGCTTGCAACTGGTGGGAACAACCTCTGTTCACAATATTTTAATTACATCAGTCTTGAACTTCTGAGTAGGTGTTGGATGTGACAATATTAAAGATTAGCAGGCAAGTCTTCAGGTCCGTGTTTTGAGATAGCAGACTCAGGGTACAGAAAGTACACTTGGTATTTTTGCTTCTGTGTGGTGCAGAAGACAAGATAGTTGTCTTACCTAAGGGAGGGTGTGGATGGCCCATTCCTGGAAGTGTTCAAGCAGCCAGGTCTAGAGGGAGATGTTCCTGCCCATGACAGGAATGTTGGTACTAGAGGATCTTTAGGGTCCCTTCGAAGCCTTAAAATTCTATGATTCTATGAAATTTCAGCATATTTCACTTTGACCAGAATATATTAATTAAGTACAATTTTGTGAATGCACTTTTGTGAAAACTTGGAGACACTGGTGCTCAAAGTAATTTCTACTACAGATCATTTTGATTATTAGATCTAGAAAATAACAGTGGGAAAATAGTTTTCTGTATTAAAATAAAAAATACTATATATATATGTCCTCTGAAGTATTTATGTGAAAAAATGCCTGTAGGGGTTGAGATGTTATTAAACTGTTTTAATAATACATCAGATTGTTCTTTCAAAGTAAAAAACACACTGAAAATTAAGACTGGCCTCACTAGTTATGTCACTTCTAGTCACAGTGTCACTGCTAAGGAAGTAGTTTTTAGCTACTGGATGCTACCAAGTCAATATGCACCCTTCAGCACCTGCAGCTATAGGTTTTCTGACAAAAAAATAAATCCAGAGATAAATAGGAAAATACATGCTTATTGTCAATGTGTAAACCTCTAACAAAATAATTTAGGAAGTTGATAGTAGTAAAGCTAAGAAAAATGTTTCAGTTGCTTTTCTATATTGGTTGTCACAGAAAATCACATAAATTCTGTCAGGACACTGGTTAGAGTGATGTTGTGCTAAGCTAAAACTGTCTCAATGAAGTAGGAGAATACTACTTTTGAAGCCACAAGAATCTCATGACTTGATGTATGCATGTTTACACTAGTCACACTTTTGTACACATGATCATTTTAAAGATTTGATTCATGCCACAGTTTATGAAGCATTCAAGCAACACCTTGTGGTGAAGTCCAAAAGATTTTTGATGCTATCTTGAAACAAAGTCTTTGTCCAGCATTGCCTTTGGAGAAAGTAAATATGTTATGGAATGCAGGTTTAGCTTCCTAGACTATGTGCTTTTTAAATGCACATCAGCTTCTAATAGTCCCAAACAAAGAGAGAAACTCCTGTTAAATTTATAAATGGCAATAAGCAATTGTGATTCTGAAGGACTTCTGGCAATGACATGCAAACCCATGGCTTATCAGAAGTGTCCTTTCAATTTCAAGATATTAGATTTTCTACATACAAAACAAGCCCCATAGAATACCTCCTCATGAGAAATATACATTATTTTCTGAAGTCTGTGAACTCTGTGATAAAGTACTTGGGTATTACCATGAAAAACACAGCTACAGTAAGAGTTTTTATAATGTCTGCTTAATTTTATAAGTTAGGTGGATGAGTTCATTGACATGATGTTTCTGTTATCTCCATCAGCAGCACAAACAGATTGGAAAGGCATTTGAGAATGTGGGAGCAGGCAAAGTGGCTGGAGAGGTGACAAAGTGTCAGAAATCTTGGCTGTCAGCATGGTGGTAATCTCCCAGATGTGACACTGCCCTCAGGATCAGTGACAGGTCCTGCTGCCCTGGATTAACAGTTTTATTAGAAATGTAGGGTTCGTGAGGTTTCTGGGTTGGATATAGGATCTGAGAGATAGTTTCAGTTAATATTGATTTTTTTTCAAGTGACTAAAGAAAGCAAGCAAATTTTAGAAGGGGGAGCACAACTCTCCTCCACTTTTCTATGAGAACTGTAATGAGGGGTACTGTCCTACATGTGTCTGAGGCTACAACAGGACTGCTGAAGGATAATCCATTATCCAAATTTAGAAACACTATATATTATATGTATAAACTATGTGAAGATGTTTCTTTAGGCTTGGGCTGGGTTTTAAATTAAGTGTCACCTACTTCATTAACTCCAAATTAAAAAGTACATCTGCAACATCTTATGAGGTTTCTCTTCACATGAAGAAATAAATAATTCATAAGTATCACTACTACCAATATAATTATTCCATATGAACAAACAGAGGGTTCAGACAATAGAATATGAGGAACATAATCTGTCCAAACATACATAGCAATTATAGACAGGTCAAAACAACTTCCAGTACACCTGGAGCTCACAGTCATTCAAATGGGTGTTATGCTAGTATTCTGAATAATTTCCACAGTCAGTAGAGAGCGTATTGCCTAATATTGCCTAAACATTATTGAATAATTGCAAAAATCTCAGTGTCCACTTTTTTTCTCGCTAAATAAAGGGAATGGTGAAAGTCTATTCATATTTTACAACTGGAATGTTTATTACTGAAAGCCTACTTAAGTTACAAATGTTAATGAGGGTTACTGCAATAGTTTTCCAAATACTTAATTGATACACTTTTTGATAAAAACCTCCCATTGCATAATACTCTTTACAATTGTGCTCATCTTCTGTCAATATCCTGAAGTTCACATCAAAGGCCATCCTGAAGATCTCCATTTTAACCTGCAACTGGTGAAAACAAACCACATGTATCAGTGCACAGCTGGTGTGGAATTGCTACAGTAGCTGGGCAGACATTCACATTCTCTGAACATGATCCCTTTGCCCAGGGTTTTTCTCCTGGGAAGCTGAAAGGCAGCGAGAGGCCTCAGAGAAAAGAAAAACAATTCTTATCTCATTTGCTTCTCCTGTGTTTTTCTCATGTGGAATGTGTTTGGAGATTGTTTACCCACAGGTGATTGTTTCATTGGATTCTGGTGTGAGTTGTTTTAACTCATTGGCCAATTAGGGCCAAGCTGTGTTGACTCTGGAAAGAGTCACGAGTTTTCATTATTATCTTTTTAGCCTTCTGTAAGTATTCCTTCTGTATTCTATAGTATAGTATTCTTTAATATGATATAGTATAATAAAGTAATAAATTAGCCTTCTGATAAGATGGAGTCCCCCTCATCATTCTCTCCCCTCATCGGGGTTGCCTGAAGTTACAATCAACAAGAGTCTGTGGATACCAGACCACCAGATTTGAATTGAAGCAGGCAAGGATCTCAGGATAATTTCAGGTCCGTCTGCGGTGAATGTTTTATGTATATATCATTCTTTCAAAAGTTACAAGGAAAGACTCACTAGAGGTAAGAAATGTATGGGTAAGGGTCTACACATACACAGAAAAGGGGGATTCATACTATTTTTAACATATCCTACTCAGTTAATGTGAAAATACACAAGTTTGGTCATCATTGCAAAGAAAGCCTATTGCTTAGGCCCAGTATTTCTAATAGCTAATAAATCCACTGGGAAAAAAACAAACCAGAAAAACATCTAGAAGCAAACACCAAAAAATGAACAAGCAAAACAAACCAACCAAACAAACAGAAAAACTCACAAAAAACCCCAAAACCCCTAAAAAGTGACAAAAAACCCCAGTAGTTTAGAAAAGTATGAAAATTTTTATGTCATTGAAATTTAAAGTGTTTACCTTACTAAACAATCCTTCTGCTCACAAAAATTATGTGGTTTCAGAAAAAAATAATGTGATAGCAGTTAAGGTGATACATACAAAAACCATTATTAGATTAAGATTATATCAGAAGAGTGCAACCAAAAATGAGGTCACCAAGTATTGCCATATTCCATAATATATTAATTTAATAACGGATAAAAACAGAATATGGAAGCTACACAATCACTTTCCAAATAAACACTGTGTGTTTCCTGTATAAAACAATAGCTCAAGCAATTGGATACCGAGATCCATGTGAATCTAAAATGCTTCGAATTTTTATCTGGGATCAGATGGGGGATACAGATCATCTGAGACTGTAATGTAATGTAAAAAGAGGTTATTGAGGTGCAAGAATATTTCCAAGCAGAGCTAAGAGGCAAAATGTCCAAGGGTAGTGAAGAGACAGCCAGCCAAAGGAAGGAGCTATCAGATGGAAAATATCTTCTGTCTGGAGACTCAGCGTAACTGCAGGATTCTTGGCTTTATTTTGAATTTTCTAGATTTTCTAGTTTTTCCGAGATTATTGATGCTCCTTTTTTCAACTGTTACTTCACTGAGAAGGATAGAATTACATGTTCTGACATATTTGGGAAAGAGAATAGCACCAGTCTACTGACAGCATTGGAAAAATGTTTATTACTTTTTTTAACTTTCATAGTAATAAAGATAAATAGACCTGTGTATGGTATATCAGGGTGTAATATCTATCTGAATATTTAAAATAATCCATACAGCTAAGAGAAAATATATTCTCATCAAAGCTTTCAGCCAAATTCAGATGCGTAGATTCAGATACAGATTTAAGTGATAACAAAAATTATTTGAAGAGAGGGAGTTTATTAGTCATTAATTTTGTCCAGTTCCTCTCCAAGTACAGTTTGCCCAAAACACAAAGTGTAGAACCCTGTAGAGATGGAAAATCAATTGAAATTGACTGATAATTTGACCTCCACATTTTAATTTAACTCAAGAACCACCCCAAATACTGCTGAATGACTTGGTTTCCTAAAATAGTTTAATCTACTTTCCATTTATATTTTGTATTAGACATTTTACACAAATGCTGATGTGAAATTATAATTAAAAACGTCGTGTAGATGAAGGAATTGCAAAGTGATGCATATCCTGCATCAGCTTTCAGATCTAAACCATTATAAGAGATTTATCCCTTGATAAACAAAATACTTCAGCCTCCAGCACTACTAAACCCAGAACATATGGTTCTTTATTAATTAATGAAGTAGAGCTTACAGGCTCCTGCACCACAGTCATACATACACAAAATAATGTTGTTTATCCTGAAATTCTAATTACTTTAGAACCATAATTCAATTAGTATTATTAGTTCTTGAGCACTATGCTTCACATTAAAACAGACTCTAAAAGCTGTAGTAAATTTGAATTAATAATTTGCTGCAATTGCTACTAACATAGTTATTCTCTGTGGCTGACCTTTAGGTTATTGCACTTTCAAATGGAATTCTCATGAAATGGAAAAAGCAGACTAGATCTATGACATGCTGTTAATTCAACTATATGTATTCATTAACTCCAACCAAATGCAAAACACAACTCAATGAATTTCAAAAATTCGTATTACCATAGTACATAATCTTATGCTGTAAATCTTTGGGTTACACCAAAACTAGCTTTGAACTTTTGATACGTCTATTTTTATCATCCGTTTAGGTTTCAATTATTTTTATTACAGCAACATAGATATTATGTGAATTAATTTCAACTGATAGAAACTCACAGTGTTGTTGACTGAAAGATCAACTTTGGTAAGAATCTGCATAAGAATTTTGAAATAATGAATCTTCCAGAAGAGAAAGATTGAAAGCTACTAAAAATTTAAAGGATTCTTCAGTGATTACTCTGGCCTACACTTAGTCAGTCAGGAAGCTGAATGGTTTGGCTCCTGTGGAAACTTAAGCCCCTTGCATACAGCATGAAGAATCCCAGATAATGCTTTTGCTGAAAAGGGGACCAAGAACATCTCCATTTCCTAGAACCCCAGAATCACAGAAGGGTTTTGGTTGCAAAGCACCACAGGAGGTCGTGCAGTCCAACTTCCCTGACAATGCAGGGTCAGCTAGAACAGAGGAATAGGAACATGTCCAGGTGGACTTGGAATGTCTCCAGAGAGGGGAATTCAGGACCCCACTGGGAAGCTCTTCCCGTTCTCTGCCACCCTTAATATAAAGTTCTTCCTCATGTTGAGGTGGAATTTCTTGTGTTTTAAGGCCACTGTTCCTCACCCTGTCGCTGGTCACCACTGAAAGAGTCACCAACCTCTTGGCACCAGCATTGAGTATCTTTGTAAGTACTGATGAGCTCCCCCTCAGCCTTCTCTTCTCCAGACTCTTCTCCAGCAGGCCCAGCTCTGTCAGAACCCAGGACATTCCCCTGGCTGCCCTGGAGGACTCGAGACCCTGGCAAGGGACTCAGAGACCTTGGCAGGGAGTCAAAGACACCTGTGCCTTTGATTTTAGCCCATGGAAACAATTACCAACTTTGTGTGAGGAGTTATAAGCCACAAGGGTTTGAGTAGAATGGTGGTGAATTTTTCACAGGGTGAAAATGTAGAATTTGGGGGATTTAGAATGGGAGTTCAAGAGGCAAAATGGAGGGATCTGGGCATGTCCTGTCCTTCTTCTTCTTCTTCCTCTTCTTCTTCTTCTTCTTCTTCTTCTTCTTCTTCTTCTTCTTCTTCTTCTTCTTCTTCTTCTTCTTCTTCTTCTTCTTCTTCTTCTTCTTCTTCTTCTTCTTCTTCTTCTTCTTCTTCTTCTTCTTCTTCTTCTTCTTCTTCTTCTTCTTCTTCTTCCTCTTCTTCTTCTTCTTGTCCTCCATCTTCTGCTGTGATGGTGGCACTTTTAGATTGGTTTAGAGTAGAGACAGACTGTCTAACATAGCTGATAGGTACTGGAAAATTATTGTAAATGAAGTACATATAGTTCCTAGTATAAAAAGATAACACAACTCCAAGGGTGGTCAGTGTGCCACAAACTGACCTGCCAGACAGACCTCAGCAGGTTGGAGAAAGAATGTTTTAGATAACAGAAAATAAACAACCTTGAGAACCAGAGCCAAGGAATCCCGACTTCTTCGGTCGCAGGGCTGGGAAAAAAGACTCTTTAATACCTCAGGAGCCATTTCAGCAACACAAAACCTGAGACAGCTCCAGCACTCTCTGCTCATAAGAGAGATGCTTCACATTCCTCATCACCTTTGGGGCCTCTGCTGGACCCTTTCCAGTAAGTCCTTGCCTTTCTGGTATTGAAGAGCCCAGAACTGGACACAGAACACCAGATATGGCCTCTTTAGAACTGAGGTCCAGAATCACTTCCCTTGACCTACTGACCACACTCATCCTGATCCACCCCAGAATCCATTGGCCCTCCTGGACACAAGGACACACCACTGGCTCATTGTCAATCTTGCCATCCACAAAGAACGGCAGGTTCTTCCCAACAGAGCTGCTCTCTCTACACTGAACAGAGTGCAGAGACCTCCAGGCTGATGTCAGTGGGCACAAATTCCATCTGAAACAAGAGCTGGCTGGCAGCTACGCATTCCGACTACTGTTCACCATGGCTACAACTTTATATGGGAGGGAACAAGTCAACGTTTTGCCTCTGTAGGGCACTTCTGGGGCTTGGGGCTGACTCGTGAGTACCCCACTGAACAGGTCTGTACTCACACTGCTGAGTTGTGTGAAGCCACTCTCTAAAACCTTTGAGCTTCTGTAAAAGTGCTGGAACTGCTTTTTACATGACCACTTCCTTAGTTCAAAAATTGTTAGCTCTCAAACCTTTCCTCAAGCTGAATGCTGTGTATTCAGTATATTTTTCAACAGTGTATTTTTTTTTATTTTCAGCCAAATGTCTTACTAGAATGATTTATCATCAGCACGAATCCGTCAGTGCAGAAACACTAATATTAAAAACAGAAAAGAAAATTATTGGCGGGGAGAATTTTTGTCACAGCAACAAATAGAAGAGATAGAACGGTCAAAACAACAACTAATGAGCAGCCAAGGATACATAAATAATACAGTATTACCTTTCAAAACCCCCATTTGTTATAGCATTTGCTGGTGTAACAAAGATAATATAAGGTTTAATTTTTTTGTGAAACATTAGTCTGACAAACTTTTCTTGAAATCTACCATATTTCTTTCAGTGGTGGAGGCTGGTCTTGATTTTTCCTGGTTTTTACTTTTTCCTTTAAAGAAGGAAAAATAAAAGAATCAGAAAAAAAAATGAAGGCTTTGAAGAAAAGTAAATAATTCTAATGAAAAAATGTTCATTTAAACAAGTAAAAAGACCTTTGCCTAATACAAGCTATTTAGTTTATGTTAAGATATTTTTAGAGTATTTTTCAAGTTCATAGAATCATAGAATTGTTTGGGTAGGAAGGGGCCTTAAAGGCCATCTCATTCCAACTTCCCTGCCATGGGCAGAGGCACCTCCACTGGACCAGGTTGCTCAGGGCCCCATCCAACCTGTCCTTGAACACTTCCAGGGATGGGGCAGCCACAGCTTCTCTGGGCAACCTGTGCCAGGGCCTCACCACCCTCATAGGAAAGAATTTCTTTCTGGCATCTAATCTAAACCTGTTGGTTTTTGTTTTTTGGGTATTTTTTCCAAATTGAAACTGCTTCTCCTTATCATATCACTATCTGCCTATGTAAAAAGTCCCTCAGTTTAATAAGCCCCACTTCATGTACTGAAAGGTTTCAATGGGGTCTCCCCAGAACCATTTCAAGATGTTTTTCTGGTTTATTTTTTCCCCTTAATGTCTCAAGTCTTTCTAGGAAAAAAAATTCATATTCTCTTAAGCCCCTCTGGTGTTTTCTTGCTAATTTTATAATTTCTGTCTTCTTGTTTATCCTATTTAACACTGCATATTATTCAAAGTAACTGCATGTCAGCTATTTCCTGTATCACCTGACCATTTTGTTTTATTGCCAGATGGATATGATGATACAAAACAGAACACTGGGAGATTGTAGTAAAGGTATTTGGGGGATATTATTATTGAAGTGTTTTGTTCACTCTTTCTTAGCTTGAAGCTACAATGAATCCCCACTGAGCCACATTTGCCCGTTGTGGTCACACTACATCTTCCTGAAAGATTATAATCATGGGTTATCATTAATATTCTGTCAGCTTTTTCAAGGTTTTTATAGCAGTCACTGGAAATGAGACATCCTAAATTTCTCTGAAGTCAAATTTCATAGTTTATGCATTAACAAATAATAGCAGTAAAATCTCTCCCTGCGCCCTTTGCCCACTGCTGCATGCAGGCTATTAATGTAGATGAAACTTGTTTCACTCTCAGAAACCTTGGTGAATAATTACCTTTCAGCCCAAACTTGCCCTTTATAATCTTTTTTATTTTACTTTTTTTTTGGAAAATTAGTCTCAAATTACTTTTGAAGCATATTTTGCTTCTTCTGGGCACTTCTGTAAACAGGAGTTGCATGGATCAAAGAGGCTTGACATCAAACTGGTGAGGTCAGTATCAAATAGCTATTCTTGGTGCAGCAAACAACACATACCCTGGTGTGATGGAAAAGCCTTCTGCTCACTGCTGTGGTAAAATGTATTCTAGTACAAACATATATTTAAATACAGCAATCTTCTGTATTCTACAGAGTTTTAAAATTGTCATAATGAAGACATCAGGTATTTTCTGTCATTTATCACCTGTTCTCTGATCATTTTATACTAATATAGATATGACAAGGGGAACTTAGAGTGAGCTAACCATAAGGACAGCGACGTACTGCTCAGAGATTTAACATTTTTAA
The DNA here is from genome assembly GCF_901933205.1 of Camarhynchus parvulus. NCBI lineage: Eukaryota > Metazoa > Chordata > Aves > Passeriformes > Thraupidae > Camarhynchus > Camarhynchus parvulus. The sequence goes on from NC_044571.1 coordinate 103,385,066, forward strand.
TGTGTCTGTGAAGAAGGATGGGAACACCAGGTAAACAACAACACGTCCTCTATTTAGTATATATTGACAGGAATGTGATCCTCGGTTCCAGTAATCATTCATGCCACAGTCTCAAGGAAAGGGGGAATTCACTGCTGTCTTTTGTTCTACCCAACCTTCCACACATTAACATCTCTCCAAAGGCTCAGGGTCTCTACCATGGCAAGCCCTGGGAATGAATATTCCCTCTGTGCCCAGTGCCCTGGGAATGAATATTCCCTCTGTGCCCAGTGCTGTCACCATCACTATTGCTCTCAGCTTAGATGGCTGAAACTTGCTCTATTTCCAAAGCCAATTAGTAGTTGTTGACTAGGTACTGACTATTGACTAGTTTACCTCCTTGTTCTCCTTCATCCCCACAAATTTATTTGTGGGGGATAAGAAACCAGTTACCAGTTCAGTTGTGCTTCTCTGTTTTGGTTTTTTTTTTCTTGTTTGCACGTAACATCTTCGAGCAGGGAAGATGTGGGCCAGAACTTTTGTGTAAACAGCCCCCTAAGTAATCATCCATGCTTTACTTGTTTTCTCAGCACGTATCAGTGTCCTCTATTAAATCAGAGCTGAGCAAACACTTGAAGAGGTTTTAGGGTGGAGAAGTATACACACAAAAAAAAAAAATCTAATTTTACCCACTCTGTCTTGAGCTACCTGCCTGCTGTAGATGATAAGATGTAAACCTGACCACTTAACACAACTGTACAGCTTTACATCCCTAAATCATTTGTAAAGTAGTTGGCATAATGTGGTCAATAAACTCAATATATTTGTATTATAGAAATAAACCTGTTAGAAGCAGCCTATGTAGCAAGCTATTATTTTCCTGAAAAGACACATCCAAGGGAACACAAATAAACCATAAACTTTACTTCAAGGCCCCTTCTCCTCTGTTGCATTGCAGCTCTCAAGGCTGCAGGTAGGCTGCTTTGCCTACTGCCAGCCTGCAAATTCTCCTGTGTGTATCTGGAAGACAACAGACCCTTCAAGTTTTCACAGAGCCAATAATCTCTGAGTTAGTGATAATGGCAGTCAGTTCTGTTTGGACTAACATTCAGTTCAGTAAGGTTTGGGTATGAAAATGAGCACAGACAGGTTCTGTCTCGCACATTTTTCCCTTGCTTGTTGTTTTCATTACAGTATATTTCTGCCTTTGTAAATCTGCAATTCCCTAATTTTTCCCGCCCTCTGTCTCCCTACCCCACCCATGCTCTCTTCCCTTTGTCGATATTTTTGATTCTACACAGTTTTCTCTGCCTTATGTCTGCTGTTTGAACAAAGCATCTCCTTTCTTCTCTGAGACTTTACCTTCTGCTTACCTCAGAAGTCTTCATTTCAATTCCTTCTGCATTCTCCTTCCCACCTTCTTCCCTTTCATACACATTGTTTTGTTGTTCCACTCACATTATGACTCTGTCACCAAACTCAACTTCTCCACCCTTTCAACTTCCCTGAATCTGTTTCCCACATTCTTTCTGTTTCTTCCAGAATGCTCTGTGTCATTTTTTTACAAGATCACTAAATCTTAATTGCATCTTTTCCTTTTCAGGTCCTGTCTTTTACAATGCAGATAAAGGGAGAAAAATTTACCCTCAGAAGGTGAAACTTAAATCTGGAGAACAGAAACATTTGCAGGAGAGAAAATTTTCAATGGTGTAAACTGAAATGTTGCACACTCTGAAAATGTCACTTAGCTGTCCTCATTTTAGAAGCTGTTTTAAGAGGTATTTTCTACTCTGTTGCTTACTCAGATGGTTAAATCCAGATTCATTAATTGTTTCCTAATTTAAATTGCCCATACTATACTCCTTCCCTTAGCTTTCAGTACAAGGTTTTTACCATCTCTGCATACACATTCTGTTTTGTTGCATTTTCTGTGGTTTTGCCGCAAAGAAAAAGGAAGAAATTTATACTCTGTTTTCTGAGTATAGTATTCTTAGGAGGATCTATGTGACTTCTGCTTTCATTTTTTTCTCTTTTTGACTCAGAAATACAGTTTTCTTTTTACCATTTAACCAGCAGGACACAAAGATATGCAGTAAGTTTAGACTTTCAGTGTCTTCTTAAATGGTCTTGTTCAAAAGTCTGTGAGAGAAAGTACTTATCCACTTTCATGGATACTTTACTAGTCAAAATGCCCATATATTGAGATCAAAGAAGAAAGTTTATTATGCCCTGAGGATGCCTTACTAAAGATTACCAGTATTTTGTCAGCTTCTTCTTGTTGAAATAAAGTGCACCTTGGGTTATGTACTTCAGTACATCTTTACTACTACAGAAGAAATGAAGTTCTAGACTTAGCAATAGTCCACAGAAAAAGAGATATTTGAACTGTAAAATGAGTGTCTTGAACTGTACCTAGGAAGGTGGTAGAAACTAGTGAAGACCCTTGAGACCAGGGGCGATACAGGCACTGTTAAAGGATGGCTTAAAGTAGAGAAGAGGCAGTGGAAATTCTCTAACAACAGGTATACAATTCTTGTAGTGGAGGATCCTATATCACAAAAAGCATTTAAAAGGATAGGTGGCAAGATGATGCCTGTTTATAGCTTTTATTCACTGTGCACTGACTCACAGATTGAAAGATAGATACTGAAACTGTCAGTGTATGTTAGGAGATGAAACAATTATAAGAACTTTCTTTATTCAGTGAAACTCTTTGAAAACCTCTGAAACATTCCTTTCATATTTTTTTTCTGTTTTGCATTTTAGTTATATCAGGTAATGAAGGTAGAAAAGGCAGACTTGAATTTTGTGACAGAAGTAAGGTAGAATCTCATTTGGAAAGTCATAGAAATTACAAGATGAAGCTTAAAAATAAAGAAATGCTTTCTATTAATTTAAAGACAATCTTCACAACATCTCAAACTACCTCCAAACACTGACAATATTGTGTTAGCAGGGTTCTGAATAAAGTCTCTGGCACTGTTAATGTCCAATGTATGTTCAAAATGGATATTAACATTTAACTTCTTGTTACTATGGATGGAAAACACTGTCAGAGAAAGAAGATAAAAATTATTGAAATGCAAATTCTACCTTTGAAATTAAGGGAAAAGTTAATTAGAGTCATTACTTGGGAGCAGTAAACACACCCTCTGCATCCTCTGTCTGTCACATATTTTTTGGCTATTTTGAGCAACGTTTTACTGGCAACGATGGAACTGGCACCAAAGGTTGCCAATATAATTTCCTCCTGTGATGGGAAGTCCAGAAGTCTTTTTTTTGTACCTGGGCATGATCACCATCTTTCTACAACCCTAAGGCACCACCGCAGGACCCTTTGTTCACAGACGGAGCTGTTCCTGCTGCCATTTACCTCTCCCCTTCCCAGGAGTTTGTCCTCCTCATCAGAAAAACAAATATCTTCTATCAGATATTTTTAAGTACCCCAGAACTCAAAATCACCCAGAATTTCTTGCCAAAATGTTGCAGTAAATTTTTGACTTACTGTTGGATGGCAAAGTGGGGGCAGAGGAAACATATGGATGCAAATTTCAGTGCAATTCTCTATCATATCTTTGTTATACTCTGATTTTCTGCGTGCATTTTTTAATTAATTGTTTGAAAAGTTGTTCATCTGACATTTTCTTCCTAAACAGTGGTTACCAATGCTTCTAGAGTATTAATTATGGATTATGTGTAGTGTTTTTTAGGGGCTTATTGAGAAGAATAACTGTCTTTTTGATCCAAAAACTAAGACAAAACTAAAAACTATGTAGCCAAGATAAAATGTATGCAATTTCCTGTGAAAAGTCTTGTGCTTTTGAAATGCAAAAATTTTCATGTTTTTTCTCACACAAATACCTATTTTTAGCTACCTAAGATAGAAAATCAGAACAACTCACCTTTAAAATGCAAAAATCAAATGTTTCTCATTTCATTTTCCTTTCTGAAAATCCCATTTTGTTGTTTTCTCCAAAGTTTTGGGAATGAAGTTTGTATTTTTATGCAGAAAAATTACTATTTAGAAACACATTGCATTTATTTCCTTATGTACCTTTTTTTTTGGCAGATTTTCAAATTCTCAGGTGTGCTGTGGATTGAGCATGGAAAACTTCTATTTACAGGTTTTTGTCAGTCTGCATTCCTTTTTCCTAGATTATTGCCTTTGTTCTATTTTTTTTTTTTAAATATAGAACTTGTAATGAAAGCATCCCTGCTCTCTCTATTATGGGCAACCTCTTTCAATCTTAGCTCTTTGATCAGCAGAAATGTTATGGTTTGGGGTTTTTTTCCTCAAAGCATTTTTGGGAAGAGGAGCCTGCTTTGGCAGATGTGCAAAGACAATCATTCCTCATTCCCATCCCATTTCAGCTCTGGAATGCTGTCTCTCCCCCACACATTTTGGACTATGCAAACATCACATTATGAGGACTGCCTATAAAATGCTAATTTTATTATTATAAGAAACAGAGCAGCAATAATGATGACTGATTCAATGACAGTAAACTGACTCATATTTAAAATACCTGCAATAATGGACAAGTTTTCAGGACAAAAAAGTATAATTCATTGCTATGTTCAAAGTTTATTAACATAATATTATCGCCTACATGGAAAGAATAACAAAAATAATACTTATAAAGTAAATTTAAATATAACTTAAGAATTAAGAGACAAAATCAAATCTTAATTTGCACTTATACATTATATACATGAATTGAATTCCTTCAGTGTTTTCTAATATTATTCCAATGAAGGAACACTGTTCTTGCTACTGGTTTAACAGATTTTATCTTACTTAGTGAACTACTACTACTACTACAACAAATAGAGTTTGCCTTATAAATGTGCTTAATTTTTTTCCTTTTTATAATCTGAACATTTCTATAATACTTTGTTACATATTTTTACCTTTTGCATTTAATGTGCCCTCTTAGCTTTTTAAATTTTGTTGACTGACAAGTTTAAATATTTTTTTAATTAAATACTATTTTTTATTGGATTCTTCTCACATGTATGGATAGGAAAATTATTTCTAGTCCATTTATTCAAAAGAATTGTAGTCCACCCTTAAATAGCTTTGAAACATCACGATTGTTTTAGCCTGTGTACCTGCTTAATTGGGGACATTTGCTTTATTTCTGGACTGTTTTAATAACTATTATTATCAAAATTACCCAGACAAAATCATTCTATTCACACATTGAACTGATGTGGCAGAAATTATATGCTTGTCTGCTTTGGTTATAATGTTTGACTGTTCACTTCTCTCTGAAAGGTCAACAGACCAAAGGTAGGCAAGAAAGGGAAAAGAACTGACTGCGTAGCTTAGGTCTTAAGAAACTGCAATATATTTTGTAGTACATGTATTATTTACTTATGTCATAGATTCATGGGTTGGAAGAAACCTTAAAAATCATCTCATACCACTCCTTCAGCTGGACCTGGTTTCTCAGAGTCCCATCCAGCCTGGCCTTGGACACTTCCAGGAATAGGGCATCCACAGATCCTCTGGGCAACCTGGCCCCACCACCCTCAGAGGAAAGAATCTCTTCCTTCTCCTCCTGTTTATTCCCCATCCAACGTGTATTCATATTTAAGTTGGGCCCTGATGGAGCTGACTTGCTTGTTGGAGCAGCCATAGTTCCTTTGTAGTGTTCTTCAGGTGTTCTGCAACTGCCCTGTCATCCCTTTCTAGGGCCTGGGCATCTCTTGCTCTCCCTGACATCAAATTGGTAGATGTGTGATGGATTGGCTTTCCCTTTTCCCAGCAATTTTAATTCAAAGCCTCTCCACCAGTTGGCAAACCTATTTTTTTTAATTTTCTTAATACAAGTATTTATAGTTTTAGTAGCAAGAAACTCCTTGTACTTTTGTTCTAAATTTTTTCTGTTCTATTTTAAGCATTCCTGTATCTTCAGATACAGGCTCAGATGGGTGGGAACTTGTGACTTGACAACCAGTGGTGGCCTTTTTTGAGCAATTATCTGACAGACAGGAAGTCAGCCAAAGCTAACTGAGGTTAAAGGAATTTTTTAAGTGAAGCATTAAAAAAAAAATTGTATTGTTATGTATGTATTATAAAAATACAAAAACTTACTGGTGATAATGAGGAACTGCCATCTTATTTTGTGTATTCAATATCTTGTCAGTAAATTGGGGAAAAAAACCCCACAACTTTCTATTGTCTTTGTCAACAATTGGATCCTTCTTTTACAGACCTCATATCATCTATCACCTGCTACAAAACAGCTGCTGTGAGAAACTGTGGCTGCCTACAATCAGACTCTTCCTTTAATGAGCTAACATCTGTGTCAGGATTTTCTTTATTATCTTCTTTAAGCCACCTTTTACCAATCCGATTTAATATCTGTTCAACCACACACTGAAATGAAGGGAAAAAAACACCTTTAGACAGCATGATAGCTCAGCCAATGTAGTTTTAGTATTGGGAGTGCTTATTTGAAGTCAAACCTGAAAAGTAAGCAACTCCATGGGGTGTGAGAGATGTTAAGGGTGTGTGCAAGTGTGCATTCCTCTGTATGGCCCTCTACATGTGATATCTGTAAAATAGAAAGAGTTTCCATTCTCTGTAATCTATCTCTCTCTTTTGACTGACTGTCACTTTGTTTTACAGTCAAAATGACAGAAACTTTGCAATTAGATAGTGATGTTTCCTGGTTCCTCAGAAATCTAAGGCATTAGGATGACCTTTACCTTCCTTGGAAATGCCGGAGATGTGGCTTTTGTTACAAATTTTATCTGTGTTAAAGTGTTTTGGGAAGTAATTTGTGGCATGTGGTGAGTTGAGGTGTGGGGTAGATGTTCCTTGAAAAATACCTGCTGTCTGTGAAGTGCTTCCCTTCACAGCTTGTTTCAGGCTAAATTGAGCCACATGTTTCTTTTCTCCAGGCTTTGATTATATCAATTCATATTATTTCATAGTGAATTTCTTGGAAAAAAATAGACAGGAAAGGATAGCTCTTCTGTTGCAGAGAAACATATTGAGTGACTAAGGTCAGTTTTTCTATATATAAATCTCTAGGAAACCTCATTAATTGGACAAAAGAAGGAGCACTTCACTAGGCATATGTGTGAAGCAAAAACTCCAGAAGAGGATATTTTTAGTATTCCAAGTATTTAGTATATATCCTCTCCCTTTTTTTTTTAGTTGCTTTTCTGGGGGAGGGTTGGTTTTTTTCTTCTTTTTTTACTGCGCTGCTTAGGAAAAAAAATTTGATGTATTAAGAGGTGATTCATGTAAACTACATCTTATTGATGTATCTTGAAGATTTAATCAGCAAGAAATCAAGCATTGCAGACTGTCATTCCTTTTTATCACTTGTACTTGTTTGAAGGTTGCCATTAAATTTTCCTGCTCAAGCTGTGTATTTGTTAGCCAGTGGTTTTCTTTGGGCTATGCTTGGTGCATACACCTCTAACTTACCTGTGCATTTGAAATTCACCCAGCAAGAACTGCTTTCCAGTGCTTTCTATTTTTAGCCCAATTTTCCATCTGTCCTGTCAAGCTGAGTGGTTGTATAAACAATGATATATTTTCCCAGCTTGGCTTTGATTCTCAATTAAAACACAAATACAAGGCAAAAAGGATGCTTAATCATTTTTATGTATCCTGAATGTTCATGCACTCAAAGTATAAATTTTCTGTATGGTTCCCTGCAAGTAGGCAAATATAAAATATCAATTCTTGTAGTTTCTAAAGGAGCATAATTTCATAAATCTGAAATGCGCTGGTAGAGTGAAGATCTTGATATAGGTTGGAAAGACTAGCCAACCAATATATGTATGCTTTTCCTCTTGTCCCTCTGTAATCTTTTGACAGGAATAAAGATCTAGGGGAGTGGCAGAATTGCTAAAACCTGCATTGCATCAACTTATTTTAGCATTTTAAAAGCTTTTGTTTTATCCTGTGTGTTGTCGTAAAAGGAAGAGATCTTTAGGAGAACTGTAAATATTAACTATGTTTTTACTGCTTTTCCTACTGTCCTTGGCTGTTTGAAAATATGAAGCAAAATGAAAATGTAAGAACAATTCAAGCACGAAAGTGTGCCTGCTTTTTCTGTTTGGCAAGTTAAGGCCAAACATCATTATCTCCTTGGTTGCTTTTGAATATTGCACATATTCTTCATAGCTCATGAGTTATAAATTCTCAAGGTTTTGATCCTCTATTCACATCAGGACTCTGAGCTGGACACCACTTGAGAAAATCTACCTTAGGCCGATGGGTGGGAATGGTGGTGCTGTGAGGAGCAGGCAGAGCATTGAAAGGCTGTTTGAGAGGTGATCATGACTGCCAGAGGACTCATCACAAATACTGATAGCAACAGCACCTCTGTGTTATCAGCCAGCTTCCAGCACAAACCCAAAACACAGCGCCACTGTCACCGGCTGGGGTCTATGTACAAATCACAAACAGGACAGGACTGCTGTGGAACGTGCCTTGAGCTGTTTTATTTTCCAGCATCAGTCTCATGACATGGCTATGACAATGGGAAGATGCCAGCAGCTCACATCCCAGGCAGCAGACCAAGAATTTAATGTTACAACTTACTTTATAAGTTTTTTGTCCAATCACACAAAGCAAAAGCACATTGACAGCAGTTCCATCCAATCACCATAAGCACATGTACCTTTGGTTAAAGCAATGCTTGCTTATTTCGAATACAATACCTGCTTGTAAGCCTTAAAACACAATGCACAGTGCTCCATTATTAAGCCTCAAACTTCCTAATATCTCACTAGATAAACTTTTCTGTAGCTTAGAGAGTTATTCTAGACAAGTGTTAATACACAGACCATTGTTCTATTTGTCCTTGCTTTTCTACTTTTTACATAATTTTTCTGCTGACCTATCTCATGGCTGCTGCTTAGCTCTAATCACAGTTCTGCTGTCTCTGAGTCCTGCCCTTTGCAGCTTTCCCACAACCCTCTGATTTTACAGATTCCCACACCCCACAGCAGATATTATTTTAAAAAAATAACTCTGTCCCAGGCAAAACCTAAGCATGTAAATGAACACAACAGTCTTAAAAAAAAATATATATAGATATGAGAACATTTCTTAGAGCTGTAATCAATCCCACCATGATAATATTTTATCAGAATATTTGATTATATATTACCTAGGAAAAGACAAACCCTGTCAGCTCAGCTTTCATTTTAGGCTTCAGAGCTCCCCTTGTCTGTAGGAAGGAGGGGGAAAAAAGGTGTAAAGGTATTAAGTAAACTAAAATCATAGCACATTGTCGTTTAATTCCTCTCATTCTTTGGGGTGTTGTCTGGAGGAAAAAGCCACAATGCAAGGCAGGATTGTCATTAAAGCTTATGACAATGATCAGTGAAATGTGTGTAAGTAGAAGTAGCCAGCTGAATGATGTTCTCTTTAAATATAAAGAAGAGGATAAACCTATTTTTTCTTCTTTTAAAAATGCTTTTATTATTCTGCTATGAAAACTCATTTTGTGACAATATTTTTTTAGACTTTAAATATTCCACTTTAAGAAATTTTAAGCTCAAAATCTAAGTAAAAAAGGTGGGGAAAGCAGTTTGTGTAGTGCTAGCAAATCAGAGGACAAAAATATAGCACAAAATCATATTAAAAATCCATTAATGGTATTAAAAAGGAGTTTTAAAGTCTCTTACAATAGTCATTGAAAAAATAATTTATTTCCATTGCATGCAGGTACTTAGCTCTCCTTGTTATGTCACCCTTTAGTGTGAAAGCCACATGAGTGACTCAGATTTTATTTTAAAAATTTGAAGTAATAACAGTCACTAGAAAGCTCTCTTCTACCATCCTACATCTGATGGGCATTAGAGGAAGTTTTTTCTAAAGACCCTCATGGCTTCTGTTTCTGATTCCAATTGTTGAATGAGACTAGACTATGAACCTTCAGGTTTCTTAAAACAGATTTTTTAGATTTAATGAAATAGATTAATACATCAATCAGAACTTTATTAGGCTACTTTATGTATATGTTGATAAGTTTCTTTTACTTTATTGGGCTTCAGTAGGGTGTTTCAACACTAATATGCTTGCAAACATTTCTAGATGCAGCTCTAGGATATTTCTATCACCAGGCCACCAAAAGCTTGAATATATTAGCTCTTCATTCAAAAATCATCACAAAAGGAGCAAGCAGATCTGTAGTGACGTACTTATATACTAAGTTTTAGTTATATACTAAGTTTTATTTTATTTTAGTACTTGCTTGAATTTTGGAGATGGACAGGCAGGTTATTTATATCAAATTATTTTAGGATTAATGGCTGAGACAATCTTATGTGTTTGTTTTTACATTCCTAAAACAGTGCTGTAATTTCAGACACTCTTGATTTGTAATAGTCTGTAATAAAGCATTAGACAAGATATTTTTTACAGTGTAAAACCAGTACAGAATGGATTATGGAAGTCTGCATGTGTCTCATTGTCAGAATCTGTTTTGTGGAATATGAATAACAGAGATTTATTTCCTTAGTGTCACAAGATAAATAAGATAAACAGAAAGGATAGTTTTGACATTCCTCCTTTCTGATTCCTGCTCTAGGTTATAGTCTTTATGCACAAAAATAGTATGTGAGATTATGTCTATAACATGGTCATTTGAATGCTTACAGACCATTAATAAAGCAAAATACTAAAAATTCAGTTTGATTCCCCTAGAACAAATGAGAAACAAGAGAAATTTCTTTAGAAGCCAATTTAGTTACAAATTCTGAAGTAAAATAATTAATCTTCTCTAATTTCTTCATCTGAATTGACTAATCTTATAGGAGGAGAGTTTAATGAATGACTTATAGCATGTTAAATGTAGAAGAAATTTCAGGTTTTCCCAAACCATGTGATGTAAACAATCGCCTACATCCTTAAAAAATAAAGCAAATGAACCAAGCAGGTCCATATGTTTACAGCACTGGTTGATTTATGTTAGAGAGACACAGGCTAAAGAACAACAATGTAATTCTATGCACATTACTTATGCCCTACATTTGCTTAATATATCACCACCGGAAAAAAAAATCTTGACAGTTTTTCCATTTCCTTTGTGAAAGCAACTTTTGAAGCACTGTGTGTACAGTCCATGGTGCAATTCACTGTTTATTCATTTTATCCTACATTACACACAATTGGTGTATCTCAAACTGGTCAGGCACAACCTAATGCTTTCCACACTGAACTCTGTCACACTGGAAAAAATCTAGGAAGCAATAAAAAGGTGGCTGTGATTGTCAGTAGCTGAGGTCCTCCTGTGAGCTCTCATAAAGGAATATTATCTGGGTAGAGAGGAAAATTGAATGTCTCAGTAGCAGAAAAAATGAAAACAGAAAATGAGAATTTTCAGATGATTCTGGCATTCAATACCATTTCTGTTTCCTCCCATGCTGTCTTCCTCACAACTGACGGCATTTTTCTTCTCATATGCAGATAATAGTGTATTAAAAGCAACATTTAGACAAGGATCTGCTCTATAGGTCTTTGTGCTCTGCTTTTCATTTCAAATTCTGATTTTATTATTATTACAGTCCATTTCATACTATGAATGTACTACTAGATTTAAGTTAATTGCTACAATTTTCCTGTGCCAGAATTTGAAGAAAAGAAAATGGCATAATAAATTAAAACTCTACTGGAAATTCTCCATGACCTACAAGTATGGGTATTAGAGTGACATTACAAGTAATGAAACTATCTTTGAAATAATAATAAGATAAAAAGCAAAACCTGGATGATAAAATTGACTCAATATCAAATCATCTGTCATTGGCATACTGATAGAAGAAGAAGGATTTATTGATTGTTTTTAATGCATAAAAAGGCACTGTGATATTGAATTTGAATATCTTATATTTGATGAAAAAGTTAAAGAAGCTGTCTGCTAGAAAGTGACATTACTTTCAAAGTACCTTTTTCCCTTGCTTAGTAGAGATAATCAGATAAAGAGTTACCAGAACTCTTACAGTGCTTTGAGATTGTGTGCCAAAGGAGTGCGCTGATAAAGGTATGTTTCTAACTTTCATTGAGATTTAGATTACCAACAAAACATGTATTCCAAGATCTAGGGCAAATTCAGGCTATCTGAACACATGTAATAGCTGTAGACTTGAAGGGATTTGAGGGAGGCATACATGAAACTCAGTAAGCAACCTGTAGATTTTTTAAACAGAGTTCATTCTTTAAACCTAGTTTATTTGTGAGAAGATTTTACTCTGCTGACCTTACAGAAGAACAGCTACTGATTTTCCCAACCCATAGCTATTTCTCTGAAACAGCTAAATTGCTGGCACAGTTTTGAGGGTGGACAATTCAGGATGTAAATGGAATATGAAAGAGTGCATTTTCTTGTCCATCTCTCATGAATTTATTTCTTCAAGTTAAAGAACCTTCCTCCCACCAGCATACAGATATAAACATGGACCTGATTTATCTCAGTTTCTAATCATAGGTAAAAGTCATTGCTGGTTCCCATGGCAACTGCAGTTCAGTATATTCATTAACCTTTTTCTCCTCCATAGTCCTCTTATTATTCAGAACAAAAAAACTTCTTGTCATATCAATAAGACCACTAATATTTATAGATCTTAATGATTTTTTCTGCCCAATCTAAAAATATTACTTTTCAGAAGTCTACTTTTTCACTGTAAAAGTTAATTGTAATGTAAGAATTATTGGGGCTGTTCTTGAGCAGTACTCTTTTTATGCTGCATCTGTTACTTGAACACACAGCAGAAGGTTCTTTTTCCATCTATTTTGACAGACTCAACTCTTCAGAGTTTTTGTCTCTTAATGGGAGATGTTGATTGCACTGGTACTTCTGGCACAGAGCAAAAACACAAGAGAGCCAGCATGTCGGTTCTTCTCTCAGAAACATACAATTTATTGTAGAGGGAGAAAAGATCTACAAATATTCTCTTTGATTTTTATTTTGTTTAAAGGCTTTTCTAATGAAAAAGGAACTGATGACACAATCCTTCCCTCCATCACCACATAGGGTCTGAGCTTGAACTTCAGAAGACATTTGCCTTTCACACGTCTTTATTCTGCTGTTTGCAGAGTAAAGATGGGACTGTATTTTCCTGGTTTAATGCATTGTAAGGTTTGAAGTATTAGGTGTCTGTGGCTCCATTGCCAGAGCATGAGAGCATTAAACTCTTTGAATGGTTTTTTTCTTCAGTATTTTATATGTAGACATATATTCTCTCTGTGTGTATATACATAGGGCAGTAATTTTTTACAGCTTTTCTGTGCCTATCCATAAACTACTGATAACTCATGCAAAGATAGAAGTTATCAGGAGCAAACCAACAAAATAATAGGTCTGCATTTGTGTTTTAAAAATGCTATAAGAGGAAGAACACATATTATGAAGCAATTCCAGCATCCGATATGAGACAGAGAATTCTGTTTAAAATGTAGTTCAGACACAGTAAACAATGAGAAACACACAATGCAAAGTGACATTATTGGTAAAAAAATACAAATAAAGGATTTTTCTGGCCTTACTGTAACTTTAAAAAATGTAAGGGCAATACAGAGTTTTAGAGTTGTTTTTTTTTTTGTTTTCAGAGGGAATCAAACCTTATTATCTTCCATCCTGTAAAAGCAAAGTGCAAACCTTGTTAGAGATTTTAATTACCATAATTATAATTTTAAAAGAAGGATAAGTAATAGTCGACTCATTCAGAAATGTCGTGGATATGAATGAGGCAATAAATATGCAAACAAGCATAAAGACATTGTAAATTGTTGTGTTTTCTGTTGGTGGAAGAAGTATCAAACATCTGTTTCAGACACTCGTCTCAAAAGACCTTCCAACTGGTCTATGAAATCACCACTGCAGGTCTGGAAATATCTAGTCTACAGCTCACTATTGATTAAATATACTGATTATGCCCAACTAATACATTTTCCTCTCAAACTTTTCCCTTCCACAGTCCTACTAAGTGATTAAACCTAACTCCTTTATGTCTGCATGTCAGCCTGTGCTATCATTGCATATAAAACTAAGTGTCTCAGAAAATTCATATTTGTTGTTATTCTAGGAGAAAAGTCAACTTGTACTTGGTAAATTCCTGAGCAATTTTCTATTATTTCATAAATTTCTGCAGCATTTCTCCATTTTTTTCCCTGTTATAAGAAGAATATTGGTAGTCCCCTGAGGAAAACTTTCCTTCCAAATATTACTGAAGTTTCATAAAACTAACTTCAATATAGCCTAAGGCACCTTTCAGTCTAAAAACTTAAAATCAAAATAAATGTGAACATGTTTTTGAGTTTAAGTAAACAAAAATCTCTTAGAAGGAGGAGGAGAAGATAAATAGATGGAATATAAAATAATATAAAACACCTTTAAATTCAGAAAATGTGCTATGCATTTATACAACACTCTGTTCAGCAGCCATCCACTAGAGAAAATAGCAATTGCCTAGTAAAGTTACACGCATTTTTGGGTAATGTACAGATTTACTGCTATTCCAGGGAGGCTGAGATGATGCTGGCTGTGGTTGTGTCCTGAGCAGGATCCTCTCAGGGTCTCTGACCAAACAAATCCATTCTCTGTACTCAGTAGCTGCCTGACTTTGGCTGCCAGTCCTCTCTCCTCCACCTTGCCCCCCGTTCCTGCCTGCAGCTTATCAGCCCAAGCCTCTGTGCCTGCTGCTCTGATAGGTTTGGTTCCCAGCTATCTCCCATCTCAGCCTGCCTGTAGAAGTTATTATGTGATTACACGCCTGCTACTTTTCCAGATTTCTATCTAGTATTGTATATGCATCAGTTGTCAGGATGCAAACTGCATGTCAAGTGAATTTTAAATCAGACTAGTCACTCTTATGCACAATAGGAGATTTTTAAAACTGATTACGCTGTCGCTATGAAATGTAAGGTGTGTAAAAATTTTCTATCTAAATGAAAAGCATTCTTTATTTCTTTTAGCCCCTCCCTCTCCCATATTTTTTTTCTAGAAGGAAACACTTTTCCATGAATGTGTCACCTTGTGCTGGAAAGTGTTTATTCCTTATATTTAATCATACTTTCCCATACTTCAGCTCATGTTTTTGACTCTTATCTTAGTTCTGTGCACCTCTGAAGAGGATCTGCTCTATCTTCTCTGTATCCTCTGGTCAGAAAGTGATAAGGAAGGTCTGCCTGAGATTTCTCCTCTTAAGGCTGAAGAGGCCCAACTTCCTCAGCCTGGAATTATCCAGATCAAATGAATCACTCAAAAAATTCTTCTGAGCTGTAGACTTGGGGGGTTTAGGCTAGAAGAGCCTTCAACCACACACTTTTGTATCACACACCTTTTAGTCCATATTCTGTATGTTATTGTGAATAATTTAAAGGACAAAAATTATGAATATGCTCTAAAAGGTGGATAAAAGTGAAACAAAAATTTATAGTTCTTTCTCTCAGTTTATTAAATTCTAGGGTTCCTAGAGGAAGCACTGAGGGGACATTATATCTCATGTGTCTCTAGCTTAGCAAAGTTCATTCTTCTAGTTGTCAGTGTAAGATCAGTGGTTGACATTAAAAATTTACAGCTTTAGGTCTATTTCAAGAAAGTTTTAAATTGTAAATTTTGTTTCAAGATGTAGAGTGTCATTCAAGAATATAAATAACCGTTGGACTCAGAAGTCTGCATCTTGAAATGTGTGCCACAAATCAAGATAGTTACTTAAATAGTTATGCATTGATACAGGAAAGAAAACATTAAATTCCAGCTTTATGTTACCTTTACATGTATTGTTCAATAACTTTTTTTCATGGTCCTTTTTAATTTCCTTTTAAATGTCTGCTATCTTTGGAATCAGCCTGACTTAAGGAAGTGCATTAATGTAAGAATTGTTTCTCTTCCAGGAAGAGCAGAATCCATGGCAGCCAAGGGTCATTCCAAATCCACAGAAATAGTTTAAACCACGTGTTCATAGACAGTTCCTGCGGACTGTGTGTATCCTCTGTGGCACACATGAAATATACAGAAAGAAAACTTGTTTTTTCCCTCCTTTCTCTCCCTGTGTTATTCTTTCCTTCTTGCAAAAGTCTTAATCAGTAACTGGAGCAGTTTTTCCTTTGTTTGCTGCTGCCCTAATCCTGTATATCCAGGAAGAGGAATGTTATGGGAAAAAACTCCTAGCTCTAGTCAGTGATCCTTCTTCTGTTTAACATCTTTTGCAGAAGAATTTCCTTTAATTTCCTTAGGACATATTTTTTCAATGAAGGTTTGGGACATCTTCAGCTACATTAAAGTTTGTTGCCTGTGGGAAGTTTTCTTTAAAGGTAACATTTTCTTTACTTAATTCCATACTAGCAGTTTTTCTTTATATATTTTTCTTGCTATATGTAAGTTATATCATAAAAGAGAATTTTATTCATATTACTTCAGACTAGACCAAAATTACAGAAAAAACCCCAACTTTTAAGTGTTAGTAATTTTCTTCTACATTCTTCTACTATTCTACATGGATCATTAAATAAAATAATTATACATTAGCCAAGTAGTCAGTCAAAATGAAATAGAAATTAGTGGGAAGTTCACTGGTGATGTCTGAAAATAGAACCCAATATTTAGAATGGTATGGAATTGAGCAGATAATAATAGAAGATGCTAATTTCAGTTGAAAAGGACATTCAACAATCATCTTGTCCAACTCAGAGACCACTTCAGAGCTGAACAAAAGTTCAGCATGTTGTTAAGGGCATTGTCCAGATGCCTCTGAAACACTGCCAGGCTTGGGATACCAATCACCTCTCCAGGAAGGCTGTTCCAGGGTTACACCATTGTCACAGTCATATTTTCTGGAAAAATCCCTTGCCCAGGATTTCTTTCCTGGGAAGCTGAGAAGCCTCAGAGAAAAAGGAAAACAATATGGTCTCATTTGCTTCTCCTATGTTTTGCTGCTTTGGAATGTGGTTGGAGATGGTTTATCCAACATATGAATTTTTTTTTTTTACTTAATGACCAATCACAGTCCAGCTGTGTCAGGGCTCTGGAGAGTCACGAGTTTTTCATTATTATCTTTTAGCCTTCTGTCTGTATCCTTTTTGTATTCTTTAGTATAGTTTAGTATAGCTTTCTTTAATATAATATAGATAATAAAATAATAAATTAGCCTTCTAAGAACATGGATTCAGATTCATCTTTCCTTCCTGCCACATGGGACCCAGAAAATACCACACACCACCTGCTGGTAAACAAATGTTTGCTGATGCCAGTTCTGATGTGCCCTGATGCATCTTTGAAGCCACGTCCTATCCCTGGGCAACTGAGAGAGGAGCTCCACTCCTCCCCCTCCACTTCCCTGCCTTTGGAAGTTGTAGAAAGGAGCAAGAATGTTGTCCCTCAACTTCTTTTTCACCAAACTAGACAAAATTGTAACCCTCAGCAGCTCCCCATGGGACCTGCCTTCCAGCCCTTTCCCCATCCTTCTTAAATGGTGGGCTCCAGAGTGTTCACAAAACTCAAGGTGAGGTCACGCTTGTGCTAAATACAGAACTTTATTTTGACATAATTTTGGGCAGGAAAAAAAAACAGAGTTCCTGATTAAAAAAATCTATAGAAAATCAATTTTAACAAGCAGGTATGTTATTTGGTTTTCCTCCAATTTAATACCATAAACCAATACTTTCTAATGTATTGCTTGAAAAAATAATATGAAGAGTGGTCTATCAACTAGGATTTCTTTTTTGAAGGAAACTGTCCATACTGATTTTAAGATGCTCTTTAGAATATATTCTAACTGTAATCATATTTTAAATCTGATTTTTTAAAAAATGTCGCCTTTAAAATAATTGTTTGGATTTTTTTCCCTTTAAAAATTTACATACTGGCTTTGAATGCAAGACATGCTTTTCATTATTAACATTATTACTTATGATTAATTGTTGATGTTGCAAAGACAAACTAATAAAAAAGACACCTTGAATTTAAATTTTTTGTAAATGCAGATGAAGCCTGCAACTGAAGAATTAGGATTGTGTTCTTCCTCTCTGTGCAGTCTGATAATCACCCTTGCAGGGGGATGCTACAATAAGGTTCTGAAGGAACTCACAGCGTTACATACAGACTGTAAGGGCAGATTAATCTGTCAATAATGTTTTCTTTTTAACATTTCCAGAGTACAATTAAAAAAGGAAGGAGGGAATATAAAATAAAAGGAATCTTTTCACCTCCCTGCTGAATGCAGAACTTTGGAGTGAACGATGTTTCTCTCTTGAGAATATGAGGTAACTGGGGTGATAAATGTTTCTGCTTTTAAAAATCAAATTTAAAATAAGGAAAATTTTAAGAAATATCATATAGCTTACTGTTATTCAGAGTCCCATCAAACCTGGCTTTGAAGATGTCTGGGGACAGGGCATCCACAACTTCTCTGGGCAGCTTGAATGAGTTCAACACAGGATCATTAGGGTTATTAAGGAATTGAACACATTTCATATGATGAGAAACAGAGAAAGAGATGGGATTCCAGCCTGAAGCAGTGAATGAAGATCCATCTCTTCTCAGATGACAAGAACAAATTGCAATGGCTACAGACAGAAACAGATGAAATTTCATGTGAATTCAAGGAAGTACATTTATACTTGTAATGCTGATTAAACACTGGAACAGGTAGCCCAGAGAAACTGTGGAATCTCTGTTTGTGTGGATCTTCAAAACATGACTGGACAGCTTGTTACTGTACAAGCTGGCTTGTACTGATAAATAAGAAACCCAGCCCAGTTTCATAAATCGGGCCATGGGTTGACACACAGGAACCTGCACCTATCACTTTCCATCCTAGGCTGCAGACATCTCACTGGCCAGGAGCTGGGTTATGTGAGGGTCAGACCAATGAGCTGTGTAGACCCAGGAGTTTTGAACTCCCTTTATAAGAAGGCTCTCAACAATAAAATAGGCTCTTTGTCACGTGGAGCTTTGGGGGGTGTGTGTCGTCCCTGTCTCTGATCACCAACCCCATGGAACATGTGGATTTTTAATGTAATAGACACAATCCTGGATTATGTGCTCTGGCTGGCCCTGCCTGAGAATGGGGTTTGACCAGCTGATCTCAAGAGATCCCTTCAGTTTCAGTGATTCTGTGATTGTGTTTTCCCCTTCTACTTCATCAGCCCACAATTTGGTATTAAGCTTGTTTATTTTCCGTTTTGGTAATAAGTCACACAATCATAATAAAATAAAATAAAAAAATAAAATAAAAAAATTAAATTAAAATAAAATAAAATAAAAATAAAATAAAAACAAACCAGAAAAACATGGAAAACAAAACCAAAGGAAAAAAAAAGCCAAAGAACAACAACAGAAAAAAAAATCAAAGTGATTATTGCATGAAATATAGGCAAACTAAGCCTTTCAGAAACAGACTAAATGATTATGGGGTCTAGATCAGTAGTCTTTAAACATGTTTCTTTCATCCTAGTGTGTGACCTAGATGCATCATATTCAGTTTGCTTACATTATATCCCTTGAGGGATGCTGTGGTACCTCCTTGGAGATTGTTCTTGGTCCTGAGGGTAGCAGAGGAACTCTGACAACAGGTTTTTTTCTCCTTGGCTAAATTCATGCACAGCAATTGTACAATACTGTAGCATTTTTAAAAGGTATCTTAACACTCTCACAAGCCCAGATGCCATCTGTAGGTGAAACCAGAGGGTAGGAGAAAGAGATTCTGGTATTTTTAAGGTAATACATTGAGACATAAAGAAGTTTTTCAAATGTTCAAGATCACCTTAAAGATCACCTAATATAACAAATAACTTGTTAGAAAAGCTGGACTCTCACACTGAAGACATTATGTGTTGTACATGCAATGGAGCAGAATAAATGGCAACATTTTTCATAAATGAAATATATTTTCCTTTTGAGGTTAGACCACCATTCATTTTAATTTAATCAATTTAATTAAATGGAAATAGTGGCATAATCCCTCAGGGAGTGTGTGCTTTGCTTATGAAGTATTCCATCAAAAATATTTGAAATCTGAGCATTTTTCCCTAAGTAGACGTGAAGAGCATATTTAAATATGACCTCCCAGAGCTAATGTGATTTCCTGGCTGTGTCAAAATGGCAGGTTTTGTTGAGCAGAGACAGGATGAAAACAACGGCCACAGTAAATTTATTTGCATATAAAGTTCTTTTATAATTGTATATCGTAATTTCAGATTGATTTACAGGATACTTTCTTGCCTAAATGACGCAGTAAGCATTACCTTAGGAAAATATTTTAAATTTCCTTGAGATCGATTTATTGTGGAAGAGAGGATAAAGTTCTCGGAGTACCATTTGCTTGTAATTCAGCAAATTATTATGCAATTTGGCTGCTATTTTCTATAATGATACAAAAGTCTAAAAATAACATTTTCTACTTTAGCGGTTGTTGGTTGGGATGTCAAAATTGTAATTCATGGTACTTAGAGGCTGTTAGTAAAGAGTGATGATGTTTTTAATTTTTTTTTTGCTTTAAATTCTATATAAAAATTAAAGATTTTTTTCCTAAAGAAATCTGCTTAAAGTAATCATTCAGAAGACTAAGTTTTCAAATTACTTAAACACTAAGTTAGAAAAATTTCTTTGTTCATCTCACTTATGGTTTGCAGAACAAATGAGACAAACTTTGATGCAGAGAATAGAATGAGCTCTAAAGTGAGTTTCAGGAATTGTGATGACTTCCTGATTTCATTTAACTGATCTGTATAGACTCTGAACAAAGAGAAAGAAAAATGAGAATGGAGGAGCACAAATCTCCATGTGTGGAATCCAAGTAAGTGAAACAAAGTATCCCTGACTTGTAACCCAATCTCGTCTCTCACGCCACCAAATTTTCTTTGCAAAACTTAAAAATTTTGTTCACAAGGACATGGCAAGAATAACAGATGTGGTGGAAACATTTTAGGATCATAGAAACATTTGGGATGAAATAAACTTTAGAAGGTAGCCTGACACAATTTCCCTGTCCGAGCAGGGTCAGTTTTGACACTACAAGCACTTTTTCAGGGTCGTGTGCAGTCAAATGCCATGCATATGCAGGGATGGAGATCCCACAGCTTCTCAGTACACTTTTGGATATACCTGAACTAGCCCAAGTTATTGGAAAATTCAACCAACTTTAACACATCATTTTCAGTCAAGCAGGACCCAATATGCTGAAGACACACAAATGTAATATTTTAGAA
The DNA here is from genome assembly GCF_901933205.1 of Camarhynchus parvulus. Classification (NCBI taxonomy): domain Eukaryota; kingdom Metazoa; phylum Chordata; class Aves; order Passeriformes; family Thraupidae; genus Camarhynchus; species Camarhynchus parvulus. Next base: position 103,406,229 of record NC_044571.1, read on the forward strand.
GTACTTTGCAGAAAATATGCATATTAATGTAAGTACACCTCAACACCTAGACATCTTGGGCATTATTACTGCTTTGGTTTGTGTTTGGCAATCTAATCCAGTGTGGGAAGTAATTAGCTTGCACTTATGGTGTCTGATAAAAAAAATATAGGTAGTTAAATAACTGATACAAGAGAGTCTATCTGGTATCTCTCCTGGAGTATTAAGAAAAAACCATGCAAGCATTTGTCAAAGCGTCTTGTTTTTCAGTTGTGTGTGGCCTGGTTTTCTGTTTTTTTCAAAAGTTTTGTGCACTGTCTTCTTTAATATGACATTTTTAATAAGAAAAAGTACCTCACACCCAAAATCCCCAAGCCTTCAGTCCCAGTAATTAAGACAATAATAATACTGTCATTGTTAGTGTAGACACAGAGCAGAAAAGAAGTGCAACCAAAGAGACTATCACAAAAGATTTTGATGAGTAAAACCAAAACTACACAAAAATAACTTATCACTGCATGGATCTCAAATGGAGAAATAGTGTCTCAACAAAGCCTGATGAAAATATGACCATATTTGACTGATGGAAATGTCTTATGATTAGGAATGATGTTTACTGTGTGTTGATTTCAGTCTGTGTTTAATCAATGCTCTAGAAAAGAGAAAGAACAGATGTTCCTTAAGGATACCAATAACATATGGGGCTGAAGTCAGAGGCAAAGAGAATTGGGCCTATGAATTACATGGATGACAGTAATTCCTTTTCCCTCTTGACTACCTAGGTACTTCTCTTGCTGCTTAGCATTAGCATTTTCATACTGAGCTTCCAACTCTGTAAGACATAGCAGTCAAGTAGCAGGTTGTTAGCAGAGTAAGAAACCCCTGGAGATCCAGTCCTTGCCTTTGAGTGTTACTGTAAACTCTGCACTGAGATTTTAGTGAAGTATATTAAGACATTGTTGTGGTTTAACCCAAGACAGAAATTAAGTACCACACAGCCCCTCAGTCTCTGCTCTCCCTGACTCCTCTGGCAGGGAAGAGAATTAGAAAGAAAGGATAAAACAGCAATCAGGCCCTTTCCAGGCAATTCCTCTGAGTTTATATATTGTGCACCCTAATCTATGGTGTGGAATATCTCTTAGGCCAGTTTGGCTCTGCTGTTCTGGCTGTCGTCTCTCCCAGCTTTTTGTGCACTTCCTCACTAGCAGAGTATGGGACACTGAGAAATCCTTGACTTAGGGTTAACACAGTGCTACAACAACCAAAACATCCATGTGCTATCAACATTATTCTGATACTGAATCAAAACACAACACTGCACCAGTTAATAAGAAAAAGAAACTCTGACCCAGCCAAATCCAGGACAGACACCTGCCCATAATTAGAAAGGGCGTAGCTGTGAATTCACTGTTTGAACCTGAATAAAATGTATTGATTTAAGAGGAATTCTAGATTAATCCTCTATCTACAGGTCATTTTGTGATCCTGTCTTGGGTTTCTGTAAGACACAGCATTCTTCACACAGCAAGGTAGTGTTTCTTTGTAGGGAATGTCCCTGGAAGACAGGATTGTTTGAGTGTCTCTCTTAACTTGTTACCCAGCGTAGGTTTTATTTTTCAGCACTCCTTTAGACTGTGTCTACATAATTAACTTGTTTGGATCATTTTGTGTTTACTGTTTTCAAAGAATTATTACTAATTTCTCTAGATTTGTCCACTTAAAACTTGTGTCTGTGGAAATTGCAGGGGAGTGGGATGACATTTTTATGTGAAAGCTCCCATACCTCATACTAGTGCTGAGTCAACAGCTGATCATCTCTGTACATGCTTGGGACTGATAGATTTTTCAATGGGGTATTTATTAAATAGCTAGATGTGTTATTGAATTGAATTGAATTGAACAGACATATTCAGAGGGTTTAGATAAGATTTATTTTCCTGCTTTCATCAACAGAACAAAACCAACTTTCTTCTGCATGTGTGATGCTACTTTTAATTTGTAGAAAAAAATGTTGAATGGTAAGAGAGATATATTGTATTAAATAACTTCTGCTTCAAGGGTATTTCACTATATTTTGACTTTTTAAATTTAGTTTTTCTTTACATTAACTGAAGATTTTGTTGCGCTATCAAATTGTTTGCCTAATATAATACATTTAGAACAGCTTCTGAATGTTAGTGTCTTTAAACATATAACACAAAATATCTAAATATGAATTCCTCATCCAATAAGCTTAATTAAGCATAATCTTGAATATTAGTGTGAAAAAATTGCTTAAACAATATACCCTCACATCTTTGAATTAATTATATGCTCTGTGTGTACTTAGCCTGTTCAATCTATGGAAATTAATTTTTTTCTTTACTTAGGCTTTCTGAATGATACACATATTAGTATAATGGGTGTCATACTGAGATGTTAATAGCATTCCTGCAGGTTTTCTCTTTGTGGGTAAAATATTTTTAAAATTTTGCATATTATTCCACTTTCTTGTTTTGAAGTAGGATTTTTCTCACTGGGAAAGGCTTTACACTATATTGTAATTAAATATAAATGCATTTAGTTCTTATTCATGGTTCATATTTATCAAATTATAATTTTAAAACATATCTGAAAAATAACAAATCCTCCCACACCGTTCCCCTTGTTTAAACCCAGGGGAAGAAATAAAAATAGTTCTAAGCAAAGTTCCAAGGAGGGTTAGAAGACAAACTTGTTAGACACATCAAAGACTGTTAAATTGCATTACAAGACCAAAAAACATAAGATGATCATTTGTTGTGGAGAAAATTCTGTCACAGTTCTCGAGAGACATCATCTGCTCTTTCCATCTGCTCATCTTTGCACAGCTTGGCCCTTGCTCCTGAAATGTGACTTGTGAAACCACAGACCTGTTCAGTGGTGCTTTTTTCCCCCACTATGCAACCAGCTAAAAAGGGTTTTGAAGTAATTGCAGGGCTCTGCAGTGATGCCTGAGCTGGCTCTGAAGGGATTAACTGTGGCTTTGGGAACATAATAGCTGTGCAGGCATTGAGGTACCCCAGCAACACATGAACTCCTCAGCTCAAGGATGCTAATTAAACTTGTAGAGAAACAGTGCTAATTAGTCTGCATGGAATGACGTCGTATGACTTCTTCTGGGACCTGACATTCAATTATACGTATGGTGTGGCTCTTTTGTCACACCAGGTTTTTCATGTTTCTCTCTAGAGTGGCAAAGACAACCTTACAGATTTACCACATCCTCCTCATACTTTCTAGACTTTAATTCTTTTTTCTTTTTTTTTATGTAATTCTCAGACACATCCCAACATGCTGTGTGCCCTTCTTGGTTTTCACTTGGGTCTGTTATTTCACTGCAAAAAAAAATCGTAATTTTATCATGATCCTGGTTGTTTTCTGTGTTTCTTCATCAGGTGAGCACCATCTAATGCTCTGAAGACAAAATGCTCATTTTTTTTCACCAATGAAAGGAGAAAAATTATTGGAAAAACTAATGGGCAATACATTGCTGCTTCCTAAGAAGGATAATACTGCAGGGAGAGCCTGAAGTCTTAAAAGATGAAGCAATCTTAACTAAAATGAGGAAAAATAATTTTTACCAGATCTTGAGCTTTGGCATGTTCACCTTGCATACTATGTGAAAACATTTGCTTGAATCAAGCTGTTTCTGTGTGTCACCTGAACAAATAGAACACAAAGGAAAACTTAGAAGCTACTGTCTCGTCTAAGTCAGTAGAACAGAATTCCTTAAAGATCTGGAAGTGTTTATGAAATTCAGACTCACATTTAAGTTAATGGAGACTATTCTGCAAGATTAATAGAGGTTTTTACCATTTTGCAAAGGACAACAGTGACAATTGCAGACAAACCTGCTGGGTTGTTTAAGCAGGAGCATTGTCCTAGGCAGATAAAGGATCATTCCCCTTTATTTGGCCATGCTTGAAGTGCTGTGTTCATTTCTGGGTTTCTCATGGCAGTAGAGACCTGGACGTACTGCAGAGAATCCAGGAAGGGCACTGAGATGGCTGAGGGCCTGGAACTGCTCACATAAAAGGAACAGCTGAGAGAGCTGGGACTGTTGATCCCAAAGGGAAGGCTCAGGGAGGGTACTATAAATGTATATAAACACCTGAAGGGAGAGTGCAAGCAAAGACTCATCCAGGCTCTTTTCAGCAGTGCTCAGTGACAGAACAAGAGAAAAAGAACACAAAAACAGGAACCTCAGTCTGGATACAAGGAGAGCCTTTCTGACTGAGAGGATGACTGAACACAGGCACAGGTTGCCCAGAGAGGTGGTAATTTCCCTCCTTGGACATATTCAAAAGCCATTTGGATGTGGTCCAGGGCAACTGGCTGTAGGTGGCCCTGCTTGAGCAGAGGGTGACCTTCAAAGCTCACTTTCAACCTCAACCATTTTCTGATACTGTGAAATTATGACCTTATAGTAGTAAATTCACATTTGCCTATCTAAAAAAAAAAAGAGATTAAATCTAATTATTATTCTGCTGCCATTAATCTTTCTGGCTGACAAAAGCTCTTAAAACTTATGAATGGCACCACAATTTTATCAGAAATAACGAATAACACATAATCAGGGTGGAGGGGAAAGGGCTGCACAAACGCAAGTTTCATATCTCAGCTGTGTTGTTACTTTCATCACACAGAAGAGATGAATTAACACAAAAAGTATAAAAAGTCTCCCAGTAGCAGCAGTTTTCTCTTTAGGAAACAGTTATGAATGACAATGTCAGACATATTGCTACAAAGAGAGCCTCAAGCCTTAACATGAGTGATCCTATAAAGTTTTCCCTTCCAAGGTGTTTCTCTGGAAAAATATCATTTAGTTATATTGTGTTAAAGGAAACAAACCTGAATATAAACATGCCATGTTGCTTTGAAACTCACATATGAAGAAATATTCTTTCACCTCAGTTTGTCATATTTGTTCAGGGTTAGATCAGTATCTGCCATATTGACTTCTCAAAGTGGTTCTATTCTGTTTTAACTCTTCTTATACCTAAAATTTCATTAAATCCATAATTTTATTGAAATGAATCCCTGTCCATGGCAGAGGGGTTGAAACTAAGTGATCTTTAAGGTCCCTCCCAACACAGGCAATTCTTTGATGTAGGAACATGAAAGACAAAAGAAATATTCTCATTTTTGCTTTTTAAATCTTTGTATATTGCATTTTAACTGAGAATATTATCTTTAGATTGATTTTTTTTACTCCAGTATAAGATTATGTTCATAATTTCTTCATGTCAACTTTCTTAATTAACAATTCATGCTTCAAGTTCCTTCTCATTTGTCAAAATTATAATTCTAGGAAAATATATCTTAAAATATCTTTACTATCTTTAGTATTTCTTATTCTTCTGACAAAATTTTAGTGCAGTTTTTATTATTTTTTTAGCCAGGTGATAGTCCACTAAGTTATTTTGTGGCTGAACAAAATCCATTAATTGAGTCAATGACAGAGTTTTGAAAGTAGGAGGGATATTGTTTCTAGTGAATGAATCAAACTTGTATGGTTGTCAATTTGTTCCAGAATTTTCTTTGTCTCCCTAGGCTGTACTTTCTTCTTTATTGCATCACTTTACTGGGCAGTTCTAATCATGACTGTTTTGTCTTGATTTACAGGATACAAATATCCTCATCTGGAGTGTACTTAAAACCAAAAATAAAAAATCATAAATCAATATCAATTAATAGTTTATGCTACAGTATATAATGAGAAAAAATTGACTTCTTACTGGGAATTGCTAAACATTGTGACAAATGTTCTGCATAAAAAATTCCTTTTATCAGCATGACATTGGCATAAAAAATCAAAACAATTTCATTATTTCATCAAAATCCTCACAAGACATTTATGGATGTTGTGCTGATATATAAGCTGGGTTAAAAAAAATGTCCTGTATATATTTTTGGAAATATAGAATAATATAGATTGCTAATCTCTATTAATATATAAAACTCCTGAATATATGCTTAACTTATTGTATATCTTATGACATCTTTATGAACAGTTATTTTTCTGAATCAGGTTCCATATAGAGTGTACATTTTTTCATATATTAGTTCTCACCAAGCTGAAAAGTAATTGCTTAGTTTAACAAGATTTAAAAATGTGATATTTGTGTGTAGAACAAGGATTTTACATGATTTAGATTTTAAACAGGAGATGGTAAATAAACATATTCTAAATCCTAAAAAAAGTTGGAAAAAATCTTTAAAATCATTTAACAGTAGGAGATGTGGGTGGGCATACTCTCAGGCCTATTCTGTCAACTCTACTTGCCACAAAGCATTTATTAGTTTCAGGTTAAGAGGGCTGACTCTGATATAGTTGTCCTTTGAATTGCCTCCTTGTGCTCTCCATTTGATACAATAACATTAATGTATATTTATCAGTTAGTACTTTTTAATGGAATTTACATGAGTTTTAGGTCATTGTTTTATCGGCTGTCACTGATCACCATTTTTTAAATCAACAGATTTAGAAAGAAATATTTACGTATTCCCTTCTCCTAACCAAATGTGCAGGAGAAGCAAAGAAATGAAGTGCAGATTTCTTATAATCTATATTTTACGGTGTTGATAGAAAGAAAATGCTTCCAAAAGGTCTGGATATGGTCCTGAATTCCAGGTATAGTGGTCCTCACTTTCCAGATGGAACTAAATATCTGATTATTCTTGTGGGAGGGAGCCACTGAAGCCATTTTGCCAGGCACATCCTACTGTAAGTGAACAGAGAATGATCTGGGCCATTATATCACATTTGAAGTGTCAGGTGAGGAGACAGGAAACTGCTTAATTTTTTTTGGTCCACGCCCTCAAAAAACTCTGAACTCTCCCTTTGGAACATTGAGTGCGTTTCTGAAAAGAATTTGCCGTGGTATATTAAGGTGAAAACGCTTACGACATATTAATTTAAAGAATGTCTGAAACCTATGAAATTAAAATTATGACATGTGCTAAACAATTTCCTGCACTTTCATAAGTAAATTGTTCAAAATTTAGGTATATAAGAATATAAATATACTTAAATATAAGTGTATATATGTGTATATATCTACCAGTATACATACATACATACATACATATATATGTACACATAAAATATGCAAGTTTATATAAACATAAGTATAAAAATATAAGTATTTGATAAGCAAATTGCTTTAAAAACTCCCAATAAAAACAGAGTTTGTTAGGAGATACTAAGCATATGGATTTACTATCATTTAAAGATTATATTTGAGACATGAAATTTTATATTTTCAAAATAAAGGAAAAGTGATCTATTGTGAAGGATTTTACTGGATGTAGTCTTTAAGTTCAGAAAAAAAATGGACTGCTAAAAAATGATAATGAAAATTTGATGCTGTTTTCAATTTCCAACAGAGTGTGAGAACAACAATACACATTTGGGTTTTTTCCTCATTTTTGTCCTTTGCCTTTCCTGTGGTGGCACATTTGTGCCTTGTTATGTTTGAGCCTTTAAATTTCTCTTCAGTATTTGTATCCTGCTGATAAATTTTTATCCATCTACGTGGTTAAAATGATAAATAGCTAAATCCTGACATTAAAAAAAAATGAGGCTATGTTTTTGATTTCTGTGTACAGTGCAGTGTAATTTAGCCCCTGAAATCAGAAAGTGGATATATGCAAGTCATGATTTATGGCTGTCAAGACATACTGGGAAGGTGTCTCACATGTATAGGCAGCCTGGGTTATTTTCAGGCATTTCAACATATTTTCTGCAACCTTGTTCCTGTACTAATCTAAAAAAGAAATTAAGAAAATCAATGGTGGAGTGTTTTGTCATAAAGAGTTTTTGAAAGTTTTGATCTTTCATAAAGATCACTCTAAATTGCAAATTAAAATTTTGCTACTTTTTAAGTAAAAACATTCAGGTTTTATGCTGTACAAGATAAATATTTATTCCCCTCTTCAGTCAAGGTTCTAAGCAGAGTTCCAGAGACATCATAACAAGTTACATGCACTGGACACCCAAAAGTTTCTTTTGTCCTTATAGTGCAGCACACTTTGCTCTTGTTTGGATGTATTTTTCATTTCAGAACAAATGACTAGAGTCAAGGTAGTCTTTCAGGCTTGTTTACTTCTCTCTCATTTTTTGCAGCGCAGCAAACAAAGTTCCAGTGATGGGAATCATCCACATGAGTCAAGGTTATATACGTGGTGAGCAGTGTGGGGAGCTGAGAGGAAGAATGATAATTGCAAATAGAGAAAAGGGAAACACCCTCCTCTTCCTATCTGCAGTCAGTAGAAGAGTGTGGAGAGAAAATTAATGCTTGCACAGGAACTGAGCGGGAGGCTAATTGAGATATAACAATTCACTGGGAAATTAATTGGACTAACACTGATTTGTATTTTAGTATTTGATGTGGCAGCATCAAATCATTTTACTATTTGATGTGGCAGCATCATCTGAAGTTGCCACATCACCCCAAATAATGGTGAAACGTAATTATTCCAATGGAACATGGGTTATGACCTCAGTTATTTTCTGGAAAGCACACTGGTTATGGCAGGGTCAATTTGTTGTGCCAGTCAGGAAAGCAGCAGCTGTCAAATTTTGCAACATGAAATACTCAGCCTCAGTTAATTAACATCACTGGCTTAAATCATGACAAATTATCATTCAAATTTTGCCAAATTCAAGCACTATAGAAGGTTAATTAAAATATAAACAATGGCATACAAGAGATATTTGTATAATCTGGCTGCATATGTGTGCTTGCAGAGTATGTAGGACTGCACAGATTGTTCTGTGTGCAGTCAGCCCTGGTTACCCTATGCCCATCTCTTCAAGCTTTGGACTAAAAGGCAATGACCCAATTGAGGGCTAGTGCAGAAGAATTGTTTTCTTATGTATTTCTGTCCTGCTCTGTCCTGCTCTACTCCTTTCCTGCTTTGTTATACTCATCCCCTTATGCTGCAGTGCTTGCACACTGTACCCAGCACAAGAAAAATGCAACACGCAGAGAAACTTTATGAGGAATAGAAGGTTCTGGATGGATCCCACTGGGACCATGTGAAAGCCACTGCTCCTCCCTGATCAGTTTAATTACTGTTTGATAAATCACGTGTGCTTATTGGACATATGAGGAAAATTGGATTAATAGTCTATATTTCTGTGCAAATGCCATTTAAGTTATTTTCTTGTACACTTTTTCACCCAATGCAATTCTACAGAGAGTGAGAGCTATAGATGAGAAACCATATAATCCTCATTCTTTCTTCTATAGTACAAATAATTCTTTTAAGTTGCTCCATGCTTTGCACCATGAAATAATTGAAGAATGAAATTGTGGCTTTAAATCTGACATTTCACTGCAAGACCACATTTTATCAGCACTTTCTGAAACTGAATGTATTTTAGTATGACCATCAGTAACAGGAGGATCTCTTTTCTATCACAGCTCCTGAGCAAGGTTACAAGAGAAATTCTGACACTGACTTAATTCCTGCTGAGATCAGACACAGATCTATACACTCCTTATCTTCTGTCTCCTCTACTGCAATCAGTTCAGATAAGCAACAGGTCTTCAACTTTATATGTTGATTTTTACCTTTCATGTTCACTTCCCTTCCTTCCTGTGCTCCATATCAAACCTCTTGCATCTCAAAGGTCATTTGGTAGGCCAGCCATAAAGCCTTCTGTAGTAACTAGCTAAATCAATTTTTCCCACTGACTGTAAGTCACAGTCAGTTGTATTGCATCTCAGAATACTCTTTAATGTTATTCTTTTGAAAACACAAAATGTTTAACTAAGTTTGATTTGGCGCTCACCTACATTGACATTTTAGCTACTCAGGCACATCTGTTTCTGAGAAAATACCAAGAAAATAATGGCTTTCATCTCCACTGCATATTAGAAAAAAGATTTTATTCTTTTTTTGTGTTTACATATAGTTATTGTCCCTAAAGGTCCAATAAGTGCACAACTGGCCTTTTTAGTATACAAATATGAAGAAGGCTCAAAATTGATGTTCACCAGATAGGCAAATCAGTATTTAATAATGAATTCCCTAATCAACAATATTTTCTTTATAAAAACATGACTAAGAACATGAGTATTCACCTTGGTCCTGTTAAATCATTCTACTTTATGAGTGTCTGTGGTAAGGTTTATACAGTAATACTACTGATGTGAGCCTGAGTTCTGCTGACCTCAGATCATCCTCTCAAAGGTCCCAGTAGATCAGGCTGGGGCTAGTGTGAGAGAGTCAGGGCAACTCTGTCAAAAAGGATTGCTTAATATTATCTTGTGCAAAGCACTGTAATAAAATAATACATAATAATAAAACTAAAAGAAACATTCCAGATTTTATAGCTCAGACTTGTTCACAGTGGTGTCTTAGCTACTTTATGGCTGAGATAGGGAAGAATGGCTTTGAATACTTCCCCATGGAACAAATGAATTTATTTAATTTTGGTGGAGAACTACTTTCTTTCTCTGCTTATGCTTCTTTCTGTCTTCCTTGGATTAAAAAAACGTCTCAGGCTTTTGAAATCAATTAATATTTAATAAATCATGAAGCAAACCCTTTATACATAAAGCTAATATGAGGGAAAAGACCTTGATTTCAGCAGGTAGGTACTCCCATTTCCCAAACTGCAAAAGTGATCCATACAAAAACATTCATAACCTTTCCTTTTTAATAAGCTAAAGACCCAAAGGATGTCTTTATTTTTTAAGGTGCTATTTCAAGTAATATAGACAGGCACACTGACTGTGTTTAGCAATAGAGTTGGTTACTTGGTTTTACTTTTTATGTTGCTCCTTTAATTTCTCTCGTTGAATAAAAAAGTATCATCTGCCAAACAAAGAAAATGGTTGAGCTCAGATATTTGCTTGAGGTGCACTTTGTAGCACAGCAGTAAGTACAACTTGTCCTGTGGACTGGCTGAGAGAGTTCATACTTGATGTAACTGGAAGGAAAAAAAGGATGAAGAAAAATTAGTTTGTGCTGCTGCTACGCAAACAGAGTTGAGAGCTGTTGTAACTTCATGTAAGATAAAAGCATAGAGCTGAATATTTTGAATTGCTATTGTTAATTGTTTAATAGCAGAACCAAGGCTGTAAGATCTTATGCTTTTTTTTCCTCTAGTGACAATTCTGTTTCTGCAGAGGGTTCACAGTGACAGTATGGAGAACTGTAGTTTTGGAGAACTGTAGTTTTGGTGGGGAGGAGGTGATTTGCTTCTTATTTTATTTCATCTGGATGAGATAGCAAAGGATATAAAAACCACATTGACATGTTGTTCAATAAAAGCTAATTGTGACTTGGAGAGTCTGACAGATTTTTGCCTTTTAAAAAAGTTAGATCTTGCTAAAATTTGCACTCAGGAACGAGACTTGCAAAATGTAAACAAACTTGCAGATTCAGCCCACTGAGGGTTGCAGATGTTTGATGTTTTTCAGGTATTAAGTTGGCCTTGGTTTTCTACCACTTTGAACTTCCATTCTCATGCTTTGGCTATTTCCTGGCCTTTCAAGCTTTCTCTTTGTTTTGGATACTTGTCTTCTGTTTTAAAACTTTCCTTTTGATACTTCTTCAGGTCTACTTGAAAGAGTGGTTTCTTTGAATCTTTTGACCGACTAAACTGAGTTTTCATCCCCACTTATCTTTAGTAAGCTATTCTTTGATAGGCTTTCACTCTGGCTCCAGAGACTGTTTCTCTCTTTTTCATTCATTTCATGCTGGTGAAGAAGTTGCTTTCTGAGTGCACATCGCCTTAAGCCGTTGTGAAACGGATAGAGCCAGCAAAATAGTATCTGTTTGTTGAAAATCATGCTCAGTAAACCACAGTTTTCTTTTTTCCTATATTTTTTTTAATTCCAGGAAGAACAAAGGTATATCTTTTCATTTTCTGAGGAAGAGCAGAAAAAAGATACACATTTTTAGAATTTATTTTTAAATTCAATAAAAGCTCTCCTAGTCTATCTTTTGTTACTGTTGAAGACATTGCTAAACATGAAACCAGCCACTAGAGCTGCTGTGTTTGTACTGTGCCCTTCCTTTGACAGTAGTAGCTGAATTTACTGGTCTAGCTTTTAGAATTAAAGTGTTTTCTCCCATTTAAAATACTTGATTTTTTCATCAGATCTCTGTGGCAAGGAAAAAAAAAAAAACTGGATAAGGAAGTAGTACAGAATGCTGTTGGAGAATATTTAAAGACTTCAACATCAGGAGAATGGCATTGCTGTGCAACTAAATAACAGATATACCTTTCCAAACTGGGTATAAGGAATTTAATCATTGATATATCATGTCTAATTTTAGTGTAAATTTCATCAGTGTAAGCAAATATAAATTATGCCAGCTGTGAATTATCAAACTGATGAAAAAATCACAGTATTCTGACTTTGAATGACTGAATTTAAAGTAATTTCAATATTGTTGTCTGCTTACTGGCTAACAAGTGACAAAGTACCTCTTAAATTTTAAACAGTAAGTTAATTTCTATTTACTTGTCTGTTCTACCTTCACCAGTTCCGTTGAATAAATAGCATTATTTCTGACATACTTCATATAAAACATTTGACTCACTTTTTTGTTGTAATTCTATTTATCCACTTGTATTTATAATGCCTCCTATGCTAAAACTTTTCTATAATAAGCAGGGGACATTGTGGATTAAAATCTCACCATCATATATACTAGATTGCCTGTATTAAATAAAGCAAATTCTTATAGATCGCCTGTGTTAAATAAAGCAAATTCTTATAGAATATATTGCAGGAAAATAAAAAATCCATATGTATTACTTAGCCCTTCAATGTTCAAATATACACTGAAAAATGTACAATGTACAAGAAAAAAAAAAAGAAAAATATTTTTTACTTGTTTCTGTGTTTAAATTCTCTTGGTACTCAAAAACCACCACAGACAATGTAACAATAATTATTTCTTTTACAAAATTATTTAAGAAACCATTGAACTTCTGGGATCACTGAGTTGAAGCCTTCAAATATTGTGGGCAGAAACAGTTCTGAAGCTGTCATCCCCATCAATTTCCTCAGTGCTAGATTTGATAGGCAAAGAATAAACATAAAAACACCTGTAAATAAAATGTTGTCTCATAGAGAAACATGCCAGGTGTTCCATCTCCTCCCTCCTCTATCTGTTGACAATTGAAAGAAAAAAAGAGAACTGAAATTTGGATTTGATGAAGAGTCTAGATAGTTGTGTTAAAATAGGCAGGAGAGTATTGAAATGTCTAATTAAAAAAATAAGGAATATTTTTAAAAATCTAGCTGGGTTGGAACCCAGTGCTGGAAGAAAATGTGACGAGAAATGGGCAGATGTGTGGGAGAGGTAGCACTGAAAGGGATTTGGTTGTGAAAACAAAACACAGGAAGCATGCAAATAAACAGGAAAGCAGATAAAATGGAATGGATTCATAACTGTATGGATGGGAACTAAGCTTGGAACCTCTGAGGTGACTCCACAGAGGAAGAACATGGGTACACAATCACTAAGAATCATATTTGACAAAGGAGTTAGAGAAAAAAAATTCTCTCACAAATTTTGAAAGAAAGAAGTAGATTTGACTCACAGCTAGAGGTTGGATATAGAAACTGGTGGTGACACCATGTGCAGTGAGCAATTTAAAAAACATCTTCCAGAATGAGCATAAAATGATAGATTTTCTCCGTTAAATTCCACTTTTGTGTCTGAAAAAATAATCTTTTAATTTCAAGGGCACAATGCAAATGGAATGTGAGGCTGAAATACACCTTTCTTTCAAAGAAATTAATCTTTCTTCCTTTGGTTGATTGGTTGGTTGGTTGGTTGATTTTTGCTGGTATGCTTTCTTCCAGCAAAAGAATTTCACGTACTTATAAATTTAGTGTCGGAAAATTTAAAGGAAACACAGGGACTTTCATAATACTGAAAGCAAAGTAGAACAAGCATATCCCAGATCTGAGTTGTCTTAGTTATCTTTTGCATGTGTTGAGCCTGCAAGAAAGTCAGCAAAATCTTTCAAAAATTATCTATTTTCATTTAGTCACAGAATGTTCTAAGGCCCTAAAGGAAGAGGAACAAATAGAAAGGACAGCTAGTAAAATCCAATATTTTTCATTTTAAAGTTCACTGCGGTTCATTTTAGAGACAAGCAAAAGACAAGCAGGTATAGGAATAATATACTGCATCAAAATGTTGTTGCTTGCTCTGAAGCAACCAGAAACAAGTTTTAAATGTGCTTCTTTACTGGTATTTTCAGACATATGTATAAGAATAGCATGCATCCTTCTCACCTTATGAATGCTGAACTTATTGTAAACTTTGCAGTGTGTGCAATATTAAGATGTACAAGTTCTGACAGAAATGTGCATAATCTGTGCGTGTTTATCAAAATATCTGTATGATCATGTATGGCCTGGGAGCTTTAAAAGAATCATTTTCTCTTTGAACTCCTCAAACAAATACATACTGTTCTTTAAAACATCTGAAACAGGCAATTTTGACTATTCATATTTAGCTGAGACTTCAAAATCACCGCAGCCTCTGCTGTCATATTGCTAGCAAAATGAGAAAATCATACGTCTGAAAGTTCTGACTGAAGTAAAACCTCTGATGTGAGAAGGGGTCACTCAGTATTGCCATTTAAAGCAAAATCAATCAGCTCAATATTTGTCATGCATCTCTTCTTAAAATATTGCACCCATACTCATCCTGAGGAAGGAGATACCAGATCCCTGTAAGACAAAGGGTTCTTGTGGTGTTTCCATTGTGCTCTGAGTTGAAGAGTCCTGAAAGTCAAATCATGGCTAAACAGGCACAAATTCACCTGAACTGGCCCATAATTATTTAAACTATTCAATCACTAATTTGATAGCAACGGAAAGAATTTTAGTTAGTAAATTATTTAATAAGAAGTTGTTGCATAGTTATTTGGGCATACAACAGGTAGACAATATTTTATAAGTCCTTAAACGGATTGCTATCTGATCTTATGCGCTTTTTTCAAAACATATGTGTTTTGAAAAATGTTATTCACAAATTTTTCTTAGTGTTTTGGAAGCTTAAATTCATGTGAGATGCTAGAGATAACTGAAAATACCTGAACTGAACCCAGTATTTTCTTTCCAAATTAGATTACGTTATTTAAATATTTGGTCATCAAAGATTTTAATCTTCTATTGGTACCATTTAAGCTTCCATTTTTTGGTTTAAACTATGACTGTCTTTGATATGTCTTTTATGACTGTATTCTGTTTTTCTCTGTTATTCCAAGAGATGTTTTCTGCAGAGTTCATTTAATTAAGGTGCAGATGTTTTACTTTGTAAGACTTCGGAGCTCAGCACAGTGGGTATTAGCGTGCAGCTCTTAACCAAATATTTCATAAATGTGCATATCTAAAGAATTATTCTCTACTCATATCTGACTTCTAAAGTTAATTCATCCATGATCTTAAAAACACACTGAGAATATCTGCAGATGAGGGATGTTAGGTTAGCATTGTATTCTTCAGTTAGCATTAAACTGTGAAGCTTCAGTATTGGAGCTCCATATGTTAGGAATCAAGGGAGCCTCTTCTAAATAAATATGTTCAATAAGTGCATTAAAGAGTTTGACAAAGTATTCTGTGATTTATAATCTTATGTTGATCGGAGGGATGAGCCAATTTTCTGATTAATTTTTCTCAGGTTATTTGAAAGCCCTGTAGCAATGCAAATCTGTGCAATGCTTCATAATATATTAAGAATATGACATTTTTAATCTTCACTTTAGGGAGTCATCAAAATTTAGGACTTAGTTAATGTGACAGGATTTGTATTGCTGTTCTGAAAGTATTCAAGACCAGATGCAATTATGCTTCTTTGTGATATTTACCAAGGCACATCCTCACAAATTACTCTCAGCTCCTTTAGCAAAACAAATTGTGTTTTTCTGCCAGTTGGGACTGTTGTCGATAAGGCACTGTTGTCCATGTAAGAAAGTATAAGTAAACTAAAAATATTCTAAATTATGTGCTTTTCAAAACTGCTAATTTGTGAGAGAGTTATAGTAATACTAAAAGTAGAAGTATAGAAATATAGAAATATAGCAACCTACTAGATGTGGTTCAAGGTAAATTGAAGTTAAGCCAACATAGGAAATTACTTTTCTATCAGTATACTCTCTAAAATGGAGTAAAGCAATTAAATAATGTAAAAATAATAATGGAATCTTGTCATAATTGACTACCAGGTTGGAAAGGACCTCAAGGATAGCGCTGGAAATAGGTTGTGCAAATAGGTAATGAAGAAACAAAAACCGAAGAAAAATGCATTAGTAGTTCATAATGCATATTTTTATTTGATTTCACGATAATTATTTAAAACACATTTGTTTTCTGCATCGCATTCTGCAGGAACAAAGTCTTCATTTCATATACTGTCAACTTTTTAATTCTAAGAGGAAATCTAGCCCTCCTCTCTTGTTCCAAAAATTAAAGTAGTTGAAGGGGGATTTGGAATTTGTTCTTGACTTCTATACTCAGGCACAAATATTATTAAAAATCCAATCAAAGCACTCAGATGGAATTTACCAGATCCTCCTATAGTCAAAATCATGGAAACTGAAGAAGAGAGTGTGCTGGCACTGGACTAGATTACATTTTAAAATTTTAGTTTAATCTCCTTTCTCATGTAATTAAATGTTGGCTGAGCTATTCAGCATATACAAAATAAGAGCCAATGAAGTGGCACCTCATGAATTCACAACCAAACTTTTTTTGGTGACATGTAGAGAATCTTAAACTATTTTACTCTGTCTCTGAAGTCTGTTCACTATTGCACTGATATTTCTCAGTAAAATTAGTCACTGAAGAGAATGAATAATCATAACCAATAGATTTTAGAAACATTTTCAAAATAAATGTATCTTAAGACTGGAATATTACATTATTCTGATGCTAAAACTGAAGAAGCTCTCCCTGAAATTCCTGAGAGTGAATCTGATATCATACGAAAATGAACTCAGAAGAGCAAGTTGTTACAAACATGTAAATAATTTGGAAGTCTTCACTTGGGGGTTAAAGATCAGCAATAGAAACATTTTTTTTCCTATCTCTGATTGTTTTGTCTCTCATTAGGAAATAGGTTTTCAGAGTATTATCAAATAAACTGATCTATTTCCCCCCTAAAATTTCTTCAGATTTCCTCCTTTGTACCTAGAACTAGAGTGCTGTGATTTTGGTTGCTCTCTAATCAGAGTTCTTTATGTGTTCCTGACTAATATTGAAAACTTACCCTAGCTAAAAAGAGAGTCTAATTGTTTAATGTTTCAATTATTATTCATATATCTGCAATGCTTTTCCCTTATAATTGGTACTTACACATACTTATTTATTTTCGTGTATTTTTGCAGAATTTTTCTTCTTGGGACAAATAATTCTGTACTTATTTCCTAATGTGTAGTGATGGTGGTTTGCTGAAATTTACTTTGATATTGTAAACTATTTATTTGGATTCAAATCTTAAGTAATCTTTTCTGAGAAAAGAGGTGGAAGCCTATTTTAATTGGATGAAAATTTAAAATACTTGCTGTAAATGCAAAGCTTGAATTTTACTTTTGGTCTCTATTATGAAAACAATGGACTCCATAAATTTCCATATTTTAATAGCCAATGTTTCATGCATAAATGACACATGCTTCATAATAAACAACAATTTTCATAGGAATTTGTCATTAAAGCAGCCAGATTACTAAAAATAATTTTTTACCCTAGCAAAAGAGGCAAGGAACAAATGGTGAATTTTGATGTTGATGATGGATGAATAAGTGACAACTAATGTTTCATTCAGTAGACTGAGTTGTCATTATAAACATAGTTATTTATCTTTGAAATATTTATTTATTCATGAAAGATCCATTATTAAAAGGATAACTGTTTATGAGTTTGGACTGATTTTAGAAAACAATTTCAAATGAAATAAAATGGAAATAAGGAAATGGGATTTTTGTTTTTATATGGAGTAGACAACAGCTGTTTGCCTGATTAGCATTGTGGTTTTGGAGTGTAGTTTATTCTCCATTGTTTGCAGTGAAATACTCCGTGATTTTTTTCTATGTTCTGGCCTAACTATGATTGCAATTTAATGTATCCATTTTCAATCAATATTTTCAGATAATGGCAGGACAGAATAAGACATCAACCCACCAGAGAACAGAGTTCCAACTGAAAGTCATCTCGGCAAGTGGAAGGTCATTGTGGGGAAAAATGGGGTCTACACTCATATTTCTTCATTTTGGTAGAAATAACAAATGAAAGGAGCGACAGACTAAGTTCTGATAAAAATAAAGACATTACAGTGGACACACATAAGGTATTCCACACTCTCCCCAAACAGGCCAAGTCCCTGCTGGGACATATAAATAAGTTTTTCCAACAAGAAAAATGACAATAACCAAAAGCACCAAAAACCCACAACAAACAATGAAATTCCAAGCCCCAATCTTTTAGCAATCTTAATTGTCCAAAGAGATACATAAAATCAACTTTTCAAAAAATGATGCAATTTAGTCCAAATACAAGAGGATTTAGAAATTATTAATAGCAATATAAAAGTTGCATGAGCTAATAGATACAAAAATCCCTAGAGTAAAAATAAAAAATTAAGTCTAGAAAAAAAATTATATTTTATAAGATGAAAAAAAGTCTTTCTTTTACTTTATCAGAAATAAATTATATTAAATACCACTTAAAACATATGTTCCAATCACATAAGGTTATATTTGAAACTTCTGAATGCAGTTGAGCAACAGTTAGAACCCAAAGGGGAATTTGGTTTTACTTTTTGCCACCAAACAAAGTAATTTTGCTCATATCCACATGCCTTTTGTTTAAATAGCTGTCTTTCTCTAGCAAATTATGAAAAAATACTTTATACTGAGTATGTTCCTAATATTTGTATAAGATTTCATATCAATGACTGGTGGCTTGAAGGAACTTGCCATTTGAGTTACTGGTCTCTTCTGACATTCGCTCCTCTCTTTTGCTCTTCCTGGACACTTGTTAATATATTGGTTTGTTCTTTAGTGATAGTATTGTTTTGGTGCTCTAATCATGAACTATTTTATAGGTGTAAATAAGCCCAGAGCAAATAACATTTCCTGTACTAAGGGTTCACAGTCTATAAACATAATTCTGAGACTTTCACACATTGTTCCCTCTTCTTTCTTATTGTTTTTCCTTCTGTCTTTTCTTTTTCACTTATTTTTTTCTAATGTATTCTTGGGGAGTTGAGGTGACAAACAGAAGATTATTTTGGGGTTTTCTTTTTCAGTTTGAATATAAAACTTTTGTCTTGACTGATTTATTAAAAGGGAATAGACCAGTCATGAATACTATGAAAACAGACCTTGACAGTGTTTAAACACTTGCAGTAAGAGACAAATAAAGTTTTATTTCAGAAACTAAATTTACAGGAAATCTAGGTTAACCCTCAATGCAGTAGCTAAGCAGTTTTGGTGTCTGGTACAGTCAAGTTTTGGGTTTTCACATCTGAATCGCACAATATGTGGGGTTTTTATTATCTGATAGCTCTATTTGCGCCAATGCTATAAAAAGATCACCTGCATCATGGTAAACTCCTCAAATATCAGGGAACTCATTTCAGCTTGACAGCACTCGATTTCTCCTGAAATGTTTTCATTGGGTGGATTTTTTTTTTTGTAAGAAGCTGAAGTTGGTCACCGTCAGGCAGATATTTGCTCTTAGATCTGCACAAGTGATTTCACCACACAGACTATAGGCTTCCAACCTCAAAAAAGGTGTGTTTCTTTCTTTTTTTTCTTTTTTTTTTCCCTGCTTAATCAAATCCCATCAGGTTTCCTATATTTATTATGGCAAGGTAGGAAAAGATTATTCAGTCTGTTATGGTGAAGTGCAATGTTTGATTGAAGTCAGGGGAGAGGATTTAGTATCACCATCTATTTAGGCAATGGCTGTATATGATGCCAAATATGCAAGTAGATAAACAAACCATTTATCAAGATATAAGGTTTCCAGCAGCCTTAAGAAATACAGTGAAGCTGTTCCAGCTGATTTGAAAAACACATAGCTCTCCATTTTAGTAGATAGTAAATATGCTCCCTTAAAATGGTTACACTTTTAGCTCAGTGCAGTAATTTATTTTTATTTATTAATTTTTTTCATGAAAAGGAATTGACCTAAGACTTTTTTTTAATCTATTGGAAGATAATCAATGTCTGAAATTAATTCCAATTAGCTGCTGGTACTTTAAACATTTTTTGTGGTGTGCTTAAAAGTCCTCTTGTGGTCACCATTTGTAAGTATATGTTTTCAGTTTCTGAATGATGGACTATGATGTCAAGGGCACAAAAATATTGAATTTTTTAATTTTTCAGAAGTGGTCACTTATATTGCCTGTTATTTGGATCAAAGTGAGATGTAATCTAAAAAATAACACAGAAGATGGAAAATAACAAACAGGATGTGTTGCTCATTTGCCCTTCCGGAACGTCTTTAAAATCTGATAGCCAACAAAAAAAAAAAAAAAATAGGACATTAACAACAGGAAGAGTTCTAATGCATCTAGTGAAGTCTTAGCTTCTAGGCTTCTAGAGAAAAAGAAGTCTGCTTTATAAAATTAAAAAAAAAAAGGTAAAAACAGTGAGTAACTGTTCTTACCAATTCACTTTGTATAAGAGCCTACAGAAGAACACAGGGAGTTTTTTAATTGAATTGCAATGAAAAAAAAAGGAGGGGATAAAATTCCCAAAGTTCTTCCATTTGTAAAATCCATAAGCAGGAAAAAAAGATGTTCTTCATTTACAGGAATGAATATAAAACTGAGGGAAAAAATTCATTTTCCAAACCATGGGAAATAAAATATCATGTTGGAAATTGCAACATAAAATAAGGATTTTCTCCATAACTCTAATGATTAGAAATCACAGTAGCCAACAACCTCCATAAAAAAACCCTTCCAATCAATTTAAAAAGTCATTCTTTAATGTTTTTTGTTGTGGTTTCGTCTATAGTGTCTGTGCCAATGCAATTATTCAAATTTATGCTTCAATTTTTATCCAACTTCCTGAAAAAATAGCAATTATTGCTCTCTGGATGAATCTCAGTAATTACTATTATATATACTAATTTAATGACAATTCTTTGCAATTAATTCTTTCTCATTTTTAAAGCTGTTTTCTGCTGAGGATTTTTAAGAATACTAAAGTACCATCCCAAACTAAACCATTTTATACATTTTGAAATCCTGGCCAGATGTGCTGATTGATGGGGTTTTAATACAATTTTTCTTAGCAAGAAAAAGCCTTTGCTTGATAATTGGTGACTGCAAAGAATGTGGAACCCATTCTGATTGTAAAGACTTTCCTGGGGGGAGCTTTAAAGGGATGTAATGAGCCTTTGAAAACTGAGTAGATGGAGGAATCTTTGATGTTTGCCTATGGGGGTCTTGCTAATTTCTGAGCCAATTGAGCATCCACTTCTGAAGTCAGCCCTGTCTGAATAGGATGGGCCAGAAGGAGCAGGTGGACCTCAGAAAAAAGTTCAGTACTACAGATGGGTGCTTGAGGAGGTTGGGCCAAGAGAATAAATAACTGTGATGATCTTCAGAAAGACAGCACTTAGATATGACATAGATACTACTGAGTTGCCAATTCTGCGGCAATTAATTTCTATACTTGATAAAACCACCTTCCTTGGCTCATCATTGCTTTTCTCCATTTCCTGAACAAGGTCAGTAAAAACTTCATTTCTTTCTCCCTGGCCTCATCTTGCACCTCTAGGCACAATCTAGCATGTGGAGACCTGTTGGAAAGAAACCTTTAAAGTTTTTAAAGTTCTTTCATCTCTGATTAGCTTTGTAAATGCAGCTCAATTCAATCCCTAGAGCTCACCCTGTCACCATTGCCTTTTACTTTCCACACACACTTTTCTTCATTAGGAAAGATGAAGGGACTGAGAAACTTGAGAACAAATAATTGTAATCATTCCTATCTGATATTGAACCTTCCAGTAGCCGATTAATATTTTTTTTCCTTTTTTAGCCTTATAAAATATAAGGCTCTTTCTTCCTACAGTCTTACATTAGCAATGAACTATAAAGTTTTTAATGTCTTTTTTCTTCTCTGGAGTTTTTTCCTGTTCTTAATACCACAATTATAACGCCATGGTGTTTTACTAATATGTACCATGTATAATCAAAATGTTATAGTCTAGCTCATTGATAGCAAAAGGTATATAACAAAGAAGTTTATTCTGGCTGGGGTAAAATCAAATTTTATCATAAAAGTTTTCAGGACTCATTTTCAAGTAATAAATCTCACACACTAACTGTTGAATACATTTTTAAAGATGATAGCTTAGATTATTTTTAAAAATCAGCACCTACTGCTTCCTTCCAAAATTAGTTTGTTTTCCCAGGAAGAGTAAGAAGTGCAAAATGAAACCTTTGATTTACCTGACAAAAGTGTATATCAGTATAGAGATCCATATTCCAAGTAGAAAGAATTGCCAAAAAACAAAAAGGGTAGTTAACAGTGAATAGATGATTAGAAATATGTCTGCGATTTCCCTGGATGCATCTTCAACCTTCCACACGCTTTCTCTTTTCTCACTCTACTTTTTATATTCCCCATTATTTTGTTGGATTAACTTGCTTAGATACATCATAAGGTATATTTGCTTTAAAGAATTGCACTGAAGGATGAACTCAGCCTAACTTCCAGGCTCAAATTGCCCCCAGTTCAGGATTTTGAGTCCTATCTGTTTCCCAGATCTGGACCACCTGTTCCAGGGCCACACTGATGCCTTGGAGTGGCTACCTAGAACAGAGGCTAGACAAGATTAAGAGAATAAAAGCATGTATTTACCCACAGTCAATAATTTTTTTTCCTGATATATAACCTAAACCTGCTTTCTGTCAGTTTGAAGCCAGTCCCCCTTGTCCTGTCATTCCAGGCCATTGTAAATAGTCTCTCTCCATCTTTCCTGTGTGCTCCCTTCAGGCCCTGGAAGGCCACAATTAGGTCACCCCAAGGCCTTCTCTTTTCAGCCTGAACAATCCCAATTCTCTCAGCCTTTCCTCCCAGCAGAGCTGCTCCATCCCTCTGATCCCCTTGGTGCCTCCTCTGGCCTGGCTGCAGCAGGTCCCTGTCCTTGCTGTGCTGGGAGCCCAGAGCTGGATGCAGCCCTGCAGGTGGGGTCTCAGCAGAGGGGGCAGAGGGGCAGAATCCCCTCCCTGCCCTGCTGCCCACGGGGCTCTGCACGTCTACAAGTGATTTTGAATCAGTGTCTGGCCTGTGTGGACAGACAGGACAGTTCTGGCTGTTCTCCAACGTCCTTCTCTCCTGCTTCTCTCCAGAGCCATTAGGATATCCTGCTTTATATTGATAATGGATGGTTGAAAAAGCAGCAGATGCTCAAAGAATATTTTCTGTTTGTGTGGGAGGAGTGCCAGCTTCAAACTGGTGTATCCCATAAAATGCAAACCTGGTGTCCAAACCTGCCTGTTTTGCAACCTCACTGGCAGGGCACCCTCTCCAGACCTGACAGAAACATGGAACTCTGCTGTTCCTTACAGAGGTATTCTGTCTTAAGAGGTAGCTGGCTACCATGAAGAAAATTAACCCTATCCTAGCCAAAATTAGCCCAGCTGAGTATGTTCTTAATACAGACTATGATATTTTGGTTGAGAAGAAGGAGGAAGGGATAGTCCAAAAATGTTAATACTTAGTAGGGGTTAGTAACACTCAGTCTCTCTTGATAACCTTTTCAAAAATTATAATGAGTGGGATCCTTTGAGATGGTGAAGAGTTTGGATCTTGCCCCATTAAACATTAAGAATGATTACATTTCTAGAATCATAGAGTGTTTTGGGTTAGAATGGACATAAAAGAACATCCAGCTCCAAGCTCCTTGCCATGTGCAGGGATACTTTCCCTTAGACCAGGTTCCTCAGAGCAACCATTTAACCTGGCCTTGGTTCTGTACATTGGTGAGGTCTATACTTCTGTTAGGAATAAAAATATTTCCTCAGATTAATATTATTTTAAAATATTCGTGCTGAAGCCCACCAAAGGGACAGTGTTGTAGAATTAACATTAAAAAAAATACTATAGGATCAGACTTATTCTCAGTATAAACCCAGAGCACATGTTCTGGGGAAAGAAAGCTCCAGAAGGCTCTTCCATATGTCCCTCCCTTCCATATGTCCTTTCTCCTGGTGGAACCGAGATGTGGTCAAAGGGAGGACGACTCTGAAAGCACAACCAAGCTGGTAGGAATTTTAGTTAGAAATACTGCTTAAAGAAGTTTCTCTGTATTTTATAGTTTACAACAGATAAAGATCCTTTACTGTGAAGAAGCCACATCACTTGTGGAGCTGAGTAATAGAAGTTGTTATGACATCTCTTGTTGACTAGGTTAAGAGGACAGAATTTTTAAAAGAAGAAAAATTCTGCTGCCACTGGCACAGAAATATGTCTTGGGGAAATGGTTTACTGGTGAACATGAAGCTGCTATTTTAGCAGCTGAACTTGATGCTTTTAGAGGTCTTCTCCAGCCTTAAGGATCCAATGATTTTAATGTGTGTTTTCAATTAGTAAAATGTGGTCATTTATTTGCAAAACAAACAGAAAATTTTTGTGATTTGGTTTCTCAAAACATTTAATCCATTTTTTGCTTTTTTTCTTAAACATTCAACTGTTTTTTATATCATGTTTAGTAATTTTCTTGTGAATGAGAAAATATTGAAGCTTCCCTCAAAGAAGTTTCCTTAAAAAAACACAATAGAGGCATACATGTTGCCCTTTGGGATGTACATAAAACATTAAAAGAATAGAAAGCTAAAGCTGAATTAAAATGAAACATCACACATTAGAAAATAAAAGTTTTAGAAAATCAAAATTTTTGTCTCTTTTCCTGGCCTTTCATTCTTTTCTTCTGAAATGGTGACAAATACTGTATGAGGCTCCTTTTATAACATATCTAAATAAGTCTCCTTGAGTATTTTCTCATGTGAAAGCAGAAAATAAAGAACATCATCAGTAAAATATGAAACATCAAAGTTTGCATCAAGACAGGCATTAAAAAATTAAATTCATTCACAGATTTGAAACTTAAGATTGTTATCCAAGAAGTTTGTGATCTGCTGTGTTGTTATTTATTTCTCTATTTTTGCTCTCACCAGGTTCTGCAGCTTTTACCTTATGTTGCTCTTCTGCCTCATGAACCAGGATCTGCTTTTCCCCATCTCACTGGCCTTCCCTCACCAGTGATGTGTCAGCAATATCTCTTGCAAGCTGGTCTATAACTCTACAACTGCTTCCCCCTTCTGGCACTCGCCCAGTTCAGAGGTGCCCCATCATGCCCTGCCCTCAGCACATCAGAAAATATGGGGTTAGAAAACCACCAGGCAAGTTCTCTCCTCTCATTTGCTTATTTTTAATATGGGAGCCATAATCTCCACTTTGCACCAGTGGAGATTTACTCCTTATCATATACTAAAAAGGCTTGAAGATATTTCAACTAAAAAGTCATTAAATATAGATCCTTCAAAAAAAAAAAAATCAGCTGTCACATTGTGTTTCTGTTTATAAACTCTTTGAGAATTTATTGAATAAATCAAGATTCATAACTAGGCATTAGGTATTGAAAAAGGGTAATTGAAGTAGAAGTGGCTCAAATAAAGAGGATTCATTGAAATTCCACTCAGTACACATTGCATGATCAAAAATACAATCAAAAGGACGAGCTAAAATAAGACATGCCATAGACTAGAGAAAATGTTATGAAAATACAAAAGTTTCAAAATCTTTACCCCAAATAATGATTTTAAAAAGTAGATAGATAGACTATACAGATACCTTATCTGCCATCAAATAAATAGGAAAAAGCTTATGATTGAGTTTTTTAGTCTGATGAATGTATACTTATGATACAGTAATTTGAAAAACCTTTGTATTAGTTGTCTCTGTCCTGTGTTTTGGTTTTCAAGACCACTGAGAAAGGATTTGTTTTTCTTAATTTCACCTAACTTCACAATATCTTTTTTTATTTTTTTTTTAATACAGACCTAAAAGAATAATTTCTGTCAGTCTATGGACTAAACTCAGGTTACACAAAATAAGATGTAGCTATGCTGATACATTTATTTTGCCAGTTCCATGCAGGAACTGAGTGAAGACAGATTGTTAATTCAGTTTAATCTTCCATTTGATTTCCAGATTGGTAATTTTAGATTTCAGATACCTCATGCTCTGGAATATATATATTCAGGTTAACCCATCTGTTGCTGATATTTTGATTTGTAATTTTGGTCCATATTAAAAAATTTATTTTCAAGGAAAACAACCTGAAATTATTGTTACATAGATTTTTCAGTATGTTTTAAAGTACACTTCTCTTATAAAAGGTCAAAGAAAATTTTAAAGATGCTGAAATTCCATCAAATTTAGAAAAAACCCCAAGCCAACAAACCAAAACAAAATCGACAAAGCCCAGTAAAATAAGTTATTTCTTTGTAGTATGGTTTCACATTCATGCCTCTGAAGAAACTGAAAGAGATTCTTTGCTCCTTGTTACCACATCCAGAAGTGCAAAGATCTTTTAAGTTACAAGAAGAAAATAATTTTGGCAAGCCATGATAAGGATACTATTCAAATTATTTTCCTGTTTTATCTTCTGTCTCAAAGAGCACTAATAATCTGAATATAATCCAACAACTGGTTGTATATTTATTGGTGGCAATCCCTTGTTTCTTCCAAAGCTTGGACTTCAAAGCAACCTTTGTGCTTGCTTTTGTAAAGTACTTGGTCCTATAAAAAAGGAAAATATGTTCTTGTCACAAGCAGTCAAAATGAATAGTACAAATCACATACAAGCTTAAGGTTTTATTTAGTGAATTACTATTTTCAACAAGTTTTCCAGGAGATTCCTGTGAAGAGTTCGGTTGAGCAGATCAATTTATTTCGCGTAGGGCATCAGACACAATTGGTGTTGCTCAGTTCAAAGTAAGCCAGTATGGCAAAAGGAACTGGGTTCAGGAAGGGGAGCAGAAGCTTTGTATAGTTGACTTTCTCATGGGACATCCAACAAAGTAGTCAAGAGCAGATGGTTGAGGGAGGGTTTTGAAAAACAACATTGAGAAATGAAATTCTGGATATAAAGCACATAATGCAACGGGCATTGTATGTGGTTTGTACCTATGAATGTTACTTTTCTAAAGCTAGTAAATACTCCTTTTAAATTTGAGGTTATTGGTTACAGCAAACAAAATGTCCCCAAGTTAAGGGACTATGTTGCATAATTAAAGCAAAATTAAGTGGCACAGGACTCCATTGATAATAGGTGTTTTTGGTTTTTTCGTAGTTGGTTCTTGACAAAAATACTTAGCCATGAATTTTTAAAATTACTGTTTGTAATTTTTTCCAATATAAGTGCAATAATTTTTTGATGTACTAGGTAGGAAGAACATCCCAATATTTTGATAAATACATATAGTTTTCCATAAAATGGCCATCTGGAATGCATTAATCAGCTTACATGAGTGTTAAATAGAAGCAATATTTCACAGTGAGTTTACAGCAAAACAAAACCTAGATCCATCCCATCCTTTTTTTCATTTAAGCATAATAATAATATTACTGTTTTGTAGTGTTCGTAGTGCCCTCATCACTTCTCTTCTCGGGGTTCATCATCAATTACACATACAAGAGAATAAAAGTCTGATTCTCATTCCAGAAACTCAAACTTCATTCAAACTACACTTTTTGAACAAGTTTTTTGAATATTTTTGACCACTACCTCATTTTTATCCAGGTGTGTACTTTCTCATTTCCAGGAGTACCCCAAACCAGAACTGACAAGAGAATACAGGAAAAGCTTTGTGGCATTGCATCATATTTGATCAGGAAGAGAATATGGCACAGGTAGTATGTTCTCAGTCTCTGTAAATCATTCAGTGCAGAAATAGCTGCTGATTCTGTGTGTGGCACACTCAGGCTGCTTGTGAAATCTGCGGAAACAGACAGGCCAGAAAAATCTCACCTAATTATAAAGAGCCATTGCTCTGTGAAGAGGGTAGTTAGGGATGGACAAATGCTTAAATAGCTTGGAAAGGCAGAGAAAATCTGCTCAGAGTTCTTAACTATTGGGCTCTTCTCTTTTTATCATTTAAGAGCACATTAATTTTTTTTTTTTTTTTTTTAATAGGACTTTCCCCTTTGGATAATTTCCATTCTGTAAACTGAGAACAATCATATTTGTTTATTTGTGGGCAGGCATACTATAAATAATAACTGTTTAAGGTCAGTGTCCTTCCAGCAAAGTCCATACAAAAATATTGCAAAAATCTTTTACATAATATTTATTTGTTTGTTTTAAAAAGTCTCTATGATCTATTTCCTCCCTTTCTGCTGAATACACATTTCATTAAATCTACTCTTACTGTTTTCTTCAGCAGTTTTTATACAATGAACTGGAATGTCATCTATATATTTTAACTAATAAACCTGGTTTTCTAACACTTGTTGAAGCTTCAATATTCTACTAATGCTTAAGGGCCCATATCTGAAATTATTTCTATAGTGAAGACTGATAAGGAGTGTTTAGAACTCTAATGGAATAGCCTATTGTTCTTATCAGAAAAAAATAAGCCAGTATTTTAGATGAGATAAATGAATGTAGTTCTACCAAAGTCAGTTAAAGTACATGAATTTTGTAGCTATGACCGAGGGTAAGATCCAAGTACCAGAGTACAAAACCAAACACAGCTATCAATCAAGAGTGTGACTGAAAGATAATTCTGCTTTGAGGTATAAACAATCTCTATTGCTCTATCAGATCTCACTTACCCTTCAGATTGCTATACGTCATCTGAAAAGAGAAATAAATATTTAACTCTGACAAATTTTATCAGAGATATGGATCTCATGTAAGGCAAAAAAAACCAAACTCACACAAGCAAAATCAAAAAAACCAAAACCAGTTGCAAATGAAATTGTTCCAAGACTGGAGACATTTATTTTCATTTGCTTTATCTGTATATATATACACATATGTACCAGAGAATTTGAAATTTCTGTCATGGGAATGTTTTGAAGACTGACAAAACTATATTTTGGACTGTAAAATGTTATTAAATTAATTTTTCATCAACATTTTTCTTGCTAGTTGTCACTCTATGTTATTAGTCATCATCATGATCTGAACAATTTTTTTTGCCTTTAGCAGTTAAGCTTTAAATTAGCTGTCAGGACACACCACCATGATGCCATATGGTTATCACTGGTGGCTGGGGTCCTTGGTGGTTCTTTACAAAGTTTGAGTTTGTTTGAGAGCTCATTGGTGGCAGAAGTTAAAACTGAGGTGGCATTGTCTTCCCTGAGTTTCCTTCCTGATATCTAGAGTTTGACACTATCAAAAAGAAATGCCATCTGCTCCCTGAATCTTCCATTCTTTTTTGATGCCAGTCATCCTCTGCTTCCAGCAGCATTTCCTGCCCATTTGCCCTTCATCCTTATCTTCTCTATCTTGCAGCTTTTGATTCCTTGGACACCTCATTTGTGCCACAACACCCATCCTTGTTTGCTCCTTCAGGGATCACACTGCTTATGTGCTTATGTGGCACATTTATAAATGATGCTGCCATCACAGAGGTACAAAGTGCACAGTGTGGTTTGTTCCATTTCCACAGTAGGTTTTGTCGCCATCATATTTTCTGAAAAATCCTTTGCCCAGGATTCTTTGCCCAGGATTTCTTCTCCTGGGAAGCTGAGAAACCTCAGAGGAAAAAAAGAAAACAATTATTATCTGATTTGCTTCTCCCGTGTTTTGCTTCTTTGGAATGTGGTTTGGACATTGCTTACCAACAGGTCATTGTTTTATTGGAATCATGTGAATTGTTTTAATGAGCAATCACTGTCAAGCTGTGTTGGACTCTGAGGAGAGAGTCATGAGTTTCCATTATTTAGCCTTCTGTCTGCATCCTTTCTCTATTCTTTAGTATAATTTTAGTATAATATTCTTTAATATAATATGATATCATAAAATAATAAATTAGCCTTCTAAGAACATGGAGTCAGATTCATAATTTCTTCCCTATGATGGGGGACCCAGAAAATACCACAACATTAATATTCAGACTCAGAGCAAGCTGTCCTGATGAGTATATTTATAATTTACTGCTGTTTCTTTTGGATATATATATAATGGAAAGAGGTACAATACATTAAGACACCATACTGAAGAATTTTTGGAATTCTTTTAGGTTTATTTGAAATTATTTTCTGCAGCTTTGTCCAATGATAACAGTAATGTGAAAGAAGTTCTAGAAGCATGCTTCATTTTTTCTCTCTTTTGAACTCACCAATAAAAAGTTTTCAAGCACTTGTACACATTGATGAACTCCCAGTTTCAAAATTCAGAGCACATCCAGTTATAAGGTGCTTTATATTCAGCCAGTGCTATTCAAGAAGTGTATTTTAAATCAGTCGTATCTTATCAAGGCAATTTATATTGCCCTCCTACAAGTGTGGAAATGATTTACAGAAAGTGTCTTTACCTCATAAAATAGCTAAATGAGTTTTCTGCTTCAGAAGTGCTTAAATCATGCTACTTCCTCCATTTATGAAACAATTTATGTTTTCAGACACACAAACATAATGGCATCAAAATCTGTTAATTGTGGTATCTCTTTTTGCATGCTCTTTATTTATATCCCTGTTTGGTTTAATCTTTTTTATTGTCTTTCAAAACTCTTTTTCACATTATAGCTGTATTTATTGTAGGGAGTCCTATCTACATCACTCTTACTGTTAATTACTTGTGAATTGCATGGTTTGCTATGCCTTTCAAGACTTTCCTTCCTAATGAGTGACCTTTCAGACAGAAACATTAGTGCAAATTGTAGCATATTTTTAAGCAATGTTTGCGGCAGCAGTTTTAAATTGTTATTTTGAAAAATAACTGGCTCGATACTTTTTTTTCCTTGAGTAGTAATTAGAAGATTGTAGCCTTGATGGGATACAGCCAAGAACAAAATCTGGTGGTTTCTTTTCTTGCAAATATTAATCAAATACATTATTTAACCCAGAATAAAGACAAGGATGGAAGAAATAAAGTAAATTTCCTCCCTTCCTTTCCTCTGAAGGTGGAAAACTAGAGCAGAATTTCCTAAGTTACTTTTCTAAGGCCATGTGTCCCTCCTGAGACCCACTTTGACTTTAAATGCTTTACCTATAATATAAGCTTGCAGACTTTACCGGGAAAAACTTGTGGCCTCACCAAAAAGAGGAAACTCTTTGCAGCTCTAGAATACAACTCTCAAGCACAGTGCTGTTTAACTCTCCTGTTCACTTTTCTGCGCATTGATGCTCAGAATGCCCATGTAAAAGCAAGAATCAAATAAAATATTTTAAGCCATCTGTCTTTATCTATGTCATTTATTGAACAATGTTTAGAAAAGCAGTGACTTATAAGATTTCTTAAACTTACTAGATAAACTCTGTGCATGTAGGCAGCACAAGCATCTGCATGAACTCCATTATCTCAGTGGTAAGGAAAAAGCAAAATGTTCCCTGCAAGGCGTCTGTATTAAATGATCCTAGGGCTTAAAAATATTATTTGGCAATGTTTAAATACTGTAATCATAATGCAGTAAAGGAGGGACATAAATGTTTTTGTGGCTTACAGATTAAAATTTGCTACTTCTGACTGAAGTCTTGCTTGTCAGTACTCTTCCATGTATTTTTAAAACTATGACAAATATCACTATAATTTTATCACTATTGGTCTTATTTTCCTGCTGGTTTAGGACATACAAGGTAAGGGGAAAAGTAACTTTTACTAACTCATAGAGTATGATATTGTATTTTAAGCAAGTAAAATTATGCACCCTTACATTAACACAGAAAATATAAGTTCGATAACAACCAGCAGAGAGAATTGAGGAGCATTGGATGAAATCACCTCAACCAACAATAAGTATGATACACAACAGTCAAAACAACCCAAGAGTGCAATTTAAAGAATGCTTAAAAGCATATTCTTGTGCTACCCAGTCTAAAACATAAAACATAGGTTACTAAGCTGTCTTTGTAGCATTAATTTTAATAAGCAAATCCAGGTTTCACAGAAACTGCTTTATTTAACCTTTGAGACTGAAGCAGGATAGGTTCAGAACATCCATGCCAGAAATGCAAGAGTTTGACAGGTTCAGGAATATTCTTTCAAAACCCTTGGGAGTTCTAGTGAACTGAATGCTACATGAAACTTGCTTGGTGTCCATGATATGAGACCAGCTCTTGATTTATGTTGCAACTAGGAGAAAGAACTCTTGGGACAATGCATGGTAAAGGGAGAGAGGATGTTTTTGTAGGGAAATATTTGTGGTTTTCCTTGAATGCTAGTTTACAACATATACATTTGCAGATACCTAACAAAACATGTCCTGTCCAGGCTGTCCTGTTTGGAGGACAACTGTTGTTTAGATAGTCCAAAATGAGGGAAAGACTATCTTTTTTTAACTGATGTTGTCAACTTTGGGAGTCTATGGAAAAAAATTAAGGACATGCTAGTAGATATCAAAATGTTCTGCACTTCCAAAATATGTGCACAATTGTGGATTACCAGCGATTTAAAAAGTAACTGGACCCTTCCACAAAATGTACTAAAAAAATATTGGGAATCCCTGCAAATGCACGTGTAAGCTAAGGCATTGCACTTTTCAAGGCTGCTGAATGTGTGATGCTCCTCCAACTTTGTCACTTGTTTCATACAAACCAGACCTGACTGGGAGTTTTGACAATTAATATTTTGCACCAGTCCTAGATTATGAAATTTTCAAAAGAGCCGTCATTCCAGGAGTCACACAAGGAGACTTCAATCCCTTGCATTAGGGACTTTCATGTCTGAAAGGAAGACTGGGACTTCACTCTTTGCATTTGTAGCAGACATTAAATGGTTAAGTTGAGCAAATCGTAGCTAAACTTTTCAAAACGATTTGATGTTTTGTCAATATTGATTCAGTCTTCTCAGTGTCAGTGAAGTAAAAAATAATAAAGTTCTCTTGCTGCAGGGACGTGAAAAAAAGATGTTTGATTGATTCTTCCATTATCCAAAGACAGTTATTATGGAGCAGGGAATAAAAATGGCAATTATATTCTTACTTTATAGAGGAAAAAGAAGGGAAAAGAAACTGTTCTAAGATTTACAGAGTTGACATATGAGAGTTGAAATATGCCAGAAACAGGAACTGCAATGATTGGTCTCACAGCCTTGTTTATAGAAGCACAGGCATTCAGCCATAATATTTGTATTCACCAATTGAAACTAATATGAAGTGATGTTCAGCTATATTGAAAAAACAAGCGTATCCAAAACCAGAATGAACATTAGGAAATGGTATAGTAGTGTGCCTATTAGTGTGCAAAGTAGATTTAAAGAGATAAAAAAGCCTGCAGACACTTTTTAATGTTTTCTTTTTGCTTAGATTAAATTTAATCACAATAAAATGTTTCCCAAACACTCAAACATATTATAAGGCACTTCTTATTTTTATACCTGCAGATGATAGTTGCTCAGAGAGTGCTTTTTCTTCTTCAACATTTTCCCTTCTTTTCACATACTTATCATTCAGAGGTAGAAAGCATGCTTGTGCAAAACTTATTTTTAAGTCTGTGAGAAAAAAAGCTGCTCTGAATGTTCTTAAACTCTGATATTATACTTAAGAAAAATAACTTTCATTGCATCAAATGGAATTTTATTTTGAGGAAAAATATTATGTTTTTCACTCTAGACATAAATGCCACAATAATATATATATAACTTTAATTTAGAAAACCCCTCCCTTTCCAACTCTACAAAAAAAACCCAAAAACAATTAAAAGTGCTAATTTTTTTCTCTCTCTTCTTTTAAAGACAGCCTCTAGATATGCAGTGGAAAATGAAAATAAGAATGTGTTATCTGTTCTTTTTTCTTGAGACAAAGCAAAATAATTTTGTCAAATTGTCCTTTGATTCTATTAAAACATCACCTACGGCTGCAATTTTACCAAGAAGGTTGTCTATTTTGTCATTTCAATGACAGAATTAATTAATTTTTATTTGCTTATCCTTCTTTTTGTTGGTCTAATTGTATTTGTGTATAAATACAATGTTGAAAATGACTTCTTAATATAGGTCTGCTGATTACCCAATCTATGTCAATAAAGGATGAATTACATAAATTGCTCTTTATTTCTCAAGTGATATAGTTGAAAACAATACAATCTTAGGTATTTCTCAAGCTGAAGGGCAAGTTAGAGAAGAAAAACTGCTTCTTATTAATGATTTTTTAGTTGGCATCTGCTTTCACAAATGGCATCTGCCTTTGTTCTACAGTGCAATTGCTACTCTTGTGGGGAGCTCTTTGCTAGTTTTGGTAATTTATAATGTCTGCTGTTATAATTTGCAGTAAATATATTTTTTCCCTGGCAGGTAGGAGAATCTCTGTCCTCTGGTAAAACCTCTCCTTTCCTCCATGCTCAAAAAAGAAAATTGCTGCAAGCCTCTGAATGAGTTTTTGGCCAGCAGGCCAAGAATATGTGTCCGTGCTTTAGTGTCAGCAAATGCTGCCCTTGCCAGGCAAACAATGCACCCTGGCCTTTGGCTCCACTTCCCTCTGCAGGCTGGAGAGGTCACAGACGTGTGGACAATGTCAGCTGGCCCAAAGCCATAGAGCACACACCTCAGACTGGAAATGCATAGCCAAATGTTATCCCAAAGTGTCTCTCCTTGACCTTGCACACAGCACTTCCAAAAGAAAAATTAACTTCATAGCACTACCTGAGCCTTTGCCATGATTGCAGAAAGTAAATTCCTCTTTAAATGGTGGCTGTCTTTGTCTTTTTCCTCACAGAAATACACTTCCCTGAGGAGGTCTTCACTTCCTTTGGGTGGTTGAGCTGTTTGCTGACCTTCTTTAGAAGAGGCTGTGACCAATCCTTTCTGACTGGTGCTGCTGCAGTGGCAGATAGACACTTAACCTCTTTTTCTGGTGAAACACTTAATAGGACACTGCACAATTTTACAAGAGCATTGCAACTACACTGGGAAGAATGAGGAGAAATGGGGAGCAGCTTAAAAAGTCAAAAGGTTTTTGTTTCAGACAGCTCATGACAGCAGTTGTCATGTGTGCTACACCTTTCACCAGGGCCTTATCAAGAGTCTAATACTATAAATATTTCTGCATTGTGGCCATTCATTCATTACATTTTATCAAGTTGAAAGTGTCATGTCCTTTTACATCACAGAAGGAAACTAAAAGCGAAGATAGACATCAGCCAATAATATACCAATAGAAAGGGATAAACAACTAGTCCCACAAATTATTCTTTCAAGGAAATGCAGTGTGATTGTCATTTTTCAATAGACAACATAGTCTAATGTCTTCTTCAGAAGGAACTCCTGGGTCAGGTTGCCCTGCTGTGTCTGCTTCCCTCTTCTCTTCTTATCTCTTGTCTTTTGGCTGAAGCAGTCTTTCTAAGCATAGGCCCTTCAAGAGAGCATGCAGTCAGACTAAATAGCAAGCTACAGACTTAACTCTAAGATGTTCATCCTACCTAAATCAAAATGGATTTCTACTTAGGAAAGCTTCTACTCTGCTTCAATTCCCTGGAGTTCTGCCATTAGTCACAAGAATGAAGAGATCATGAAGAGGAGTGCCTACCCCTCCTCTTCCCCTCACAAGGAATTTGTAACTGCAGTGAGGTCTCCCTTCAGTCTCCTCTTGTCCAGGCTGAACAGACCAAGGGACCTCAACTGCTCCTCATATGGCTTCCCCTCCTGAACCTTCACCATCCTTTGACTCTATTTTGAATGCTCTCTAATATCTTTATACCTTTTTTCTATGTTGTGGCACCCAGAACTGCCCCCAGCGCTCGAGGTGAGGCTGCCCCAGTGCAGAGCAGAGCAGGACAATCCCCTCCCTTGCCCAGCTGGTGATGCTGCGCCTGATGCCCCCAGGACAAGGATGTCCCTCCTGGCTGCAGGGCACTGCTGACTCATATTCATGTTGGCAAGTAAAGGCCCTATTTCAGATGTAGGAAGGAGATTAGTGGCTATTAAAGTCTTCCCTGTAACAGAGGAGAGTGATATGACAAAATGTGGGCAGCAAAATCCCTCCAAGTCTTTCAGCAACATGTGCATAAAGGGCTCTATCCCTCTTTCATCCATGCAGCTGGAGCAAGTTGTCCTCTTTTATTAACAAGCAGAAACTACCAATGAAGAGCAAGAGATTATTACATCCTGTTGTGGTTTTTTGGGGTTTTTTTTAGGTAGCTACCTCATATACTTTATATACGCCCGCTGAAAACTTTCCCATGTATCTCCTAGTCACTGTTACATCTAAAGTAAATCTAAGTGCAAATTAGTATTTCAAAAGTGTTCTTCATTAATTTTAAAAAACAAAATTTTGCTTTTAAAAAAATCATCAATATAGTCAAGGACTTGAACTTTTTTTAAAGTAAACAATCCTTTAAATTAAATCATGTAAATGAATTTTTCAGAATTTTTAATGTTTAAATGCAAATAGGATTTCCTGAGAAACTCTGATAGTAGTTCTACTATTTTTTTCCTAACTAGTTTGATGGAGAATTTATCTTCTTATGCTATTTGCAGCAGTGCAAATTTTCTATGAATTCTGCGAGAAAATGTGAGGTCTTCCTTATTTTCATGCCTGGAATAGCATCTAAGGTGAACATATTCCTGAATGTTTTCTCTCTTCTGTGCATTAGCATACTCAATTCTCATGGTCTGAGCATAACTCTCAGTGATCTCACCTGCCAGAATGTGACACAAGGAATCAGGATGAGTGACAGATGACCAAAATGCTGAACAGCTGCTGTTGATGTCAGTTTTTGCTCTCTTATGTGTTTTAATGATATATAACTAGAAAATAAAATTTCTCACTGTATACGTTTAGTGAAATCTAAATTAAAAAAATGTCCCAGAATAACAAGCAAATAGAATCACAATTCACAGAGACTTTTTACATAGATTTCATCAGAGTCTGATCCTGAATCTATGCCATTAATGTGCAGGTTTTTTGTGACTAGTACTGCAGAAGGTGTTATTTATTTTTGTGGAATTTTTATTAGAAGGGGGTGGTGTGTGGAGAATGGGCCAAGGTGCTTGACAGAGAGCAATACAGGTTTCAAATAGGAAGGCACAGCTCTGTAGGAGGACATTTGGAAGCTTTGTGTTTGTGAAATTCAGAGCAACTGCAGGGGGAGGAGTTCAGATCACAGAACATAAAGCAAGACAAGAAGAAAATGAGCTTTTTGTGGTTTATGACTGTCACCATTGCTGAATGCCTGCTTAATTTTAGGCACTTCTAAATAAAAAAAAAAGGGTAATAAAAATCATCATGTTTCTAGTATTAGCAAGTGAAAAAAAAATGAGCCTGTGGCTTGTGCTGGGATGTTTTCACCTAAAATCACTTGTCACTAAGCAAAAACATATTTTGATAGGTAATGGGGAAAGCAGCAGTATATATTTTATATTTGTCTTTTCAGTAAGCAATTTCTAAACAGGTTGCTGAAGTAAGATGCCATGACAGTTTCTCTTCAAGTGGAAATTTCTGCACTGTAACTAAATGCTAGCAATAACAAAATACAAAACTTGGGCCAAAAAATTTAATAAATACATTTACAATTAATTATGATAAAATATTAGATTGCAAACCCAGGAAGGTTGGTATTTCTTTCTTCTGGTACTTTATAAGATTGTGATATTCTATGCACTGTTACTTTACTAGTTCCATAGCAAAGTTTAGAGGTTTACATTTTAGAGTTCAGCAAAACTCTTTTAAGGAGAGAAAAATTACCTTGACATTTTCATAGGATGTTGTAAAACAGCAAAGCAGCAACCTTTATCTCTTATATATTTTTTTTTCAAAAGCTGTCTATTGGCAATACTGAAGAAAAACACAGAGGCGTGATACTAAGAAAAAAAGCCAAACCTGCATTAACAGGAAACAGTGCCTGATGAGATGCATATATTTGTCTACTAAGAGCTATGCCAGTTGTCCTCTGACCTCTGAGTCTTTAGACAGTTGGACAATTCATCACAGAGATTTCTGCTTTTCTTACTTTTTATTCTTATTTTCTTAACGTTCCACTTATGTCTTCCCAACCACAGTCACTAAGGGTGATATATAACTGTTTCATATATCCCAGGGGAATTTTTTCATATCCCCTCCATAAGAGGAAGAGGAGGTGCAGACACTGTAGTGCAGACACTTCCCTCTGGTGATCAGTGACAGGACCTGAGAGAATGGCCCAAAGCTGTGTCAGGGGAGGCTTGGGTTGGATATCAGGAAAAGATTCTTCACCCAGAGGGTGGCTGGGCACTGGAACAGGTTCCCCAGGGCAGTGGTCACAGCATCAAACCTGACAGAGTTCACAAAGCATTTGGACAATGATCTCAGGCACATGGTGGAATTGTTGGCATGTCCTGTGCAGGGCCAGGAGCTGGATTCTGGTGGGTCCCTTCCAGCTCAGGATGTTTTATAATTCAATGTTTACAATTATGATTTTGTTGTCACAGAATCACAGAATTAACTAGGTTGGAAAAGAGCTTTGAGATGATCAGTGACAGCATGTTTCCCATTACCCTGAGAGATTAGTCACTGTAGAATGCTAAAACCTTAAAACTTAGGAAAAAAATACATGGTTCATTCTTCTATTGTTTGCTATATAGTGTCCCTTAGGAAGTTCAGTGTTGTTAAAAAGTGCTAAGAGAAAGAAACAGGAAAATTCTGTTTCATGTCTATGGCACTACATATATAGTCATGTCAAATTTAGAAACACAAGTGTGTTTGTGGCTTTGTGACAACTCTTTTCTATGTATTTCAGAAAGACAAAAATGTCTCAGGCTATGGAAAAACATGGGGCCCTTGTGGGGTTCATTTTGATATTTTTGTAGGTTGCTTTGTGAGGCAGATGGAGCTGGTGCAAGGAATTAAAGGAGTCAAGGGGACATCTGCCTGTCATTAGAGCAGCAGAGAGTCATGGAACTGATTGAATGCTACATTGTCACCAGGACATAGCCATGAGAAGTGCTGAGAGCTGCAGCAATGAATCCAGCACAAACATTCATTTCCAGAACAGAGCTGTAGGTCACACAAGAAAATAAGGATGAGAAATTTGCATAGCCTTGTCTCTAATTAAAGCTTCACTGAGCTAGTAGGTTAAGAATTGCAGATTGAAGACACACACTACCTTTGTCCTTTCTGTCTCAAATTAGGTAATGGCCACTGACCTTAGCAAATCATCTAATGTAGACACAGACACAGGTGCCATTTTTCATTATTCCTGTGCATTAAATGACAGACACAAATCAGCCATAATCACTGCTGAAGGCACAGCTATCTTTAAGTTTAGCCTTGGATTAAGCAATATTCTACCTTGCTCAATGTGAGCTGGAGCAGACCCAAGTCAGACTCATTGACATTAATCAAGAGCTCTACGGGGTATGCACACACAACACTGTCCTGCTTGTGCCTTTCTCAAATGCATCTTTCTTACCAATTTTGTTGCCCTGGGAGAGTCCTAAAACCTATGCAAATGATCAGCAGAGCTTTTCTTGAGCTTGGAGTTCTTGTGAGATCCAATAGTGAAGTTAAGGGTATCCACATGCCATCTGCCTGGCTCTGAAAGGGCAGCAGCTGATGTCAGCCAGTGCTGCTGCCAGGTCTCCCGTGCCAAAAGGAAGGAAACTTCTTCCAAAGTTCCCTTCCACCTCTGCCATGCAAGGATTGCTGAGGCCAGAGCCAGCAGTGTGCAGACAACTGTGTGTGGACTTGGAAGCAATCCTGCAGTGCCAGTCCTCCCTCCTGGTTCAAACAAACTGTGGTGGGACAGCTGGTGTTAAAGAGAACTTGGACCTTCAGTGGTTGATAAAACTTACTGTATGCCTGGGTAGCCAGGGCCAAAGCTCTGCCTTGAGATTTATTGGGCATTCCTGTGCCCATTTCTTGTCAAGGTGATGAAGGGCTGTGATGAAGTCCTGTCATACTCACAGAGTGGACACAGCCACACTTCCAGCCAGAGCAAACCTCAGGACTGATGATATTTGCATAGGGGGACAGGATGCAATCTGGATGGGAAATAAAAAAAATAATGTATCATGTTATTCCACTTGCACATGTGGAATATATATATTCTCTTATATATGTAAGAGATATATTCTCTTCTCATGAATATATTGTACCTGGAAAAGAACACTTCTACTCTTTACTTAGGGTAAGTCTCCCCAGTGGATACAATTTTTTGCTTCTTGAGCTTTGGGGTTATTTTAAAAAAATCATGAATTGAAAAATATGAACATGTTTTAAATATTTATGGTGTATAAATATACTTTCCAGGTGGGAAAAGAGAAAACTTTGGGAAATTAAGTGGTACCTGCAGCTTAAATAGTCTCCCTGGCTTTCTTTTATACCTTACAGAAAGAGATGGACCCTCTGGGGAGAATATAAAATCCTGTTCCTATGGTGAAATGCTGCTTGAGGTGCCTATCTCCCCTCAGGGATCCTAGTGAGGGCTGGTTTCTTCAAAGCACATCTCTTTCTGTGATGACCTGAAAGCATTAATTTCCAGGTGAAATGCAGTGATGTGTGGAAGCCATGCTGGCAAATTCCCCTGCACCATTAGATTTCACAGCTGTGTCAGGGCAGGAGCAGCAGACAGAAAACCTAAAGCGCCCACACATCTCAAACTGTGCATCTGTCAAGGCCTTCTGAGATGGGATGCACCAGGGTGAGGGTTGACTTGTATTGATCTCTCTCTCTCTATCCTGTTCCTTGTCACAACAGAATATTTTGGAGTGGGAGAGTAGCTGGTTATTAATATGAAATGATTTCTTTAACTTGTCAGTACAATCATTTACAACCCACAAAAAAATATTTCATGCCAAAGAAAATGATCTGTTTCATCCTCTTTCTTTTTTGCTACTATGATTTCTTTTGTTTAAGAAGTCAGCATAATCTGAAGCAGAATATTTCAGCATGAAAGTTCTGAAACTTGCCTTGATGTTCTCCTCACCTTTCTACAGCTACCTGAAAGGTGGGGGTCAGCCTCTTGTGCCAGGCAACAGTGACAGGACAAGGGGACACAGCCTCAAGCTGCACAAGGGGATGTTCAGGTTGGACACCAGGAAGAATTTCTTCACAGAAAATGTGGTTAGGATCTGGATGGGCTGCCAAGGGATGTGGTGGAGTCCCCATCCCTGGAGGTGATCAAGAAACAACTGGATGTGGCAGTTACTGCCATGGTATAGGTGACAATGCTGATCTAATGTTGGACTTGATGAACTTGGAGGTCTTTTCCAACCTTAATGATTCTGTGATTCATGTAAATTACTCAATGAATTTGACAAAAAAATTTTAAGCTGCTGAAGCTACCTTGTCAGTCAGGAAAAAGAATAGATGAAGAATTATGTGTCTAGCTAGCATTTTTCAGTCCTTATTTAGAGACATTTGTCATACCATTCATGTTTGTAAAGCAGCACTTCCCTCCATGCCAGGAGAAAGCAATATTGCTGCATTTATCTGTCTAATACAGAGATAAACAAGAAACGTCACTTTGTTTTTGGAAGATACTACCAAAAGCAATGAAAAATGACAAGCTATAAATTGCCTTATTAGCTTCCTGTGCTGAGCCAGGCTGGGATCTCACTGCTTGCCAGGAAAAAAGGCACCAAGCTCACCTGGTCCCCATGTCCCCAGCTGCCTGGGAGAGAGAATGAACCAGAGGGGCTTCTGGTTCCCTTTCAGAGGGATGCAGCCCTGCCTGCCTGTCCCAGACACTGCCAGCCAGCCTGCAGGACCCACAGCTTTTCAGGCAGGGGCTCAGAGGTTGTTTTCAATTGAAAGTGCTTTCATTTCTATTTTGGTTCATCGTTGTGGGAATGGGAAAAATTCATGGGTGCAAAAGACCAGTTCGTGCCATATTTACTGCTTTTACAATGACAAAAAGTACTGAGAAACCACAAAGCTATTATTTGTTCTGATCTAATATCCTGAGAACTACAATAAATGGATTTTTTTTTTCCTACTCAGTGAGGATGACATTTTGAGCTTTAAACATTTTTTTATGTCAGAAAGACTTGAGATCAGACCTTAAGATAATTGTATTATGATTGCTTTCTGGTTTTGTTACCCTTTCTCTTCTTTTTCTGGCATGATTTGGGAATAAGTTGGTTTAAAACCAACAGTAGAAACTGACTATACTTAGAAAAGCATCACAGCCTGAAGATGCATTATTTCCTGAACTGTTAGAACTAGAAAAGTCCATTTTAATTCCACAAGTAAGCTTGTAATTTCAGTTTCCAGGTAACATAAAACATTAACCATTCACTCCAGTGTTTGTGAGGTATCAGCTATTACAATACACATAAGAAAATCTTGTAAGGTAGGGGGGTTTGTAGGACAGTACAAATGATTTCAGGATCACTGTGGTTTTGCAAACAATTCTCCCAGACTACTGATCGGACAGAGGGAAAGCATGTTCTTGTGTAATTAACCACTCCAGAGCCCCACAGATATGTGAACACAGACACAGACACTCTCACTCTCTCCTGGGATGGACCCTGACTCCTTCCACTGCTCTGTAGCTCTCCAAGGACCCACAGCAAAGTGCTGACTGACTGTGTACACAATCCAGCTACATGCTGGCTTTTCCTGATGCCTGCCCTTAATTCCCTTTTCAGACAAGGTAACCATGCTAATTCTGCACACGCTTTTTCCCCAGAGACACACAGGAGCTCAGCTATCTCATGATGCCTCTTGCTGTGTCTACAGCAAGAATAGCAGAGGAGAGTCAAGCAGATGTTTTTCAGTCCTTGAAAATCTCTATGTAGTATAAAAGTGATTTTTCAACATAAGAGTGAAGTGTCTTTGTAAATTTTTTTTTTTACATATGAATTTTAGGCATCTTTTAAGTTTGCGAGTGGTTGTGTGTGATTTTGTTTTTGTGGGTTTTTTTGTTGGCTTGGTTGGTTTTTTGTTGTTTTGTTTTGTTTTAATAAAGGAGAGTTTTTATTTTTCTGACTATGAAATAGTTTCGAAACCAAAATCTTTCATTTTAAATTGTACACTTCACAGCCTTTGGGGTGATCTCTTTGCGCCCTTCAGGAACCTGGAGGCAGCCTGCAAGAAAAGTGGAGAGGAACTATTTACAAGGGCCTGGAGTGACAGGATGAGGGGGAGCAGCTTCAAACTGACAGAGAGTAGATTTAAATTAGATTCTAGAAAAACATTCTTTACTGTGAGGATGGTGAGACCCTGGCAGAGGTTGTCCAAAGAAGCTGTGGTTGCCCCATCATCCTTGGAAATGTTCAAGACTAGGTTGGATGGGGCTCTGAGCAACCTGGTCTAGTGGTAAGTGCTGCCCACAGGAGGGGCATTGGGGCAAAATAATCTTCAAGATTCCTTCCAACTCAGGTCATAAAAAAATCCCAACCAATCAGAAAAAAATTCCAGAAAAAACCTTGTATAGATACATGATTTTGTATTTTCATGTCTATGCAGTAAAGAAAATTTTTTATGATGCCACTTTGTGAAAGATAGTTTGAAATGTTTAATCTGCTTAATATCTATTCCCTGGGTTATGTCCATGGCACCAGCTAAGGTGGACAAATTCATAATCTAATACAGTTGTCTCCATGCCCATAAAAATAGGAAAAAAATATGATTAAAAATAGGCAAAATGGTGCAGCTACTTCTGAGATATCTTAACTTTTCCATAAATTTAATTCCTAAAACACAACAAAAGGAATTAACCAGAAATTTACGATGTTCAAAAGTCACCTATCAGAATTGTTTATTGTTATATCTGTCGTTGGTTTACCTCCTATCTGGCTGATATAAGTAAAATGAAAAACAGTTTTTAATCTAATATTCAAGGAAAGTAGCATGGAATTCTCTAGTCTGTACCTGCAGAACTTAAGTGATGGTTTTGATTGCACTTGTGATTAGTACAGCAAATGCAATCTCTGATTTTGAAGTAGCTATGCACTTCTTTTTGACCTTACCTGAAATAACAGCAAGGCAGACCTTGAAATATTTCAGAAGTGAAAGAAAAGAGCAGTAAAGGAAAAAGAAAACTGAACTAATTTTGTGTCTAGCTATAAAACTATCAGAAATAAACTGGTGGTTTAGCTCATGGATGGCTTTGGACACAATTGACTAAATGAGACTGATTTGGTGGGAAATTTATTAAAAGTCTTTAAATATCAAGCAATGCATTACAAGATGCAGGCTTGGTCTGGAACTTTAGTTTCTTTAATAATATTGCAAACTTCCTGCAAAAGGTGTCTATGATGAACACCTGCTTAAAATAGGAGAATATCAGAAGCCTGTGTT
Organism: Camarhynchus parvulus; assembly: GCF_901933205.1. NCBI lineage: Eukaryota > Metazoa > Chordata > Aves > Passeriformes > Thraupidae > Camarhynchus > Camarhynchus parvulus. The sequence goes on from NC_044571.1 coordinate 103,450,629, forward strand.
TCTCTAAACCTGCTTTGTGGAGAACAGCCTAACAGTGCTAAAGAAGGAAAGAGTCAACTGGTTTTTAGGAAGGAAAAAGTCAGCTGTGCTGTTTCATGTTATGGCTGAATACAACTTTAAAAAAGATAGGAATCTGCTACTGTGGGGAAAAGGAAAGACTCATCTCATTTCTCCTCTTTCTCTGTTTCTCAAGCCATGCGACGCCTTCCATGTTCACGTTCCATGTTTGGTGACTATTTGTCTAGGGAGACATAAACAGGGCTGGGGGAGAAGAATGTATCCACAAGGAAAGCCAAACCCAGCAGCTCTGCTGAAAACCAGCTCTGTCTGGGTTTGGGGGCAGGCCAAAGCCTCCAGACTCATTTGCTGAGGCCAGGATTGCACAGTCTCTCCTCAGCTGAGGGGGGGAGGGTTTTGGCTCTGTGATGCAAAACCTCTGGTACAGAGTGGGTGAACACCCATCACCAGGGGCTAAAAGCCAAATAAAGGAGTAGACCCTGCAGAGTCCTCTCTTACACAAAGTCCTGCCAGGTCCCATTCACCCTGAACATGCACATGAGAGGCAGCTGTCATGTCTTACAAGGTGTCATAAACCACCAAAGACTCCAAAGAACCACCCCGTACTCATTCCTAAGGCCTTTCACCAGAGGACTGCATGTGATCCACAGGTATTGCAACAGATCCAGAGTCTGTTGCAGAAAACACTGTAAAACTTGCCTGCCGCCCATGGGAGGTACCTGGGCATTCCCACAGATACCTGGATGTACTATCCCACTGAGCTCTGGGTTACACAGGACCCTCCAAGAATGCCAGAAGAAAGGGACCAGCCAGAGGCTGTCAGGACCCAGAGAGCCTCTCTGCCACTCCCTTTTTCTCCCTGCCCCCTTCTCGTTCTCCTATTTCTTTCTCTCTCTCTCTCTCTCTCTCTCTCTCTCCCCCTCACACCTCCTGTTAAATAAAATCCATACTATTGACTTCGGTATATGGCCTTGTTTGCACCTTAATTCAGGCACAGGCACCTCTCTGTGGATCACAACATGGTGGCATCCTGGGACAGTACTCCCAGCGGAGGACATCACTATGGGACAGTACCAGAAGAGGTCCTAGAATGACCTCTTGACAGCCAGTTGGAAGCATATTATCAATTATTTTTGATTATCAGTTATTTTTGATGCAGTTACATGAACACAAATGGGTGGAGGGCAGCACCTTGTAAGAGATTGAGACCAGCCCTCCACTTCAGGCACCTCTTTGGCTGCAGCACAGACACATTTCTTGTTCTATCATCTTTTAAGCCGTTCCCTTCTGAACAGCTAGATAAGGACAAAAGGAGAGACAGTTTCTTGGCTCTTAAGTTCTGTATTTCAGGGATTCACCTGAGCAAGAGAAGGCTGGAGTACAGCTCTCCACTGTCAGTAAATACAGACAAACATCATCCAGACAAGAGACTGGAAGAGACCTGTCTCAGAAGAACCACAGGCTGGGAAGTCACCAGTCATGAGCATCAGTGAGGGATCAAGTGCACAGCTGAAAGAGGAAGAGAAATGGGCTTTTGCACAGGGGTTCTGCTTTTCAGGTGTCTGCCTTGACCACAATGTCACTTGCAAGACTTTGCAAGTGTCCACCTTTCTTACACATCTTCATCCTTCAAAAACCAGAGGGCACGAGTACAATGTCCAGCTCTGGACTCAAAATCACCAAGCACTTGAGTTTTTTGCTGAGATTCTGCAATGCCTCATTTACTGTCATTTAAATATATGCAGGAATTGGTTTCTTTGTAACATTCTAAACAGATAAAAAATTCTTTATCTTTACCTTAGAAACAGAATTACTGAGATTTATATAAAAACATAATAAACATAACAAAGCTATCTGTCTGAAGGGGTAATTTAAACTCCACTTAGTCTTCAATAAAAACAAAATAGCACACTATAACCATTTACTGCATGTACTTTAAGCACAATTAACAGTTTGAGTGTTCTGAAGAGCTTCTAAAATTTCATTTTACAGAGGAACAGTGATCTTTTCAATATTTTTGGGCCACTGCAAGAGATTAAATGATACTTTTATGAGCATTTATGAAAGCAGTTTCAGTTATTAAGAGCAAAACCACAAACTGTTGCTTCTTTTTTTCAGCTAAATATGCTGATCTAAGTACAGAAACCTTTTAGCTAAGCTATATATATATTTAAGTATATATAAAAATATACATCCAATTAAAATGTGCTTTGTGTTGATTATGGAGACCAAAATTTGAACTATGTAAAAATCGAACAATGACAGTGGGTTTACAATAAAGCAGAATATATTCAGAGTTTATAAACTTAGACTTTTGGGTGTTCTGTTGAGATGTTTTTAATACCTTTTCCCTTAACAGAAAATATTTAATGGGTCAGCAATAGAACAAGTTAGAAAACTGGAAGGGATTCATTCCTATTTTCTGAAATTAGACCATAAACCCCCTGTTCAAGCACATATGGGTAATATCAGAGAAAAAAAAAGTGAAACTACAGTAACAAGGCAGACAAATAGCAGCTAAATGCCTTCTATACCTCTTGCCTCAGTAGGCTCATAAAATCACCTTTATAAAAATATGTCATTTCAAAGAAAATAAAAAGACAAGCATCTTTTGTAACATCAGCAATAACATTGGTTCTGTTTCTGTAACTTTCAAAAGAGGAATTTAGTTATCTCTTTCCAAGGATGAAAAAGGCAAAGTTAAAAGCAGTTAACAGCTTTCCTGGTTTTCCTTTAATTTTGGAATTTTTGGACTTTAAAAAAATTATTCTAAGAAGCAATAGCATAGCTATGTACAGATCTCTGTTGTTTTAGGGTTTTTTAAAATAATAAATCCATTTCTTTTCTGAACCAAGTGGTCCTACAGACAGTTTTATATCCTAAGAATTAAATCTGTGATGGCCACAAGGAAGATGTTGTGCCAGACTGGGAAAGCTCCTGTTTACATGAGGCTGGGAAAAACAATCTGTTGGATTCCAGAAGGGACAGGAAAGTCCTGGAAGCCTTGGAAAATGCTGTGTGGGTGAGTGGAACTAGAAACTGTGATTCTCCTAGGTGTTCTTCTGAAAGAACTGAGTAGCACAAAGGCTCAGCTTCTTGCTCTCTATTCTCCATGCCCAAAGGTCCAGAAGCTGAACAACCTCTGTTTCTAATACAGTTCCATCCTTCATACTGAAATAAATAGGCATTTCAATCACAAGCTATTCCATGTTAATTGGAGAAGAGTCTACTAAAATAACACAGTATTCACATACAGTTTTAAAAAAATTTAAAAGTTGTAACCATGGATAATAATGACTCTTCTACTACATGGCAGATGTTTGTGTAAACAGCATTCTTTGGCAATAAATTGCATATTTAAGAGTTCCATTTCCTGTGGTCTCTGTGAGGCAGTATATTGGCTTCAAACACACCAATAAAACTGACCAATACCCAAGGAAAAAACCTGAAACCACTGGTTTCTTCCAGCTCTTGCCAGTGATCCATAAATAACAATACAAGCTCCGATCTGACATCTGCAAGATTACTGTATTATCTTCTGAGTAGTCTTTGTATCAGTGAATCATTCACTAGTTTAAATTCTCCTTATTTCCTAATTTTTAGGCAGTGTAGAGGCAAAAACAAATTTAAAGGCAAAATGTGATGTAACTGAAATGTTTGTGCTCTGATGCCACGTAGATTGTGCCTTTCCAAGTATGTTTTACCTTTCCAATTTTTTTTTTAATTAATATTACCATTATAGGAATGTGTGCATATTTCTCTAACCAAAAGGTATTTGCTGCAGCTCTGTGATGGTAGATGTTAGATTTCTTTGATGGTCTCTGTTAGTAAAGGTAATACCAAGCTCTGACCATGATTTCCTTCTTCCCTGTGGTTCTCACTTAGCACAATTTCCTCCTCACTCAGCACAGCAGTCAGGGCAACACCTTCAAGAAGGAAAACTAAAAAAAATAAAACCCACAGTAAAGCACTGCCATCACATTAATATTTCTTGCATAACACTGTCTTCTGAGGAACTTGGAAAGAAATCTTCATTAATTTAATGGAGAGGGGTAATGTATTTTAATTATTTTGGAGCAATGGCAGGCAAATCTCCCCTAGATCCTCCAAAGTGGAGTCAAACTTTGAGCTTTAGATGAGAGAATCTCTGCAGGCTGTACTTTAGGGTCACAAAACCCACAAAACCAGACATATGCGCAGGTTTGGCTGAGATGGAGTTAATTTTCCCACCTCAGCCCTCACGGTGCTGAGCAGAGAGAAAGGTGTTGAGAGCCCAGCAATGTTTGGGGACTGCTGGGCAGGGGTCCCACAGCACCAAGGCTGTCCCAACCAGCACCCACCAGCCCCACAAGGCCACTAGGGTGGGTCTGGGCGGGAGCCTGGGAGGGGACACAGCCAGGACAGCTGACCCAGGCAGACAAAAGGGGAATTCCATTCCGTACAGCATCTTCTCAGCAATAAAAGCGAAGGCAGAGGTCAGAGGCACTCTGGTTTTTTTGACATTTGTCTTCTGGAGCAACCTCTGCTGTACTGAAGCCCTGGTTCCTGGGGCATGGCAGACACTGGCTGTTGATGGGAAGTTGAGAAATAAGAACTTTTTTTCTTTTGCTTCAGCGCCCATAATCTGTGCTTTTGCTTTTGCTTTATTAAACTGCCTTTATCTTGACCCATGAGATTTTTTTATATTTACTTTCTCCACAGGCCCTGTCCTGCTGAGGAAAGGGATATTATATAGATGCCCCTAGAGCAGGAGATCTAGGGATAGAGCACCTTGCATGCACCTCAGGTCAATCCACCATAATGCAAAAAAAGGGTTTTGAACAAACCCTGAGCCCTGAGATGCTGAAACCCACCGAACACGAACTGCAACACTGAGAAGGTAAAGCTACAAAGCAACTGTTAAAGAAATAATTGTTGTCAGAAGCTCTTTCCACTGGCATGTTTTTCTTCTTCTCACAGCTCTCTAATTCTTTGCAAGAACAAGAACAAATACTGCTCCTGGGAGACTCAGAGTTGTATAAGGCTTGAGAGCTACACTGCTTTTAGCATTGACATAGTGTGTATTTGAGAACTTAATCCTTCTTGTGGATATGTTGAGACGTTACCTAACATTGCCATAGGCTTCTCAGAATTGTTTTTGATAAGAAAAAAAAGAGCAGAGAATCATGGAAAATCTGCTTTTCTTGAAAGCAGATCAAAGAAGAAATATCAGTGTAGGAAATTTAAGAGAAAACACAGAGCAGCAGTTGAGACAGACCGAATTGGAAAGTGACAAGCAAGGGTGAATTGGCAAGGAATCATTTGAATACATAAAGCTTTAATCACACAATTAGTGACTGAAAACTAAGGCAAAAAGGAAAATCAGTGCCAAGCTTGCTGTGATGGCGATGAGACTGATCACAAGGCACACAGGAAAGGAGCTGTGACAACAGTGGAAAGATAATGGTTTCCATTCCTTAATAAACAATAGTTCCTCCTATTGCCCTTATCTCACTTCTTACAAAATATGGAGTGGGCATAATTCTCATTCTTGTATTAAAAATCAATCTTTGTTTTGAAGGTGAAGAAATACATGAGAGAAATATGATGAAATACAAAACCAGGCAAGCACATGCCAATTCTTCTTGCTTTGAGAGGTAAATCAGTGCACAGATGACTTGTACTCAACCCTGTCTTATCAAATGGATCTATTAGGGGACTTGGCTCCACATGCATTTACTCTGTGATTGTTGTAGCATGTATGCTCTTATATAATCACAATTTTTATAATTACTATTGCAGTGAGTCTCAATATTTTCCTGGTAAAAGCCACTTAAGGTAGAGTTCTGATTACTTTTCTATGAGGGACCTGTACTTGAGAGAGAAGAAACCAGGAGTTTCCATTGTTATGCTTGTCACATTTAATAGATAGAGTGACAAAACACACCTCTGATGTCCTGGTGACTGTGATCTTGAATTAAATAAGATATTTGACTACAGGCCTATAAGGACTATACCTGCTGCAACTGTCTTGGAAAATAGATGCTGTAGGCTGTATAGAAGTCTTCTTTTACAGCTCCCATAAGATCAAAAACATTGGATCTCCTCCCACACTTTGGAGAATGGGCAGCACTTGGAAGGTACAGTCTGTTTACTCTGTTTAGCTTTTACAGCTCTCTTGTCTTCCAGATAGATGCTGCTTAAACTGCCTAAAAAATGACATTGTTGACTTTTCCATGGCACAGCAACCTCCTGTGTCATAGGATAATTAAACAAAAGAAGATTCTAGAGCTGGTACAAGGGGAATAATCCAGTATTCATGCTGGGACTTACTGAAGTATTTAATGTGTACTCTCAAAGCCATTCCCATTTCTTCACTACCTGTATAGATCTAGAGAGTGGCATGGGCACCTGCATATATAAATATTTATATGTGCATTTCTATTTGTATGTTACTGGGTAAATGACTGATGTTTTGAATTATAAATCTTTCAGGTCTAAACTTGAATTTTTTGTATTGCATGATTTACTGGTTTTGTCCTGCAGCTGTTAGAATACTTCACAAGTTACTGCAAAGGCATACTTTCTTCAAAGTATTTAATACTCTTTGGTATTATTCATAGAGTCATGATATTGATTTGAATTCAGGATCACAGTACCACTAACGTAGTTTGACTTGGTATGGTTTGGTTTTGTTTTGTTTTATTTTTGGTGGGTGGATCAAAGAAACTTGATACAGGAGCTTTCAAAGGGCATATTTTAGCTCTCAGAAGCAATTGTGCTTTTATCAATTAGCATCTTTGAGATTCTCAAACATTTAATCTTACTAAATTTTGTGTATTTGGGGGTTGGTTTTTTGTTTGTTTGTTTGCTTTTTAATTTGAATTATTTTGTCTTCTGGTTTGGGTTTATGTAGGATTGTGATATTTTGGGGGAGAGAGAAGAAACGTGTCTATATAATCTGATTACAAAACACGGATGTTTGAAATGTAGTTAATTCCTCATTTAAGGATGAGTAGACTTAGGATTTTTTTCTCATGATGATTTAGACTGCCAATTTCTTACCTTCATTTCTCAGCAAATAAGTGGATGGTCATGAACAGGTGAGTTACCTCTGTGTTTACAGTCAACCTCTCAGTTCTCTCAGAAGGAAAATCAAGGCTCAGTATTTTTCTTTCACTGACTGATATATTTCAGCAGCATGTCTTTTTCAATATTGCATCTGAGAACAAATCAATACTACAGACTTCTTGCATGTACAATCTCCAGGAACTTTCCACATAAATATCAAATTCTACCCATAAAAAACTGAGTAATGACTTTTCCTGTGCAGTTCAGAGTTTGTTTTATAAACATCTAAACTATTTTCTCCTCACTTCATACTATTAAGCAAAAGCTATTCTTTCATATGAAATATTTTCCTCTCTTAGAAGTTTCATTAATCTCAATGCTGTTCAGGACTATTGGATATCTGAAAAATGAAAAGCTCATCTGTAATGTAAATGTAACAACTGATAAGTTAAATATTCTAGCAAATAAATAATTCAGAATATTTACTGGGAGTTTAAAATAGCTAAATAAAATGCATCCAGAAGAACACATCTAAAGGCTGAAAAAAATGAGAAAAAAACCATTAAAACTGTAGGGATAGAAAAATACACCTAGAGAAAGTTCTTGTACAACAGTAAACTGCAATGCAAATCAAATCGTCTCAATAAATGGATTGTGTGTGAGCATGAAATCCCACCAGAATTCAAATATGTTCATCTTTATCCTCAGGCCTCTGATTTCTATTACCATTCCTTTTTTTTTTTTTTTTTTTCTTTTGCACCCATATCTTTCAATATCAAGTGTTCATTCTTCTCTCACAACATTTTTTATCTTCTTTTTTTATAAGTAGCCTTATGAGTGTTATCAATAATATATTGTGTGGTTTTATCCTACCATGGAAAATGTAACAAGACTAATTCATTATTCCACAAATAAAGACTTGCCCAGCTGAAAAGACACACATCAGTAGAGCAGAATATCAAAAGATATTGTCAGAACAGACGTTCCTTTGAGAAAAAAAAAAGTGTTAAAAGTATATGCAGAAACTATAAAGGTCATGAATTTGCAGAAATATAAGATGGCGGAGATTTAACAGAGATACATGGACAAAACCAAACAGAGACCTGAAATCTTCACAGCCAGACACTGGAAAAAAAAAGCAAGTGACACAAATTCATTTAATAATCATCTTGCTTCTGGTATAAAGTTTATTGCAATGAAATAACAAAACCACATTGATTTAGGAAGGACTGACAGACATCAAATACACAATGTGACACCAGCCAGGTGATCACTAAGGCAAACTGACCGTCTCCACAATTTTAGCATCTAATCCATCAATCTTCCTAACCTTCAGTCATTTAGGAAAATGTATTTCAGTACATGAAATACATTTGAAAATATATTGAAGTGGGATTTTTTATGTTATTACAAATTTCATAGATTATTTAAAGTAATAATTGAGAAATCTCATGTTTTCATGTTCAGTTTATTTTGTTGTACTGTCTGACTTCTTTGGAGCTTAGCATGCATTACAGGTAGATTTAATTTGTCTTTACTTATAACCATTCCTAAAATTATTTTATACATGTATCTTTCATTATAAGGTATTATGTCAGAAAGGATGTCCTTATCTCTAATGGCTAAATGAGATTATTGACCCATCAGAGACCCCTGAGAATCAGAAGTGCTCGAATGGTATTATTTCTATTTTCTCACAGAAAAAAAAGTTATTTTGTCAAGCCCTTTTGGCAAGTAAAAATGGCTATTTCTGTGTGTTTCAGACCTAGTATAACCATTAGTGAATCCTTACACTACCAACTGGTACCAACAACATCACTAGGTCACTTCTTGATTCGTATGCTTGTAATAATGTTGATACAAATTGTTATAAAATTTATTTTGGATTCATTAAAATAAAAGGTGTAAATAATCATCAATTCTGTGATTACTGATCTTTGAGATAATATTGACCAATCTACTCCAGCTGCTTGTATTGTCTAGTGAAAAATGAAAAAATTAGGGTTTTTTCCTAGGGGAACACTTTACGCAAAACAATAAAAAAGTTTTTTCTGAAATAAAGCAGCTTAAGAAAAGTATACCATTAAATTTTGGATCTTATTTAATGTTTGTAAAACAGTTCTAAACTGTACTTTGACCAGTGATTCACAGAGAAGACAGGCACAGTTATTTCTAGGTAGGAGATGTGAACCCTAATTCAGCTGCTTATTAACTGTCAGGAAAGACCCATCCCACAAAAACACCATTCATGTTCTAGTAAAACATCCCTAGATTTCTTTGTTTGTGTTGTTAGGCTTTCCTAGCTCATTAGAAGGCATCTTAGGCAGAAGGTTAAGAGTTGTGGAAGAAGGAGAGTCAAACACTAACCTCTAGAAGTAATTGCCTGCAGCTGCATTCCCACTGAGATTTCGAGGGAAAGGTGTTGCCAGTAGGTGGATATGAATGCTGCAAATTAAAACTCAGTTTTAGGGCTTATTAGTGGAAAAATACCTTCCACAATTTTGTTTGCTTTTTTGTTTTGTTTTGTTTTGTTTGTGGGGAGCTTTTTTGGTTTTTGTTTTTTCCTTTTCTTAAGTTACAAAATTTCTTCTAGAACTCCAAACAGTGTGAAACTGATGGATATTTCTCTAGCATGGGTGAAATGAATTGAGCTGCTGACAAGGAAATAAGTGCTTAGAGTGGTCTTCAGTCTACTTTAGGAAATCATGCTACACACAAATGTTAGTCATATAATTAATTGTGTTATGTGCCCAGAAACTATGTGAAGGAGTGGATGCAAGAATTTTATAAAACAGAATGGAGAAAAGTTATTATAAGCAGGAAGAACAAATGATTGAGAATTACGAAAATTATGACTAGGAGATCACTAGATGAGCACTTTTTAATTCTTTTATCAAATTAATTATGTTAATACATTTTGTGTTTAAAAATTCTTGCAGATAGAGATGAAGTTCAGTTCTGGAGGAATGTGAGGGACCAATATGGATTTTATCTGTACTCCCCAAAAGGCTGAGGGCATATATTTTTAATGGATAGTGAATTCTTGTCATCAGATGACCTTGTATCACAAGTATTATTATCTCTTAATATTTCTTCCTGTGTCTTGTCCTTAACTGTCTTTTTGATTGAATTATAGCAAGCCTTCTGAAAATGCATGTATGAAAAAAGTGTTATGACTGCTCTCAGTAAACTCCTACCCAGCTGAAAAATTCATGTCCTGCAGAAAGTTCTCTGATGCTAAAAAAAGGGAACAATCTCATAGGGCTGTCTTTTATTCAGTCATGAAATATAGAAGGGTTTGCTCTCTTCAGCAACCTATTTCCATGAAATTTGTGAGAATGGTGTTCTCCATCAGATCTGTGTGACAAAGAGTACTGATAACTTCAGAAATTAAAAAGGAATGAAAGACAAGGGCATGTATATATATATATATATATAAAATTCATTACATGTACACCTCCTTAGAGAAACACATTAAGATGTCTTTCAAGTAAAAAAATAAAAGGAAAAAGGCACAATTTTTTTTTCCTGCAGAGGTTAAATTGTACTTACACTACATTGGAATCTGAATTTCCTGCATTCCTTAGATTTGCTTTTGTTTAAACCATGAAGGAAAATGGAAGTATCTACTTCCTTATGAGGAGAGTTACCTAAATCCTTTTGGGTTCAGAATTGGTTAAACAATTTGCCTTAAAACTTTTAACCCAAATAATGTGAATGTGAAATTGCTATTTCAGGCTTTTCAGTGCAGTTTGATCCTCTGTGGCTCAAATCACCTGTAAATGGCATTTCCCCATGGTGGGATATTGGTCCAGTCGTACTTTAGTCAGCTGATGGCCTTAATTACAGGATCTGTAATTCACTACATGGTTAGATAGGAAAAGCAATTATATAGATTTTTTTTGTGTGTGTCAGTCAGTGGGATTATAATATATAGCACTGTAAATGCTATAAAAAACTTAATTCTTCACTGAGGTGAGAAAAAAATAACATTAAACTTTACATTATCTCAGCTGAAGCTATTACGTGTGACTGCTTTGTGTATTTTTATTACCTTTGTTGACCAGGGAACAAGAGCAAAGAATAATTTTGATATAGCCAGTGAAATTTTCTCAAGGCAGAAAAAAAACAGATTCCATTTAAGCAACTGTGGTACTACTTGAGGAAAGAAAAAAAAAAAAAAAACAAAAAACAAGCAAACAATTTACGTAAAGAATATATATTTATATTCCCTTCCTCTAAGTATGCATTTTAATATACTGAAACAGAAAGTCCATTTAGTTTTATTTTATGAACAGAACACTCTTATACTTCATCAGACAATTAATTTCCATACTCCAATATCTTCTTGAAATGTTTGGGCAGAAAAAAGATGATTAACAAGGACACTTAAAATGTTTGCAGGATAATTTAGGGGAACTCATACCATAATTGCTGTCCTTTGATGACTGAGTTCAATATCCTTTATTTCAGTATAATTCCTCTTCTCTTGGTTTTAGGAATTCTCTTGCCACAAGACAATCATGTACACTGAATTCCACAGCCTGATATCCAAATAGATGTATTTTGTGCTATTAGATTTACCGTATATATCTTTTCTTTTGTTTCCTTTAATCTTTCATTAAAAAAATAAAGTATATTAAAGAACATAAAGATTTTATAAAACTTATTTTTTTAGGGAGCAATAATTAGTAAACTGTAGGAAAGTATATTGTCTCAGTATGGAAATTAACACCTATATTTTAATATGACATTTGAAAAATAATTAGGATATTATATTATGGGTTAAAAGCAGAACCTGACTGTGAAAAGTGAGATAGAGATTATGTTTCAAAAACAGAATGAAGGTATAGATACAGCCAATATATATAATCTTGGTAATTCAAGTGAAATGGTGTTGACATTTTGGTTTTTTTCCCCACCTAAATTGACACATATGAAATTTTCTTTTAATAAATGAATAGATAATTCAAAGATGAGAAATCATTGAATTAGTCTGTTTTCTGCAAGAGAATTTAGTCTAAAATACATTTTTATGAGTAGCTTAGTAGTTGCTTTTCGTGAAGTTCCTGTCATAGCGCAAGGTGTTTATTTCCTGTTAAGCCATTGTTAATCTATTCCCAGCTGGACTAATATTGGACATTTTCCAGATCTGGGTGATGCCTGCCTGAGAAGTGTACACACCTAATAAGTAGTAGGTCAGAAGGCAATCCACCCTGGATTCAGGTCTCCATTCTCTTACAATCTTGTCATGATTACTTTTCCTAATGAACCAAATAAAAGGTTTTTGCTACTGCACTCCTCCATGAAACCATTTTTTTGCATAATAGAGTGTGATTCCCACAACTTTAAATCTGTTCAAAACTGCAAATTCTTAAGAAAAATGAGTTCTGCTCCATACCAAAAAAGCACTTATGAAAATGCTGTAGGTAACATCTCAAAACAATGAATTAAAACTTGGTTTTTCATAGCATATTTTGATATCATTCCATGCCCCACACCCAACTTAGGCCAGATGGTGAAGGGATTTGCTTGGCTAAGTTGGGTTGAAAGGTGCTATCAACAATTTGCTATCAAGCTCTTTATTATCTTATATTGTCTGCCTTTCCTGTGAGTGTTATTCTATTGCTCATTTGGTTTGTAGTCTTGGTAATAGCTTGTTAGTACTTTTATTACTGTTTCAATAATTGTTTGATGTTCTTTCTTATTGATGTGAATTAGCTGTGTTTAATTCATGTCATAATTTATATCAGAAAGGTCTGGGCTGCATATTTTTTCCTCCTGAGGGTTCCCAGTGGTGTGTTTTGTTTTCTGTTCCACTTTTGTCAGTTCAGACAAAACAAAACCTATTTCCACTAATGAAGACACTTGAATTTGTAATCTGGCTGGAGGATGGGTCATGCCTTTCTTGATAGTGGAGTGTGAGCAGTGCACCTGTGGGTAAATTTCTCAGGCACAAAAATGGTGTCTATTGTAGCTACCACTCCATAATCATAGAATCCTAGAATGATTTAGCTTGGAAGGGACTTTAAAAATCATCTCATTACAACCCCTCTTCCATGGGCAGGGACACTTTCCACGAGACCAGGTTGCTCAGAGCTCCATCCAAACTGGCCTGGAATCCTTTCAATGTTGGAGCTGCAAAGCTTCTCTGGACAACATGTTCCAGTGCCTCACCACCCTCACAGTGAAGAATGATTCATAATATCCAATCTAACCCTACACCCTTTCAGTGTGGAGCCATTTCCCCCTGTCCTGGCACTCCAGGCCTTTGCAAATAGTCCTTCTCCATCTTTCCTGTAGGGTCCTTTCAGGCACTGGGAGCCCACAGTCAGGTCACCCTGGAGCCCTCCCTGCTCCAGTCTGAGCAATCCCAGTTCTCTCAGCCTTTCCTCCCAGCAGAGCTGCTCCATCCCTCTGATCACCTTGGTGCCTCCTCTGGCCTGGCTCCAGCAGCTCCCTGTCCTCTCTGTGATCATTTTGATTGGCAGCTGCTGTACATCTGTGGCAAGCACAAAGAGCTGAGACCTTCTCCATAGGGTCACATGCCATCCAGAACAATGCTACATCTCCAAGCAGATCCTGCTGGTTTTGCTTGCCTGGTTCCTCTGAGCTCCACCCTGCGCCTGACAGAACAGTGGAGTGATTCATCCACCTGTGTCCTCTTCCCAGACACCACCAGGGCTGGACAGAGGGAAGGGCTGTGGCACTGGAAGGGTGGACAAAGAGCAGGGCCACTCTGGTGACCAAGGACAGAGGAGTTCTTCTGTCCAGCCTCAGCAGCTGACTTGGAAAAGGGTCTCTGGTCTCAGTGATTTGCAGTCCCTTGTTCACTCATTGCTGCTCTCTGCTCTCTCCCCTGGCAGGGGATATCATGTGCACAGAGGCTGCGTTTGAGGCCACGCATTAATTCCCTTTGGTGGAGTATGTCAGCTTCTATAGATATTTATCTTTGTAAGACTTTCAGGCAATCCAGACATTTAATATTTCCCCTGGAAGTTCACTGTATTATACTCTTATCCAGAAGATGGTGTGTGGGTATTACTCTTAATTAAAGAAATATTTTAATTTTTCAGTTCCTAGGTATCTGAAAATGTTTCTTTATAATATAAGAATGTGTTTGCCTGGTTAAATAAGAATTTATTGTTCCAAAACTCTCTTTTCACCACTAGAGTGTATATTTTCTTCTAATCTGCATGTTAACAAATGTACATTTGTGAATGGAACATATGGATATAGAATATTATTGGCTCTAGATTTTTAGCAGATATGTCAATGATCATCATTTGTGCTCCTATCTAGTTTAGTCTCAATATAGTTTAACAAAACATTAGAAAATACTCCTGTGATTCTAGTATTAGCATAGTTGAAACTGGAGTTTCTCAGTCCCCTGAAGGCTATGGGAAGAATAAGTTGATTTCAATACTATCTCATATTAAAAATTTTCCCTTTTAAAAGGTTATGAGATACTCTCAAGTCTTCCAAAAATATGTATCTTTGTGAGAAACAATTTTAATATATGCATATATTTAATTTTACACATTTAATGAAAAAATATATTCATTCTTTTAGTTCTCATGTTTTGGGTTTTCATCCTTTATATTTCATTCTTGCCACTTGAATAAAAATGTGGTTTCTGCACCTTTTTCAAGTTCATAAATATTTAAAATTTGAATTTTTCTATTTTTTGCCTTTTCCTGTGATACCATTTTAAAAACAGCTCATTGCACAGGAAGTGGCAGCTGGATAAAATTGAAGAGGGAAATTGATGCAATTCTGATATCATGTTTTAATTAAAAGTTAAACAGGAAATATTATGACTGAAAATATATATTTGTATTACTGTATTTATAAAGTATGGACAGTTTTTTGAAATGTTTCAACTAATTTTGTTAATAACTCTTTTTTTTTTTCTAGACATCTGAATCTGAACTTTGGCATAGATTTGCCAAAAACTCATAATAATGGTTTTCCATTAAAAGATTAGATTTTTAAAAAATTTTTTGTACGAATATTTGAAAAAAAGATTAAATATATATTGACTAAATTCTCATTACTTCTGTCTTTGTAAAACTTTTTTGACTCACTTTTTAAATTTTTTTTGATGAAAAACAAGATAAACTGATTTAAAAATATTTCATAACAATGAGTATATTTACTATTATTTGTTACATATAATGCTCAAAATCACTTGCGGGATCTTGGCAGGTTTATTAGCTTGTTCTTACTGCTAATTCTCTTCTTACTCAATTTGATATAAGAATACAAGTGACAGGAGTAATTGACAGGATTCTTGTGTGTTAGTCTTCCCTAGGACACTGTGCCAAGTACCAACTCCTGTGTAATATTTATGGAAAAGAATTCTGGCTGCATTGGAATGTCAGTATGTAACTTTAGATTAGTTTCTTTTTCTCCTCCTCTTTGAATCACAGTGATCACTGCAGGTTGCTGATCACTTTTGCTTTCACATCTATCCATTCTTGTTTACTTGTTATAACTCCAAAACTTCTGTTTAGCTCCTTAAAAATTAGCCTCCATACTTGATGGTCTTTTTTAGCAGAAGCTCTGTGATTTGTCACTGCCAATGAAAGGATTTTTAGAATGGATTCATACAAATCCTTTGAAATTCTTCTTTGTTTCTTATGTCACAACTCAAATTTTCCCAAATGTTCAAAATTATACACTGGTATTTCCTCCTCAGCTAGTAATGCTGGGCTTTAACTCACCAAGTTTATGAGCTACTGAGCTTGTACATCCACCATGTTTCTGTCAAGTCTCCTACATAAATTTCCCCTGTTAGTCACAGCTTCCAAATTCTCCTTGTTTGTCCTTCAAGCTTCTGTGTGTAGCATGCAGGTATTTTATTATACTTCATATATGCCTGAAAGCTCTCTGGGGCTGATGTATTGGCATCATTTTGAAGTATTTGAAAGTTCTTCATACTTGTCTTCTGCTAAAAAGCTTTTCTCCTTTCTATTCCTTATCATGCTGAAGGATATTATTTATTTAATATACGTAATTGATCTAGCCACTAAATCGGTTGCCTAAAACTGTCAATTCATCTGCATTTATTCAGATCAACTGTTAATTCTCATCACTGCTTAAAGACTGCAGAACACAAATGTGTATCATGCTTAAAGAAAGATGGAGAGAAGAGTAAGAGAGATTGAGAGGAATTTGGGAAGATTGAAGTTGCTGCCCTCACATTTTATGAAACATTCCCTTGTCTTATTCCTATTATAACTTGTGTATTATATGAAAAACAGTAGAGGGATTGGGACTTACCTCAGTTATATTTATGCCAAAAAAGCCCTCCCAACATAACAGAGAGAGTTTGAATTCTGGTGTCCCAGAACACCTGAGGCTACAACCACCATTTACAGATGGCAGGGCCAGGTATTGCCCCTTTCCAGCCAGGCTGGGGCTGGGAGTGAGCTGGCCCTTGCCTTCTTCATTTTCAAGCCACAGAGACACAGACTTGACATTAATAAACTGGGTATTGCACAGCACCAGTAAAAATTTTGCAGAGCGTAAAAATAAATATTCTATTATCAAAAAGCAGAAGTTTCCTTCAATTTGGATTGCAATATGAAGGGGAAAAGCTAGGGTCTGATCTAATTAGTTTTTCAATAAAAATTAATTGAAAATTAAATAAGCAAAAATAACCAATGGACCACATAAAATCAGTTATATAAAGAAATGTGGAGAAAATACTGGTGACAATTATAAGCTGAAATCTATGGTCAGAAATTTCAAAAGTAGAAGCCTCCTTCTTTCAGCTAATTGTGCACAGACTTTGCAGTTACATGTGCAAAATCTTTGCTGTAGGAATGACAGCTATCATTCACTAAGGCTGTAACCTTGCAAATGCAGCCATGTGACAAACCCCCATTGAAGCCAGGCATCTGCTTATCCCACGTTAGTGGAGAGTAGATCTGGAACTCCAGATTGTTCTGTTTTGTCTTAGGGGAAAAAGGGAAAAATAATTAAAATTATTGTTCAAGAGAATGCAAATAAGGCTGGCTCATAAAATGAGCACAAGGGCATTTGTTAAAATTACCAGGCAAACAATTTAAAATTAATAAATGGAAATGTTTTTAATGCCATGAATAATTAGACTGTGAAATTTACTGTTAAATTATATTATTGATGCAAATAGCTGAGCAGGAATAAGAAGAGATTTATAAACTGCAGATGAATAAAAACTGCACAGGCAATAAAAACAGAATAGGCAGAAAAATATTAGGTGTTATTGGCTGCCATAGTGCATGTGAGAATGCAATGCTCATCAGCTGTGGTCATGAAAAAAGGAAAATGAACTTCCCTGTATCTCTATTTTCCTTTGTCACTGAACATCAGGCAAGATTTGTGTGCCATTGAGCATCTATTTTCTCTACCTTGGTGGATACTTTTAGCTAATAAATTTTGATTTATAATACTCTTGAAAGTCCCATGCTGTAACTCAGCAAAATTTCAAACTCTCATTTGAAATTTTGAAATGCTAAAATGCTACTTTGAAAACTCTAAACATCCATATTAAAACATTTCCCTAGTAGCTGTGATCAATTGGACAGAAATAGCCAGAAATATCAGCAAAACCAGGGATATACAAGTACTGCAATACCCAGATTGCCAGATGCTTTAAAAAGGAACAAAAAATGCCATCAAGCCACATGATCCATAGAAGCTTTCCAAAACAATTTTGCTGAGATTCACGAAGAGAGGTTTGCAGTCCTGCCTATATATCATTTTGATGTTTTCTAAAAGACCAACAAAGCGATAAAGTTAAAATAAAGTACTTTTATTTCTCCGAGTAAATTTTATCAGAGAGAAACATGAAATCACTTTGATTTCGTAAACAGCGTTCTTTACGAATTTTCTGCTTCTGAATATTAATTATCTGATAAGCCCTACAGTTATCACAGGATTTTTTTTTTTTTGTCTGGCTCTGTGGAACTTAGATTACCAAAGGATACAGCCATGCATTTTCACAAAGAAGGAACTGAGGAAAGAGTGTTAGTATTTCTGAAAAACTTGCAAAGTAAGGTTAGTGCTATTTCAACTGGGAATATATCTCTTCTTTGCCTAAGGGACTTGCTGTCTTTTATGAGGCTTGCATAGTCTAACACTGATTTTTAAAGAGAGAGAAGAATAGAAAACATCTGTGAGTGACTAGCTTGAGGTAACTAGGAGGATGATGGAGTGACAAAGCAATAAAAACATACCTGTTTCTCATTCTGTTGGAAAAAACTTATCACATCTTAGTGCTATGGACCATTTTAGGAAATCCTTCATGCATTTAATTTGAACTTGTGGATGCATTTACTCATGAACTTCTTTCTGGGAAATGAATGATATAATGAAAAGAATTCCACAAAACCAAACTTTATTATGAATATGTAGATAATTCTTGTCCTTGGTTGGGGTGAATTTAAGAGTAGGTTAACCCTTACTGCAAAATGCACAGAATGAAACATTTCTCCTCATAGTACCCACTGCACTGATGAAACAAACAGGAAGAGTCAGCTTTCATCTCTGATTTCAGGGGACTTCACATGCATGGACCCACCCTGGTCAAAACTAGCGAACTTGTACCACTGGTCATTCTAATGCTTCCCCCACTCCTCACCCTGCTGATTCATGGACCTGGTTAAGGACAGGAGATGGACCCAGCTGAGAAGTCTGCTGTGATTAATGCTGCTGCTGTACAAGGGGCAGATGGCACAGCACCCACTGGCTTGATAGATTTATCAACTCTGCCTCTGAAAGAGGGGGCTTGCCATATTCCTTTTGCACCCTTGAGGTTAAAAGGATGCCTGCTTTGCTGGGGGTTGAGGCACTGCGCCCACTGAATTGAAAATTAAAGAATCAGCTACTTGTTTGGGCAAAAGCAAGAATTACTGGCATGATTCCACAGACCTTACTTTAATTAAAAAAAACTCAATAAAAAATAAAAAGAGAGGAAGTGATTCCATCCCATTCCATCTATAAGAATAATGAACAGTCTTTCCAACAGAGAAGTTAAATGTTCTTCATCTTTCTCTGGAAGGTGTTGTGACAACTGTTTCTGTATTAACCTATTTGGTTGTTTAGTGCTGAACTGGGAAAAGACCTGGTTGGGAACAAACTGTGTCAAAATTTGAATTGTTTCAGTAAAATAGAATTAAATAGAGAAATTTTCTCTTTTTCTTCATAATGATATTATTTTTTCTGTTATAAACACGTATCCTTGTACTTCCCTTTCACAGGAAGGAAAAGTGTAGGCTCATTTTCTCAAGAAGGGACCTAAGGTAGAATACATGCAATATTCAGCTGGCTGATAAAAGAGAACTATTACAACCTTTTCTCTCTATGTTATTTTCCAATTTCTTCTCTTTATCAGCTCAAGTATTTGACCTTTTTATGAAATCCTTAATAGATTCAGAATGAGCCAAACTTCCTTTTTCATGAAATTTCCTATTTGTAACACAATAGAATGCCTATATTTAGCTTTAGTTGCAATGATGAGGAAAGCAGCAGTGAATGAGAGCTAACACAAACACTGACTGGAACCATGGTCAAGGGCTGTATAACACAAGTCAAAATGATTCCTCAATTCTTCTGGTGTCACCTGAAGCTGGATTTTCAAAGCTGACATAACTTCTCTCCTACCTGATGCAATTACAGGAAAATAGTACAGTAATCACACTTAAAGGTTGGGTTTCTCTGTCAAAAGTGTGCACATTCTTTTCATCGTAGGTATGATCCTCATTAGGGCAAAGAAAAAGCCCTCAAAACATGTAAATTTTGTTAATATCACCTACTGCTCTGAGATTTTTGCGTCTCCTCCTGGTCTTCCCATTTTAACACTAACTCCTTGGTTTCTGAGTACCCACCAACAAGTTTAACAGAGATTTAAGTAGTCACAGTGTTTTGCAGCTAGTGAGACTGACGAAAATTCTAGGGAATTGAGAAACTCATGTGGTTGTTATCTCCAGCAAGTATAAAAGGATGAGAATGTACAGCAAATTTTCAGATGGTCTTAATCAGTAGTGATAGTGTTGGGAATCTGCTCTTTTGGCTGCAGCTGAAGGAAAGGTGGACTTCCCAAAACAGCAGGAATTGTACATAACACCCACATGGACTTCAGGTGTTCCACAGGGAAATTAATGAAAACTAATTAGTTGGATTTCCCTGGCTGGTGTTTGAATGGCTGACTTAATTCCTAAATTTATTGTTTCCCACTGTCAATACTGCTCTGGGAGGAGCAGAATTACCCAGACTGTAAAGAGCCGCCTTGGCTTTGAAGCTGTAGAAAAGCAGGTCACAGGGAGTAAAATATCTATGCCATTTTTAAACTGAAGTTTAATACAATACTTTTGGCATATGCACATCTTTTAGTTATTACATTTTTAAGGGTAGGAGTGAAAATGCAAAGCCTGATCCACATAAAAGAGAAGAGGGATACTCAGCTGAGTACCTGTACCATGTTTTTGCCTCAGTTGAAACATCTGTTGTTGAGGATTTAAGGAAATATTTGTGCCACTTCATTCTTCTTCTCTTAAAACAAATGCATTGTTTCCTCTTAAACTTTTTTACCAATAACGTTTTAAGACTGTTGAGGGGCTCGTCTAGAAATAACTGTGTCAGGTACATTTTACTGAACATATTGCTGCCATTTATCAAGTATTCTTGTCTAATACTTGTTTCATTTGAATCCTTTCTGCCTTCATGCAAATAATAGATCATCTAGCAATCCTGGCTGGAAATCTATAACATGGGGAAGAGGGAAGAGATGTGTTTTGCTCTGCCTATGCCCATGTTGTTTAATTTATTCAACTCCATCTCAGTTTGTATTATTAAGAGGGAAAGGATTACATGTGGAAAAATTCAAACTTCATCCTTTGCATTTCTACCAGAAAGCACAGTACACTTACAAGAAGCATAAAATAAGTATTTAATAACCTTTTTCATATTTTATTTAATTTTTATCCTGTAAATTATATTTACTTTTTTATTAAGTTCTAACATGTTTTTTACATGTTAGTTTCAGCAGATTAAACCTCCCCACTAAGATTTTAAAGAACAGTATATATCCTTATCTAATGTGTAACTTACCATCAATTTCTGCTAAATCTCTACCTGCCAGAAATCAGAGGGGGAAATCTGCCCCACTAATTTAATTAAGTCAAATTCATATGTGAAAGTCTCTGATGTGAAGACAATGTCAACATTCAAATAGTCAGATAATAAAATTAGGAACATTTTCCCTCTCCTGCTTACACTGCACCTTCAAAAGTCACAACTTTTAGAGGCATTGCACTTGTTTGAATCTGTTAAGTGAGTCTGGAATTTGGATACCAGCAACACAAGCTTTCAGCAAAAATGCTGAAGTCAGCTGATATCCTACATTTCTATTGCTTTCCTTTTCTTTTCTTCTTTTCCTCTTGGCTTCTTTTCTTTTATATACTGTAGAGTTTTGCTGATCAAGATGGTTGTTCAATTATCCAAAATTCCTGCTCAGAAGAACTTTTTAGTCTTAATTATGTTGTTAATTAGTGTCTTCTCCCTGAAGATATGGTTGATGTGCTTGGCCTGGTTCAGAGAGGGAGGTACTGCCCAAATTAAGCCCTGACCCTCACCACACCTCACAGCCCTTGGTACAGGGATGGCCTACAAAGCAAATCAACAGGAAACAATGAAAACACTCCATATGTGATTTTTTTTTTTTTTAGAAGGACATAGAGAATGGTTTGTGTTGGAAGGGACATTAAAGATCATCTTGTTCCAACCCCCTGCCATGGGCAGGGACACCTTCCACTAGAGCAGGTTGCTCAGAGCTCCATCCAAACTGGCCTTGAACACCTCGAGGGATGGGATATCTGCAGTTTCTCAAGGAAACCTGTTCCAGTGCCTCACCACTCTCACAGTAAAGAATTTTTCCTAATATCTGGTCGAAACCTCATCTCTGTCAGTTTGAAGCCATTCCCCCTTGTACTGTCACTCCATGCTCTGTAAACAGTCTCGCTCCATCCTTCCTGTAGGCTCTACATCCTTTATGGTGGTTTTCCTGTGATTTCCTGTTATATTTTTGTTCATAATGTATCTCTGCATCTCCAAGGATCTCTTCTCTTCTATCACATTTTAGTTCTGTCTGCTGCCAACCTCACTAAGCACCAGCCACTGATCTTGAAAACTACTGTGTGTAATCAGATCTTAGGGGAATGCTTCATCTGTGAGTGGATTTCCCAGTTCAGTACATCCTAATTAACCAGCAAAAGCTAATCATAGAGAAGTTGACCTTGTTAAAATTAGTTTTATTTGCTGAATTCCATTAGGTCAACCTTTTTGTCTTTTAACTTAAAAGCACACAGTGCGAGAATTGATTATATTTTATTTCTGTGGTGAAAGAAAGTTTTTCCTCCTGAGGTATTTGATCATGAAGTTGGAGTCTTAAGACTAGCCCCGAGTACTTGATATATCAATTGGATTGTCTGCCACAGCATTTTACTTCTTGACAGATTCTTTTAGAAATAGCATTTGCTGTTAAATGATTTGTTAGATTTTTCTTCCCTTCCAGGACTGTCCTTTTTACCTTTCTTTTATTTCCCACATGTACAGCTAAAAATGCTGAACTTTCAAATACAGATGGCAGTAACAAGACTTGTACGTGTCATATGTTCTGCTTATTTCAATAAATTCCTGTCATCTTGTAAATTTTAATTTTTCAAATGCTTGCTATCTAATATAATTATCCATGTTGATTTTTAGTGGCTTCTTTAAAGAGACAAGTAGAACTATTTCATTTCATCTTGATTCATTTTTCTAGTAGAACAAAATTGTACTAACTAAAATATTCATCTTCATTGCCAAGACCTGTTCTATAGCAACCATATTTGTCTTCAATTCCATTAAAAGGATCAAAGCATTTACTCTTAAATAGTATCTTCACACTATAACAAGAATAGTTTCTTTCTTGCAGTTCTCATTCATTACAGCTGTTATGAACAATAAGTTTGTCCTTCCATTTTCTAGGCTGCACAAAAAATGTTCCTCTGCTTTCTGTAAAATAAAATTTTAATAGATTAGTAAATACTTTGTAGGAAAGATTCATTTTGTTATTCCAGAAAACCTTAATAACAGAAGACATAGAGCTATAGATATTTTACTCAATTGTGCTTTACTAATTAGGTTAAACTGCTTTTTCTCCTTAATTCATCATATGAACATCCTTCTTTCCCAAGGAAATCTAATAACTCTTGAATGCTGTAATCAATGAATGCTTGATCAATGAATTCCCACTCTGATGCACAGAGTTAATAGAGCCCATCATCACAATGTTCAATTGACATGTCTAAGGAAATATTAGGTCAAGATTGTATCTTCCAATAGTTAAAAAGTGCTTCTTTGTCTAAATGAGATTTTTAAAATAAGAGGAAGATGTATTTGCAGCTTGCAACATAAGATATTTCACTGAACTTTCAGTGTATTTCAGCTGAATTGTATTCTACTAGATAAGGGGTGTCTAAGTGGAAGAGACTGGTAACTAGCACAAAATAAATCTTTAATGGGATAAGTGTGCACTTTTTCACTTGAGTGCATCAAGTCATGTTGCAGAGTGATGGACTTTTAGTTATGCAGTGCCTTAAATAAAAAGCTTTCATAGATGCTTTTAATTTGCAAAATTTATTTTAAAAAGGTTTTTTAGAAACAATAATAATAATCTACTTAAATTTGTCCAGTTTTTTATCCAACTGGTAGGGGGTGAGGGCAAAACAAAACAACAAAAACATATAGGATATTTTAGTCAAAAAATGACTTTTCCTTGAGAAATGGTGACCAGTTCCACATCTAGTTCCAGGGAAGTTTTGGGGAGAAATTCTGTGGCAAAATTCAGCAACTTGGTCTCTTCACCTGTAGATTGTACAGAACGCAGATACTCTAGATGTCCGAGTAATCCACGAAAATGAAATGGATACTTAAGTTATTCCAAATTTCCTCTGTAACTTGTAAGTTTTCCTCCTAAATCAACCAGAAAATAGAAATAAACTCACTTGCAGAGGTAGGAATTATATAATAATTGAATCTATGTTATGCAGAACAAGCCCAATTGAAAAACATTATTATGTACAGCAGAGCATGCAATTTCCCAGCACACAGAGCATGACCAATCTGGCCTTTGAAGTGGAGCACCAGATGTATCAGCTGTAATTTGCCAACATCAGAGCACAACACCAGCCCTCGCAACACTGCACACTTTGCTACGTTTGGGTTTTATTTCATCTTGGGCTTCGTGTGGGGAAGATCTAAAAAGATTGTTTCATGGAAACAAAAGTGAGGCCTTTTTTTTCCAAAGGTGTTCTTGAAAGAAGAAAAGGAAGTAACAATGTTATAGAGAATATACGACTTATTTCATTTTAATTAGTAAATACAGTTTATGAAACATTGTAAACCACTGAATTCTGACTCTTTCAAAATAATTGCAGCCTTTGGCCAAATCTCTGTTACTGCAAGATTAAATTTAGAGTCCTGGGATTTTTTTTTGTCGTTGTAAGTTTTTTCTGAAAAATTGAAACTTTTAAAAAATAATCAAACTCAGACTGACAAGATAAACATTAAGGTCCTTCCACCTTCTTTCTTATTGTCTGTCCAAATCACACACATGAAAATTCCTCATCATTGCTAAAAATGTACCATATGCAGGAAAAAAATAAAGTATAAAAAAATTGCAGAGCTCAGAAGCTCTTCTGACTTGAAGAAATATTTTCATTTTATACATTAGTTCTCACAAAACCAAGCATTTCCCAAAACAACCACTTTCACAGCTCAAGAGAACTGCATATTTTTATCAAATTCCCCGCTGCCTGTTTTGCTACAGTTATGAATATTTTAAGTATGTTTCTGATAGTTTAGTTGAAGAAATATTCCTTCCATACAATAAGTAGGATGCACAATAAAACTATGTTTATTTCAGTCCAAGGAAGCAGCCAGATTTCTCCACTCTGTGGAGATGGAGACTGCAATATAACATGATGTTAAGCTAATGATGGGGAAGGTAAGCATCCTCATGGCGGAGTTTGAAAATACTGCCAAGTCCTTAATGTTCAGAAAATGCCTGAAAACTTGCATCTGCTCCCATGGGAAGCTGCTATAGCAGTGAATTCTATCCACAGAATATTTAACATTTTTCATGGCTCTTTGATGGCATCTGTTCCCTGAGGTGGCTTACATAAGGTATCGTATTTCTAACTGGAAGCCAAATTAAGATCAGACATACAGTAATTGCTCTTTGCTGATGTTTTCAGTAATTCATCATGGATGGCATAATAGTTTACTCTGCTTATATCTCTGAGAACCTAAATGAAAAACGCTCCTTTTCTGAGAGTCAGGAGTTTATGTCAAGCCTAAAGGATTTTTTTATTCTAAATATTGCAGTTTCCTGACCTGAAAATTTGCATTTTGTATAAAAATACCAAAAAAAAAAAATGGGGAGAAGGGTGCCACATACCAGCTGAATGAACAGATGGGTAGGAGGAAATTTTTAGAGTCATCATCTGGCTTTGTACAGAGAAGGGAAAGTTTGTCATTTCTCAGAAAAACAGTTGACACTAGGTCTGAAGTCTCCCAGATGAAAAGCTTCAAGCCTTTGGATGGATGCTGGCTACTTTGGCTTCTCATTGCTTTTGTGGAGTTACTTTTAATAGAGGAAAAGCTTGAATAGTTTTCTATTATTTATATATTTATTGCTGTGCTCAGTAAGACCAGCTCTCTATGTTGTCCATATTTACAGCAAACCTTCTTAGGCTAACACAAGAGAGTAATAAGTCGTTTTTTTTTTTCTCACATTGCTGCATTCTGGATTATGACATGTATATGAAGAAATACAGGAGTTTTGTGTTCATAAAAATGTAAACCAAATAAAGCAACAAATACGACACTGACACAAAAGAGTGCTTATGTGAGCCAGTGGCTCTAAAGTACTTTAGCATCACATTAATTGGGGAATATGGGGGAAAGGTTTATTTGCTGGTCGTTTTGGGCTTTTTGTTTACCTGCTGTGAACCCACACAAAAACATGGCATTGTAGTCATAATCAGTAAAGTAAATTTGATTTAACAATTTGAGATCTTCTATCAAGCTTATACCACCTGGATGAGTTTAGGACTTTTTTCCCCTAAATTATTACATCCAGTTGGCTCATTAATTTGCTTTATAAATTCTTTTTTTTTTTCTGAAGAATGCTTGTGAGATGCCCTCAGCAAGATTGTTGGTCCTTTTTAGTCAAAAACAAGACAGATGACACTTTCCCTGAGAGGACCTACACCATGTTGTGCATAGCTCATAGCAATGTAACTCACAAATGTCTTGACATGTGTGTGGTTACACATTTCTACTACTAGTGTCCAAAATATTCCAGCTAGTTTCCACTAAAGCACAGTAATGGTGTATGCTAACCATAACAGTTAATGGCAGATGCCACATTGGCTCTGTTTCACTCTTTGTTCTCTATCTTTATATTTTGCCATTGCTGCTCTGGCCAACTTGAAACCTAAACTGTATTTGCCAAAAGTTATGCATTTTCATTTATGTTGTTGTTCATAGATTTGATAAATTCAGCTTTTGGTACATGAAAGCTTTGAAAATAAAGCTACATCCAATGCTGGAGCCCCTTTCTGGTTCTTTGGTTTATTTTAATTTTAGATTTTGTTGTCTTTATTTAAATAATTCAAGTATGGCTATGGGTAGCAATTACTACACTGCTTTGTTTTGACACAAGCCTTGTTTCAGAGAATGGCTGGTACAACAACATGGTCTACTCATTCAGATAAACAAGGTCACCATAACATTGCACACCAGATGGCATCAGCTTCTGTCTCTCACATCCAGGCACTGCCATTAGACTTTTCAGTACTCAGGATGGGAATCATAGAATGGTTTGAGCTGAAGGGGACCTTAAAAATCATCTCATTCTCACTCTCTTGCCGTGGGCAGGGAACCTTTCTCTAGACCAGGCTGCTCAGACCTCCATCAAACTTGGTCTTGAACACTTCCAGCCATGGGGCAGCCACAACTTCTCTGGGCATCCTGTGCCTTATCATCCCCACAGTAAATAATTTCTTCTTTATCCCTAACATAAATGCTCCTCTTTCAGTCTGAAACCATTCCTCCTTGTCCTATCACCACAGTTCCTGACAAGGAGTCCCTCTCCAGGTTACCTGTAGCCCCTTCAGGACTGGAAGTGCTCTGAGGTCTTCATGCAACCTTCTCTTCTCCAGGCTGATCAACCTCCAATTTTTCAGCCTATCCTTGCATTGGAGGTGAAATACCCTTCAGCATTTTACCTGGTCAGAAATAAACACCCATGGATCATTCCCTGGAGAATCAGATCTTTTTAATTAAGGAATTCTAGAAGCAGGTCGCTTTGCTACTCTCATGAACAGAAATAGGAATCCTTTGTTTCCAATTCCTGAAAATTAAACTCTAACAATGGTAACCCAATCTGAGCCAAGGGGAAAGGAAACACCCATAGAAAAATTATTGTGATCAAACCTCAAAAAAACTAGAGTTCTATGAACAATTTCCTAATTTGCAAGGTGCCTAAGCTTGTGAAAAATAAAGCATGGTTAAATCATTATTTAAAACCTGGGCAGGTAATTTGTCTCATGCTAGATGAGGAAACTAGGTTGGCAGAGAAGTGTGATGTTTTCTTTGATTCTGTTTCTTATTTAGTTCCCCAAAAGCTGATTATACAGAAAAATCTGTTTTCCCAAGAAATGAGAACTGAACAGTATTTCTGTAAATGTATGGAAGGCTCCTTTGCATAACTGCTAGAAAAAAATCCTTGACCAGATCAAATGGGCTTCACCTTCTGAGAAGTTTCTTATGAAGATATAGATAAGCGTTCATCTTGACAATATTTTCTTGCTCCTTAGCGTGGAAAATACATTACTACAGTAAAATAATATTTATTATAATAGATGCATGAGGTGTATTTGTATATATAAACCACATTTATGTTTATATGGGACAGTTTAGTTGCGCATCTGCAGTGTAATATTAGCTGTCTTCAGAAAAGGAAGCAATTCTTACAGATTAACACATATTTCTCCATAGCAGGCAATATATGCCTTTTTTTTTTTTTTTACCTTCTTTTTTGCACTTTTGCTACCCAAATTACCTTTTAAGAAAATATATCTACTGATATATAAAGAAAATATAAAATATGTAATATTTTAGCATAAAATAGGCTTTAATTATTCTGGATAAATATTTATCTGCTCATTTTTACATCAATGTTTTGACAAAACCTTATGAAACATTTTAATAACTTTTCTATTGGATATTAATGTCATATTTTTCCTTTTTTTTTTTCCTAATTTTTGGTTGTTGTTGTTTTTAGGTTTTTTTCTCTTTGCTAAATTTCCCAGTTCCAAAATAACCTTGTGTGAGACAGAACTTCTACATATTTTGCTCTTCCCAAATATGTTTAATTTGAAACAATATGCATCATTATTCAATTTTAGTATTAAATAAGCCTATAAATGGGGTTTAAAAGGCTACAGAAGAGTTAAACTTAATGTTGTGGGTTTTTTAATCTACACATTGTGTCTGCCTCATTGACTTCTCAGTGTGTTTGCTAATGAACTACATGGCATTGTGGCAGATCCTGAGGCAGAAGCTGGGAGGAGTAACAATCTTATGAATAAATGTTATTAAAATCATTACATGACATGCTATCCTGCCATGATGTTAATCTGTTTGGGGATACAGTTAAGATGTGGTGGCAAGGGAATTAAGTTTTTAGCAAATGCTGTAAAAAATGAAATTTGGACAGAACAGCTGTCAGAAAGAAATTGATTTGTCACCATTCAACACACTAAAAATTTGATCCCCTATTTATATTAAAAAGAGGGTGGAAGAAATTAAAAATGACAATCTGAATGCCTGCATGTTTTATAGCTTGTTTCAGTATCTGAATTATTCTTTGAAATACAAAATACATTTTAAAAGACTGAAAGCATTAAGACGCTAAAATGCCATTTTATTATCATTGTTATTATCATTTTGTGTCTGAAGCCAAAAAGCTCTGTTTGGTGCATGTGGTATTAGCTGAAGATTTCTGTCATTTGGTCGGAACGGCCAAACACAAATAGGTCTCTCAGCATGTTGCAAACAGACTCTCCCACCTCCTCCAAGGGTATCTCTACTTAGGCAAGTGTTTCTAGTTTATTAAAAATTAATGGCAAAGGGAGATGAGTGCTTGAGTCCGTTTGCTCAGCTGTTGGTTTGCTGAGTGAAGTCTGGGTAAAAATCTTGCAGTTTTTCCTCTAAAACCTTTTACTCAGTGAAGGCCACTGATGATAGAGGGAATCAGAGTAATAGGAAAAGCACTTGGCTGTTTATTTGAGGTGAAATTTCTATTATTACCTAGGATAAGATTTAGTTCTGCAAAGAATTTTTTTCCATAGCTTTACAGTCTCTGCAGAAAAACAGGTATTTCTGAGGCATAGTGTTATTTTCATATTTGCTCTTGGGTAAGATAAATAATTTTAAGTATTTATTGGTTTTGATTGTTTCAGTCCAGGAGATGGCAACTTGGGAACTATTCAATTATATCAAAATACAAGTGCTTAGTTCACCTGGAGATGTTATTTCTTCTGTAAAAACAGGGAGATGCAACATCTGTTTTACAAAGTGTATTTCCTTATGAAAATAGATACAGCCTTACAAAACAGAATGGGGAATGCATGCCAAAGGAATTTCCCCACCATGTCCTAGATTTACATCCGCCTGTTGAAGCAAATTCAGAGGAGCATGCCAAGATATTCAGAGGGATGGAGCACCTCTCCTATGAGGAAAGGCTGAGAGGATTGGGAATGTTTAGCCTGGAGAAGAGAAGGTTTTGGGGTGACCTGATTGTGACTTCCAGCGCAGAGGAGCCCACAGGAAACATGGAGAGAGACAATTTACAGTGACATGGAGTGATAGCACAAGAAGGAATGGCTTCAAACGGAGCAAGAGTAGGTTTAGATTGGATCAAAGGAAGGAATTCTTCCCTGTGAGGGTGGTGATGGTCTGTTACACACAAAGTTATCACCCTTTCACACACAGCCAATATCTACAGTGATGAATCCCTTTGTGCTTTGAAACCTTCTTGGAAAACTCTACAATAAGCTACATTTACATGTGCTCACAGTACTGTTTTAAGAAGAGGTAAACAGCATAGTCTTAATTAACTTAGGTTTTGACTGCAGTTCTGATAACAGTAAAAATGCTGCAACTTGAGAAATTTTAAGTGTGACATAACATGCATGTGTTTCTTTTGTGGCCACTGCATTAGGTTGTTGGAACAACTTAAGTTTGAATCTAGTTTTATTGTTTGTGCATTTTTCCCTAGAGGAAAGTCAGAGCTTGACTCTAAATGTTTATCAAGACTCTAGGCAGGGTTTGTTGCTCTGTCAATACATGAGTTTCTTATTTAATTCAATTTTGTTCATTATAGTATTTTATGTATATCATGTCAGATAATTAAGAAAGTTTTAGTCTCCAGAAGAGAATAAATATCTATATACTTAAATTTTCTTTTTTTTCAATAGAGTCATAGTTCTATTTCAACTTAATTGAATCTTAATTTACAACATCTAAGCATTAAGTAATTCACACCCTTCAAGTTCAATGTGGTACTTGACATGTTGTAGCAGACTACCTATGCTTCTAATATCTGGAGGAAATATCTCAGGCATAATTCATTGAAAAGTGCTGAGCAAAACTTTGTTAAAAAAAAAAGATAAACTCATCTGTTATCTCTTTGTGTTTTGCAAATCCAAATATATTTTGCACTGCTGGTAGCTTACTTGGATCCATACTGAAAAGATATTGTCAGGGTGGGGCAGCTCAGTTTGGTGGCAATTCAGAAAACAAATTATGCTACTATAAGTCAAAAGCAAAATATAGAAGAAGAATATGGTCTTGCTGTTACCAAAGTGCTGTTACTGACACTGTTGCCGAGAAAAAGATGAAATAAAACTTGTGTCTTGTCAGTGCAGTTGAAAGATATCATTATCAAATTACCTATCAGCCTGTTTCATTAAAAATTCCTGTAACCTTTTCTTGAACAAAATAATTCTTTTGGTGACATCTTCATTATTTGCAGCCTCAGCTGACACTTTTGGGCTGCCTTGTCCCTGCCCCGAGCGCACTCAGCTGCTGCTGACACACACTGCCCGAAATGCTGCTGCTCCTCTTACGCACTTTCCTTCCTTCTCCAGGGAAGCTGCGGCGTCCTGCCTAAACCCTCGCTGAGATGTGAGGACCAGACTGCCACCACGAGGAAAAATAAGGCTCTGCTGAGTCCCAGGGGAAGACCAGCAGAGTTTTTACCGCTGTAACAATGCATGATAACATGGGACAGGAGTTTGAGTGTGGAAGAAAAAGCCACTTTTTCCTAATTGTCACTTGCTTTGTCCAATGGCATTTTTGGACCCTCTTGCCTCCTCTGCCAGGGCCCTGAGGATATGGCCAGCCCTGCCTGCCTCTGCTCATCAACACCAGTCAAACTACAGAACTCCAAGTGACAGACCAGTATTTAAATCACAAAAGTACTATGCACAATTTTAAAAACTGCATTTCCTGTGTAACCATTAGCACATGCACTTTAATTACAGAGAGAGAGAAATATTAGTATTTCTGCCAAATTTATGTCTTAGTGAATGTGTCTGCTGCACAACAGAGCCAGCTGGAGTTTGTGCAGAGGTTCCAAAGCAAGAGCAGAGGATGAGACCAGCTCTCCTGTCTTCAGATGGTTTCATCACCTCCACGAGTAGGAGGGACTGGACATGGACATAACCTCTCATCAGGAACCATGCTCAAGCAACACATCTCCTATTTCCTAAGGAATATGAAAACATATTTCTAGGAGGGAGGACAGGACACGGCATCCAGTGGCGCAGCGTATATTGTAATACAATCAGGAAATCAATCAGGAAGGATCACCAATGCAATCTATGAAGCAAAAAGCAAACAAATGAAAAAAACATCCAGTGTAGATGAGTTATTAGAATGGGAAATACTTCTTATAGTCAACAAGGAAAAAAACACAGAAAAATAATGAAAATATTACAAAACATATAAACTGATTTTTTTTTACTATATATTTTTTATTCTTTGCTGAGTGTACCTGAGACTTCATCTACATGAATTTCAGAAAATTGTCATGTTTGTCTTTAACACATGTTCTATTTTATGGATTCTTTCAGGGTTTTATACCCCTTTTCGTCCCACTTTCACTTTACCATGATACAATATGAGAGTAGCAGGGTGGGAAACCTACCGTGGGTAGGACTCTGGATGCAGACCTTCAACATTCAACCTAGTAAAGCTAAGTATAACACATTTTTTTATCTATTAGTGATTTTTTCCTACTACAGTCTCCTCCACCTCTGCGATTAGGATTCTTGAACAACATGATGTGAAAATGGTTTCTGTGAGCAATGCAGAATGCAAAAAAATGAAAGTCTCAGAGAGTGTGCTGTAATCACTGCTTGCAATAGGCTTTATTTGCATAAATTTGTCTCCTGTCATATTTTCATTAAGTTTATGATGGCTTTTAAACAATAATTTAATCTTAATGCAATGCACCCAGGCTTTAATTTAAAGAAGCCATCTCCTGCTCTTCCCATGTTTAACGCTGATGATGAGATAACTGTCTTTACAAATGAATTACCACTGGACCATGACCAACAGGATCTGAGCTGAATCCATTAATTTGTAGTTCATCTTCAAAACCAAGTCTGTCATTAACCTTTTTGTCCTCCATCCCTTCGCCTAAATAATTTGCTGCATTCTTTATCAAACATGAAGTGCAACAACTTGTACATTTGCAGTCAAGACACTGAGAAATTTTTCACTAAGAGCTTTCATTGCAGAAAGCTTGAAATATCTTGACACTTTCACTGAGAGCTTCAATTAAATTTTGATCAGTAATGTTACCCTGAATGTGGAAATTTCTGGTTTAAATGAGAGACACAGACGGTCAGATTTCAGAATAGCACATGACAGAGGAGAGGGCAGAATGTTTCCTTTAAAAGCTTGGGTCACAGAGTCCTTCTGGTCGTTTCCAGATACATAAATTTACATTTCTTTGGTATTCGTCTTTTTGTCTGCCTGTTCATCACACGCCCAGTTCCCTGCTGCTTCCAACCCATTTCTGTGGTTGTTTATTATCTCTCTTATCAGTAGATAGTGAATGGGGTGGGAATGGTAAAAAAACAATGAAAGGAAAATGAAATGGCCTTGGATAAAATATATAGTGGAGGGGGGGAGCCAAAACAGATAAGGAAAGAGAAATGGAAAAAGGAAAAATTAGCAAATTTAGTCAGTAGGACAGAGGGACAATTAAAGATCTCTCTGAAATAGCTAGAATAAAGAAATACAAATTAATGTTGTCATTTCCTTGTCAGTAGTTTTGTAAATCCTATCTGTATTAAAATAATTTATTTCAGAGCAGTATTCATACTTCTATATTAGTAGATCAATAATAATCAGACAATTATATTTATGAAACCATGTTGTGCCTGTAAGCAATTATGATTGTCGTTATCACTCAGATGACTTGGCGACAGTTATATAATAATTTCTTGTTAACAAATATTTCATTATTTGATGTTCCATACAAACTTGACCCAAATCCTCAGATGTAGTTTTTTGCCAATAGTCCAATTATCAATGTAAACACTCAGTGCACTGATCTGTTCTTCGTTGTCAACATGGATAAAATCTTGCCCCCCCAAAAAGGTGGTAGGTCTGTACGTGGATGGGCAAGAGGCTGGCTGAGCTCTAGCAGCAGCAGCTGCCAGGCTTTTCCTCTACTTTCTTTGACTTTGGGTTTGCTGGTCTTTGATAAGCCTTAATCATTGTCTGCAATGTGCCCCTGTTGAAGAGAGCAGGAAATTCAGAGGAAAATGTGTCCCATGAAAGCAGGAGCTGTAGTCCAGTGGCATGTGTTTAACCATGCATTCATCTGATCCTTCTTGGAAATTTCACAGCTTATAGTTTTTCCTCCAGGGATCATTATAAGATCTTCTCCCCTTTAGTGCTATGCCTGGCTGATGTCTCTAAAGAAAAGGCCTTCATTTATATTGTATTTTTGTGCTGGGGAAAATCCATGTATGTTAAAGCAGATGTCTTTTATAAAAAAAGTCACTTATGCAGCCAGTTGCAAATCCTTGGGACCAGTTGATACCAGACAGAGACATAGCAGCAGGGGCAGAAAGGGCCTGAGAGCATTCCCAGGAAACAGCTTCACTCTAACACATGTGAAAACTGTCTTGGTAGGGATATAGAATCACAAGATCATAGAATTGTTAAGGTTGGAAAAGACACTGAAAATCCTCAAGTCCAGCTGTTAATGTATCACGACCACCATGTTCACCGCATGAGCATGTTCTCAAGTGCCATATCCACATCTTTTTTTGAACACATCCAGGAATGGAGACTTCACCACTTCTCCAGGCAGCCGGTTCCAATGCTTAACAACCCTTTTGACAAAAAAAAATTATTCTTAACATCCAGTCTAAGCCTTCCCTGGCACAATTTGAGGCCATTTCCTCATGCTCTCAGACTTTTTACTTGGGAGAAGAAACTGACCCTCACCTGGTTCCACCCTCCTCTTGGGGAATTATGGTGAGTGATAGGATTCCCCCTGAACCTCCTTTCTCCAGGCTAAGCGCCCCCAGCTACCTCAGCTGCTCCTCATCAGACTTGTGTTCTTCCCTTCCCCAGCTCTGTTCCCTACTCTGGACACACTCCAGCCCCTCAATGTGCTTCTAGCAGTGAGGAGTCCAAAAAATGAACACAGGGTTTGAGGTTTGGCCTCACCAGTGCTCAGCAGAGCAGATGGTCACTGCCCTGGTCCTGCTGGGCACAAGCTGACATCTGCAACTCCACATTGCCCAGATCTCTGTTATCTCCTGACCTTTTCCCTGTCACTGTGGGAGGGAGCATATACCTGATGATGAAAAATTGGTGTGCCCTGGGGCATTGCTTACATCCTTTTGTCTTTCACTATTGCTGAGATTTAGAATCTAAAATAAATTAAACAAATAAATAAATTATTAGCTCTAAAATCAGCCTGTTTTTTTTTTTTTTTAGTTTGCACATCATGGCTTATATACAATTCTCTCTTTCTTTCCAGGTTCATAAAACTTTGATTTCTCATAAAAATTGAAATACCAAAATCTGAATCCAAAAATACACTGCATCCTTTAAAGGTATTATTAGAATGGAATTTAAATCTTTATTTCAGTCCTTAAACTTACCCTCTATTTTAGTTCTTCACTCTCTTTACAAAATAGTTCATTGCTCTTGTACCTTAGGGCCTTTGCTGTGAGGATAAATAATTTCAAAACAGCTCCAATATGTGTTTGTTTATTTGTTTGCTTGTTGTTTACTTTAGAGGAGCTAAATAACCATAAGGATTATCATTAACAGAGGACATTTTACACTGAGGACATTTTACACTGCAAGATGTCTTTAATACTTATTACAGAAGTTAATTTAGTGATATTATTTCTTTTGTGAATGAGCTGGGTTTACTTTTTTCCAAATGAAAAATATGCTGCAGGTATTACAAATTCTAAATGTAGGATTGACAATTCTTCTTATCAGTATAAAATGTAAGATCTGTAAAGTACAGTCAAAGGCTATGAGCTATCAGTGAAACTCTCAGTGCTTTCTATGTTCTTATTCATCATATTAATTTGTAATATAAGGCATCACTGAACTTCTTTCTTTCTTGCATATGCTCATACTAACCTAGAAAAAAAAGAACTTTTTGACCGCTAGGTTTTTTGGGTTTTTGTTAATGTTAATATTAAATTACCTCTTTTGACTTAATAGTTTTGGTAAACTATCTCTAAGCATAAATTCCCCGTTGATCCACAATAGATAAATCAGGTAACACATTTTTTTGTTTCTCCTTTTAAAATTTTGCCTTTTTGATGTCACATATTTTCCCTAAAAATTTAAGTGGAACTGTAAATATATGATACATCCCATCGTTGAACAGCTACAACAGTTGGCTCCATAATTATATCTTTAGAAGGTAAAAAAATAGGAATCATAAAAAGAAATTCACTTTAAAATCTTAATTGTAGGTTATTCATGTTAAGTGTTTATGTTGCTTCTTACCATAAGGGTACTTGGAATATGTATTTGTGCTCTTATCTGTGCATAAAGCAAAATAATTTACAAATTTCTTTTCAAGTGTTACATTTGCTGTGAGCAACACTCATGTTGTTCACATTTTTATGAATGTTATTATGAATTAGTTTTTGACAGGTGTGACATAAGAAAATATAATGTGAACTTACTGGTAAATTTAACTTTCAGTTTATCCTGTTCATATTCATATTGTTGACATAGTTTAAAGAAATATACTTTTCTAGGAAGAGAGCTACAAGATTCTTCCTAATCTTTTTTATTAGGTTTCCTTGGGGAATCCATGATAATATGATTTTTTTTTCTATCTATTAGTAAAAAAAAGTTAGTGATTTTTAATTAATTACCCTTATTAGAATGAGAATATCATCCTAGAATTCAGTTAAATACAGCAGGATTACACTAAATCCATGCATGGGAATAATTTCAGAAGAAGAATCAAGGTAGGATGTTATTCAATAATAACTACACAGATTCATTAATCTATTTTAATTAAGAAATAAGCAAAATTTAGTATATGGGACTTCAGGAACTACCAACAAGCTTGAGTCCTTTTACAAAATTGACCAAAGTTTCCAGTAGGACCAAAAATAATCA
This sequence comes from Camarhynchus parvulus, assembly GCF_901933205.1. Lineage (NCBI taxonomy): Eukaryota > Metazoa > Chordata > Aves > Passeriformes > Thraupidae > Camarhynchus > Camarhynchus parvulus. The sequence continues at coordinate 103,487,490 of NC_044571.1, forward strand.
ACAACTTATTTATTAAATCTGTTGGCAATGCCAAAGTATTTCTGCAAGTGCCAGCTTTAAATTGGCATGGTTCCTCATGTAGGTACGACCTTTCTCTGAAACATAAAATAACACAATATTTTCTGTAGTGTACACAACAATATAAATAAATCAATGAACATGAATGTCCTTGACATAAATCACAAAATCTTTCCCAAGCCTGCAGTTCTAACATAGAGAAATTGTACTTCAAAAGAAAAAAAGGAACATGCAGTATAATAGATAAGAGACTACTCATACTGATTACTCTAACTGATAAACCATTCAAATCAAATCAGGCTCATCAAGTGCTCCTCACTGGAAAAGAGAATAAAAATAATATTCTCTTTATATTTGAAATATACAACTTTGGACAAAAAAATTTATCAGTAATATGTAACCTTCAAACAACGGAAAAAGATTAGAGGAGATAGAAAAGCAACTAATGATCATATTCAAACAAAAAACCCAAATCAAATCAAAACAAACAAACAAAATACCTCAAAATAAACAAACAAAACCAAAAATTCAAACCAAAACAAAAAACCAATCAACCTATCAAAAAAAGCCCCAAAGTACTTGTGAATATGGGACAGTGAGAGGTATTCCATTAACAGAAGCGATCATTTTGGCAGGAGAGTGTAACATCTTAGGTGCTCTCAGCAAGGATTGAAGCATTCCTTCCATGTGATTCTCAGGTCTTTCTCTTGGAGTTTAGCAGTCAAAAAAAAAGTAAAATCACTTTCCTTTTTTGTCACCTTAGTTTTTTAAGATTTTCTAAGCCTTCTGATATTGACATTCTTGTGGTGAACTTTCTCAGACACTTTCTGTAAATAACTGATTGTTTTGTCTTCTTTTATGGAGGAGGAGAAAGTTGATAGACTGTTGGTTTGACCAGTGTCATTGGAGAGGTGTCACTATCACCCTCCAATCCACTGTCACTTTTGGAAAACTATAAATGTTGGAGTCAAGAAAACAAACTTCCTCTTTCTTCCTTCACCTTGAGAAGGTAGTGCGCTTGTGTTCTTTCGTGTCTTATAGTGACATTTTTTGTTTTGATAAATGATCAATACTCTACAGTGACAACTAGAAATTCCTGAACAACTTGAAAATAAAATTAAGCTACCAGAATACAATTCACAATGTTATGTGAAGATTTTATATGACTTGCTAAGAGACTGGGCCTTAGGACTTGGCATAGCATGATGTTATCTTCCTCTCCAGAAAATACTAAGGAAATTTTTGCTATCCTGTACCGTGTCCTTGAATGTCTTTTATTTCACCAGCACCTATGGTTCCTGATCACCTTATCTTTACACTTACAGGTAAAATTTACAATAAAAAGTGTGTTTTGGATACAAACCCAGAGCAGTTTTGTCCTCTCCATTGCATAGTACTGACAATTGATCAATATTACAGAATATAAATTAGGATGATCCTAGTGTTGCCTTCTGGACTTTTTAATCTCTGAAACTCAGGGAATTCTGTTCAGAGATAAGCATACTCTCCTAACCAAGAAACCTCCACAAAACAAGCCTTAGCAAACTAATGTGTTGTTGCTACACTGTTCCAAGTAATTATTCATGGAAGTAACTCTCAAGTTCTTTCATATTGTGGACAATTTTTTGTCCATTCATAACTGTTTTCCGTTTGGGTCTCCTTCTTCCAGATTTTGTTTAAGCAGAATACAGTGCTCCATTCTCTTACAGACAATGGCATTAGGACCTTGAAATTAGAAGAGATTCAATAAAAATTTAGTTTCACACAGGCATTTGAGCTACTTGATTATGTTTTAATAGAATAGCAACATATTTACTGACTCCATTTTCATTGAATGTGGTCTATCTGCATCCTTTTTTCCCAGGTTATTTTTCTTTGTCTGTGTTTACGATCCTTTTAATTTTGCTGTTAATTGCAAGTTTGAACACAGGTGCATCATGATAAAAGTCATAATGAAGTTGGATAAAATGCAATCACAGAAGTCCAGGGAATTTATTTTTTTACTTGTTTAGCCAGTTTAATTATACAAGGTCTTCTGGAAGGCTTAAATAGGGGACAGAATTTGACAGCAGACTTCATCAGTAGTGTCACTAGTTGAATAGTTGCAGTGTTTGTAAGGTTTTGTGGCTGTGTAACAGTGTAGTACAGACTGATGGCTGAAAGCTGAAGTTACTCACTACATGATGTGAGTCAGGTCCTCAGTTTGCAGCAGAAATCTTCCCTATTGAGAGGAAAATGAAAGTTTTTGAAAGGTCCTAACAATCTTACTGTCATGTAGATGGAATTTAATAAATTATGTTGCTTTAGACATTGAAACGTTATATCAACATTTGTTACGGTTCTTAGGAAAGAATAAGTCCCACTGAATTTTTAATAGCTAAGCTTTGACAAAACATGGGGTGAATATTTTTGAATCTATTACTACCAAAAGGTGCTGTCTAAGCAAGGCATGCTTATTTTTTGTGTTGACAATTAATAATACCCAACAAAACCAAGAATTATCTGTGAATTTTCCATGATCACCACCTGAATCCATAATCAGAAAAGATAGCTCTGGCGAAGTCCTGATAGCAATCATATTGCATGTTTCTTTCAGCATTTTTTGATAACATTATTTTTTGCCCTTATGGCTTCTTGTGGGGAATTTAATTTCAGGTGGTATTGTAGGGACAAAATAATAGTACAATAATGGACTTTTTTGGTTGGGTCACATTTTCTCCATATTTTTATAACATATTGCCGATGGTCTGAAAGATTAACCCTAATGACCAAAACTGCTGAAATGTAGGTAACACATAATTGCTTCCACAGGCTGCAGCATATCATATCTGGTCACAATTTTTTCTGTTAAACCCAGAGCAGAACAGAGTGTTCCAGCTGATTCTTTCCCTGCATCTAAAGCCCTATAAGTCTTTTATGCTTCACAGGACAAACTGTAACTGGAAGTCAGTTGTATCTCATGGTGTTAAGAATATTTGGGTTTGGATGCTGCACATGTTATTAGCTCCGTCCCACTTTTGCATGGTCTTTTGGGTAAAAATCAAAAGCCAGACAGCCCACAAGAATTTCTATATCTTTCCACCAAACTGTGATCTGCAGTGATATCCCTGAGAGAGTATGGCTAGTGCCATGCAAAGTGTCAGGCCCTACATTTTGGATACATCGGGATCCCTGTCACTAATATTACTACAGGTCTTATTTTCATATAGAGTTAATCAGGTGGACCTCATTCCCTTCAAGGTCAGATCATATGCAAGAACTAAAAGGTTCTAACATTTTAACCTTAGTCTTCTTTAATTAAATAGTGATATTTAAGGGTCAGTGAGCTGAGTTCTACTGAATTAACCCTTGGCAATGAAGTAAGACCAGAATCAATGTCAAACAGATGAATAGGTTTCATTGAAGTGGTTTCTTTTCTGCCTGGGACCTTCTGTGATATGTATATGACATTTTATCACTACACTAATTCATGCTTGTTGTACTTTTTAAGTTTATACTCAAGAAGTAGCAAATGTATTGGAATTATTTTCCAAATAGTTCCTACATTATTACCTTAATGGGCTGCTGACATTTTATTCCTTATAGGCAAAATGGCAACCATCTTTTATGAAGAAACTGGAAGATAAACCTACTTTTTCTCATTCCTTGCAAATGCTGCAAAGATATCCTTCTTGTTAAGTATAATCATTAATATTAAAAGTCAGCTAGGTACATAAATATCTTAGACTTTAATCCATCTACAATAATTAAAATTTTATAAAATTGCTCTCTGTGTCTTTCTCAATTGATTACCTGTGACTTTAAGCCGCTCCAGAACTTTCATTAAGTATATCACTTTCGATATGGAATATCTCACAAATGTGTTCAGCATATAATATCATACAAAAACTCTGGGAACAGTTGCATTTAGCAGCTATTATACCCACATGTTTAATCTGAGCCAAGTTCCTTCAGGCACAGCTTAACTACCCCTTCTGCTCATATAGAAGCATCTGTGCGAGGAATCTGTGAGAGTATTTCATTGTGTGCTCTGCCAGTGGTAGTTCCTCAGAACTCTGCAACAACTTGCACTGTGGGCATCTGAAGTGATGTCTCTGCATATTTATGAATTCAGGTTTTTGGGGACAGTCTGTTATTCACAGTACACAACACAGGACTGTTGAATGTGTATTTTATATAGAGCACAGGAAATATGGCATTTTAGTTATTATGCTATCTATAAGTTTGGTTCTTACTCTTTCTTAATTTCTTCTAAATATCTAGATATCTAAATATCTAATGTAAAAAAATGTACATTTTTTCCTATATCATATTAATTCTATCCCATTGTGTTATGTTCTTTTGAAGAGAAAACAAAACTGGGAATAGACCATGTTTGGGAGAAATTGGGTGAAGAAGATACACATTCTGTAGGATATTTCTGTTTTTCCTGCCTACAATCCTCTCATGCAGAAATTGGCATTCATGAGTTATATCAATGTTCATTATTTATACAATTCCCAAAATGAGTTCATTCTTCTGAAAACTGTGCCACTTACTATGCATTTCACATGATTGAAGCCAAGTAACCAGAAATAGCATCTTATTGTCCTTACTTTGAGAGGTAGTTATAGATGTGAAACTTGTAGGATTTTCACTTGAAGCCCATTTAAATAAGTTCTTAATCTGTGAGTTCTAAATCTCCTCTTCTCTGAACCCATTTGATTTTACTGTTATGTATTTTCACATGTTTTGATATTTTTGCCAATGATACAGCAATATCAAATCAGACTGTCTGGTTAATTCCTACTGTTTCAAAAAGTATCTTAAAGAAAGGAAAATACTGCAATTTCCCATGATTGGAAGAGCATAAATATTTTAGTGCCCAAAGCTTCAAAGCTATGCAAGGGGTTTCTCTGGATGTAGCTTGCTTCTTTGATATCAACACTGCCAAGTACACAAATAGAGATATCAGAGAGTTGTGAAATCACACAGCTACAAGACGCAAACACTTGTTTAAGAACACATACTTATTCTAATTGTTCAAGTAATTTACAGTCATTTCCTTTGTTTCTTCTAAGTGCTTATGTAACATGAGAAAATTTGCTCCCAGAATAGCAAAATAAGGGGAAGAAATTTTGTTTCATCATAAGACCAAGGGCCAAATATCTACCTCTACACATCTCAACACACATTTATAGTTAACATATGAATTCAGATTCCTATTTTTAAGCAGTGAAAATTGAATATACCAGCTATTAGCAGTATTTGGAACACAGAAACAGCTATTCTAGTAACAGTGGTAAATGCTGCAGAATTTAAATATCTCACTCTGCACTGCAGATATTCTTGCAGTTTTCTTCCATGAAAGACCATTGTCTCCACCCTGTTTTGGTTGTGTGATAAAGCATGAAAATGTTTGCAGAGAAAACTTCCAATTACGTCAGGATTATTAGGGTAGAGTCTTCCTGAAAATCTTTTCGTTATTAAGTATATATTTACCTTGGAATGAAGGGACATTGTACAGGACTGAACAGATATTGGAGCAGAGTGGGGAAACAGGCAAAAAAAAAAAAAACCTAGCAAGCTGTCAGTGTAGCACCTTTCATAAGCACACCTATAAATACACTTTAAAATGGTCATAAATCATGTTTTGCCATTGGAGAACAAAAAGAGGAAATTATAGTTTTCCCACTGACAAAAATGGGGACAGAGGGAGGGGAGACTCATGGCTCTAAAGTCACCTCTACTCTTATTTTCCATTCTAATCTAGTCTGCTTTTCATTTTGCAGCTGAGCGATTGATTCAGTTAGGCATTAGTTTTCCTGGCTTGCTTGATATCAAAGACTTTAAGCATTTGCAGCCAAAGAGTGGATTCTTTGTCTGAGCAATCAAGGGCTGTATCAAGGGCTGCAGTGCCTGTGAGGAGGGAGGGCAGCAAACCCCCCCAGTAACAAGGAAAACTTAGACACCAAAAAATTGCTCCTACACAGCACAGAAACAAGAAGCTACAATGATCTTGCTAATAGCTCCTTTTCTGCCCTCTTGACCTCAGATGATTTTGATGTTAAGAAAGACTACCCTGAAACAGCCTCACAATCTCACAGCCTTTCTGCTCACAGAGGGGATGCTGTGTTGCACTGCAGTAAAACCTCTCTAGCAACAGTGATTGTGGGACTTGGCCCTTAACACCGACACATTGAGCTCTGCTATTGTCAGCACTTATGATCAGTGATGAAACAAGAATTTTAAAAATTAGGAAAAAAAAAAGCGTTTCTGCTACCAGCAACATTTGCCAGGTCAAATGCTTGGATCTAAAGATGTGCTTCCAAATCTTTTTGAGGGTAGGCTGGTTTTGACTGGAGTAAAGTTCATTTTCCTCATGGTACCTTGTGTGGGGCTGTATTTTGGATTTGTGCTGCAAACAGTGTTGATAACACAGGGATTTTTCTTTATAACTGAGCTTTGATCAGAGAGTCAAGGCCTTTTCTGCTACCAGAGAGTGGCCTGGGGCGGCGCAGGGAATTGGAAGGGGGCACAGCGAGGACAGGTGACCCCAACTGACCAAAGGGCTATTCCATTACATATGTCATCAAGCTCAACATATAAAGTGGGATGAAGAAGGAAAGGATGGCATTTTGGAGGGAGGGAATTTGTCTTCCCAAATCACCATTATGTGTGATGGAGCCCTGCTCTCCTGGGGATGGCAGAACACCTGCCTGCCTGTGGGAAGCAGTGAGTTAATTCCTTGTTTTGCTTTGTGTCATGATCCAGTTATCAAAGTTATTAGAAATGCCTCTGCCCAAATTAATGTTCAAACAAGACCGTATGCCAAAGTCAATAGTATGGATTTTATTTGATGGTAAATATGAGGGGGAGAGGGAGATAGAAAGAGGGAGGGAGGGGGGGAGGGAGGGAGGGAGGGAGGGAGGAAGGAGGGAGGAAGGAAGGAAGGAGGAGGAGAAGAGGGGAGGGAGGAAGGAAGGAAGGAAGGAAGGAAGGAAGGAAGGAAGGAAGGAAGGAAGGAAGGAAGGAAGGAAGGAAGGAAGGAAGGAAGGAAGGAAGGAAGGAAGGAAGGAAGGAAGGAAGGAATAGAAAAGGGTGGCGGGGCAGGGGGGACAGAAAGAGAATGACAGATAATGACATAATAATGATGACAATAATAAGAAAAATAGCACCACTCTGTGGATCCCAACAATGTTCTGTTGATCCTCTCCATCTGGTCTTGTTGGCAGTGAAGGTCTCCCGTAAAGCAGGGAATCTGATGGGTTAATACACACTCAGGATGGGTAGGAAAACCCAGACACCTCCCTGGGGCAGGGGGGAGTTTGCCATTGTCTCTTACAACAGACTCTGAGTTTTTTGCATCCCGTGCAGTCTTGTGGTGCAATGCTTCAGGAATTACTCTGGGGGGCACTTTTTGGGGCCTTTGATGAATTATGACACCCTCTCAGGTGCCTCTCATGTCAATGTCCCGTGGATGTCACCTGTGGGGTTGGGGGTTCCACAGCTGGGCTGGTTTGCGTAAGCAAGGATGGGTGTTCATTGCCTCTGACCAGAGGTTGCACCCAAAACCTCTCCCTCCAAGCTTCAGAGGGGAGTAATCCTGGCCTCTACATGCTTGGGGTGGTTTCCCCCACCCCAAACTGAGCCAGGGAAAAATATCTACTGCATTTGGCTTTGCTGTGGACACATTCCTCTCCCTCAGCCTTGCATTTCTTCCTGGGCCTGAGGTGATTGAAGAATGGGTTTTCCCTTTATCTAATCTCAGCAGTCTAAAGTTCTTCAAGGAGGTTTCTGTGGTTGTAGCTTCTTTATACATTTTTTGCTATAATGGGCAAAATTTCATAACTATATTTAAGGTATGAACCATTTCAGTGCCTGACACTTTGCTTGACTGCACAGCTTTGAATTTCCCTATTAAACTGTCTTTAACTCAAACCACAAGTTTTCCCACTTTGACTCTTCCAATTCTGCCTCCCATCCCACTATGTGGGACTGAGCCATTGACTGCAGTGTTCAGTTGCCAGCCAGAGAGACAACCATGACAAAGGGACAAGATCTGGGTAGTTCTACTATTTAGTTCCAAAACGCAGTTTTCAGAGAAAAATGGGTGTGTAGGCTAAATACCAAGGACAGCAGCTCTGACATGCCCCAAACTGATTGATGAAAGATCAAGGTATCTTTTTTGTGCTAAGGCAGCCCTGAGAAAGTTGTTTTAATTATAGGATCATAGGGGTTGGAAAAGACATCCAAGGTCATCAAGTCCAACCTCTACTGTGTCAGCTAAACTACAGAACAAACTTGGTGTCATCAGTGAGCTTACTGGGGGGAGCACTCTATCCCCTCATCCAGGTTGTCAATAAACATATTAAGCAGGACAGGACCCAGTATTGAACCCTGAAGAACCTCACTAGTGACCAGCCACCAACTGGATGGGTCACCATTCACCACCAAGAGATACAGGCAGAAATTATTTAAGTCTCTTTTTCATTAAAACATTCCAAGAGCCACATAAAGCTTGAGAGAAAAAGTATATACACATAAAAAAACCAACAAAACCAAGAATCTCTTGACCATAAACAGGTCTTTAGAAATTAAATTAAAACTTACGATTTTCATGTCACTGAAACATCAAAAATGGTACAGAATGAAGAAATAACTGTATGTTTATAAAGGTCTGCAAAGAATGCAGTGATGAAATGCTTAATCTGAGTTTAAAATACACTTAGAATTAAAAAAAAAATCAGTCCAAGGCACGTATAATCCTTTCAACTTAAGGACCAACATTATCCAGGACACATGAAGACATTCTCAAAAGTAGCCAACATTGGCATAAAAAAACCCAGAGGATTTGGTGAAGACTTGAATGAAGGAAAGGGATTAATTAAAATATTGTAACAAGAATCTGACAAGCTTCCACTCAAAAAAAATCATGTGTCATCTCTACACATGGCAGCAAAATTTTAACTCCCACAGCTGAGGAAACTGTGTCAAGGCTTTCCTATTGATATGGAGAGTCACTAAAGTGAGAGCTGGGTTCACCTTGCTGTTGAAAAACCCTGTGACTTACAGCCATTAATACACGTCTTTCTGTGTATTAATATGATATCCTATAGAAACATTTTAAAACCTCACATCTGGGCAAAGAAGTACAACCAACCTAGTGATTGTGCTTAGTTTTTCTCCTTCCTAAAAAATTCCTTCATTTAATGCTAAAGAAAAATATTCCATGACTGATTGAATGGCTTTCAGCCATTTTGATTCCTCTGCATTCTCTGTGCCTTCTATGAAGGGATAATTTTCAGACACAGGAAAACTATAGACATGAATGTATAATTTAGGAACAGGACCAACTGAGCATGAGTCTAGGAATGAATCCCTTAGACAAAGAGAATTCATTTTCCTTGTTCTCATAGCTCTCATATTGCACACACAGAGAAATATATATATACTGCCATGGGGATGTTTGTTATTCGTCTGGGGGAATATACCTGTCTGAGAGCATCTGTTCAGAAGGATTTATGACTCCTGGTGATATTAACAAAGAAAGATCACAAAAAATCAGAAAAAGCTTTTATACTTCCAACCAATTTAACGCAACATGAGCATTTTACATTGCAGAATACACCCAGTAATTTTAAGCCATTTTCATTTTCATTGTGTATCAGTAGCAATCTTACCAAGAGTAATACCTGGAGTTAAGTTGCAGAATTTGCAACTAATGCATCAGATGTGATTTCAGTGTGTGTCTAAGTTTTGGGGTATGGGGAAATATAAAGCTTGCCCAGAGCAGAAGGTGATCAGACTTCAGTGATAAGTAACAGAAAAGTTTGATAGAATCACCTTAGACTCAGTAGTCTCACATGGGCACAGCAGCCGCATGAAACTTGGACATAAGAGATGGGGGAAAAGAAAATTTGAAAATAAAGAAAAATTTTGAAGAAGGGAAAATTGTAAAAATACAATATTGTTAAAGATCGAATTAGTAAGGAGGAGGGACATTATATCGAATAATATATTATGTGTATCTCTCAGATGATCTGGGGCTGTACTCACCAGATAAAAGATGTAAGAAGCTTAGAAAGAAATAATGCTGTGTCCTCTACTCGTGCAGGGTCACCTTACAGATCTCTTGACTTTCATGATAATCTGCAGCAGGCCTGTTATGCTAATTCCAATTATTCACATACCCATTTCAGCCCGCTCCAAATGATAACAAGTCTGGCAAAACAGTGCTTTATGACACTGGCTTGCAGATTAATCAATAGCTGAGCAGAGACTCACATACTTTTAGAACCTGTGCTAACACAAATAGATTTGCAAAACCAGAGGAATCCCACTGCCTCTGACTGGCTTTGTAAGGCTTGCACTGAGCATCTGAAAGCTTATTGACAGAGAGGTGAGAGCAGTAGTGCCAGTTATCCTGCTCCTAGATGAAAAGGGAAGCACATTAATGAGCTCCTTTTTCTTTTGGCATGATACTTTATTACAGAAAGTAATGCACACTCCCAGACACTAGCCAAGAGGGGATACACAACCCACTTCCCCAGCTGCACCTACTGCTGAAAGGAGCTTTAAAACTCTAATGTGCCCCGACACTTCCGAGTATCCTGGGAGAGCAGAACTGGCTTTCTCCCCTAATCCAGCCTGTTAGCAGGTGCTGCAGATCCAGAGGCAGATGTTAATTGATTCACACTGACAGCTTTGGCATATTCTGCTCATTAGCCTACCCTGAATGTAACTGCAGCCAAGAGTAACTCCCCGAGCAGAGGAATTGAGGGTTAAGTAGTCCTGGTGTGCTAATGAGACTTCGCCTTAGGAGGTAGATAAGCTTGTGCCCGTTTTCTGTTTTGACTTAACTGGAGACAGACCAAAGTATGAGGAATATGCAGGTATGGGTGATGTCCAACCCTGGGTGTCTTTTCGGTTATTCTTCCATGTACAAAACCCTCAATTTTTAGCTGTTTGCTTGTCCTAGTTTTGGTTTATCTGTTACAGTGAAAGTGTCTTGGATTAGAGCTATTTTTTACTGTGAAACGTTGTGATTAATATTGACCCTATCCTCCAGTATTTGCAATGAGGAGAGTTTCAGAATGGGTGCTTACTCCCTGTTTGATGGAATTAAGTCTCTGCTGATTTCTTTTCCCTAGCCAGTATCACTAAAAAAGTAAATAGTGAAATAAGAGATAAAAAAATCTTGTCCCATGAGATGCCAAATAACTTGGTTGTTATTGAAAAGACTGAGATTCCCTTTGTGCTGGGATCTAAGTTAGGAAAAGATCCCTTTTTTTTTTTTTTTTTTTCTGATATGAAAGTAAAGAAGGAAATAGGAAAGTATGAATATCAGTAGTCTTCTTTTAAATGTCAGTCTTAAAATACTTGTGGTATGCAGAGGTTTGTTTTTTCTTAGACCAAATATGATTTGAAGCTCTTTTTCTATTATAATGAATGAGAAAAAAAACACTCAAGTTTTATGGCTCTGTATTTTGTTTTATAAAGCAGACTTCTTATGAAGCTGAAAGGATTTTTATTAAGTTATGTTGTATAATTTCTAGGCTTATAAACTAATATTTCCCCAAGATACACAAATAAACCCTGTGTTGAGACCTAAGGAAAGGAGCAGCCTAAAAACAGGCAGGACTCCATGCCTCTGAATGAAGACATTCACAAATTACAATCTTCTTGGCTAGTGACAGTGTAGATATTAAATGTTATGAAAATGAAATTAGTGATTCTTAAGAAATACCTCAAACTCCATTGTTTCATTTTGAAACACTGGGGAAGCAGGTTGGTTACTTTTGGAGGTAAGTAGGGAGGAAATGTGATGTTTTCACATTAAACAAGTGTTACAAAAAATAGGGACATTTTTGAAATACTAACTGGAAATTTGATAAAAATGGGAGTAGAAAGCAAAGTGTTCTCTTTTCTGTCTCAGTATTGGCACTGCATACTGATCTTGTACTGCCTTGATTCTCTCCACCTCTAAAACCTCTGCAGTGTCAGCTGCATTAAGCACTTGCAGTTTTTTTACTGTTTACTTCAGACCCCAAACTTTACACTAATTTTCTGGGTTAGTAGATGATGACCAGCTACATCACCACCCTCCAAATCCATAGCAACAAATGTTTGTCTGTCTTTGTGTTTGGGGAAGGGGGTGAGGAGAGATGTTTGGCTGCTTAAGAAATCTTATACCATTGTCCAACAGAGATAAGTTTTTAATCCACTACAGGGAGGAAAAGGAGCATTTATGTGATAGAGGATATACTGGCATGGTGAGAGAGGGAGATAAAGTGTTGAAAGAGCTGCCTGAAGGGCCTTTTGTGCTTCCAAGTCACCCAGACCTAAAGAAACATTTGAGGAGTCTCTGCCCCTTAATTAATGCAACAGCATGTGATAATTTAGCCTCTGAGAAGCCTCAGTTTGAATTTTTTTAGTTCTGTTTTTTTTTTTTTTTTTAACTCTGACAGACAAGCCAAGAGGATTTGCTTTTGGTGCTTAGGAGGAAGTGAGGAGGAATGGCTTGGGGAAGCTCTGAATACTTAAACAGATTTGAGCTATGTCAGAGTTACAACTGATAGCTTATTTCATCTAATGTGCTGTTTGACTTGTGCAAGAAATGTTAGCAGGAGTTCTTATGGTTTATATATTTGTGATATCGCAGTTTGAACTACAAATAATTCAAATGTAGAAATCTTCTTAAAGATCAGCTAGTTGGCTCTTCTGGATGAATCCACACAGAGTAATAAGTGCTACCTCAAAACTGATAGCTTCCAGTGTCTTACTAGATATGTATTTTAGACACATCAGTTGTGTCCACTCAAATAACTTTGAGTAAATAAATTCTCCATGTCTCTCTATGACTCTGACTTGTTTAATTTATATTGGGAAAGAATTTTAGTTAGAAGTTTCAGTATATGAAGAAACAGGTTGCCACAGTCAACACATCTCTCC